>NC_091507.1:7923999-8663724 GCF_947461875.1 Haliaeetus albicilla
CAAACTGAGAAGCCCAAAAGCTCAGATAAGAACTCAGAGCTAGCGGAAGCTGGACTTTTATCTTTTTGAGGAGGTGCAGGATAACATTTTGCTGTACTTTATCGTTCTGTGGTATGACTTTTATTAGCCAGTTTGGTGATCATCCTTAATGTTTTCTCATTCTAAAGTGTTTGCTGGAGTCCTGATGATAGTTAAGCGCTCTGTCACTGAGAAGGGGTTAGAGAGATGAATGTCCCTTGAGAGAAGAAAAGGGGTTTGCCCTACGTTAACCCCTGCAATTAATGAAATGTTCCAGAGAGGAGCTTTATCGCATTGCCTGTGGCTAGAAGGGCAGAGTAATCTTGATATAAGACAAGGAAAACCCACTAGCTTTGCAGTACCTGTAGGCAATACTGGAAGTCCAAAGGATCCTCTGAGGAAAGAAATAGAAAACAGATATTTCTCTTGGCACCTCCAAGCTTCCTTGAAAAGATCTATTTGAATTAAGATGCTTTTACAGGCATGCTTGTGAAATAAGTTTTTACAGTGCAGCAATTTCTTTACCTGCTCAAATTTATTGCTAGTCTAGGAAAAAGCATAGTAGGTGTTATGAGGCATACACAAATTAGTCATCTCAACCTTCTTGAAAGCAATCAATCTATTTGAAAGCAATGAAGAGGAAGCTTTTTTCCTTCAATTAGAAAGCAGTTCCCCACACTGCCATCAAGACTCTTTCTTTCTTGAAAGGAACCTAATGTGATTACACTCCTTTTTTGCTCATAGGACACAGAAGAGGGCAAGAGTGAGGAAGGAGAGTGGCAGATTATGCTGTAACAACATGTGCCTGGAAGCTTAGTTGTAGTAATCTTTTACAGTAGCTACCTTTGGTCTGCAAAGTAGCTAGAACTTGAGTGCTAAATAAAACAGGTATCAGCAATACAAGTGTCTTTTAACCACAATATTTAACTGCAATATAGACAAAGTGTTGGGACATGTCTGTGTCGCTGCAAGCTTCTCTCTCTCATGCCATTCATTATTTGTGAAAAAGGTGAAGTTTTATAAATACGTACCCCTTTTGTTTAATCAGTCTTTTAGAGAATTTCTGCTTTAATGTGGTGGAGAGGAGATCATTGAGGAAACTGTACTAACATTTTTGTTGTGCTTGTTCTGACTAGCCTCCCATAGTACCAAAAGTATCCAATGATGGGGATACTTCCAATTTTGAAGCTTATCCTGAAGATGACTGGAACAAGATGCCTCCGGTACCCCCTAAAGATCTAGAAATTTTCAAGAACTTCTGAATGCGACATCTACACTGGATGAGGTATGTCCAAATGTCAGGAGTCCTCTTCAAACAATTGCAGGTCTGTGAATGAGAGCTGTATGCAGAAATTACATCTTCTGATTCATAACAGTGATTAATACTTCCTTATAGCTCATAAAAACAACATGAATCACAGTAATACATAGTATAAAGTAAACTGTTGAAATAAAATATTGTGAAGCAGGCTTATGGAATGACAAAGGTAATTTATCTCACAGGCTTTGGTGTTCTACAGTGATGAAGTTATTTGCGTAGAGATATTTAAGTCGTTCTGTCCTTAAAACTTTTAAAATAGTGTGTTAAAAGCAAATATCTAGATTGATTTGACAGATAAGGAAATTATTCTTGATTGCAAGATTTTTGTGTTAAGAATGAAGACTTCAGTTAGAGAAGTAAGATTGTCAGATTAATTCTATACCCTGGATTCTGTCTTGTAACTGTGATAGGCTGATAGTTGTCATTCAGTTCACATGGTCCACACTGTATTTTGTGTTCCTTTTTCATTATTTTTTGTCTTAGAAACTGGAAGGAAATTGAAGTGCTAAGAGCAAGTCTGAAGAGAAATGGAGTTCATGCATAAATGAAGACTTCCTTTGTAGATAAGAATGATACTGCATTCAGATATGTATTAGCATATAGTAAATATCTAAAGAGATGGAGGCAGGCAAGAATAACTTTTTGCTGTAAACATTTGACATTAGTTTAGTAAATTGTAATATTGATAGTCTACTCTGAAGTAGACTCACTAAAATGGTATATTTCAGGATTTTTTTTTTAACTTATGGTTTAGTTAAGTTTCCTGCTATTCACAGATCCTTTTTGCATAGTTAACTCATAGACTTAATTTTATAAGTTTATACTAAACTTGTGTAATTAAAAGCACAAATTAGTATATATGTATATAATGAATACAATACAACTAAAGCACAGGAACTGTGCAAAGATGTAAATTTTTGTACTTTGCAGAGTCTATGATTTTTATTTTTCAAATAATGTTTTTCAAGAAGTTCTCTAGGAATAAAAATCTTAAAAGGATAAATGAGTTTTTCATCATCTTATATACATTTTATAATTCTTTGTAAAAAATAAAAATAATTAAGTTTTAAAAAAGATTTGTACCTAAAATTTCCAATGCCTCACACTTGCAACCATAGTACTTGAAAGCAGAAAGACAAGGGCATGTTTTATTGTTGATTAAGATGCAACTTAATGGCTAATTTATGAAGTTCTGTTACAGTGATGTCTCTTTACAAACCAGGATATTGAGTGATTATACACTGTCTGAAATGAGATTCCTCACATGAAGACTCTCTGTAAAGACGCAACTCAGTGCATACTGATAAAAGGGCTCTAACTGGCTCTTAAAGGAGTTGTTCTCTCTCAAGCGTGCTGTCTTCTCCAAATGTAAAGCATGAGCCATAACAGACTTTTTTCATTATTGAAATAGTTGTTTTTGAATGCTTGGCACTTCAGAATATCAGGGGGAAGACTGAATATATATTAGAGTCTGATTTTTCTGCTCCTGCTTTTGGAAATGTCCTAAAGTCTCTGCTGCCAGGAATTCCCTATGTACAGAGTTCAAACCTTAGATGTAAGGAGTCTTTTTTCATCCTGTACTAACATCATTCTAGCAGCTTGAGTACACTGTATTTAGGAAGTATTTGCAATACTGCTTCATTTTAAGTAGCACCAAATATCGGTATGTGCATATGTATGTATCTATGTATATGAATACACATAAACATGAAGGTAGATTGTATACAAGTCAGGATCTTTTTTTAGCTTTTTTTCATGTTGCGTATTGTGAAACTTGTGTTGATATAGGGGAATTGATTCTGAAGTGCTTCGATTTCAAAAAGTAATTACATTCTTTCAGATGTTGTGGGTTTAGATAACTTTCAGTGAAATTATGATATTTAGACCAAAAATATTTTTTTCAAAAGCATATCAGCTCACTGGAATTCCACTACTATGGCTGATGGCTCTACATAAAACTCTTTAAGTAGATCATACAGATAGTTTCTCCCACAAATGGCTCTCTACATTTTTGATCTGAAATGCCATAAGAAATGTAGGCCAAAGATTCATTTTTCCGAACTAAATCCTGAATGCTTATGAAGTAGACATTCTAGTAATCGCTACTGAAATTGCCTTGTTTATAATTTTGACAGATCTGCAGCTGGAGTCTCTTCATGAAAAAGTGACCTCCATTTTCTTTTGTTTAGCTCTAAACAGTACAGAAATGCTGTTGAGAGCTTGCAGTTTCTAGGGTATTAGATCTATTTCTTCATAAAACAAGTCTAACTTTAAGAGATTGCATAACTGCAAAAATGCACAATATTTAACAAAATCAGGATACTTCAAAGTACTAATTCTGGAATATCATAAAGTCTTCTTGATGTTATGTAAGTGTCCCCCAGCTACTACTCAGTAAATACTGTGTAAGAATGTATAATGTAATACAGGAAAATCCATGGAAAATCATCATTTTAACCTGGTAAAAATGCTTTATTCTCTTGAGGGGGAAAAAAAAAAAAAAAAAAAAAGAATCTGGTCCACTGTATTTGTATCTGTGGAATTAGTTATTCCAAATCAATTGGGAACAACTGAAGCACATAAAACACAGGTTACTTTGTCTAAGGGGAGCAAGCACAGTTCAGAGGTTTTTTAATGTGTAAGCTTACAGTATTTTATGGAATCTGAGTACTACAAAACCAGTTTCTTATTTAAAAATGTACAAACTGAAACAAGCAAGTATGCTAAATACATTATTTTTTTTCAAATTTAAAAACTGCACTGTGTTTAAGTCTTCAAAAGCTGAGGAAATGAAGTTACATCTGACTGATGTGCCACAGTGGTGGTTAGAAGTTTTGAATGCTTGAACAACAGGCGATCGTCGATTTTCTTTTTATGAATCTTATCCATTGCTGGCAGTGGATGCACTGACACTCATTATGATAGAGACTAAAGAAATGAGTACAATCTTATTAATAATGCTAATCCATTGACTTAACATTGTTTCCAGAGCCATGTGTACATATGCCTAACTACTGACCTCGTCAACATGCTTTCTAGTACAAAACTGCTTTCAAATTTTTTTATTTAAAATCCTTCACTAAAAGAAAAACCAAAACATTGTTGAAGCATTATTTTAAGTGATCAGTTATTTTCTCTACAGTCTTGAACTTGAGCTGTTATTACCTGCCCATTTTATTTATTTGCACAAGTGAATATTTTATTTTAAGTCTTTGCTGGGACTTCATGGCCCACTAACATAGTCCTGTCTGAGTGCTCACACAGAAGTCCCCAGATACACACTGCACTAAGGACTCTGGTTTTATGGGGGTTTTTTAAGCAGACTAGAACACTTTTTTATTTTTGATTCGAGTGTGGTAGTCTCTGAAGTTCATTTTATTTTGGTTGCTTCTGTTAACGTGTTTTTGCGTATAGACTGTTGCATAAGGACTGTTTTCTTGGAAGAGCCCATAGGCCTTTGGTATTCTGCTTCGGTGAACAAGAATGTTAAACATTAAAAAACAACCTTTATTTTTGAGTTTTATATATATATATATTTTTAATTGCCCAATTTGAGGTTTTAAGTGATAAACGTGCATTGTAAACTCAATTGCCTTGTAACCAAATGATATAAATGCTTCATGATTTCAATGGAGAACATGCTGTAGATTTTCCTGTAAATTAGCTTGATCAATGAATATGTGTGCTACTGAGCTTTAACTAATGTGATCTTCCACTGTAGAAAGTCATTGTTAACGGATCAAATATAGGTACTAAACTATGTTTAAATGGATGAACAGGGATTTTTGCAGTTTTGAAAGCAATTGAGATATGGCTGTTCCTCAGCCCATCTGCTTGCCATTCAGAAGAGTTGTGATGCAGTGCTTCCTATGCTATAGAATTATTTTTCAGCTTTCAATGACTGTAGCATGATTCCTTTTTGTACTGTACTGTGTACAGACTTTCCATGTTTTGCACTTTTCTATGGCAAACCTTGACTGCTTTATAAATACTCTGTTGTGTAGTAAGTAGTGATAGTGGTAGCAGGCATTTGTGTACTGCATAATCAGTTTGAACTGCTAGACTTGCGAGGTTAACTTGGACTAACGTATGTTGCTGGTTGCTTGTTGTAGCTCACATGTATAAGTACTGTTCAAAGTTACAAAGTCAGCCCTCATTGCACAATGAAAATCACTGTGATCTGTACATAAACCCTAGTAAAATTTTATTGCTGTTTAATTTATGTAATATCTGTCAAATCTGGATTCATTTAATAAACCTTTATATCTTTTTAAATGTTTAAACCTAGTTTGCTTCCATTTATGTTGGGAGGAGGTAGAGGTTCTTCATCCAATAAAATGATGCAAGGAAAGAGGAGAGGAGTAGAAAAACAACTGTTCCTTCTTTTCAGAAGTTAAGTCTTTCCAGAGCAAGATGCAAGTGGTGGAACATATTTCAGTTGGCATGGAAGAAGCACCAAAAAAGTATATATTCAAATTCATTTCAGGTAGTGCACCAGTAATGAAAAGTGTTAACTCAGACTTCTCATTAAACTTTGATTATATGACCCCAATTGCTCCAACATTTTCACAACTTAATGGCCTGAACACTGTCCAGAACACTCATTTCAATCTGTTTCTTTAGGCATCAAAAAATATTTTTATGAAGTCAGGCACACCTAACTAAACCTTTATTTCATCTTCCATCAAGAACTTCAAAAGTCTGTTTTTAACAAAATTTGTTTAGCTGTTGGTGTTAAATTACTTCTCCCGTGTCAATTGTATTTTATTTCTTACCCATTAGATAGCTTAATCTTGCAGAGATTATTATGTAGGCATAGAACCAACTGGATACAGTTTGGACTAGTTAAGGGTTGGGTTTTTAACACAGAACTTCATGCTTTCTTTCTGCCTGGCTTAATTCTACATTTTGTGCATTGACTTTTTTCTCTTGTAAACCACTATGTCATGTGCCTCAAGAAACTGCTAATGGAAAGTGAAGGAACACTGCAACAAGCCCCCTGGCAAGCTTTTAGTCGTGTCTTTGACATGAATCAAAAGAACTGCTCAGTTAAAACATACCAGAGTTTTGAATGTTAGCAAGTGTCCAGGGTGTTTGTAAAGAATTTGGTTTGGCATCTTGTTCTTACCCCAGCCTTTTGCCATGTGGTAGAGTTTTTGTTCATTTGTTCTAACCCAAGTACTGTGTCTTTTTTGATTGCATGTGTAACTGCAGATCTTATCCACAAAGGCCGTTTTAAATACACTTTTTCACTCATGCAGGGCAGGTAAGTTTTGCTGATGTATAACTTTGTCTGGACCATACTCACGTAGCATTACTCACTACTCCCAAATCTGTCTCACTTCATGGTTCATTAGCCCTTTTACTGCGAAACACTGTTAAAACAGCATTTGACAAGAACCTACCCTTCCATGACCTACTGTTAACCAGTACCAGTATGATGTTATAAGAAATGGTTGAAAGCAGCTGGCACTGTTGCAACTCTGGATCTTGCCCAGTACTTTGTGAATTGGTATATAATTCACATACCGAGCTCTTCTGTGTGCGAACTCCTGCTAGCTGCTACAATCTCAGCTTCAGAATTTAGGCAGCTTTTCACAGGGAAGGTAAAAGGCTCTTCTACTGTCCTCAGTAGAAGAGTCCAGCTTTCCTTTCTCTCTCCCACTTCCCTTTTCCATCTACCCTTCAAAAAAACACCATGCATGAATATATCTTAAGCTTCATATTTATCCTTGAAACTGGGAATATTGTAAAATTTTTCCAAGCTGAATTTTAATAATTTCTTTCAATGTCTCTAAATATCTTTCTAGTCTTGTGCAGGAATATTCCCAACTGTGACAACAGAAAATTTCAGCAGTAGGTAGGGCTATTATACCAGCTTTGACTTATGATACAGTTTTATCCGCTTTGCTGTCTTTGTTTTGGTGCCAATAAGAATGAGTTGTTGGGGCAGTTGAGAGCCAAGCATCTCTTTCTGCATCTGTGATTTAGGACACCAGCCAGTGTTTCTGTAATTTAGGACACTGCAGTCTCTGAGGGAAATCCCAAAACTGATGTGTAACCTGAAGCACCAAAAATGCAGACCTATCTTGCTTCTAGTTAAGGCTCTGTGCAGGTGCTGTCTCTAGTGCACTGATTTTTACTTAGTTTATCAGAGTATGTCATAGATACCTTGAAAAGTAAGGTCTGCTTCAGCTTAAACAACTAACCAACTTGAGGTGTTTTTTTTGTTTGGGGTTTGTTTTTTTTTTTTATTTAGTCCTTGTCTCCAGCATATTGTCCATATTCTAGACTGTGGTAATAAAGAAGGCAAATGGAAGATAGAAAATTATTTTGGGAAACTAAATAAGCTTGAACTTGGTATGTCTGAACAGTACGTACTTGTGTGTGTACTTGCTCTGTCACTAAAGGTTGTAGAGAAAATTGTGTCTGTTCTAGCTTTATGCTGGCTGCTAAGCTATAAACTGGTGCTCTTCCTCATATTGTATAAAAAGAGATAGTTGTAGGAGCCAGCGGTTATTTCAACTTTAGTCAGTAATTAGTGTGGTTTAGAGAATCCTTGAGACTAAAACCCCTTGGTTAGAGAAGGAGAAATGTGCTTTACAGTCATCATCCTCTTAATTTTCTGTTCTGCGCAAGTGTAAGTTGTGCAGAGGAGGTGGTTGTGCTTTGAATGCTGCTACTGTTGTAAATCACATGAAGAAAACAGCAGCTCGCCTGAGCATGCAGTGTCAGGCTTCCTTCAGAGCCTAAACTTGTCTTCTCACCTTGAAGGACCAAGTCTTTTCTCTTTCAGCAGCTCTGTGAGAGTCTAACTGAGCAGTTTAGCAAATATTAAGACTGAGCCTTAGAAAATCTCTGAGCTTTTCAAAGGCAGCTTTCTTTAAGTCCACATTTCTTCAGAAGTTGAGCATTGGACAGGTCAATTTTTGATTTAGGCTACAAAAAAAGACTCTCAGCTGTTTGGTGCTTCTGAAGTTTGGTGAACAAGTGTCATAAACATGGAGTGTTTCAAATTGTGTGTGTAATATCTAGTACTTTCTCTGACCTGATTTTAATTTCTCAATTAGAAAGAAATGTTAAGTTAATTTAGGACCCTCTTCCAAGCAAGGTGCTTGTAAAAATAACTGAAGCAGGGCTGATAGACTGTGTTAATACAGTAAAACCTTCACAAGTGGCATGTCTTTCATTTCTACTGTTTAACAGTTTCCTTTGAGGCATGCTGACTAAATTACTCAGCATTCTGTTCTTAGGTTTTGATAAAGCTTTTACCCTTCTAGTAACACATTTTGCAAAAAAACAAGTACAGGTAAGTAAATAAAGTAGGTAAATTATTTAGTCTTTGTGTTAATAAAACCGAGCTGGGACCACATATGTAAACGCACTGTCGAGGCGCAGCAAAGTTTGTTCCAGGTTAATACACTCATGGTTTGAGTGTATTCAGATTTAGGATTTTTCTTACTGGCCTCTCTCTTAAAGCAGCGCTCCAGTCCTGTGCCATGACACTTGCTTCCTCCCGCCAGTCTGCTGTCATCCACGTAGTAGCAATAAGTGAGCCCGTTAACTCAACTGATCTATGAGAAATGTTTCCCTGCTATGAACTGAACTTTGGATCAAAAGCACTACTTAGTTGATCTGAAAAGGAATTTCCAATAACTGTGTGTAGCTGAAGTCCTTCTATTCTCTCTGCAGGTATGTCACTGGGCAAAAAAAAAAAGACTACAGCAATGTGCTGTAAAGTAACACAAGATTCAAACAGCACATTTTGAACCCATTTAAAAATATTTACATAAAGCTCCTGTGACTCATGTAATCCCCAGCAAAATCCTGGTGAAGTCAGAAGGAAAGTGTGGTGGTGGTGGATCACTTAAGCGTTGTTAGGGACTGAGTCGCTTCTTCAGTTTCACTGTCTGGCTATTGAAGAAAGGGAGTTGGGGGAGGTGGTGGTGGTGTGGTGGTTTGGTTTGGTTTGTTTGGGTTTTTTTTCCTAGGCGGGCCATCAGTACGTGAGTGACCATTACTCTTGAGTCAGGTTTTCTTACTGACCCTTGGTTTTGAGATAATGAATTTTTGGATTGTGAAAATGTCTGTAGAGTCTGTTTAGAGACTCTGTAGATTTTACCAGTAATTATTCTAAATTTATTTCTACAGCTGATGATTATTTACACGCAAAATATGACAGGTTTGAAATTTAACATTAATTTGTTTAAAATTTTTATACTTTAATACACTGACATGGTTGTCAAATAAAGAAAATCTGTGCATTCAATTTAAGAACAAGATATTTGAAAATATCAAAGCTTTTGATGTAAAATATTTTAAGATTGGAAATAGAGTCATATTGTCTGAATAAACAGGTATCAGGAAGGCAGGCTGATTTCAGTTCTTCAGCTGGGGATTAAAAGGGGAAGCTATTGAATGAGGAATGAAAAGAGGAAGTTGGCACCCATTCCTCTTTTCCACCCACCTGCCAAAAATTGCGTAGTAGATAAAAACGTAGCTACGGCACTAGCTGATGTCTGAAGCTGCAATATCTACAGGGCATTTCTTAAAACTGCAATCCATGTCATGGTGAATGCTCCACAGCTTGTCCTCTGTTTTGTATTAGATTTTACTAGGGTGCTTTCATCAAAAAATTCATGAGATGAGGCATGTTGGGAGTCACTTACCTCCTGAAAACAAATTGTTGGTTGTTGTCATTCATTGATATTCTAAATGCCTTTTGTATGACTTTGAAGGGTAAGTCTTTCATAGAAGTGCAAAATCTGGCTTATTACCCCCAAAAGAAGTGTTTACCTGGATGGAAAAGGAGCAGCTGAGTTAATAGTGTTAACTGTGTCTTTTTTTTTTAACATTCAAAATGACTAAGTATCTACATGAAACATTATATGGTTTGAAGTTCAACATGTGACATGTCCCATTTTTTAAGCAAAGGAGGCATTGCAGCTTTAAAATAGGCTTTTTCAGTGTTTTTGTTCTTGTATGTGTATTAAGCAATACACATGGATGTCAAAGGAAGAGTGAAGTTGCCAACACAAGCAGGTTTTCAGCTTCTGGGCTTTCTGCAGGGATACCTTTTCATAGGTAATAACTTTACCAGAGGGATGGGATTCATGGAGTGAAATAGCCTACATTAAGGATAACCTATCAGCTCTAGGAGACAAACTTCCATTGGGCTTGTGGTGATAGACAAGAGCTGCAAAAGATTTTCTGAGTTTAGTATAAAATAAGATTCAATGATCAAACAGTGGAGTGATGATTTTTAGCATTGTAATTAAAAAATAAAAACAAATAAACTTTCTTATCATCCAGTGCCAGAATCATGAACAGTACCAAACATATGCTCCTTATTTAACTTTGTTATGAGTCTGTGTGTTCTAGTTTTTTTCTGATTTCAAACTGTCAACAGTAATTAATACCATAAAAATGCAAATGAGAAGACATTTACCTTGTAATGTCTTTAAGCTTCAAGTGTATCCTGGAGACTGAGTGGAGATTTCATCCTACTTGAAATAATTCAGTCCATAACTTTTTTCTCTCTAAATCTCTTTAGTTGATCTTAGATTGATCTCTTTACTTGGTCTTAGATTGGCATAGCTTCAAGGAGCTAAAAAGAAAAACTGCAAGAAGATTATAGAAACAGTCAAGGACTTCTAGAACATATGTTGTCCAAAAGTGTGGGGTTTGGGGTTTTTTTTTCTCTGCATAGGGCTGTAGCATATGATGTATTGAAAGGAAAAATACAAGCCACCTTGAAAATCAAGTTTGAGTTACAGTATAGTTTCATATATTGCCAAAAAGTTGGTGCATTTACTGGCTTCTTTTAGCTAGTTCCCTTTCAAGACATCCGTAGCTGTATTTTCCTGTATTGTTTCGGAAGTCCTTGCTTCATGTTCAAGCTTGTTTCCCAGTTGCCCTGAGGGTGACGTTCAGTGGAGTTCATTTCTGTTTATTCTGTCAGAATCTCTGATCCTGTTTCTTCTCAAGGTGTTACAGGAGGTGGCAGCAATAAATTACAGATTGAAACAATGCATTATTGTGAGTCACATGAAGGACTATGAATGAGAAGTAGACAGAGAGAAAAAGCCCCATCATGCTAGATTTTTTAAAAGGATTTCCAGTAACACAATTAAGTTAAAACTCTGTAAAACAAGGTCTTAAGGTACAAAGCTTAAGGATCAAAGACAATTTCTCCTATTAATGTCACTTGTTCCGTCTACCCAATCTATCTCATTTTGTGCATTTTGAATAGAGGGAAGTCAGTAAGTAGGGGTGTGCATAACTGGCTGGAAAAAGAGGGTCTCTGGGTAAGGGAATAAGTGAAAAAAACCTATTTTCTACAAACTGCTCTAATAGAAATGTAACACTGCATAACAAATGTTTACCTGTGGCAAGAAGGGGAAGAAAATATATCTGCATTGCATTTGTTTGCTCGTATCACCATAGCATGTTTAGGCAGTGTTCCTTTCTTTGGTTGGGGTTTTAATTTTTTCAAATTGGAAAACAGACTATGCGAAATAAAAATCTTCAACGCCTATTTTCTTTGATACTGTATCCTCTTACTTCTATAAGAATAAAACCAAAATCAACTAAAAAACTCCACCGCCCACGAAGTAGTTGATTTAAGGCAGATGCAGCTTCTAGGGGTGAAGAGAGTACTTGAAACTAAAGAATAGCAACGTCTCAGGAATGGGAGAGGAAGTGTTATTTCCTTGGTTTTGAAAGTTTTCTATCCGAATCTCATACTCGGAGCCTTATGTTACACCAGAGGGACTCAGGACTTCAAAGATCAAATTAGGTAAATTAATTTGGAAGGGGGAAGGAAATACTTAGGAAAAGTTTTGACTTTTGCTTGACCATTTCACAGAATCACAGGATGGTTGAGGTTGGAAGGTTCCTCTGGAGGTCATCTGGTCCAACCCCCCTGCTCATGCAGGGCCATCGAAAGCCAAAACAATAAAACAGTATTTTTGCAATCATCCCAAATGACATTTTTGGAACTGTCCTCAAAAGTTAAGTAAATAAAATAGACAATGCTCTTTTTTTGGTATTTCACTAAAAAATAAAGCATTATTTTTAGATTTTTTTTTTCCCCATTTTAAAGTTTTCCAAACAGCCATCAAACTCATAAATTAATTGTTCTCGCAACTTTAACTTCAGCAGAGTTGAAATAACAAGCTAAGGAATTTTTTCAGTTCCTTCTCTTCTCAAATGCTGTAGAAGGACTGTTCATCCTCTCTGGATTTAATGGAGGTCTGAAGTAATGAAATGGACTATGTGTTGATGTCAACTGCTTCACGTTGGTTGCTTGTGACAAGCAAGTTCTTCCATTTGAAGGTGGTGCTGATTTGCTGTCCTTATAGACAGCTTTGGAATTTCATTTGGAAAAAAACTGATTTTGTATGTCAACCAGCTCATGGTAGAAAGAATGTTAGCTCATTGACTACGACGTGTACAACCAAGTTTCCAGCAGTTCATAAACTTGTTTACCTCAGAGGTGTTTTAAATGCTCATGCCATTCAACCTTGTTTCTCTCAAGTCTAGAAAGCTAGTGTGGCTTTCTTCTGACTTGTGGAGGGGGATGAAATCAGTGCAGGACCCAGCACTTTGCACACTGAGGGCCAGAGGACCGGTGTGCTCATGTGTTGCTGGATGTGCACTGAATCCAAAGAGTACTGGATGCTGCTCAGAATACGCCTCTGTCAGATGATGAAGTTTCACCAGAAATTTATTCCCACCCAGTTCTTTCTATGGTGATGCGACAAGCTGGCAAATAATGAAGTCTTGTAATGTTGTGCTTGCGTTTCCACCAGACGTGGTTGTCTGGATGACTCATACATGCTGATGAGCTCCCGTACAGCTAGCTGGAGTGTGGAAAGAGAATGCGTCACCACAAAAAAGCCCTTCCAGGAACCATGAGCCCAAGCATGATCACGTTCAGCTTGCCAGCCAACTTCTTCATCACAGGCAGACAGGAATGGAGCACAGCGAGACCTCTCGGAAAAGAAGACATTACCTCGGGCAGGAAAGGCATTCAAGGCAAAGGCTGGAGGAGCTTCGCTTCTGTTCCTTGGGCTGGGTGACGGAGTTGTGTGGTAGGTCCAGAGACATAGACCCGTCTGCACCCACCCAGCTTTGTTCAAACACCCCAAATTTTAACTACCATATTGCTCATGCAGGGTGCCTCATGTCAACAAAACAATTCCCTCTAATACTTTGGCTTTTACTAATACATCTCCTTCCTCCTCCACTGAAACCCGTGCCCTGGGAATTGACCTGGAATATGTTTAATTGAAAACAGAGGAAGACTGAGGCCATTTCCAAGTAATGCCTTTCTTGTGATATACTCCTTGTTTACTTAGCGTTCGGTTTATGTACATACAGTAATAACACCATCTATTTTTTTTAATGTTCCTCTTTTGAAATACCATATAATGAAAAAGGAGAACATTCCAGACAAAGTCAAGAAACATTTGACCACTGTTAATTAACAGAACCTGAATTGTTCTTGTCCTTTTGGTGACAGGAGGATAGTGGAAGAATTGTTCTCCCTCTAAAAAAAAAAAGTTAGGGAATAAAATAACCACAGAAGTACTTTTATAGTATACTCCAGAGTTGTCGTATTTATTTTTAAACAATCGTAAATCATTCAATTGTTTCAACCAGGCTTAGTTCCAAACAGTTCTAAATTTGGAGTTAAAGAATTGATCTTGTAAAGACGTGCAGGAAAACAAAACACTCTTCCTCTCTCGTTTCCTGTTTGAATTGATGAGAATTCGGGCTCCTCTTTAGTTAACTTGGCAAGCATTACTCCCCCATGAACTCTCCTTTTAGTCAAGGATCACAGAATGTCCTCATATGAAAAGCATGAATTGATAATCCAGTGTGTCTTGTAAAAAAGGGTTGGTTTTTTTTCCTTATAAATGAGCCACAGCACTATTAAAAGCATTTTAATGGTTTTACACTACTGTGGACAGAAGTGATTCTACTCTCAGCTTGCTGTGTTTTGAATACATTATGTATTGCCTTCTAATACTGCTGATCACAATCTTGGAAGTATAATACATAGCAGCAAAAGCACAGCAAGGCACAGTGAGATAACATCAGCTGTCACGCACCAAGTGCTCTGATTCCTCCCAATGGTCCTGATTCAAAAGGAGTGATATAAATGAATCAGGAGATGGAGATTCTGCCCCAAGAATTTAAGTAATAGCCAAGGAGCTTCAAAATATCCTTAGATGTAAAGGAGATTACACAGACCTCTGGAGAGGCTGCGTCTCCGCTTGTGTGGGGCATCAAGGATTTCTTTGAGACATTAAGTGTGGACCTAGAGTATAAGAAGGCTCAAGGCTTTTTATTGTATCGTTGTGAGTCTGCCCAACTTGATATTTTATAATTGAAATATATTTTTTGTGATATTTATGTCTGCAAATACTAGTGATTCTGAAAGTGACAGCATCACTGGAGTCAGTGAGAGTGGTAGACATCACTCACAAAACATAGTCCATTCAACGGGGAAGAATCTAATGGGAGCATTTTCAAGAACAAAGGTAATTTTGGTTTTGGGTTTTTTTTCTGGTATTTCTGGTATTTTCTAACCTAGAGTGGCAATTGTAGGTTTATTCAGATGAAAACTATGCAGCTGTTTAACTGAGTAATCATTAAAGATTCCCTATTCAGGTAAGTCAAGGTCGTACAAGTAGTTCTGAAGTGATTTAAGAAGGCCGTGATGTTCCTATGTTCTGCTATCCTTTTAGGTTGCCTTTACTCACTGAAAAATAGATTTGTCATCACGTAAATGGCACCTGTAAATTTGGCTTACACTTAAACATGGTAATGAGATTGGAAAGATTATTTCTTCTGTAACAGTTTAGGAGTTTTAAAGCACTTCACAAAAACAAGATAAATTTCTTCCCATGTCTGTGAGTCCATCTCCCTTAAGTCAGTCATAGTGGGTTAACATCATCATGTTTCTGGTTTTACTGAATGAAACAATGTTTATTAACTTTGAACGGATAAATCAGACATTTTGAAGGGAAAAATGTACGGTACTTGGGCTAGCACCAGAGTATGTGAAGAAAAAAAAAATCCAAACCTGAATCAAAATTTCTGGGTTTTGCCTTAAATAGTTTCCCAGTGGAGTAGCTGGGAGATAAATTAAGGACAAAGTGATTCGATTCATAAGAATGCTTCAACACATGATTTCACAGACAAGAAAAACCTTTACTAACACACAGAAATATTTTTGTATCCAGGTCCCATACGTGATTAGTAAAAAAGTGTGATTCAACAGGCTGGAAATGCATCATCCTCATGTACAATGACAGTGCCATGATCCAATAAAGAGCTTCTGCAGACCTTTTTCAATCTGAGCTTTCCACAATATCCTAGATACGTCCGAGTAGCGGGTAAATATTCTCTCGAAGGCCTGCTGTATGCTGGATTTTTGCATGCTGTCGGACACTGTACTGAAGGGAGCCTGGCACCCTGAGCCACGTATTTCAGCTTGAGCCAAGGCTTACTACCTTCCAGGCAGTTATCCAGCATCTGCATGAGCAGTCGCTGGAAATGTCCTTCTGGAGTCAAATTAATACTTAAAATTCGTTGATACTTTTATCTTTTCAAGCATCTGCCAGCGTTAACGAAGCGGAAGGCGGCGGATGAGCTAGTGCTGGGGAGGGTAAAACCCTGCCGGCGGTGGCACGGCGCGGGGAGGACCAAAGGGACGGGGACGTGCCGGCTGATGGAGAGCACTCGCCTCCACCTCGGTACCTGCTAACCGCCGGCACGCAGCCCCCGAGGGCCTTCTGGTAAGGAATTTTGCGGTGGAGGTGTCGAAGCATGCCGCCGTGCAACGCGCAAAACCAACCACCTGCGCGTCTCTTCTGTCTTTCAGCAGACTGTTTCTATAATGGTAGCGTAAATATATAGGAGCCAAAATAAGGAGTGGTCTTTTTCCATTGTATTTTAGTAAGATGAGAGTCTGTAAGCATGGTCCAAAGGAAAGCAAGCCAAAAAAAAAAAATAAAAGACTTGTGGGGTAGAGCCTGTGGTCTGGGGTTTGCACAAAGATGTTAAATAGCAGCTAGAGAGAGAAAGCAGAGCTCTGACAGCTAGCTGGGGGAAGAGGCGACATCTGAAAGAGCAACGGGGTAGGAAAGGGAAGCTGTCACAAAGCCAAAACGAATTAAAAAGGAACGAGGCTGAAAGGACTTGAACGGAGAGATTTCATTCGCCTCTCTTCCCGGATGAAGCAGCAACCTCCGTAGAAAGGAAAAATATTTTTAAAGTGCTTTTAGCATGTTGCTCCCTCGGAGTAGGCCTCTTCCTATGGCGTAGGTCGGTCTGCAGAGACATCCCCTTCTCCCGAGGGGAGCTGGGGACCGAGGACACCCGTGTCGCCCCAGCCAGCTCCGCGGTGGTGTAACATCATTGGCTTCAGCAGGCAGAGCTCCTCATTACTTTAGCAAAGCTAATTGCCCTGCTGGGAGCCCCTGGCTGCTTTGGCTCTGGAGGCTGTAGATGCGCAGTTGTTTGTCCTCTCCTTGCAGTCCTCTCTCTTTTGGTTGCTTTCAGTGAATGCTATTTTATTATATTGTGGGTAACTTAAATAAACATATATTACTCTAGTTACATGTGTAATGACGTAGGCTACTCTCCTTCACTCTCACAGATTTTCCTGTAAAAAGCAGATAGCTTAATCTCATCAGCTGTAGTAATTTTTTATAGTGAGACCCTGTATTATTGCTACCTGTGCTATATCTCCTATGGATAAATTTGTCTGCCTGGTACCTTTGCCTAGCAGTACATTCATGACTTAAGAACTTCGATTGTCATGTGAGAATTTATGTTTTTCAGTACTCTTGGGATAAAATGATGTAGAAATACTGTAGTGCGAGGGAAGAGAAAATTATTTAGAGCCAGGGATACTGAATCTTTTTCTGCAGCCAGAGATGGAAAAAACACCAGAAAAATTATAATGCAGGGTAAGCAGGCAACTGGTTTTGCAGGCTAATTACTAATAACTAGCTTTTGCTGTTAGCTGAGCAAAACCCTTCTGGGAGTCGTAAGACAGTTTCTGCTCCCATTTCTTACCCTCTCTGTCTCTCTATCCTTCTTCTGGCCTTCCTACAGAAGAACTGCTGTGCCCACTTGTTTGTAGAATGATAGTCTGGTGGCAACAGTACGGGTCAAGAGGAAAGAAGCAAAGATCAGTGGAAATTATAGGGCAATTATTTGAAAGATTTTAAAATGAGATTCGAAAATCCAATGGGATGAGCTTAGAAAGAGAATGATCTAAATTCTTACTGTGCAAATGAATCCAGACCTTGTTCTTGCTCTACATAAAGGTCTTTTTTTTTCAAGAATAAAATATCATACCCTACCTAGAGCTATAACCAGATCCTGTCTGATCCTGGCAAATTAAAAAGAATGTTGCTTGGGGTTTTTTCAGGACCTTACAAGGTCAAGAAAGATCCCACTGGTGTGAGAAGAGATGTGTGATTCCTAAGAGGATAACTCTGGTAAAAGACTCAACCTGCAGACATGGAGCTGTGAATTTCCTAGAGACGTCTGTGACTGAGGAAATAGTCCTGCTTCTCCAAAATGCCGCTCTGCCCACTCACAGGGCCAGCACAGTTAAACCTTCGCTTCTTGGCCTTAGGAGAAGTGCCAAAATGGAGCACGCGGTTACTCACATAGTAAGAATTACTGGAGGATTGTCAAACTGGCAAAAATTAGGTGTGTATCTGAAAAAGCAAGTGAGTGCTCCTGCTAGAAATAATAGGCATACTGCTGTTGTGGGGCTGAATTTCCTCTCCTTTCTTGAGCTTAGGCAGGCACACACAGGCACGCTCGCAAGGTGTCTCAGTCTGACTGAGTGAAAGCCTCAAATCCTCTTACAGGTTGGCACAGGTAACCATGAAAGCACAGTCTCCCAAGGAAATGCTGCTACTGTCATCTTTCGTAAAATAGAGTGATTACTTACCCCCAAAATGAAAACAGAAGTTCAGAGACCACCGTTTACTTTCTCAGCTCTGACCATGCATTTTCCTGAAGTTAGGTGATATTCTAGGGGCAAGGATCTAGTACGAATGGATGAGAAAGAGCAAAAGCTCAGGGGTTTGCAGCCTGGTAAGGAGTCTTGGGCTCCATCCCTGCACCAGAGAGTATTTTTATGCAATGTAAACCAGCCTAACTAGGAAGCACATATCCCTGCTTTCTCAGCATCCAACTACTTTTGTAGTAGTTGTAGTTTGTAATTGTACACTCGAGAACTTGCTCTCTTTCTAGTCCTGAGCCTGTAGGACAGAAGACCTTGGAAATACTTCAGGTTCCTTTCTTTGCTTATTAAATTTCTTCTGTTCCTTTCTTTCCTGAGGAAATTGAAAGGATAAGGAATAAATCACGACAAACAGATTGTTTATTTTCTTGATTGTTATATGATTATATAAATAAAATGCAAACAGCTCAAATAATTAGAGCTGTGTTGCCAAGCCTTGGCAGCCTGGCTTACTGAGTTTCACTGTCCCCATCCACCTAAGATCCCGCCGAGGCTTCAAAGAGCCAGTCTTCATGGAAGGGGAGCTTGCCTGCCTCTCTCCTCTTCCTCACATACCGTTTCCAAGGGAGAGGGCCCCGCACAAGCAGGATACCAGCACAGAGCCACTTTCCTTGCTTTCTGTGTATTTTTAATCCTCTTCCAAAGTAGGGGCAAACAGCTGCGAGGTCAGCGCGAACCATTTACTGTAGGTCGTATGTCGAAGTGTTCCTGTGCCCTTTCATGGCTGTGAACACAGTGATGATCTATTAGCATTTACATGCAATACAGATGTGGTACAGCTGCAAGCTGTAGCAGTGCTGCAAGTGATATAAATGAGGCTGGCCAAAGCTTCTTTTATCGCTATAAGTTCTCCAGCTCTGGGGTTTACACTTGCATTGTGTTACAAAGACTTTGGCCAAACTCCTTTCTTCCCCAAGGAAGCCCAGCGGAGCTCCCTCACCCATCACAAAGTCCAAATCAGAATCACATTTCTGGACAATGAGCCGGACTCCTGGCCCTGGGCCCAGCTGCTATGTCTGGCTGGGGAAGCACATAACAGCCTTGAAAACTGCCCTGAACACGCTGCGGACTAAGACAGAGGGGAAAACGGCTTTTGCCCGTCCTAAGCACTCACAGCGGTAAGGGGAGATGGACATGCCAGAGCTGGCTGGGGCTCTTGATGGTGCCTAGGTTAAAGGAAACATCTCTCTCCTCCCACTCCTCAAATATCTGCTCCATTGATTTGGTCTGATTTTCCCCTGGCATGAGAAATTTAGGGGGTGGAAGCTGAGATCATTTTCTGATAAAGCAAAACCATCTGTTAACCTTGAGTGCTGTCATGTCTGCATCCAGCAGCCAAGAAACCTCCATTTCTGCTCCGCATTATCACTGGGCGATACTTTGATCAGCAGGAAAAGTCTAGGGAAATCAGATTTATGGAGAACAGAGCTTTGGTGGTGTGAATCAGAAGGGTGGCTGCTGTCGCTCAGCAGTGAGATCCCTTGAAACGCAGGACCTCTGCTTCACTTGCTCCATGAATTAGTTGTGCATGGGCTGTCCTGCACGGAGGACTCGGAGAGGGAAGGAGTTTCTGGTAAATCAATAGCCAAGAAATGGAGCTACAGAGGATGCAGGTGGCAAACCAATGTCTTCTCAGAGTTATTTTAAATAACAATATTTGTAGGGGGGTTTTGGTGTGTATGATGATCCCGGCTGTCACCGCATGCAAGTTCTGTATTGTGAAAGAGAACATTTGAGTAAACAAAAACCTTGGTTTTTTCAGTTCAAAATTGTCTGTGCAATCCTATACGTGTAGAGATTCAAACTGAGAGTTAGTTACCTTAAATAGCGAAAAGAAATATCTTCATTTAGGATGTCTGTGACAGTAAAATCAGGTGGCAGTGTCTCAGGCGTGAAGGGTGAACTCTCCCAGGACTCAAACAGTCAGTACCCTGGCTTCCTTTCTGGGTGTGTGAGAATGGCAGGCAGTCTTAAAGTTTGCTTTGATACTTAATTTTTCATATATCTGTTCCTGAATCTTACCTCTAAATGGCCTGAGATGGTATTCATTTTGCTGAGACTCGTGGTCTGGGACATTGATACTTCCCCGAGTATCTCTAATCAGAAACATTTGTAATTGATATCTGTTTGTGTACGTTTGGTTACTGAGAAAGTAGAGCAGAGAGACGACATCTGGTACGCTCTTTTGATTACATCCTAGATACTGTGTTCTGGATGGAAAATCGAACATTTTGCAGTGAGGTGTCCGATATCTAACAAATCATCAATTATGTAAGTAGGATTTTCTACCTAGTATTGCTATGGGTATATAGTTGTTACTATTTCAAGGTTCTTTAAATACATCTCGACAGCTATGCTAACAGCTGTGGGTTCAGGAATGCAGAATGCAGTTATTATTCAGGAGATCTGAGTGAATTTGGACACTTTCCTTGCAATTTACTGTAATTATGTGATTGCAAGAGGTGCTGTTAAACATTTTAAGGGTCAGTGACAGAGAATTTAATTATATCATGCTGACAGTTCTTTTGCTTTCCACACATAAAATATTAAGTGTTAAAACCCTTGGACTGATTAGTAGAAAATCAAGATTAATGTTTTATCATACTGCAAAGAGAAGGAAATGTAGGCATTGTTAGCAAAAAAAATGAACCCTGATGAACTAGACAGCTATAATCCTTCTGTGGGAAGGACTGGGATAACAGAATATGATATTTGGCCTTGTTAATGAAAAAAGCCTTATGAAATAAAACAAAACTCAGATGTTTGATTGCTTTAGGGTGACATCATATAGGCGCTAGCTGCCTCCACGTATCCTCGCCGCTCGCCTCCTATGCAGACCTCACTGCGAGGGGGGTGGCTGGAAGCAGCTGCTTTGCCTCAAGTATTCCAGATAGCAGCTTCTCAAAACAATCTGCTGGTGAGCAGGGAGCTTGTTGTGACTAAGTCATTTTTAGTGGATGTTTCATCTATTTGTCTCATTTTCAAAGCTCTGCTTCCTTCAGGATTTTCTATTGCAAGAGTCGTGAAAGACACCTAATGTTAATGTTGTTTGCATTATGGATTATTGTTACTTTGTCCCTAACACATGATTTTACAATCTGTATGTGTGTGTGTGTCAGTTTTGTACTGTGTTCGACGCAGATGGGTTGACTCTGTGACCAGGGCTCTTGATGTGAGTCATGCACATAATTAACAACAGTGCCACCCACCCAGAAATCTCCGTGTCCTGGATATTACGAATGACAGTTATGAGGGAAAACTGATGCACAGAATGAAATGACTTGCTGAGAGTCAATTAAATGTTTAAATTCAGCCTGCCATCCAAAACTCCTGACCTCCAAAGCCTGTTTCTTCTCTAACTGATCCATTGGTAATACCGCATGACACAGGAGCACAGCAGAAAAAAACCGCACCGTGTAGCTTCTGTTCACAGACATCTGTGTTAAAATGAAAAGCAAGAAATATGATGGAGTTGAGTTACAAAAGACTTCAGGACAGCTGAGAGAACTCTCGACAACCTTCTAAGACCACGTTCCGCAGTGGTTAAGAGGAACCCATTTCGCATCCTGTCACCTACATCAACAGCCAGATCTGGAACGTAGATGGGGAAACGTATTTCAGATTGCGTGGAAGTGAAGACAAATTCATTGCACTTACATGCTGACTGAAAACATAACTCAAAAGAATGAGGTAAACACACACTGGTCTTTTCTCTCACTTACAGAAGAGCAAACACAAACTTGTAGTATTTCCTGATTGTCTTTTGGCTATCTGTGCATTTAAGTAGAAGTATTATCAAGAACAACAGTGTTTGAGTTTAATGCAAATATTATTGGTTTTTTTCAACAACAGTAAAGTTACACAGCTTCAGAATTCTTTAGACCATTTTCTGAATGTTTCTTTAGCGCCCATCTGCCATTGTTTTTTGGATATATTGATTAGCAAGTACTCCATCAACTCCCCATGGCATTTTACTTACAGTATTTTCTACAAACCACATGATGAAAATGTATATCATTTGGATGAAATAACGAAACTGACCTTCCTTGATTTCCTTGTGTAATTCTGCCAAAGTGCGTAACAGTAACGATGATAAAGTCAGAATTTCTTAGCCAAGATTTTGTAATAAAAAAGCATCAAATTCCACAGACATCATATTCAGCTGTGTAATTACTTTGTAGGGATTCTGAGATAGAGCAGGTGGTTGGGAACAGAAATGGTTCAATTTGCCTCACATGGGTGTGTGTTTACACAGTGAAATACTCTTGATTTGTACATAAAAATTATGCAAGAGGCCAAAGACACCCCCAGAGTGCACATACAAGGGTGTAAAACTGCAACATAGCATAAAATAGAGCGAGAGAGATATTTTTCAAAAATACAAATCTCTAGTCCTAAAACCGGAATACCCTCCAAAAATACCAAATTGCAACAATAGCTTTAGCCATGTCCATGTTTACCTCCTAAAAAAGCACTATTCAGTCATTAAAATCAATATGATGATTAATATATCCACACAAACCTCTGCTCTTTTCTGGTATTTGCATGCCAGACACTTAAACCTGATTTAGCTCTTCCATTCGAGACTGTCTGCGGAGGAAGAAAACAGGAGCTGTAGGAAGCAACTCACCAGTGACCTATCAGGTTTCACTGAAACTGCTGTGTGGGATTAAGCAGCGAGATTGCAAAAAAGGAGGATGGAAAAATCTATGCATCTTTGTGTCCTGAGGCAATGTCTGACAGTTAATTCAAGCCTTCTTCGACCCATATATGTACTGTCGTATCAGCTGAGAACCAAGATTTCGCTGCCTAGCTGGAGCTGCAGAGGACGTGCGAATTGCTGGTATTCCCAGCTGACTTGATAACAGCAGCACTGGTGCCTTCTGCTATTGCCTTGGTTTCACAATAAATACGTAGGTGGTGGGTGGGTATTTCCAGTCGGCAGTGTCTACATGCTGTGTTCAGCAATAGTCGTGTAGGTGTAAAAATAACCAAGCCAGACTTTCCCGACAGCTCTCTTCCCCTTACACTGAAAGCAAGAAAGGCAAAACATACTGCTTGAACTTCCCACACCCTGGATGTAATTTTAAGGACTTTCTTTTTTAAATTCGCATCTTAGTTTCCTTTCACTCCCCTCTCCATGCAGAAAATATTAGATGCATAATAAAATCTTTAGACAAAGCCACAGGTGATGGCAAGTCTGGAAGTAAATAACTATTACAGTCCTGCAAGGTGCTCTTTGGCCTTTATCAGTGCAAAGACAGCCTCATCTCCCTTGTTTGTTTTCCCTATCTTTGTGACTTTCAGCTCAGCTGCAATTTCCGATAGCTCGTGAAATACATTAAAAAGATAACAGTTTTCTCATGATCATAGCAGAGACAGCTTGGAGCCTCAGAACGTGGAGTCTGGCTCTGTTGAGATTGGACCTGTTTTCAGATGCAGGAATGCTATGTGCAGAGAGAAAAGATTTACACGATCAGTCTGCACGTCTCTTTGCCAGGGCAGGAGTGTTCCCCACAGCACATTTTCTAGAGTTGTCTAATTTTAAATGCGGCTTTTACCGCTTCCTTTCACTAGCCTTTCGTACTTAAAGTTGATCTTATTGTCAGGCAGTTTTTCCATATGTTCAAATGTTTGCTTTCTCAATTCCATCTTATTACTCCTAATAAACTCCCTCTTACCATGTTTAATAACTTCTCTTCTTACTACCTCCAACTATATGCAGACAATTACACGTTTCCCTGTAGTCAGAACTTAATCAGCTTGCGCATGCTGAGCACATCAGGACCTTCCAGGGTTTTGTGTGCAGAACGGCTGGCCCCGTGTCACCGGATTTTTCTGAAAGAGGCCGATCCCTCACACATGGCAGCGACCTGGGAGCATCAGTCAGAGCTGCTGAAGGGTGCTCCAACGGGAGAGCGGCCAGGGGACAGAGAAAGAGGGACTTCGTTCCCTTCTAGCACCTAGAGGAGACCTGGGCTCGGGTGCAGGGAAGGGAAACGTAGCTCTGCACTTCTCAGATACCAATTTCCAGCAATACGAGGGCTGAGAGCCTTGTATTGAATGAGAAACCTTCCTGAGCATCTCTCCTTCTTCCTGGCAGCAGGGAAAGGAACGGAGGGGATAACGTCTCAGCTCACTGTTTCATGCCAGATTTCCTCCCTCTCTTCCCCCTTCCTGGTGCCTAATCTGTATTTACCATTGCCCATGTATTTTAGGCTTCTGGCACCTCTAAGATATGTGTGTTCAGCTCGAATTGGGGTGAGGGGCACTGGCCGAGTGCAGTGTGACCTGGTGGACAGTCCTGTGGGACCAAGGGTGCTTCCTCCCAGCTGTAGAGGAGAAACAGGCAATAGGGAAGGAAACAGTGAAAGGGAAGAGGATGTTTGGATAAGGTAACTATTAATCCACTAAATAAAACCCACAAGGATCCCTCATGTTAAATTTAGATGGAGATGGACAATGCTTCACTATATTATTCTTCTGGAGAGATGAGGATAGCAGATCTTACTCATCCCATTACGTGCAGATTTTCCCAGCCAATTTGCATCTCCTTACTATGAAGGAATTTGTATCAGCATCATATGCTTGTGAGATGCACAAAACTCTCCTTCAGCTGCCACTTTACCTCATAGGCACGTAACATCCACTGCCAAACCAGCGTAGGTATATTTAGTCCATCACTGTCCCAGTAGGACACAGTAATCAGTATGTTTTTACTAATGTTTGGACATCAGGACTGGTTTTACAGATATGTTCTGAGTATCTAGAGTAAATAAGACTGTGCCCAAAGTTGTGGCTCCTGGCTTTCCCAGTATTTCAGTGGAGAGAAGATTCATCCAATTTCTGCAGGATCCAGTTCAGTTTCTTCTTTGCTTGTCAGGGTTTGAACCAACATCACCTCCTCTCCAGTGGATGTACCACTGAGGAAAGTCCTTTCCTGCTGACTAATTAATGCTGCTTACACTATGTACAAAATTCTTTAATACTCAAGCAAATGGGCAATGGAACCCAGTTGATCTGCTTTTATGGAAGAAAGCTGGTCTGCAAATTTATCCTTCTTTATAATTTCAATGTAAATGCTGAATGGCCAGACCATTAGGTATCAGAGATGCTCGTTGCTTCATTTTGCCTGAAAAGGAGTTATAAGGGGGGGGGGGGGGGGGGGGGGGATCCCAGAGATAGCTGGGACAGGTGCCCTATTCATTGGGACAAACATTGGTGATTTGGGACAACATCATATCCCAATGACATGGGACAACTCCTTAGTGTTGGCATTTACTACTAGGTAGCTCAAGTAGCTCACCGCAGGGCTGTACGGATCTCCTGCTTAGGTGTCTGTGCATTTCAGCAGAGTGCTCCTTGCTGGGGAGACGGATTTGACTTTGCAGCCTGATACAAAAAATAAATCAATAACTACTCTCCTGCCTCCCAGCTGAATGCCCTAATCGGTGTGCTATAGATTCACGCTTTCACTGTATCTCTCCGTGCTTCCTCTTAGAGTGAGCTTTAAGTGATTTTTACGCCCAGCTTCAGTGGGGGGCCTGAGGCATGCTCCCACCCAGGCTTCGCGGGAACTTTGGGTGTGAATCCCTCCAGGAGGAAGGAGACTTTCAATGCTCCCACCGAGGGATTAATTTCGTCCAGGAGTGTGCTCAACAGAAGCTTGCTTTCTTTATATCCTCCACGGGCTGTGCTTGATGAAAAACTGTGCCTGGACTCACCTTTAGCAGAGGCTTCTGGTTTTTAAGGAGCTTTTCGTCGTAGTAAAAGGCACTTAAGCACCAGAAGGCAGCACTGAAGATCCTCCTTCTACTTAGTATTTTCCCATGAATGCTTTCCTACTCACAGAGTTGGATTTTTTAAATAATTGTATTTGAATCTACCTATTTTTTCCCTTGTGCTGTGGAGGGAGGGCTCAGTGCTTTGCTCCCTGTTCCAATAGGAAGCAAAGCACCAAAGTCTGTCTGACCTGCCCATGGATATTGGGCATTTCCATCTCTGCTGGTTCACTGCAGAGAACTCAGTTTTGGTTTTTTTTTTTTATATGTATCAAATCTAAATTTATATCAGGCAATATAAATAATCTCTATCCCTATTTTTCTCTTTCTAATATAAATGTGTCAGAAAATGAAAGCAGCTCAGGTAAAATACAATTATTTTTTTTTTAATATCTATTATGGCAGATGTTTGTTTTATAGCTCACCAATTTAATGTCCAGTTACCTTGTATTTTAGATTGTTATGTCTCCTCAGTTAAGGACCATGCCGTCTTTTTCGTTTCTAGCATACTGGAAGTCGGTAGCATATTTTTAGGTAGTAATTATAGGAAAGCGATAAATTAAGAAACATAATCAAGAAATAGGTGAAAAAGCCTATTTAGATGTCTTTCTGTTAAAAACACTTCCATTCATGACATCTTCCTGGAGCTCATTGTTTTTCTAGCATAACAGAGTAAAATGAAAATAAATTATAACCGCTTGCATTGTTTTGAAGCCCTGAATGGGACTGACTTACAAAAACAATTTGGGATCACAATGAAAATGGCTTGTTACCAAAGAAGCTGAAATATCACCAGATTTAATCCAACACCTACCTGTCTGGCAGTAAAATTATGCCTTGTGTGTATTTACTACTCTGCCCTTCCAATTCTGCATGTTAATACATACAGAAACTTTTTTTAAAAAGATTAAAGAAATATAGAACTGGCATTAATTGGAGAGATTTTGCCCTATCGGAGAGAATAATAACAACCATGCTCATGTCAGGGGTACTACACACAAAAGCCTTATGATAGGATTGAAATGCTCTGAGGGTGGAGGAAACGTCTGGAAGTTGTTCAGTGCAGCCTGGACTTCTTTTTTTCATTTGAAAGGAAGGCTGAGCTGTTCAGTCATGAATGAGAACAATAGTGGCTTTTAAAGGAATGCAGTTGGGAAGGTTGGCTTTTTATTGGCAGTTTGTGTAAGGTCTGTGCTTCCAGAGTGCTGTCAGATGCAAGTCTGGAGTGACTGAGGAGCTGGACCAGCTCTTTCGTGTTGCGTAAACTCAGATTTGGTCCTGTGGTGCACAGACCGTGATAGTGGCACCAGCCCAGCAATAATCGAAGACAGACAGGAAAGAGAAGAGAGTCTCCTCTGAAAAGGGCACAGTAAAAATTGAATTATAAACCAGAATGTGCAGATTCCACTTGGCTGGGTGGAAAAGCCCACTGTTTCTCTGTTGTTGCAGTAAGGTTTTAATTAAAGGTCGGTTCTGGTTATAAATTTTACGGCAACCGCATCTGGATGGTTTCCTAGCACTTAGGTAAATGACTAAAGGTATGGCTTTCCCAAGATTTCAGAAGGAAAGTTTCGTATGGTATTTTCTCTTGGCAGATTTGAAGCTTCTGTGAAACCAAGAATTAAAGAGAAATCTTCAGCAATTCATTGACTTTTGCTGACCAAAAATAAGGTTAGATCTGTTCAATCATTTAATGTCTCTCTTAATGGAAAGTCACAAATGTGTAGGAAGGAACAAATAGTTCCCAGAACAGGGAAGCAAAAAGCATTGGCCAGGTCAAGGCACATTCAGATGCACTGCAGTAATATCCTGAAGAAGGAAGCCTGGCAGGCAGAACTGTTAGCATTTTATTATTATTTATATTACTATCGCCCCCAAGGAGACCCCATTGCGCTAGAGTTGCTCAGGCATGTCCCAGAGCGCCTTTGACCTGCTCTCCAGCAACCTCTTTGCCAAAATCATGTTCTGCAAGAAGGGCACTGTAAAAAATACGTAATGCAAATTAAACATATCATTACCAGACTCTTCCATGTCAGTTTTGTTAAAAATAGAAGTGACCGCTATGATGAATAGACAGTGAAAGGGAATAAAGGTAGTCACTATAGGCAAATCAAGCCTATTCAAAAGGGGTTATTTCTGAACAGAAGGAATGTTTAGGTGATCTAAGTACATTACAAATATGTGAATATCCTTTCTCATCTTGCCATTTTTTTCTGGGACTTAAACTCCATATTCAGTAAGCTATTCTTCCCGAGCGATGATCTTCTCGCAAAGCGTACTTTGATGCTGCAGGGTTTTTCACACAGTCAATACAGTGGTGGTATTTCAGACTGTAATAAGCATGAGGACATATTCCAGATGTACCGTCCCATTTCCACCACATACGTGTGCACTGAACTATCTTTCTCTCCTAACATAACAGCTTTATCTCAGAACAAGTTTCTGAAACTCCCACTTACCTTGTAAATTCCTTAGATCCAGTTATATGATGTTTAGTTTTATGTAAAGAACCAGACTTATATTGCAGGATTGAAAAATTCCTTTTATCCCATTGGGTTGAACATGTTAAATAACATGACGAAATCCAAAATACCTGTCCTTTATTGCAGGATTTCTAAAATCCTGGTATATGCAGGAATATACTTGTTAGAGGAGAAAAAAATGTGACTGTGGTTATACTACATTTGGTAAACAGAATAGCCTATTAAATAATTTTCTGGGTTCTTAAGCTGGAAAAATGCAATAAATTTAAATCCTTTTCTTAATCATGTTTATTTTCCTTGCAGTACAGCTACAAATCCTGGTTAGAGCCTACTCTGCTATGTTTCATATAAAGGTAGCCTCACCCTAGAGAGCCACAGCCTACACTTGTAATGCAAGTCACATAAAGAGAGCACATAAATATGGAAAAACTAATGGAGAAAACAAGCGGAATACACAGAGGAGGCCAATTCTCCACGAGCGTTAGCTTTAAGTCCTTCCTTGTCATTATCTATTATCGACAGACTCAATCATGGGTTACAAAGCAGTAATTTGTTTTGACATTTTCATAATTTGATTCCTGACGTTTGTCTGATACTGGCTGAGCAGGAGCCCGTAACACATAAAGGCTCCAAAAGCTTGATCAGGATACCGGGAATGAGTTACAAGGGGCACATACTTTACAGTATGAGGATTTTTATCATTGCCTTCGCTAGATTCTCTGTATCTGTGGTCTGGTTGTCAAGTGGGATTTTTTAACTCATTCCATCCTATGCGAGAGAAGCAAGCAATACAGGCGTCCCCAGCTGCAAGCACAGAGAGGCAGGGGCTTCTTGCCTAGGTGTTTGCCCAGTGTTCAGAAAAGCTGGGCTCTGGCCCTGACCGAGGGCTGAATTTCTAATTTAGTCAAACATACGACATTATTACACAGATTACCTGTCACTTATAATACTTCACCAGGTTTCTCTACACCCGGCCACCAAGCATCTGTGCGAAGGTACGATACTGTCTTATAGACGTTCCTGTCTTTTAAAAACATTTCCGAATTGGAGAAAACTTTGCATAGGCTTTCTGACAATTTGGATTTTAGAGCACACAAAGCCATCTGCATCTCATAATCCCACCCACTCCAAAATAGCTATTAACTGCAGCATTGTATACTGGTTTTCTACAAAAGTTGTGCCAAGTTCCCTCTTGATCTAATTTGTATTTCTTCGGTGCATTGCTGGCTCTGATAATTTGTTTTACACTGTTTCAGGTAGTCCACATCTACAGACATTTCAATTTATTGAATAATTCTCTCGCTAGTGCCTGCTTTAGGCAACATAAGAGAAAAAAAAGAAATTTGGGGAATACAGGAATAGAAAAGAAGCAGAATGCCTGGAAAAAACCACTTGTTTAGGACTGTGAGAAAGAAAGGGTTGAGGAAAAGACAAACACAAAACCAAAGAAGAGTAAAAAATCATTTAGTAAAATCAGTGATAAGAAAATAGCCTGATTTATTGTGCCTTAACTCAAGGACCACTGACAACATTAACAAAAATCACTAGTAACATTACCTTTTTCTTTTCAAATCCCTTCTGAATTGCTGTGCAATTCTTTTAAAAAAATGCACTGCCAGCCATTGAAACCTTGTATGCACAAAGTGCATGTGAGAACTGCAGCAGGGTACATCACTTCCCCTTCCCCTTCCCCTTCCCTTTTCCCTTCCCCTTCCCTTTCGCCTTCCCTTTCCCCTTCCCCTTCCCCTTCCCTTTCCCCTTCCCCTTCCCCTTCCCTTTCCCCTTCCCCTCCCCCTTCCCCTCCCCCTTCCCCTCCCCCTTCCCCTTCCCTTCCCTTCCCTTCCCTTCCCTTCCCTTCCCTTCCCTTCCCTTCCCTTCCCTTCCCTTCCCTTCCCTTCCCCTTCCCCTTCCCCTTCCCCTTCCCCTTCCCCTTCCCCTTCCCCTTTTTTTAAAGAGGTCTGTCCTTAACATGTATCAAGTACCAGCTCTAAATCAAAAGATCAAACATGAAAGGGAAAAAAAAGTCTGAAAGCTCAGAGGAGGAAAAAGAGTCAGAAATGAGGGCTAAAGTCTCCCAACCCCAGGATATACTTTTTATGAGAATTATACTTGAATGAGGCTTCATAGGCTTGGTCCCCGATCCTGGGGATCTCTTGGAGATGTTGATGTACTTTCCTACAGAAATCAGACTCCTGGGAAATGGTGCATATCTGTATCTTTTTCCAGAATGGAGCTAAGGTAATTCCCTGTACCTGGGAACTGAGGAGAACAGTACTTACCAATATAGCAGTTAAGAAATGAAAACTGCATTTATTAAACAAACGTTTTGGCTCTTTATTGAGCCCAGAAGATGTAGGTGTCTCAACAGTCTTGCTTGTTTTTACAGAAACCAAAGAGAAAATCTCTTTTCATATGAAAAATATAAATAAATTCAAATAACCTAAATTGTAATCTCCACCACTAAAGTCAGGAATGTTATGTAATGCACTAAAAATGAAAATCTTTATCCAATAGAGATCAATATTTTATATGAACATTAAAATAGGTGTGGTTTTATTACTTTCCACTGCTTTAATAATACAATAGACCCCCAAGCATAATGGAGAAGGGTAAGTCAGCATGATGTCTGCTTTGTATTGCTGAAATAGCTACCAAGAATAGTAATGAATGGGATCTCAGTGGATGCATTATAAAACATATTCTAATGAATTTTCCCTTTTGAATAGCCGTTTGGCAGATGAACATGGCTACATAAAGGGGAGAGCTGGGGGAATGAACGTGTAACAGTCCATTGTTAGGATATTGTTGCTAACAATATGTTCTTGCCTGTTTCATATGAAGCCTTCCAGAAAACAGTATTTTAGTAGAATGCAATGCACTGCTTTACCTTCTGATGTTCCTTCCTTGAAACTTGTGGGAAAGAGAGGAAACAAGGCCTTCAAAAGAATAACAAATGGAGTGAGAACCTTTACAATCTTCAAAATCCATCGATTTTCATGCAGTTACCTCTGAGGATTAGGGGGGTTATTGATTTTCTGTGAGGGTTCTCTGGGGAGTTGCTCTAAGAGCTTCCACCCAGGATCTCTGAACTGTCATGCTGTAGTAATTCTCCTCTTTTATTTATGACCATCGTTCTGGAAAAGGAGTCTTTATTGTCCAATTGTCTTAACTTTCTTAGTTTTAAAGAAAAATTATTCTTTGTGAATTCAGTTACAGCTACATAAATAAGGTGCGGGGAAGGCTGCTATATTAAAAAAAAATGTTAGTGAAGGCTGTTTTCCATTTGCACAAGAGTTGTTGATCTGTGTTCGATGACCAAGTTGGTTGTTCTGTTCATTTGAGTATTTGAACAAATAAATTTTTCATTGCCAAATGATAGTTTTAACCTCTTTTAATATGGCATAGTCTTCTCCTGACTGACACGTGGAATGTGTTTTGTCTCTTTTCCTGTATCCTGTAAATGCCTGACTACTATAGGTTTTTTCTTGACAAATACAGTGAGTGCAGTGAAAGTAGATGATGTGTTATCTCTTGAAAAGGTGTTTAAAAACACCCTGAAGCTTCTGGAAAAACAGAAGGCAGCTGGTTTGATCTTAAACTGGATAGTATAAATTTTCCTGGAAGACTTAGGCTGACTGATGAATTATCTGTCTGGAAAAGGTATCACCATTGATTCTTACAGAAATTAAACAGTCTTTCTTTTTACAGTTTTGAATATTTGCACATGAAATGGTTTGTTAAATATGAAGAAATGGCAACACCCACTTAGCCAGTGACTAAGTTTTGCCAAGTTGGTTGAGCCTTAAAACTATGGGAACCCCTACCTGCATACACACCTGATACATGAAAATCATGTGCCCACACCAAACCCTCTTACAAAAACATAGAGAACTTGCACAGATCGTTTTTCTTAGTGACGTTGGCCTGTTTCAACAGTTCTTTGTGTGACTCTACTCTTCCAGGGATCTGTCTGGGAAGTAAGAGAAAGCTACTAAGATATAAACTGATTGCCTTATTGCACCACCAGTGCTGAGGCCAAAGTCTTATTAGATGCACCACATCTTTCTAGCAATTTTCCTCCACAAATTCTAAATTACCAAGGTAATAATTCTCTCTCACTTGCTTTCAGGTTTCTTTTACAGTTTTATAATCCATTTTTCTGCTCTTTTTCTTTTTTTTTTTTCCTACTAAACCCTACTTCTCCTTCTAATAAATAAGAGTAGTAGGACATTTTTATTTTTATTGAAAAACAAAAGATAGAAACATGACAGGTTTTTAAAGCCTAGATTCACATGACTGTATCTACAGATGTAGAAAGGTGATCTACGAATGGAAGACAATATATTAAAGTGATATTGTTGTCTTTTTAATGGGCTAAGGTTTGAGCTTAGGATTCTTGGGTTGTCCTGTACTAAATGAAGACATCACTAACATCCAAAACACAGCAAAGAGCTGAATGACTTAGACAGCTTTGCATTTGGAGGGGGAACCTCTGGATGGATTTGGCATTAATAAAGGAAAAAAAGGATAAAACAAAAAAATCCAGCAAAAAATACACTTCCAGAAATCTGGGGTCTGTACTTATGTTTGTAACTCAGGCCCATTTCTATGACAAGGTGATGTCATGAACTTGACTTTTAAAAAAAAGAGTAATTTGTTTTTAAGGCAGTAAGCATGTTTTAGGTTTTACTTTGGAAAAAAAAAAAGAGGTAAGATCACAGAATTATGAGTGATTATTTTTTTTTTTTCCTGGCATAAACTATAGAGACAACCTTTTTATTTCTTTATTAAAAAAAAAAAAAAGAAGAAGAAAAAAGAAAAAAAGAAAAAAACTCTAAAACCAGAGAATGGATTTTTCAGGCAAATGCTGTGCCTTTACTAGATTTTTTGAATAGAAACTCCATAGACATAAACAGGAGAAATATGGAAACTCGGAAACTCTTCAATACCTTGCAAAAGAAAGAAATAGAATAAAAGAAAAAGAAAACGCCAGAAGCCAGCAGTCACACTGTCTTTTCCAATACACTTCTTCATTCTCAGGACCAGGTCCAAATCTGGTGACATTGTTCAGTAAACGCCCTTTCCAGAGTTGATTGGCGCAGATCTCCATCGGTAAATATCAGGGTTACTTTCACAGCTCAAACTGTATCTAGCGTGAGTGTGAAGCAGTTAAAGAAAACCTCTTATGAGCAACATGAATTTAAAGTATCTTCCTTCTCTTTTAATGTCCTGTTGGCTTACTGATTTCTTTTCCAATCTGGATTCAGGTTTGGATTCAGTGCCTGGACTGAGGAAAATTGCAGCAGCAGAAGTTGTTCGTTTATGTTTTCTTTCTTGTTCCTCCTTTTTATTTGTGATCATTCCTTGTCCCTTCCTCTCCCTACTGCAGCTGTAAGTGCTGGGTTAATTGTTTCAAAGGGCCAAATAGATTACTTGACTTGATTAAGCTTTTTTTTTCCCCTCAGTCTTGCTTTATTTATGAACTTTCAGACTGTTGTTTTTACTTTCTACTTCAGAAGCCACAAGTTAGTTTTGCCTCAGACTCTGGCAGTTAATTATAATTAATTATTTCATTATTTTTATTTAGCATCTTTCTGGAACAAAACAAAATACATTTACTTCTTACAAACCGTGGTTTTCTCTGAAGTTTGTTATGCAATGATGGCTTGGAACAAGGGGACCCGGCAGAGGTCTGCCTTGCTGGCAGAGGTCTGACAGATATTTTGTAAGTATTTTGTAAGATGATCTTTTGCATAAAATTGCAAGCTGTTCCAGCTGGCTTTTTTGACTGTGTCTATACAGAAAGGCAAAGGAGAGGGTCTGAGAACAGGCGTGCGATTTCCAAGCCTTGCGCGTACTACTGGCGAGCGCTTGGCCGTACCTGCGGCTCAGTTTCCCTGACACTTTCTGTATCTGCCAATGATTTTTTCAGATGACTCCCATGCTTCTGCAGGCCACATGAATAATATAGTGAGCTTTTGGAGCACTGCAGTAGGTCACTGAGGGAGGCTACGGAGTTTGTAGTTTTTAAGAACGAGTTAGATATGATGAGTGAAGTAGGAGCAACTTGAGGAGGCAGATGGATCTCGGCATCACCTGAAGCTGGCTCCAGCACTGCCTATTATTCTTCCATGATACGTCTGGCTATACAATGGCATGTGTATTGGAGACTGGCTTCTGCGAGGAGGACAAAGCACATTTTTAGGGTAGTCTGTCAGTTCACAAAGTGGTGGTCTTGATGAACCTGGATTAAATGTAACAAAAAAAACTGTAAGCAGAACCTAGGAATTCCAGTTCCCTACAGATAAGGGTATCTGTCAGGAAAAGCTGGAAATGCACATTCTACAAACACATGATTTAGGCTAGATTAGGCCTAGGCAGCTCTTGGGTGAGATTGAACCTAGAAGAAAGCTTAGAAAGATAGTGTCACTTCTTCAGAACTGGCTTTGTTTTTCAGACGTCTTCTGTGTTGTTATAGGACCATCTGACGTATTTGGCACATTAAACCTTACAGACTGTGCAATAAAAAATTGACTACACAGGAATAATGAGATTACCTTTGAAAAGAGTAGATGCTAAATATACATAATTTTAACAGAAGATAGTTCAGAAATATTCTGTGGTGTTTTTTGAGAAGAAGAAAGTGATTTCTTTGTTCTCCTTCTTCATCCTCCCACAGAGTGATAGAAAGAAGTTACTACTACTCTGTGGAGGTGCCATGTAGCACCAATTGTTGCATACCAATGCACAAGGCTCATAAAATAATTTGCGGCTTTCAGGCTCTGGTATCTCAGGAGAGGTTTTGTTTTCATTTTAGGTTTTTCAGAAACTGTACACTGCTAAGAGCTAGGGGAGAGAATGGGAGAGGGACCTATGCCCCCTAAAGGTCATAAAAAGTTTTCTGAGAAGAAACAAACGTTTTTCTGTTATTTGCAATACTAACACTCAAAATGTCATATGTAAATGAAACATACAGTTGCTTAGGTTGCATAATGATAAACACAGCATGAAAACATAGATATATTTTGAGCAGTCAAGCCATGTAGTAAAACAGAAGTGTTTTATCTATCAGCATATTTGAAACCCCAACTGTATGCATTTGTTATAGTAGAGGTAGATATTGAATTCATGTAATTTTATATATATATATAAAAATGATATATATCTACATACAGACACATATGTATAAACCTGTCTAAAAATGTAACCTAAGTGCTTTCTTCCCAAACTGGATTCTACTGAACTTAAATTAAATAATGGCAAATCAGAGTTTCTCCTTAAGTTAAATTGTGAAATTCCAGTTTCATTCTAAGGATGCTGAATTTGAATTTTCATCAGCACAATCCTCCCAAGCCCACACTGGCAACTCTGGAAAAACATTTTCCCTAAAATATCGTATTTTAGGGGTTGACTGTTTATGAAGTGAGATCTTTAGCTGAGAAGTACAGTAATGAACAAGAATTGTTTGCCATAGATGTTGCTTGCCTGTGGCAGCTGCTACAGTGATCTTGGCCAGCACGTGTTTTTTCCGAACCGGTGAAGCTGACGATGTGCAATGGTAGCCCATTTTACTGCTTCAGTAATTGTGAAGGTGATATATCCAGCATAGATAAGGACGGGCTCCATGGGATTTTCTTTACACTCCAACTTGTAGTGGACGATAGTCATTACAATTTTCTTTCCAGCATCATTTGTATTAAAAATTATTTAACACAGACTGTGATTTGGTGCTAGTTGGGTGGGCCATGGCCCACAGCTGCTCAGGCAATGCCCTTCTGTTAAAAGTAGTGGAAATGGCATTGTCTCAGAAATGTACTGGGCAAAAATGCCTGATAAAGATTTATATGTATAAACTGTACTCTAACACAGCATAGGTGTTAATGATACTTGGGGAAAATGACAAAGAAATAGCTAATAGAAAATCCCTCCAGAGATATTTCAAATAAGCATGTTGGACTGATGTTCATGTGATTCTCCATTAATGCACAGCTGGAATAGTTATTACACCACTCAGGAAGTTCACTGTGCTCCCATCGTGATTAAGTGGTGTCTGACACCTTCTGCTTGTTCGTTTTATATCACAGTTCCGTAAGGTGGAAAGCAGGGAAGAAACAGGCTTTGTGTTTTCATTTACTGTAGTGTCATGGAAGACTTAATGGTATTTTCAAGGGAAAAAACCCAAACTGAACCAGAACATCTCCACTAGAATAGTTATAAACCAGCACAACCTCAACAGATATGTTTATTTAAATGACATTTCCTTTTTTTTCCCCCATTTTTAAACCATTGTTTTTGTATTTTTAGGTGGAAGGAAAAAATCCTTGGTAGGAAAAACAATACAGAGGGCAGGTTGTGGAAGTTACAAAGCCTGGTCATGGATTTGCCCACAGAAACTGGGTAAATTGGTCAAAAAACAGAGGGTTTTTTTGATAAGTACTTAAGTACTTTCTAAAGTTTATCTTTTTAAACATGTAATAACAGTGGAAACTTGATTTGCATAGAAATCCTCAGTGTTTCAGGATTTATAGGTCTGTGTTATTGGATGCTTACATGTGGACACTTGCAAATACAGAATTTATGTATGAGCAGGCACACCCAGACACTTTGGAGCAAGCTATTTTTCTGAGCAAGCTCACTAGAAATGATTGAATTTCCATTCAGTGATGCCAGAAACACTTTCCACATTTCCTAAATACTGTAAAAGACAAGTTTTGAGTTATATGCCTCAGTATGCAGTAGAAACATATTTTACCAGTAAGTTTCTGAATCTGAGCTTTTCCCATATCAATTTTAATCTTTTATTTGGAAGATATAAGGTTGTAATGCAATAAGCGGTGTTCATTTCATGCAAGGTATGTCCAAAACCTGCCCTCTTGCATTTCTTAAAAAAGTTTGGATACCATCCCTGGAACTGTTTCTGCAAATAATTCTAGGTAGCTACACCAGGGACTAATTTTTGCCACCTTTGCAAAATCTGTTGAAGTTCCAAGGTGCATAAGTTGCCACTTGTTTTATCTTTTGTTTTGTAAAGGTAAAGGTCCAAATATTTACCACTGAAGATTCCAGTTCATTCTCCTGTTTTCTTTTTTGGATTAAACAAATCCTCTCCTTCTTCACCTCCATTTCTCAGGGTTTACCAAGCAAAACAAAACCAAATCAAACCAGAAAACCCCTGGATAAAAAAAATGACATATTTCAGGGCCTGAAATGCATGCGACATCTTTGGTGACACGAACATAATTAAATGTAAGTATGTAGCACAAAAAAGTGGCAAATCATGCCTCAGACGTATGGTGTGTTTTACCAGGAACCAAGAACCAGGCAGGTTCTTTCTTCTGAACAAGAGAAAGCTTCTGGTAGGTTAAGGCTAAAATGATTAAAAGATTTCTCAGAATCTTAATCTACATAAAGTTTCCAAGTGTACTTACTAGAAATTTGTATGATCCAATCTTATAGCTTTGGAGAGCATTAAGCTTTGATTAGTGAGCCTGTTAGGAGGACTGTGACCAATGGAGCCTTGCTGGTCTATAGTAGCATTCGTGTCTCCAAATCTGGAGGGAGTAAGTAGTAATAATAAATTTTCCTCAGCTCATAGATAAGCAGAATACAACATAGTCAGGTAAGACAAAAGTAGAACCTGGTTTGTGATTTCTGTTGAGTAATCCCAGTTAATCAAGCTCTCCAACTGCTTAAGAAGATTCAAATCTAGAAATAAGGACCTTGATGAATTAAAGCCATGATTTAGAGGTCATACAGACAATGGCTTTTTATATTAAAAAGTCAGATCATCTGGTTTATTTATAGTGGGAAAAATATGTGAGTTGTTGACCTTCTTTGTAAGATGTTTAAATTTCCTGTCTTTCTGTATATACTGATAAGCAACGTCAAACGTACTGTAGGAGAGATATGTGGACGAGGAAGTTAGCAGTATATAACAGAAGGGCCCTTTTTACAAGGAAGAACTTGGAGCAGTGTTTGGCACAAGATGAATAGAGGGCTCCATTCATGGAACACCAAATTATTAAGAATGAAAGTAAAGAAAAGAAGGAAGAGAGGAAGCTCTGCCTGTCCAGCTATGAAGGACCCACAAGGTTTAGGGTATGAACCCAGATCTGGGATGTCTGTAGACCACAATGTTATGAAACCTGGAAGGAGAAATTACTGAGGGCCAGCATGCAACTTTCTGGGATTATTCTGATTGTATTCTAGGATTTATATGCCATTGCCATTAGCAACTGTCTCCTGATAACACCAGCTTTCAGAAATATGTAGGATTGCCCATTCACAGTAGATCAGGGTTCAGTGAAAGACAGTAAAAAGATTTGCCATGTAGCACACACGGAGTGACATTCCATCAGCCCCTCTGCAGATGAGAGTTTCCCAGCGGACACACTTAATTTCCTTGTTTGTTGTTTCACAATTATTTGTTATATGTTAAATGCCATTGAAATCATTCTACCATGAAATTAAATTTTTAGTTTTTTCCATGCTGCCATTCTGAAGTTGTGGTAATGGTTATTGGAAGTAGCAAGATAACCAAAGATGATTTTACCTGCTAAATGTTCAGTAAGAAAGCAAGCTTTTGTGACATACCACAGCATGTACCAACCCATTTTAGATATAGGCAATTACAAAACCACCAGTATTTTAGACAAATAATGGAATTTTCTGAACATATTAAATGCCTACTTACTTGTAAAGCATAACTCTGTCAGTTCAGGACATATCACATTATTTTCAGAGCATTAATTGGTTGTCATCAAGCTGCAGGAAGCAATAAGGAATCTCTTTTAAAGCCTAGGAAGCATTTTCAAATTGTTATTTGCAATAATAATGTTCAACAAAAGGCTCCATTTTGGACAAAAATGTTCCCTTCGTTCAGCCAACTCTATTTGTTTCACTGTTTTGCTGCCAAGCATTATAATGATCATGCAGTTCAGTTATGTTGTTTATTATCTTCTTGGGAATCTCTCAAGAGCTTTTAAAACAAAAATAATTGTCAGTAATCCTAAAAAAAAAAGAGATCTTGCAATGTAATCTGCATGTATGTGTTCTTCCTGTGGGGATCCCTGACACATGAAGTATTCAGCATTAGGGGATGGGAGGAAACGAAGGTGGCTTTCTGCAGTTGCTGTTAATCAGCCGCGAGTTAAATCCAGACCAAAGCACAGCTTAAATCCTCATGGTTATTCTCCAGCAAGAGATCACTGCCCCCCAGCTTTTTTTTTTTTTAGTTCAGAGTGCATAAAATGTGAAAGACCCGAGTTGTAGACTGAGTGGTACAGCCAATATAGTAGCATGATTGGAAGAGAAGATATATGCTCAAGCATTCATCAATTTATAGCGCTGAGCACCAAAACAGGTAAGGGATGACAGTGATAGTTTTTGTTGCCTCTGCTTTTGAGACAAAAAATCTCCATCTGAGGAGATGTGCTGTAACATGTCCAGCAGTGCTCATCAATACCAAACAGCATAAAATCCTACTTAGGCTGGTAGAAGAGGTAAAGGAGTCTTGTATGATTCAGTATTCTCAAATTTAATAACAAAGAATAATCTACACCTAGAAGGAGAAGACTGAACATCTTTATTTCAGATTAATTACTTGTTTTACATTAGCTAAACTAAGATTCCACAGTGATGCATCAATAAAATACCGATTACTTTTCAGTCTACCAAGGTGCCAACTTCATGCAAGTAACAGGTTTGTGGGCAGTTATTAATATGTCCATAGACTAACTGCCTCAGTAGTCTACTCTTGTAGGGCTCTAATCCTTATTGCTCATGAATGATGAAAATTGCTGAATAATAACGAAATTAATTGAACAATTGCGCTGACGTACTGTTCAGCTTATCTCTAAGAAGTTCCCTCTAACTGGTCAGGTGAACCCTTCCCTCGGAGCACCCATTTCTCTCTGTTGATGACTGTGGGTTCCCCAAGTGACTGGCTCCGCTATAAAAGACTCTTCTGTAGATGTCTTAAATGGGCCAAGGTAAATGTCACTTTAGCACAGTAAGGTTTTACCCCAGTTTTAGGGGAACATTTGTATTCCAACAACACTAAAAATGTTAGTGGTGCTGTGATTCAGGCACTTTGACCTAGTTGTGTTACAGTGCTGATAGGGCTTTAGAAATGCATGGCTGTCATCGTGTCCTAACTCCACAGTGGGCTATAGGGGCTGTGAGAGTCAGCGTTGCTTTGGCTGCCTTGCTGACACCAGTTCTGGCATCCAGGGTGAATTTCAGTACTATCAAATCCATCAGAAAGGATGGGGAACACTCCCACAGTACCACAGAAGATGATAGTCAGGATTTTTGGTCACTCATGGGAGCTGAGAGATCAGTCTGAATCCTTTCAGGCAGAGGGGATAGGTTTGACTTCCCACAATCACCAAGAAATTTACTTTTGGTAAGACTGTCCAACTGCAATAAGAAGTAAAAGGAGGAAATGAAAAGTAAAGAGGTAGTTCCCACTGCATGTTGCATAAAGACCATTTTGGCAAGTGTGTTCTGTGAAGAAAACTCCTTTCCTTTCAGGTAAGCAAGGCAAAACCATACCCAGTTTGTGTGTCCTGACTAAATATGTGGTACTCTTCTACTGCTCAGCACCCCATGACTCAGGTGACTGTGGGCCTGCCCCAAATCAGAACTGTAAAGATCCTTAAGATATGTAATATTAAAGGAGTTAAGGCTCCCATAAGCTTCATGCAGCTCTAGGATTAGATGAGACTGAAGCAAAAATTTTGAGGATTTATATTTGGGACTTGGAGGCACATCACCAGCGTTTTTTTTTCTACTCAGCTCTTCTCTACATTGCAATAAGCTAAGATGAAGGATTCTCACATGGCTATTTGCAGTGCAGATGTTCTGGATCAAAAAACTTTGGAGCTGAACCCAATCTTCTTATCTTTTTATAAGGATGTTTAAATTAAGGGGTTGGATTCAAGCCTATCTCTGATTTATATGTATCTTACATAGTGCTATACATGTATATATTTTTTTAACTATATATTCCTATTATTGGCAGCTTTTCTTCCAGAAGATTAACGTCTGGCACTTACATACAGTTACCAATATACAGAGATAATAAATATGTCATTTAGCCTAACATAATATGTTTGAAATAAACCATCCCAAGAAGCATATCTGAAAACATTGCAGCTGTCATATTTTTGTCTGAAGACAGGAGCCACTAGGGGCCACCATACACCTCAGAAAAATGAGATTTCTTTCCCAGGGGAAAATCTTAATACACATTCCACTTCTATATAACTGACTTCACCTTTCTCACGAAATTTATTTGCAAAATTTCCAAAGAAAGGCTTTTCTTGTAATTAGGTTTTCCTTTTTATCTCCTTCATTTCTAGTGGCACAGTTGTGCGCATGTTCATGACAACAGACTGAAGGTTGGGAAGCACTAAATGATGACCTCACTTCATGAAAGGTGCTTTGTCTGTGAATTACTCCTGGATAAAATGAGCTGTGTTCAACATGAGTTTTAAAAATTATTAAAATAGCAAAGTAGTCTGCTTTGTGTTTTCAAATAGGTGCCTTTTGAGAGAAGACCATACAATTACAACATGGAATCATTTATGCCAAAGCTGTAACTGAAGTTATGAAGCATTGCAGTTACTTTCATTGGAGCTAGCTCTTCACTTGAGGTCTTTAGGATTTTCAAGGAAAATGTTCTGTTCAGTCACTCAGCTAACTACTTATAATACATACAGTTTCTGCAGGAATCACAGGAAAAATAACATTTAGAAAAGCTATCTTGTTTCTTTGGCAGAAGCTGCATATACATAATTTTCCACCTCCACCCCTTCTCTTTATCCACACATTAATCCCAGCTGAATAGTAATTGACAATACAGAGCATCCCGTAAGACTGAGTCCTTTGTTAGTGTTAGAAACAGGAGAACCCTGAAATCCTGAGTGGAAAGAGTTTGTTTTAACCAGTATCCATTTAGATTTATAAGATAGAGAGAGAGAGAGAGAGATACACAGAGCTAGCTGGATACTTGGGCAGATGTTCAGTCCGTATGTGTATTGTTGATATGATTCCATTGGACCCAGCAAAACTATCTGCACAGATTCCTACAACCTAGCCAGTAAGATTCATGCTTGCCTTCACATTTGTTTGTGGTTTTCATGTGAGAAATTTAAAGCTATATTAGCAAATATCTAATATAAGCTACTAGAATTCAGATTCCAACTAAAATCTTTTTTTCTTTTCCCATTTCCATTTGGGATATTCTGTACAGAATACTGGGGTTTCCGTTCTCAAAATTCTTACATTTAGGGCAAGTTCTTAGCCACAATGGAAGGATTAAAAATACCAAATTATACCAATTAATATTTCTCAGTTAAGATCATAAAGTATTCACTGGAGTCATAATGAGACTCTTATTAAAATGAGACTGAATCTTGCACATTTACATTTCTTCCCTTTTATACACAGAAATAGTTCTTTAGCTGAAAGCTGCCTTTCTTTCTTCTGGTTATTCCTTGATCTCTGCGTTCAACCACCTGAAAAGCCTCTGATGCTTTGCAGAACCAAAGGACCTTCAGCTGCCATTGCCTTTCTGGAGCAGCCTAGACAAAAAGAAGAGTTTATTTAGGAGGTTAATACGTACTGTTATGCTATGATTCATATTTGCAGTGCATATTCGTTTCAAACTGAGGCTCCTTTGACAGTGTGAGATGGTCAAAGAAGGTGTAAAATTTTGTTTAATATTTATTGTCCTTGTCCTCATTTGAGAACAATTTAAAGCATGAAGTTATTGAGAAATTTAAACTCGTATTGAAGCTCTTAGCCACTAAGGCTTTGTTAAGTCACTGATGATCTCTGTAATGCAGCATCCTCATGTTCATGATCTGTGCTCTCGCAGGTAAAATTCAATGGACAAATATAACGAAAACAGAGTGCCTCTAAGAAGAGTGGGTGATTCATGAGAGGGATAGAGATCAAATGTTGTTCCTGCATGTTCTTTATTTTCTGAAAAGTCAGAACCTCAGTGTAAGATGATAGTGTAAAAATAAGAAGTTGCCAAGTGTAATACACCAGGACAATTACAGACTGGTGAGTTCTGGCATAAGATACTGATCAAGACATAAATCGTAAGTGGGGGTAGCAAAAGCATTTGTGATTTATTACAGAGTAAAACCCTGCTCTTCAGTGGGATGGTACCATCTATCACAAATGGTGTCCTGGATTTTCAAAGGATCCACTGGATATTAGGCATTGAGTTCTTGAGAGCGTTCAGCAGGATTTGATGATTGTACTCCCTTAAGAGCTAAATGTTGCTTGCGTATTGGGAAATGAATGAATGTGAGGGAAAAGATATGGAGAAAGAGCTCAGTATCAGTTATTCCATTGACACATGTGGAGCCGCATTCTCATTCCTTCACTCTCAAACACACCACATACTGGAAATTTTGCCACCCTAGCTGAGTGTTTTTTCTAATTACTAAACCATAAATGATAATCAGCAACACATAACTGCCATGCTGGTGCCAAATTTCAAGCTGAGCAGTATCTCGCTGTCAAGGGGATATTGCCTTGAGCAACAGTTATGGCTCGTGTTTTATGTCTTCCTCAGAAGAAAAATGCTGTTAATTTATGGGCCCCTTGGGAAAGTCATGTCAGTGGCTCCAGGACATAGTGGCCACTTCTAAAACTGGTTTTGTTTGCTTTTTTGCTGGTGTTTTTGTTTTCAGTGCAAATAGCTTTGATCATAAATCCATATCCAACTTTTTTTTTTTTTAATGGATGATATAATTTGTGTCAGAGTTCACCTTTTAAAATGGGGATGAAAAATGTTTTGTCTCCTCATGGTTTAGCTTTGGAAAATGTATTTTTAATTTTTGCTTCAGACAACTGCTTACTTATACAAAGACATCATTTTCTGACACCTAAAATTGTTACAGAATTGGGTGAAATTTAAGCAACAAATTTTCCTCTGGGGTTGAGTCAGAAAGTTGAAAGATTTCATTTCTAGCCTCATAGCATATCTATAGTTTTTAGACCTCTTGCAGTGTTTCCATACTTTGTTCATAGTAATTGTGTTTAAAGTTAATGAATCTATAATTTTAGACAGTTTTTGAAGAGTTTTTAAAAAATCAGACCTGAGTCTGAACTTAAGCTAAGTTAAGCTGACATTTTTGTTTCTTTTTTTGTTTTTCATTGTTCAAAGGAAAAAAACCCACATGGATTGCATATGATGTTAAAGTAGGGGTCTCTCCCACTCCACAGTTGAGCAAATAACTGAAAGTTTACTCACTACCATAGTTTGATTTATAACTTTTCCAATGGCACCTTCTATCTCTCAGGTTTTTTGACCCAGCTACCCGCAGACTGCTTCTTGAGAAGACCTTTCCTCCAGAAATCATTTTTCAGTGAATCTTTTATTTCTCCTTTACATGAATGTATAACTTCTGTTAAAGTCAGCAGAACTTTTTTCTTTTTCTACCCCCTGCTTTCCAGAAACTCAGCTCATTTCCTTCCCTTTTCCTAGATTTACCCTTCAACTTACCTGTCTGCTTTTACCACCTTCAGTTCTTCTGAACCACCGTTACGTGTTTCTACTAGTTTTGCTGTTTCTTATTCCAAGAACTTGCACAGATTTGATGTAAGGATCTATGCATCATTTTGAATCTGTGCCCCCAGTAACTAACTCTTCGGCACAGTCTTTCACCATGCACCGACTCCCCCCCTCCCTCTCTGCTGTTCCTGATGGGCGAGATGACCCCCTGACCCACGTGCAGCAAGCTGGAACTCCCTTTTTCACAATCCTAGCAAAACATTCCTCTTTTGTGATTCCCAGAGGAAGTGAATGAGTTATAATAATGGAGGGAAGGGAGAAAAAGTTGCCAGTTGTTTCTACCTCTGGATATTTTGGTTGCAAGGAGGGGGGTTACTGTATTATTAGGAAAGGATGCTGTGCTATTCTGAGCTCTCAAAACAGGAGGAGGGTAAACAATTTAATTTTTTATTTCCATGTTTACAGATATGGGAGACGATCTGTCTCATTGGTCCGCTGGACTCAGAAACTGATTAACAACATCTGCCTTCATTTGGGGGTTTAAGGTTGTACTCTGGACTGGAATAAAACGCACACTGACCTTTCTGAGGTTCAGTTACCTGTTTAGCCTGGGACTGCATCTCAAACACATACGCGGGGGCTCTGCAGCGCGGGGGGGCTTGTTGCCATCACTTCTCCCCTCTCACAGGTTGCCTGCAGCCCACCGAGATCCCATTTCCCTGTTGAAGGCAAGGAACAGAGCATCACTGAGAACATCACCCTGCCAGCACCTCCCGGGCTCCAGCCCCGACCCCACAGTTTGGGGCTGGGGCCGCCTGCCCCGGGGGCCCCCACCTGCCCCAGAGGGGCTACGGGGCTCGAGGGTCTTCTGCAGAGACCCATGCTCCTCAGCCCCTCGGAGTCCTCTTGTGTTTTGCCATTAATGAGCTTGGAGGACTGTTAACGAGCTGGTAACCCTGGTTCTGTGCCCACGTAGGTGTACATTTACAGGACTCAAAGCAAAGGAAGGGTGGGTAGCAGATACAGCAACGTTGTGTGTGCTACAGGTAAGTGCTAACGAGGCATCTCACTGTAACAATTAGACATGGAGTTTCATCTCTGGTGCATTAACACGTATGAACATCACTTCCCAGAGTTTTAGATAGGGATGAGGCCCTGAAGGGTAACTGGTTTGCCTTACATTTTGTCAAACAGATGAATCTGAGCTGTAGATCAGCTCTTTCCTCCCATTTCGTAAGGTAAAAAGTTCAGCATTTCTCTCCCTTTTTCCATTCAGCCCTGCGTAGATCAAAACTGATTTATCAGTTAGGTATCATTACGGACAGCCTCGGAGCCAGGATTATTCAACCGCTGTCAGAGCGGCATGCTGTGACCTACACCTCCTGCGCTGTGGATGGGGCACCCCCGTGTCAAAGAGCCTGCTGATGGAGGATCGGCAGCTGGGACCCATCAGGTACTGCTGTCACGTCCAGCGGCCGGTAACACAACCTCTCCCAGGAGAAATAGGTACTGTAGTGTTACTTGATTTGGGAGGCCAAAACTGCTTTGGCTGCTCCTGCGTTAAAGAAGAAATAAACCATGGGGCTTTTTCAAATGTCTGCAGGTGGCTGAGAAAGAAGTTATCAGATAGAGAAAGAAAAGATTAAATATCCTAATGCAAAAAGCATGTAGGTAAGAGAGTGAGACAAAGTAACAAAGTAATGATCTTCCCCCCCCCCCCCCCCATTATGCATATCTGCATGATTTTTCTTGAGTCTAGACTCCTCTAGAAAAAGCCACCCGCAAGTATATCTGACCAGCAGAGGTTATAATCATCGTGGCTAGGATTACTGCTTACAGCATCTGCTTTACACTGATACGTATTCTCATGTCAGAAAGAACCGTTTAAAATTAGCACTGAGATATTGTATATTAAGATAGTGTTGAATAAATAAAAACACAAAGGAGAGAAGAAAAGAAATGGCACTCCAACAAATTATAAATCCGTTCACCCACGTCTTAGCTCTTAACACCTCAAATTGAAAATGAAGGTTGCTGCTTTGAAGAGTGCTGAACTAATGAAATTCTGCTGTTGAACACCATGTTCGTAACAAGATGTTGAGATGGCATGATCTTGTTATCACTGGGGGAGAGAGCTGTGATTTCTATGCATTTTAGCTGGCAAACAGGATGAATAATGTCAAGAAATGTACATTCATAAGTGCTGAAGGATTACATACATTTATACCAGACTATTTATACCAGATTAATTTTAATACAACAGAGTGACATGAAACTTTCCTCCTCAATTAAATGTTTGGTGTGTGGTTGAGCTGAACTGGTTAGAGATTAAATAAAAAGGTGTTCTCAATGTTATTTTGGTCTGGAGATGATTTTATGCTAATAAATTTCACATGTTGTATGCCATACCTAATCAGTGTTTATTTTCCCTGGGGCATAGTAACATTTTCTATTAATGTGTTTAACAGCACCAGTTACTAGCATTACGCAGGGTGTATCCATATGTCTTAAAAGACTACACATACATGAATACAAACTACTCAAATGGGACCATGTCCTGCTTTAAACAATATTGAAGCTGGAAAATGCAGGTAGTGCACAGGGAAAAGAATTAGACCCAGAGATTCTCCATTTGATCTATGCATATACAACATGGCACATGTGTATGATTGGCAAGGGCTGCAGTAATCCTAGACTTGTTGCCCTGGGTCTGACACCTCAACGGCTATGAACTTAACATGTGGTATGTGCTTCATAAAACAATTCTGCCATTGTCAAGCTTCTTTGCACAGACAATGAACAAATTTATTGGACTATGCACACTGTGCATGAAAATTCAGTCTCTAAGGATTACTTTTTGTTTGTCAGAACGTGAGCTATTTCCAGGACTTTTGAGGACTTTCCGCAATTGGAAAACATCTAACTGTGGGTGTGGGATAAACAGGGAGAGAAAAAAAAAAGCTTATAACTGCTAGAATTTGCACTAATAGGATTGAAAGCTGGGAGTGGGATGGCAAAGAACATTTCACAGAACATTGCATACCCAGGATTAGCTATTCCTTTTTACATGTAGCAGATTTATGCCATGTATGGGACAACATCCCTTTGTATGCATAACAGATATAAACCTACTTATCATAACAGGAGGAACACTTCAATAGATGTCATAAGCCTTGTTTCACATTTAAAATTTCAAGGGTTGTTGCTGTTTTCAGTTGCTGATATAACCTTACTGACTGCACCTTTCAAAAGTTCTGGGATATTGCAAGTTACTGCGCAAAAAGAGCATTGAGAAAATAAAAGTGACAGAGAAAGCAAAGGAACACTGCATGACCTCCTGTTTTCAGGCTACATTTTGGTGGCAGGAGTTACTGCTCTTCATCTGATGTGGAAATGTCTTTATGGGTGACCACTTCCAAATCAATACAACTTCCTTTCTACAAATTTACTATTTGGCTTTGGTAATTGTTCTCATAACAACGATAATGCAAAGTCCTCATACCTTCAATTTTTCTTTAGGAAAAAGGATCATTATTCCAGTTTTACATATGGAGGGACAAACAGAAGGAAGTCCGAATGCCAGGTCGGTTGCATAACGAAGCAAAATATTGTTATCATTGCAGTTGTGCAACCCCACTGATTTGATGAGAACAAATGAAAACTGTAAAGCAAGCTGTAATGTGATTGTGCCCTTATCTGGGGGTTCAAATTCTTACGAGGATTTTGGTTTAGGTCCCAGCTAATTAAATTTTAGGCACTAAAGGCTGAGACAGTAATGCAAGAAACACAAGATCCACCTAGCAGAGAAGTCACCCGAAATCATTAAGCATCTTCCTCTTTGGCCTAAATATTCCCTTGTAGCTGTATTTCTGGTGCTGTAGTTACCAGGGACTATCCCAGCCTGAGCACCCAGGTGCTCACTTTCCTTCCACTCCATACTGGGATCAGGGAGGCTGGCAGAGCCATCCCTGACCTTCTGTGCAATGCCTGGCAGTTCAAGCACACAGTGAAGAAAGGGAAGCCTTGGGACCCAGTCCCTGACTCTGGTGCTATTTCTATTTGCTTCTTTTCTGTTTCCAACTCATGTCTGTATTCTGTCTCTGTTCCCAGAACCATTCACACATTTTTACATTGAATAGACATTGGAATAAAACAATTTTTTCCACTTTCTGACCCCCAGATTTAAATCCCAGTGGTTAGGTCTTCTTTCCTAGAAGAAGCAAAATGTGAATTTGTCACTTCTTTAGCTGAGAAGGGGATTGAATCCTGGCCCTCCACTTTCTAAACAAGTGCTCTCATCAAGGGGCTGTTGTTAAGGGCAGAGGGCACCACTTCCTATTGCTTTAGCATCAGTATCTTAGAAAAGAGATCACTGGCTTTTTCAAATAATGTTTTATATGTGTCTACACTTGAAGTTTTTAAATCCTGATTAGGCAGAATAGCCTCTTCTTGTCCCTTAGTCACATATTCAAACACTGGAGAAGGGTATGATTTTTGGTCCTACCTTCTGGACAGCATTTCTCAAGAGGTGTAGGTAGTCCCCTGTCCACTTTTGTTTTGTGGAGCTGCTATGGTGAACCACATTCCTTACGAATCCTCAAGGTTTAATTCTGGGTTGTCAGTTCAGTGGGGTGACGAGCCACCTAAAAGCCAGTTTCAGGCTGGTAGGAATGGGTAAACTCTTAAGATTAACATATCTAGGAAAAAGGTGGGCAGCCTGATCTGGCTAGGCAGAGAGAGGGTGACTCTCAGGCAAGAAGGGGCATAGAGAGCTGAAGCTCTTCGGCATCGCTGCAGGGCCTTGGAAGAAGATCCTGGCAAGAACTAAAACATGAACATGAACGGTTAGATTTATTGACATGAAAGAGAGCCACAAAAAGTGACTGTTTGATCTTTACTATTATCCCAGCATAATACAAAACATAAATAGGGTTGGACAAGATTTGCAGATGTTGTATGGTAATTCTAAGTTTTCCTTCTTACCTCTCAGAGGAATCTGCACATATGCTTGTCTAATCTGCTTGTAAAGACATCGAATAATTGAAACAATATAATCTCTTCAGATGTTTTATTGTTTTTATCTCTCCTTATTTCTAGGAATTTCTTCCTAGCAGCTAACCTGAATCTCTTTGTAGCTGAAATTCATATCATCTTGCTTTTGCCCATGAACCCAGAACACAGATTTTTTCCTTGCCTCTTTACAGAGTAATGTGAAACAGTTCTTAGTTTCTTGGGGACTCATGATGCTCTCCTTCAGTTTTCTGTTCTCTAGTCAAAACAAACCTATTTTCAATCTTTTTGCTCTAAATCAGATTTCCTAACTCTCAGATCGGTTTCTTTTGTCTTCCTCAAGTGTTGCGTCTAAAACTGGACACATTATTCTAGCTAAGGCCGTAGCAATGCTCAATTGACTGAAGAATTACTTAACATTTCTTATTTTTATTTATATATCTCAATATGTTGTGTGCCTCTTCTATAACAGCATGATATGATTGACTCATGTTAGCTCCACGTGTATGTCAAGATTCTTTCACAAAGAACTGCTCACAGCTTGTTTTACAGCTGTGTTTCTGCTGTTGATTATTCCTTTATGAGTGTAAAATCTTGTATTTCTTCTTATCGTGCCCCATTTTTTCCAACTATTTCTCCAGTCTGTCAAAATCGATTCCTAATCCTGCTTATTTTGTCCCTACTCTCTCTTCGAATAGTCTAAATTTTACTAGCCTTTCTTTTCCATCATCTAGGTTCCCAAAGAAATATTAGAGAAGACCAGAACCAAAAATAAACCATTATTATTATATATCCTTCTATTTTGCTGGACTTGAAAGTTATTGATATTTATTAATAATAAAATGACAAACTAGAATGATAGCTTGAATTCTAAAAGTGAGGAGGCTTAAGTTATACTGTGTGCCCATAAAAAAATGAAATCTCTGGAAGCTCAGTCTTCATTTGAAATTGCAGAAGCAGGGAAAGTTCTCTGAGGAATTCCTGTCTGACCCTAAATTAAAAAGAACCGTATTAACTATGGCACTTTGCCAGATCTAATTATCACAGATAAGATAGTAATTGGAATTAAAGATCCAAACCTACAGATAGGACTTCTGGAAGATGCAGGCTTAAGCACATGCAAAGCTTATGTCAATCTGCATTAATCTGCAGAAATCACTTAAGAGAGGCTGAAAATACAAGGTGGCAAGCAAGACATGGGTACACCAGGCAGATTGAGCAGTGGGACAGGCAGCTGGAAAGCAGATGCTCTAAAGTAGAAATACTCAGATCAAACAGCAAGAAGTCACAAAAACAAAGTGTGCAAGAGATAGGAACATGCAGGCTCAAATGGTGTCCAGAATTTAGAAAACGCTGTAAGAACAGTGAGAAATGTAACAACTTCAGAAAAAAAATCACAAGCCAGAGCAAGAGAAGCAAAAGCAGGAAAACACAGAGTGAAGAGGTGAGTGGAGTGTGAGTGCAGAACACAATGAAGAAAACCTGCATAGAAACCCTGAGTGGCATTCATCTCATCTTTCTTCAGTAGTCAAAAAAGTGAATTATATCTTCTAAGCTAGATGAGTAGGCTCCCTCTGCAATCAGTGGTAAGAAATAGACATCTCAATAAAAAAGGAGGTTAAATAACCCTGCAGCCTGGGCCATAGGCAAGTGGGGGACAGAGCACTGCAGAGCCCAGTAAAATCATGTATAAAATGGAGAAGGTGAGTAAGGAACAATTATTCTTGTTAGCTGTTGTCAAATAATGACAGAACTTGCAAACCAGTGCAGAAAGGGATGAGAAATGCAACTGTTTGTCAACATTTAAATTCAGGAGCAGCAGAAGTGGAAAACAACTCATAAATACGCTGCAATGGCGTCTAGAAGAAGTTGCAAGTGCTGTTCAGAGATGTCTAATCATGCCTACAACCCAGAGAAAAAGGTAATCTCAAGCCGGGAGGACAAGAAGTGCACAGTAAATATCACAACACACTTGTTCACTCTTCTTGAAGCATTTAGCATTTATCCCAGTTGGAAATGTCATACAGTACAAGATGGAGCTTTGATCAAATCCGCTGCGGTTGTGCTGGTGTCTGGAGACTCAAGAGAGCAACAGTAAAGTGATAAAAACTTACAAGTGTTCTGGGAGATGAGGAGAAGTGGACAGCCTCCCAGGAGCTTATGCCAATTGCTATTTGTAATTACATGATTTTCAGTTATGAAGGAAGTTATAGATTAGACATAAACCCTAACACTTCCACAGGCAGGAGGTGGATAAGGTGAGGTGGTTAGGTACAGAGCATCCATCGGTCCAGGAGGTGAGATCGAGAAGACTTGTCCCATTGTGAAATGCTGTTCCTACTTGGAGCCTTGCTTAAACTTGCCTTCTTTTAGGATCTCAGATGGCATATTGGCCATTTACATAAATAAACCATACTCTTTATTTTGGCACATCCTTCAATGTTCAGCTGACAGGCACCTCAGTCTAGCTGGAACTTAAGCTAAAGAGTAGAGCTACTGAGTCAGCATCTTAAGTTTGTCTGAGTTAAGGATAATTTCAGTATTACACAGTGTAAAATCAGTCTGAAGTGCCAGCTAAGCTAACAGGCCTGTAAGGTTGTGTGTCCACCAAGACTGTTAATGATGCTATGGAAATTAGCACATTTCATTCTGTAAGCTACCTTTCCTCTTAATACCAATATACCTCAGTTTTTATCATATGTGAAGGGTTTTGCCTCTGTGTAGGTAAAGTTAGGCTGCTTATTTTTAAAAGCAGGAAATATTTGTTCAGTTCCAATGTACTATTCTGGTGATTTCCTTTCTAAAATACCAAATGAGTCAAAACAAATAGAAGAAAATCAGTGGGATATTCTACTAGGCTAATAAAAAGCAATTCACTTGGAAACAGTTGGCAGGCTGTTACTTGCCATGTCTTACAGAAGGAGGTGTAGGCAGGCTGCAGCAGAGAAAACTCCTCAGAGATCTTTCCATTTCTCAATCGATGAAGCCAGTATGGTTCACACAGAGTCTTCACAGAGATGAAGGTATTCATAATTTTTGAGTCATGCATGAAAACATGTAAGACTTTGAATCAGTTGTACTTCACATATATAGGATTTATGTATATATATGGTCTGGAACTTGACTTCCAGTAATGAGGTTTTGAGCCACCACAGGGTGGTCAGTGCAATAATTAATGCTGCTCTATCTAAATTGTGTGTTATTTATTTGGATGTTTAACAACAGAAACACATCCAAGACACTCTACTATTGGAAAATGAAAGGCAGTTTAGCTTTATGTGTCTTTTTAAAACGTTTTTTAATAAGAGGTATTGTGGATTCTGCTGGACAGGGTTAGGGAAAAGATGTTAAAGAAAAAGTTAAATTGTATGAAATTTAGCAGGAGCTGTGAATGAAGAGTGAAAATAGGATGCAAATTAATTATGTCCTAAAATGCCCTGTGATGATGAGAAAATACAGTTTGCTCAAGGGTTTCACAGCTCTCATATAAATCCCTGCATAAGCATAGGGGAGAATCAGTGCCATGATCAGGCTTTGTGCAGTGCCACAGGTCATGCAGCCAAAATCTATTTTATTGTTGCATGGTGGGGTGGGTCATATTTGCTTCTGCAAACACTTATCCAGTGGGAATATATGCAGCACTCGGTTTTTACTGTTACTAGATATCCAGATTAGCTTAACATCTTGGAAAACAATCACAAGCTAAATTACAAACTGTATAAAGGAGTAAAATGTACTGTTTACTGACCTGAGTTTGGCCCTATGTTGCCATTTTATCAATCTTGGCTACCGTTTCACATCAGGACCACAACATTGGCCAACAAAACCCGTGTTTAATTATCTATTCTATGGGAGCATTAACACTGAATTTCACTGGATATTCATTGTCTACTATTAAATTCAAGTGGTAACCATGTGTTAAATGTTAATGAGTATCGTATAATTTCATCTTGATTATTCTAGCTTTCACTCAGCTGCGATGGAAAAATAAGTGTTTTCTTTCTTGTGAGGGCAGGGCTTGTAAAATGTGTTGTGTGTTTGTGTTATTACACTACAGCCTGAAATGGAAAATATTCATCCATTTGGGTGACTTTACTCACTTAAGGAGCTTTGTGATTATAGTACTGTGATAGACAAGGCCTTGAAATGCTTAAGTAATTAAGCTATTCTGTAACTGCTGTGTTTCTTTTCCAGGGTAATACATAGACTGCAAAGACAGTCTTTTTCAGAGGATGCCTGAGGAAAGCGTTTGTAACCTGGTCACTAAATGTGTCCTAGAACTAAAAAAGATAAATTAAATACTATGTTGGACCTACAGGACTTGAAGGCACACGCAAGTATTTGTTGAAGAGTTCTGGCTTTACAAAGGGTTATTACACTTAATCACAATAGCTCTTTTGTCAGAAAATATAACTAACTTTAAAATGACCACTTTTATTTCAGTTGAATAGGGAAAAAGCTGATCGGAGAAAAAAATCTACAAAACCAACTGAAGGGAAGTGACCTTGTTTCCTTGGAAACTGGAATAAAATAACTGAAACTTTATAGAACTTGCATGGAAAAGATTGCATAAGTAGAAATCTGTTTGCTGTAATTTATCTCTGAAAACATCTGGTCGTTCTTGTTAAATGTGATTAGTGCTACTTGAATCAAATTCAAGTACTTCATCAAATTATCATTGTTTAAGTTGGTGGCAATAATACTTATTATATGTATGAATTAACACTGATTTTCCTCACTAGTATTTATCCTCAATATTTAGCGTTTGTCATCCTTATGATCAGAGAAGACAGTGGTGCATCAGGATAGCTGAATCAAGACTGGCATAGGTATATACTCTAGTTATGCCACACAGGAGCTTCTTGAGGCTTCAGGATTCATCCTTCTGGACCATTAATAATCTTTGTTATTGAAGCTTCTCAGGCCATTCAGCCACAGGCTGGCCATAGCAGTGTCTTGCAATCTGCTGAGGAGTAGTCACTAGCTCGTGGACAAATGTCTGTGAAATAATGTTCAATCTCATAAAGTTCCAGTCTACAATACCAGTGTAAAAGCTTTAACATGGGGGAGAATGAGATCATGTAAGGACCGCACGCATTTTGCTTGCTTGCCTTTGTAGAACTGAGAGATGACTTCACCATCCACAGTTTCTTCAAAGCTGACTTGGAGGTCATTTCCACTCATCTCTCCCGTCCAGATGCTGTTTTATGCCTATTATTGCTTTTCCTCAAATGGAAATGTAGTCCAAAGCCTACCATAAAAGTAGCAAATCAGTCCTGTTCGGTGTGGCTCATCATCAGCCTGTAAGTGTCTGTCTATAGGAAATTATGTTTTTCTTTTTGGCAGTCTTAACCCAATGAAATAGGATTCTGAAGAGTTTAATCAACTCATCTGCAGCTCAAAAGTGACTGCTAATATCAGTTACAGGGCTACCAGATGATGTTCTGCATAATACATTGGAAATAGAATATGCACATCAGCCTTACAAAGAAGTGGAATGGAGTTCTCCCAAACTTTATTCTGGCATCACAGCCCACAGCTTTCTCAGAAGCATCAGAAACCGTATGGGAAAGGCCTCGCACAGCTCCGCAGGCTAAGCTTGCACACTTGGCTTTTATTAGATCAGTGAAAGATACACAGAAACTGAAGCTTTGCTCTTGATAAAGTAGATTTGTCACGTGCCCAAAGGATGTTGACAAGTGATCGGCAGTCAGTCGTCTATCTTTTCTCCACACAGCTTTTGATAACAGCTGCACCATTTAGTTTCTGAGACAATCTTGGTACCCAGAGTCCTGAAGGAAAGTAAATGCAGTCTCTCACTCAGGATCTCCCATTTGTTTGGCAGATTTCTAAAAAGATGGCATACCTGCCAGGTTCCCAGGCCGGACGTCTTTCACAGGTACATAAGTTCATCGATGCTCAGGCCTCTCGAGCTATTTGGTTTTCACCAATCTCATCTACGTTTGCAGGCTCAGAAATGACCAGGCTTCTCAAAAAGGCTACAGGTCAACAATCATGTTTGTTCTGAAGAGATATTAAAAATTTTAGGTCTAGCACTACCTTACGCTTTTGAGGTTGGTGACTGGTAGATATTTGTCTTTGGATTTGACCAGACCCAGACTGGCACATGTACCAGATTGAATCAATACTGGTACATTCATTTGGGGTTCATCATCTTCAGCCTGAAAATCATTAGTGCTGATTTTTCTTTTAACATTGCCTGAGCTGAACTTGTAGCAAATCTTGTTATTAAACAGTTTACCTGCAGCTGAGGCCTGAGCAGCACACACTGAGTGCTTGGATTTTGTTTATCCTGTGAAGTTGGTGATATACATCAAAAAAAAGACAGTCCTAGACATGAAGTGCTATTATGTAGCAAAATATATAAACAATGTAAGAAAAAAGTATGTGTAAGTAGGGACAAAGGGGGAAAAAAATGCTTTGATACATATTTTTCAAATAAAAATAAAGGAAAAAGGCAAATTGTTAATCACTGTGAGCAAAAATAAGCTTTCAGTTGTTGTCAAAAGGCACTGAACTTGTGTCTAGTAATTTTTGGGGGGAGATGAATACCATGGGTTTGTTTTTTATTTACTTTTCATGTGCAGTTAATGCTTTTCTAACAGCATTCTGCCCAACAGCAAGTTGGCCTCTTAATCACTCCTCCACCCCCCAGTTAGCTCACAGGTGTTCTACTTTCCATTGTAATAAGGGCATCACAGATATCACATCATATTGCTCAAGACTTAATTATCATTGCTGAGAAGTACAGCCAAAGGCCTGGGCTGTTCTCGTGGTTTAACCCCAGCCGGCAGCTCAGCCCCACGCAGCCACTCGCTCACTTCCCCACGGTAGGATGGGGAGAGAATCAGAAGGATAAAGGTTAGAAAACTCATGGACTAAGATAAAGACAGTTTAATAGGGAAAGCAAAAGCCACGCACCCAAGCAAAGCAAACCAAGGAATTCACTCACCGCTTCCCACGGGCAGGCAGGTGTTCAGCCATCTCCAGGACAGCAGGGCTCCAGCACGCGGAACGGTGACTTGGGAAGACAAACGCCATCACTCCCAACGTCCCCCCTTCCTTCTTCTTCCCCCTTCAGCTTTATCTGCTGAGCATGACATCCTATGGTCTGGACTATCCCTTGGGTCAGTTGGGGTCAGCTGTCCCGGCTGTGTCCCCTCCCAACTCCTTGTGCCCCCCCAGCCTGCTCGCTGGTGGGCTGGGGGGAGAAGCAGAAAAGCCCTTGGCTCTGGGTGAGCACTGCTCAGCAGGAACAAAAACATCCCTGGGTTACCAACACTGTTCTCAGCACAAATCCAAACCATAGTCCCATACTAGCTACTGTGAAGAAAAGTAACTCTATCCCAGCCAAAACCAGCACAGCTGTGTTTCATTTTTTTTCCTTATACTTTCTAATTACTTTTTAAATGTAATTCCAGCTTGTGTAAGTGGTGAAGAAATTACCTCCTTCACTTCAGGGCAAATATTGAAAATCGATTTATTTTTTTACACAAGTCAAGTAATGCTATATTTACTGTTCTGCAAGATTAAATTCTTTAGATAATATTTCAGAATTAAAAAATACTTGCAGATACATTGCTATGTCAAAATGAATCGTTACTCCATCTGAGACTATTGAAATCACACTTAAATAATTCTAAGACGAAGTTATACGTTGCAATATAGTCAAAGATAATACTGAATTATAACAGTAATTTGTAATTGTGTTCTGTTATTATCCTTTCACCTTCACAATGTTACAAGAAATATAAAAAAAGGGGGAAATACTTTCAAGGAGTATTTTTCCATCACTGGCAAGACATATTGGATTAGATCCTATGGCAAAATTTTTTATCCTGTGGAATGTTCAGTAGTTAAAGAGCAAAACCACATGGTAACTTCTGAGGATTCATAGAACGGTAGGGTTCAGGGTCAAAAAGCACTGTTTGTGGTCACTATACATGCTGCCTGCATTACTGAAACTAAGACTAATAACATCTTTTGGGAGTAATGAATTACATAGGTAGAATTATGATTTAATGAAGAAAATATTAAGCATTTCACAGAAAAATCAGGGATTAAAACATTTAGTTCTGATTAATTTTTTTTTCTGGAGGGTAAAACAAGAAAAGCAAAAAACATGGTTATTGTTCATATACATTCATATTTTGCCTAATTTTATTTATGTACTTATTCATAATAATAATTTTCCCATTCACTTCTTCAGTCTTTACATCAAGTTATTAGCTAATCTAGGTATTTAGTTTCTTAGACATTTTTTTTAAACTATTTCCCAAAACTCCTCACCCAGAAATCTGCATAGAGAGCTGAGCTGTGGCCTGGTGCATGCTATGTTATGACATAGATCTGTGTCAAAACAACCACACTGTTTGGTGATTTGCAGGCACTGTGTTTCAATGTTGACTTGGTTACTGTGTGTTGACTCATGTCTCAATTCCTCAAAACCTTATATGGTCAAATAATACTGCCTGTGAACCATTAAAAAGTAAGTGTTGCCATACTTTGCTGAAGACATGGAGCAATAAAAAAAAATTCATTCTGTCTTCATTCTTCCCTCATCTTCCCTCATTATTGCCTCATCTCCCACTAGGTGCTGAAAAACAATACTACAGAGAGGCAGTTTTTAATTGAAAGAAAGAAAAAATTATCTTTGGTGGAACTACACTGGATAATCCAAGAGAAGATGCTGTAAGCCAGCTATACTTAGGAGAGAGAAAACTTCAGTTCCAGGCCAGGACTGACAGAGCTTATTTAATCCTGGCAGCTGAGCTGTCTAAGAGGAGGATCTCAAAACTTAAAGTAGGACACTGAGAACTGACATGCAAATTGCCTAGTGTGTTATGAAAGCCCACAAAAGAAATATTCACAACAGGTTATTGTGCCAGTAACAGTTTGACTGTGGACAGTTGACACAGATGAGAAAAAAAAAATATCACCATTTCGCACATGTGTTGAATTCCATTTTTCTCCCTTTCCAAGCATCTCTAAAGGCTGAATATCAATATGCAGTTAAAATTTAAAAAACAAAGTTGTGCAATTTTTTGGCCTTATTTTTTTATACAGATTTGAACAAAGAGGGAGTTTGAGGTCTTTATATACCCTTACAGTATGGGAGAGCTCAGAAATGAATCCCGATCTTCTAAGTCTGTACCTGAAATGCACTATGGTCTTTCCTGTTCTGCATCCTGGGACACTGCCACTCTTGGACAACTAAGTGGCCAGAGTAGAAGGAGAGAGAGGTAAAGGTACCTGTGCCTTGATTCACAGAAGTGTTTTGAAATCTAACTGGGATTGAGACACCCATCTGAACTGAATGAAAGATCATGGTGCCTGAATACCATCAGCTCTCCACTGTCTGTGGACAATGTATTTTGGTTCCAGGTAATCTATGCCTTATGTCCATGACGGCTAGCCAAAGTCTATCAAGACTGATCATATCAGACATAATGGCTTTTTCATGTGGCTACATTGCTACTGAATCCCAAAAGCATTATAGCCAAGGCAGCACTGAAACAAATCTCGGCTTTGCTGAGCCTCTCCCATCCCACGTAAAACCGGACTTCACTATAGTGCGGGTACAGTACAGAAAGAGCTGAGCTTAGTTCTGGTGGACCTAGCTCAGATCCAGAGCAGTGGTATTACTCAGGCTGTGCCACTTCACCCTGGTTTAGGAAAAGCAGGCAACAGTAAGCGGAGACCTAACCCGTGCTTGCACAGTGCTCCGCGGACCCCCAGCAGTCCCGGCTCCTGAGTCCCGACTCTGACCATGTGCTGACAACTACGTGTCAGGAGGTGATCGAGGTGTGCGCTGTCCCTTTATGTTCCCCTGGCTGCTTCGTACAGACGTCTAGTTCTGCAGAAAAAAACCCTGTTTCCCTAAAGCCCTGCTCTAGGTGCGCAGGGATGCAGAACACAGGGGCTGTGCAGGCAAACCCTTTGTGGAGCTGGGAAAGGGCAACTCGGCTCTGCAGAGTCTGCAATTTGCCACATGTGTCTGAACTACCGAGATAAGGAAACTGAATTTAAAATTGAAGAGATGATAGTCCATCCTATGGGTAGGGGAAGGTACTGGAAAATACTAATCAGTGAAAAACTTTTTTTTCATGAGGGACAGACATGTTATAAACAATTCCTTCCAAAGCAGTGAGAGGAAACTCTCCGTCTAGCTATCACATGCAAACAGGCATTTTCTAATCACGCTTTGAAGCAGAAATAAGCGTGCACTATAAAGCTCAGATCCACTTTTTCCCAAAGAGAGAGGTGGTAGTTCTCCACTTCGGAACCATCCCTACCTCTTCCATATGATTTCTGCATATTAAAATAATATATCTCTGTGGAGAAAGAAGTTTGAGTCTGTTTTTCTTCATTTGGCTTGTGAGTGTTTTTCAGATGGGGATCAAAACAAACCATATCCTGCCCCTGTGGAAAATACATTTATACTCAAGATATGCAAAACAGGATATGACAAAATTCTGTAGCAAAAGTACAGCACTGCTGATACATGAGGTTCTGGTATAAATCATTCCTCAGCTCTGGGATTCATGTTGGAAGCTGCTCAGATAGATGATTTGATGCTTCTGAACTCTAAAAGAATAAATAGAAAGGAGAACAAAAAGACACTGATTTACAGAGAAAATGAAGTCATGCATTTACACTGAAGGAGTCAAGTCCTCATCAGGATCTGTAATTGCAATGTATAATCTGCTTTGGGTTTATATCCAGCAAGTGACAGAATTATGATATAGTTATTTCATCAGAGCTTTCCAGTTTGGTCATGTGCTAAAACTTCTTAGTTAATCAGCTACAACACTGGTTTGCTTTTTTTTTTTTTTTACCGTAGCTGCTGTTTGCTAACTTCTACTGTTTCTTTGCCTTTAATTTGAAGTTCATTCATGCATAGTCTTTTTGTTAAAGTAAATTACAAGAGCAGCATTTTTGTAAAGACCAAATCTAAATAGGTGGCATAGGTGTGTAAAAAGAAAGCATTATTCAAATGGGACATAAACTACTTATGACACAAGCATCTATGTGATCTTGATCTATTTTTTAATACAAACTTTATGTGGGTGCTCCGTAGTTTCTGTTATGCCTTTGCCTATAGCTCTGTGCTATAGGCAAGAGCTATATAAAAGTAATAATGAAACCAGCTTTTCACCTTCTCTTAAATAAAGCTTTTCACACTAGACAGAACTTGGAGGATGTACTTGTTACTAAGTAAAAGTGACTAATATTGTCAAAGCAATTTCCCACTGATAAATGAATGATGTTCATAAATCAGCAGCAGACATATATCTCACCCACCTTGTGTATACTATAACATCATTGCAGATGCCATTACTTCCAACTGTGCTTTTTCAGTACAGTAGGGATCTTCTTAAAGTTTAATCTAATGAGGAAAACCTAATTTTCCTGTCTAGCATCAGAGAAGAGCTAACCCCAATGAAAAACTTAGGTAGGTGCTAAGAGTTAGCAGTTCCATGACTAATGTTTTAACTGTTTGGTCCTGGAATTGTACCTGAAAATTAGCTAAGTAGTTAGGTTCCATGAAGAGCACTTGAGATGTGATTAGGGCAATCTGAAGAGCTCCGTTCCTGCTGAGGGCTAGTTGAGAGGGGCTGTTGTATGCTAAATGTTCCTGAACTTCTGTTACTGCAGGCACTTCTGATATGGTGCAGGTTGGAATCACCTACTCAGAGCAGATGCTTCCATCTGTGTTAAACAAGGCCAACATCCTTTTTAAATACAACTGTGTAGTAGAAAACGGGCGCACTAAATAAATCTGCAAGAAACTTGGTTATTCACCTTCATTTCCTGTTTTTGCTTCATCCATTCCAACCACAATTTTCCAGCTCCCAGAAAAATTGCCCTAAATGAAACATAGGTAAAGACTCAGGCCTCAAGATTTATCACACTGTAGCAACTTATTTTCTGGATTCCAATAAGTTTTAATTCGAATATGGGTGCTGAAATACTTAGAGACATTCGAACTTTGATCAGAAGAAAAACTTTAACTAAGAGTTTGAAGTCCTGTTTTAGGCTCCAGCATTCCTAGCTAAATCAATCATTTAGTACAAGATCTTAACATGAATCAAACTTCTTTCATTCCAGCAGAATGTGGAATAGTGATCATTAAACATAAAATAGATATGTTACAATAAGAAAACATAAAACATACGAAATAAGAAGCAAACAAAATCTATTCATCAAATAAGTTATAAATGCTTGCCTAGCTATATAGTTCATGAAGTTCTAAAATCTACAGTGCCTAATGATTTCAAGTATTGCAAGACAAACATGAGAGTCTCGAGTACAGTTTTTAACAAAGAAACTATGTCAGCACTGAGAATTGCCAAAGGCAGCCATTCCAGATGTTCAGATTGTAGGACAGAAGAGATGCTTTTACAGATGCCTCAGTATTTCCTTCTGTCTTTGCATGGATGTGTGTTTGGGTGGTAAAGAAAAGCTGCTGCAGATCTTTCTATTTTCTTTTCTTTCACAAGATGTTAGACACATTTTCTCCCATGATCTTTGATGTTATTGACACAAGCATCTCAATACATGCTGAGAGAGCAGCAAGCAGCAACAGAGTTAATTTACCCATTGAAATGACTTCATCTCTGACAGACTCTTCCATGTGCTCTTCTTTAATATATGAAATCCCATCCAAGCCATCGTAGAGCAGCAGTGGCAATAAGCTTACTAAATTCCTCGTGTTGGACTAAGGTAGAAGGAACTTTCTACATGAAGAATGACCTTGCAAACACAAAGATCCCGCACAGTAGATCTGTAGGACTGTGTAACTTCCTTATGCCTTTGTCATGAGGACATGATAACTACTGTCAGTCAGCTGTAAGCACCTTGTGCCTGAGCAAGTGAGGGATCTCAAAATTTTTTTCCACCAGCTTCATCAGTTTACATTTAGGAAAACTGAGCTGAAGTGAGGCTAAATGAATTCTCTAGATCACACTTTTGAAGTATATATTCCCAGCCTTCTCCACAGAACACACTGAGATCCAGCATATCTTCTTGTCTTGGGTTTGTCTTTATCAGTAATTCACATATTAATAAACCCAAAGAAACTCCATTATATTTTCAATTTATTTTCCAGTTTATTTTTCAAACCTGTTTGCTGTTACCTTCTTTCATTTACTTGAGCTCCCCTTGTATTACAGGGAGGTAACCAAACCCTTTAATAATCCATAAAACAAAAGGAGAAACTGAATAGTCCAGCCTGACTTCTTGCATATAAGAGAGTGAGTAGGTAGATACAGAAAGAGAGGTAGACAGATATGTAGAGGAAGGAAGGAAGGAAGGAAGGAAAGAAAGAAGGAAAGGAGGGAGGGAGGAAGGAAGGGAGAAGAAATGTTAGTTGTGTATGTTATTACACAGTATACAGATACAATATATGATATAATTTCATTTCTTAAAAAGGCTTGCTTTATATTCTTCTAGAGAAATTGCTCTTGACATAAGTAGCAAATATATCTTCGTAAGACCAATGTCAAAGTTTGTCTTCAGTGTTATTAAACAGAACTCTTACACCAGTTTACAGCATTCTGGCAGTGGTTATAGTCAAATGGTGAGCCTATAACAGAATAAAACTATGCTGCAGAAAACTTGCAGACACTGGACAGTATTTCCTACTTTTTTAAAGATATTTTTTATCTTTATGTCAGGTAGGAAAATATGAGGAGTGTTATTTTAGTCCCTGTTTTTAACCTTCCTTTCTTTTACAAGACTGAAAGAAAATCACTATCTCCTATAAGTAATTGTATTCCAATGTTAAAGGACAGAGTATAACAAGGTGAGTCATTAGTGTGACATTTACAATGACTTATGCTCTGTTTAGGATTGTTAATTTAAGCTTGTAATCATAGTTGGTGATCCAATAGAAAAACATCTGTTGTTTTGAAACTTTAGTTGCCTGTCCATTTAGCACATTTGTCTTTACACCTTTCCATTTCTGACTCCTGATTCCAGGTTTATTCTCCTCAAGCAGAGACATCCTGGCACTCTTCTACCCTCCTACCCCAGCTCTCTCTGCTCTAACATTTTCCCTCCAACTGTCCCAGTCTCCCCAGCTCAGCTTAGCTCTTTACATGTACCTCCATGGAGGCTCACAGACTTCCCATGGAGGCTCAGTAGTTGTTGAGTGAAGGCTCCGACCAGAGATGTCTGGATGAAATGTGGATGAAAACGGATGAAAGCCTTAGTGCAGAAAGCACAACGCAATAGGGACAGCCCCAACAGGGTGGTCTCTCCACCACCACAACATTTTCTAAATCCTCAAAGAACTTGATCCTTATTTTGAGAAAAATGTAATAACCAGATCGTTTTAAATTGGCAACTAGAAAATGATTAACTGTAAAAAGCCCTAATGCAACTCACAGCTGGAAGTCTCAGAATCACTTTTTGTTTTTCAGGTGTGCACATGCTTCCTTGGTGGTTTCAGTCTGCAATGGAAAATATCAGTAAAAGCCAACAAGGTTTTAATTCAGTGGAAAATGCAGCTTCCTGTGAATCTATCCAGGTTAGTTCAGTTTTTTGTGACTTTGTGAATATTTTGCAGATCTTGAATCTGGTATGACCAAGGGGTTTGTATTAAATTATGGTACGTTGACAGCCTCCATCCTTCTGCCCCTTGCTGCTTCTGACTGAGAGGAGACAAAATGGAGAGGGTAGAAATGGGAGGCAAAAGACAGAGTCTTTCGTCCTTTTCCTCAGGTCCTGCTGGTTGGTGCTGTCAGGGTGTAGGCTAGCTGAAACTCCAACCTGATACACGGCCCCAGTACATTCCAGAAGCAGGTTAGAGAGTGGCCAAACATAGTTACCCAACTTGGGAGGGGAGAGTGGTGATGGGCATTGTGGCATTCTAAATCATCAGCAACAACAGCCACGTTATCTGACTAGAGCTGTTGTAGGATCCCTCTATCACAACAGCACCAAGGTTTTTAATGAGAGTCGAGCAAATCTGTAGCTCAGTGTAATAGAGTCTGTTAGTAGAAAAAAAACTTGTCAGCTTCTCTGGATTTGCATCAGGCTTGCAGTGCTAAGTTTATTGAGTGCTGACTGCATCTTTGTTATTTGGCAGCTATTTTCAGCAAAACCAAAAACTGAGCTTGTGGAGTAGAACCACGGTGGTCTCCACAAAAAAGACATAAGGCATGAATACTACATCTTTCTGAAATGTGATATAAGGCATAATAGTCATAAGGCATATATACTACATCTTTCTGAAATGTGACATGCACTTTTGAGATGTTATAGTCTCTCACTGCTATCACTTTGTGATACAGCAAAGTTGTAGTCCTATTTGCAGAAGAATATGTAATTTCAATAGAATTTTTGGAAAAATATATAATTTAAAATTTAATTTATCTTTATGTGTAGAACACTCATCAACAGAATCCTTCAGGTGTGTGTGAAGAGACTAACAGCGCTGGTTTAGCAGAGGGATGGCACCATAATACAGCAGTGATTTGTTTATCATTTTCAGGTTCATACACAGTTTAAAAACTTACTGAATTTTCTGATTTATATGTTGTCATCAGGTATAGTTTCAGTGTGCTGTATATTTTCAGTGTGCAGCACCATGCCTCAGATGATCTGTTCGATCTGATCTATTTCTTTGGTGTTCTTTTTAAGTATTTTCTTTTTTTCTTAATGAATATTTGAATTATTTGTCCATTTTCATGTTGTCACATGAATTGTGTTTCTGCCTGTTTCTAGATATTAAGCACTACATTTATGACTACTGCCAATAGTTTGATTTTATGACAGATGGCATTGAAATTAACAGCTTACACATTCTCATTCGTATGCCATATGTAGATATTTCTACTTGGTTCTCCACACATATCTGATGGTAATTAGAGGGTAAAGAATACATTAAAAAATATGTTAGATGTATTTAGTTCTTTCTGTTGATGAAATGTGTGCAAACAGCTGCATTTTCAGATTCGTTATTCATTATTTGTAATTATTCACGAAATATCTTCTGATGTTTCTTTCTATCTTCTGTAATGTTGTTGAGAGTATTCATTAGTCAAAAGCAAGCTGGCTTGACAGGGTGCTTAAACAGTAATATTTCTATTCAGTTAAAAAGCATATTTCATGACATTTTGCTCTGAATAACTGAAATCTTGCATGTTTAAGTTTTTTAAAATATACATGAAATATAAAACAGATGCTTAACATTCAGTTTTTGACTGAATTAATGTACTTCAGTTGATTTACCAGTTAGTTGATCTTCTAGACTTAGAATCATAGAATAGTTTGGGTTGGGAGGGACCTTTAAAGGTCATCTAGTCCAACCCCCTGCAGTGAGCAGGGACATCTTCAACTAGATCAGGTTGCTCAGAGCCCCGTCCAGCCTGATCTTGAATGTTTCCAGGGTTGGGGCATCTACCACCTGTCTGGGCAACCTGTTCCAGTGTTTCACCACCCTCATTGTAAAAAATTTCTTCCTTATATCTAGTCTGAATCTATCCTCTTTTAGTTTAAAACCATTATCCCTTGTCCTATCACTACAGGCCCTACTAAAAAATCTGTCCCCATCTTTCTTGTAACCCCCCTTTAAGTACTGCAAGGCCACTATAAGGTCTCCCTAGAGCCTTCTTTTCTCCAGGCTAAACAATCCCAACTCTCTCAGCCTGTCGTCATAGGGAAGGTGTTCCAGCCCTCGTGATCATGCTTGTGGCCCTCCTCTGGACCTGCTCCAACAGGTCCATGTCCTTCTTATGTCGGAGGCCCCAGAGCTGGACACAGTACTGCAGGTGGGGTATCACCAGAGCAGAGTAGAGGAGGAGAATCACCTCCATCCACCTACTGGCCATGCTGCTTTTGATGCAGCCTGGGATACGGTTGGCTTTCTGGGCTGCGAGCGCACATTGTCAGCTCACGTCCAGCTTTTCATCCAGCAATACCCCCAAGTCCTTCTCCGCAGGGCTGCTCTCAATCCCTTCATCCCCCAGCCTGTATTGATACCAGGGGTTGCCCCGACCCAGGTGCAGGACCTTGTACTTTGCCTTGTTGAACCTCATGAGGTTCACATGGGCCCACTTCTGGAGCTTGTATGGATCCCTCTTCCTGTGTAAGTTGTTTTTTTTTTATGGAAGCAAAAAGATTTCTGGCAAATATATCAGCCGTTAGGTAGAGCTGATGTGTTCAGTAATTGCACTCTGTACAGCTGGCAAAAGTTCAGCTGGAAGAGGTGGGCTAGATTCTTTACATCTCACCAAGGGTGACAAGGTTTCTGATTGTTGTGTCTGAGGATCCCTTTCAGATCAGTAACCTGCAGGGTCTGAAAGCTTTATGTGCAGTTTTATCCTCCTAAATATTCTGGTACAGATTAGTCACTGTTATAAAGGTAACAGTATTAGATCCCTCTTCATCCCTTACAAGCTCTTTTCTCTAGCACTTATTAGCTTGTTGTTTTCCCATTGAAATCTCACTTTCTCAATGAAAAGCCCCTTAGAAGAGCTGTCATTCAAAATAAGAACACAACAGGTGGGAATCTCTAATCGGAACAAGAATAGGACTATAACACCTTGGGAGGTCCCTGGTGTGAGCAGAATGAGTCCCAGATGGAGTAAGGGCCACTTCAGAAACCTGGTTTATCCCGCCATATCCTTTGGTAGGATATGGTCTAGACTATTCTAAGGGACTTGGTGGATTCTCCAGGTGACCTGAGGTCACAGTTTGCTGCCTTTCTGGAAGATCAGCTGTAGCCAAACACACATTGCTGTCCTTAAAAGAAGAGAAAGCAGGCAATATGTGAAGCTCTCAAAGGAAGTCATACCAGGGAATTTAATGATCTATGTGTGAGATATGACTATATGTGAATCTATAAAAGTGGCCCAAAACTAATAGTGGTCTAATTACATTTTTGCATATAGGTCTAGCACTTGTTAACATTTGAATTGGTATCTTTCCATTTCTGTGCATGTTTCTGGAGCTGGTTAGCTAAACACTGAAATATGTTAGTTCTTTTGTGTCCAGGCCTACAGATTCACCATTACTTTTGTCTTTCTGTAAGAGAAATTCTAATGCTACTCTGTTTTTTCTAACATATTATTGTTGTTGTAATTGTTAGTATTAGTAGTATTAAATAAATTATTTCTGTGCTTTTCTGCAAGTAATTACAAAAATTATAGCTACTGAATTAACACTGTTTAAAAATGAAAACAGGAAAAACCAACCCTAGCAAAGTGCAGTTTGGAGTCTGTGCCTAGATAATCACTATTTCTGCCAAGAAAAGATGGAGTATTTTGTTTTCAATGCAGTAGAGGCTAAGCCAACAATTAAATAAGGTAACTTCATTTTTATGGTGAATGCATTTGAAACAGTGTCTATTTCAAAATAACAGATTGAGAGTTTACTAGGCATTTAATAGGAGAATATAGCAGGAGATTCTAGGCAATATTTTCTCAGAGCTTCATGATAGGTATCAGCTGCAGCCTTCCACTGTGTGTGTATGTATTTCACACCGGAAATATTATGCCTGAAAGGAGAGTAAAATAATGTAGCTGAGATGCAGTTTATTACTGTGAATTTTTGCCCTAAGTTTTAATGACTTTTTTTACATTAACCTTTTAACTGCACAGCACTTTTTTGAGAGTTTCTGAAATTTTCACATTTCTCCCCAAAGCCAAATGTATTGTTAAATATTGCTTGCCCCGAAACATATATAGATGTTCTGTAACCTTTTTTTTGAAATTTTTTGTCTAACTTTTCACTTGAGAATGTTATTCCAACAAAACTAACATTTTTCAACAACAAGAACAAAATAACTCTGTTCACACCATGTTTTAAAGCTCAGTGAAGTATTTTTCAGGTGTTAGTATGTCTCCTTTAGACACTTTCAGAAACACCTTTAATGTTTGTTTTCAAACTATGGTGTTCAGAATTCTGTTTTGACTGAATGTTTGAAAACAACATGTTGAATTTACAAAATGAGAATGGTTGTCCCATAGAGTATTCTTCTAAGCATTTTGCTTCAGAATGTGTTAATTTTAAAAGGACCTTTTTTCTTTTTTTTTTCTTTTTTTTGCTTTTTTTTGTTTTTCACTTTGGCTACACAGAAATAACATTTGGTAAGTTTTAATAGGCAAGGAAGGCTGAATTTTCTGTCAGCAAATTATTGCCTTAGGTAAATCATCATATAAAAGGAGGCTGCTTTCCTGAACACATACGAACATGCACTTTGGGGAAAAAAACCCCAACACAAAACATTGGAACATAAAGACATTAATTGTTTTCCAAACATTCAAATAGTGCACATCTGGTTTAGGGAGATGAAAGTTAGAAAGGTTTGGAGCAAACTTCACTCATCTGATTTTATACACTTGTAGCATTGTTCATATAATTCTTCATGCATAATTCATATAATTCCAAAATATTAGAACTAAATTTCTGAAAATATGGGTCTATTCCATGAAAATAAAATCTGATTTTAAAAGATAACAACTCTGGGGCAACACACATATCATAAAACCACAGCTGAAACGTTGCTCTGATTTCTGCAGTTGTAGACATATCTCTAAGATCAGCCTTATTATGGTTATATGTATCCTTATGAGCACACAAAGGTTGGCAGTCACTGATGTGTTGCACACTTGTATTTTTCTGAAGATTTTTAAAGGTTACTAGCAGAATTTTATGATTAATGATTATTCAGCTGGGCATTAGCCAGACCTGAGAGAAACCAAGGTAAGCTAATAGGTAGGATATTTGAGGGTTTTGCTTGCGGATAAATTTAAATGACTTAAAGCATGCAGACAGAGAGAGTTCTACTTGTATATCGGGAATCCAGGAGCTTTTTTGTTGTTATTGTCCAAAAGTTGCAAAACTAGGTTATAAGTAGTTCCCAAATTATAAAATAGCTAAAGCTCCAAAAAGGATAGATTCTACAGGTGTAGGCTGCCATTATGGTCATTAGAGATGCAGCAAACATCGCCCTGGAGCCTAGAGAGAAACTAACCTCATCCTGTCATTCTAGGCACACACCTAATTCAACACCTACTGGGTAGACATCTAATGCTGGGTGAGGTGAATTCCACCCAGGGTGTTGCTTAGGTTACATTCATTCTGCTTGGCTCTGAACTGGCATTTGAGCCCACCCTTCCTTGTGTGTATTCAAGGCTTTGTTCATGGGTCCTACAAGGAGGAGTAACTGAAGTTCATGGTGCCCCCAAGCATGAACCCAAAATGTATTTAACTGCATCACAATCATCCCTGCGTGTCCCATCAACACCTTGCAAAGATACTGTTTCCTAGCCTGTTACTGCCAGACCATCATCTCAGGCACCCTGAGCCTGGGTTCCTGTAAACCCGTGTAGCCCCCGTGCCTAAGGTGAGGGATATCGCATGTGGTAATGCAGGTGGAAAGAGCTGATGGACTTCCTAGGACTTGAGCTCACTCTTTGGTATAGTCTTTACTGCATAAGTGAATTCTATAGTGAGTACTGAGACTCATTGACATTGCAACTCATCCTAGTTACTTTAGGATACATAAAATGCTTTCTGGAGTTATCAGCCTTTCTCTGTTGTAGCATGTGTGATGTGAGCTTAGATTAGCTGCCTGAGTTTTAGGCAGTGTGTAATGAATACTAGAGAACATATAGAAAAGAAATGGGAAGCATGGCAACACTGTGTAAAGCTCTGTGGTTTATCTTCAAATTCATACTCTACAGAAACGATAGAGGGTCTATCTTGTAGTTTCTAAGGCATGCAGGCTAGTCATACAAGGTGTCTTTCAGCTAGCTGGTATAAGCACTGTTGGCACTCCAGGAGATTTCATGAGCTTCTACTCCAGCAGCCATCTTTTGGGTTTGGTGAAATTAACACTAAGTTATGCACCAGCATAACCACACTACTCAAAGCATCATGAGCTGGCTTCATTTTGTCTGTGCCAGTTGCAATTTACAAGTCATCTCGCAGTTAGGTTGTGTTCACTGCAGGGCATGTGGACAGAATAATTTCACTAAAGTCACACTTTGTACTACTTCTACATTATTTACCATTATTTTCTAAAACAGTAATGATGAAGTCTAATAAGGACAGTTTTATAACAGAAGTGTTTTTTGGGTTTTTTTTGTTGAAATTCCAGAGCAAGTAAGTGAACTTCAACTTCTTAGAACTCTTTTATGGCATTCCAGAATGGGATTGCACCAAGTTGCTACTTCCTTATTAAACTGGGGCATGTACTTTGGCCAGCACAGATGTCAAATAAATAAATAAATTGTGCTTTTTATCTATTTGTCAAAAAGTGTATGACTTTCCTAATATGTCTTTTTGTGGCAAATTGCTTCCAACCACAGCTCTCATCTTCATGGTTAGATTTCACCAAAATGTGATTTTATCCCTCTACCTGACTTTACTTATATTAAAAATTATGCATTTTCTCCATTTTCACTTTTAGTATTTGGCTCTTAGCTAGTCTTTCAGAAATGCTTTACTCTTTCCTTTTATTTGGTGCTGATTTACACATACATGTGAAAGGCATTCTTGAACTTCTGACTCATGCCCAAAGGCTGCAGCTTCAGTGAATAACAGATACAAATATGAATAAGGAGGAAAAAAAAGCTTATTCCTTACAGTAAAATATGACCAGTCAACAGCCCCTAATTCCCAATCACCATTTATTGACCCAATTTCTGGGAAAGGTTCCATCAAGTTACTCAGATGCTTGGCTCAAGCCATTAGCTAGATCTTCAGCAGTGTCGATGATCTTCTCTTTGGACACACTGAAGTCAAAGCCCTCACAGATTAATTCCAGAGCTTACTACTGTTCCTAACCTCTGTTAAGAATGTATAAAACAATCAGCATCATTAGAAATGTATAGCTGCTTATATTACTATGCTCTGCTTAGATAACACAACAATAAAAAGCTGCGTGGAATTCTTATTTTCAGCACAATAGCAAACTCATCAGAAGTTTTCTACCACAGCACAGAAGAAAAAGAAAGCTAGTAATAACACAGATGCTCCATAAGGTTTTTCCCGTATGCAAAATAATACTTCCTCATTTTTTTATTTTTTTTCCTGTTTCCTTTAGGAGTCTTCTTTTTCTTTGTAAGTCATATCAGATCCAAGTGATCTTTGCTTCCTCAACTCACAAGACTGTCAGTGTGTAGATCTTAAAGGTCCTGTATGCAAGGAAGATTGTCTCAGCAACTAGAAAGCATAAAAAGACATTTCTTTTTGCCTTCTATAGACATCTTTAACTTTTTCTTCATAGGTCAATATTATGGGAGAAGTAGGGACAGTCAGAATATGATTCATGCATGCCTAGATGCACAAGGGGAAGAGAAGTTCTATATATTTTGGTTATTCTGCTGCCATGCCTTCACAAACTGGCACCTATCACGTCTGCAGAGAGAGAAATTAAAAATGCTGCCACCCATCATGTCTCTCAATAAACTCTAGATGCATATTTTAAACCATTCACATTCTTTCTATTAAGATCTCTATTGTACTAAGTTATGAATACATTTTGTAAGCAAATCTGTTACTATGAGACTGCACACACAGAAGAATGAAGTTTTTTGTGTCTAAGTTGACAGTTCATGGCCAGTTTGCATGAACTTAAGTTATTTAAAGTGTGGCAAATATTTTTCTTTATGCCTGAATTCTCAATGGCAAAATTAAAGAATTTTTCTCTTTCTTGAGTAAGTTCATTTAGTTTCAGAAAGTATTTAGAGGGATCTTTATTTGAATAGTGAAAGTAATTCCACTTAGAGAACTTGCAATCCACGCAGATTTAGTGAGACTTTGTTTCCCTTTCAGCATCTTGATTTTTCATGCTAGCCCGGATACTTACAATGTCCTGTCTCATTTCTGTAAAAATAGGGGATTTCCATCTATTCTGAGTGTATTAAGAGTGTGGCTGATAATATGCCTTCAATGCATGCAAGCTTCAAAGACTGTAAGACCTATCACATCATCAAAATGCAATAGAATATCAAGAACTGAATAACCTGTCAGCAGTCATTGAGCATGTACAACATGAATGAAAACCATTTGTTTTGCAACTGCAAAATGAAATGCTGTTAGTAGCTTCAAAGCATCTTTTAATTCAGCAGAAAATATCCAAGGCATAGTGTCATTTTGGAGACCTGATTATGATACAAGTCAGCTTCATCAGAAAACAACAGAAAAATAATCAATTTTAAATACAGGCTTTTTTTTTTTTTTTCCCTTGAGTTACCAGACAAGATACTTCAACGTTTCACACACAGTGAAGCAGTTCCATTTGTTGTGTTTATCCTGTGGTGAATGGTCAGGCTTCTCCTTGCTAGTGCTCTGTGAAGCAATGATTGTTTCTGTAAATGTGGTCTGGTTTCAGCTGGGTAAACCTTACAGGGTATCAATAGTTATATCAATAAATCTCACCTTTACCTGAGATGCTTTTTAATGGTTAACCACAAATAATTTGACAAATTGCTTCAAACATAAAAAATAGATGTTCTTTTCTTATAATTACTCATTCACATTATTCACAAGGTGTTATTTTGCTTTTCATTATTCAGAAGAAGATTCAAAAATTCTGCATCAAATACTGTAAGAAAGACACACTAAGACATTTAGTAACTGTAGAACTTGGTGTCTACGAGTGCTATGTGTATGCAGGCAGGTGGGTGTTTACATCTATCTCTGTGATTAGTCAGGTAATAGTTCTGTTTTCTGTTTGGGACAGGTATATTTCATACAGAATATTATGCCACAGCATGATACTAAACCACCCAAAATGACTGCAGGAAACTGTAAGAAAATTGGAAATCAAACAGTACTAGATTATTTTATAATATTTTATACCTTGTTCCATCTTCTTTTGCGTAAGAGAGCATAGCATTTGGCAAGCCAGCCTGGAAACAAAGTTTAAAAATAGCTAGGCTTTCTTCCTCAGAGAATACAGAAAAAAACAGGCAGACTTGACTATCTGAACTATCTATCAAAGTCTGAATTTAAATTTTTTGATTAAGCTTTTTTTCTGTATGGAAGTAATGCTTGTATGATCAGTATATGGATGTATCCGTGGATAGTTCCTTTTTTCTTATTATTGTTTATTCTTTGAATTTAACAGTCCATTTCAGTCACATTAAATCAACTCTTTAGGCATTAAGAACATTTCTGGATTAAATTTCTGTCTGCATAGAAAGAACAGACTGTATCTGGACCACACTACTTGCATTTAAGACCAAAAGGGTCATCAGTATGCTTTAAAGTGAGAAGAAGAAAAATGACAGATACAGAAAAACACATGGTTTGGAAATTTCATGATTGGTATATAATGCTGTTGCACCAGGATAAAATAAATAGGAAGGAAAGAAAGAGCGGGCCATGCTGATGTTAGATTAGCTATCTGTTACAGAGCGAGCACCTAGAATCAAACCAAATGAAAAAACTAGCCACCTCAGTAGTTAACGTGAGTCTGTATTGATTGAAATTCCAGGACTAACAAGGAAAACTACAGTTTTATATTTATCAGCTACACATACACAATGGCAACAATGGCTGCAATACAGAGACATAAAAAGCACTGAACCCAGAAAATGCTATGAAAACCCATGTAGACTGGGAAAATACCACATGGGGCTGCAATATAAAGAACAAACTCCTAGACATCATCAGTGACTGTTTCATGCTCCAGCTGGCCTGCATCCCATTTCAGAAGATGCAAACATTTGACAGGTTTTCAGTAGCACCCAGGATCTTGTTCAAAATCTTACAGCTGAAGAGGTTGCCATTACATTGATTGAACAGCAATAATCTCACAGGCTCCAAAAGGCCAAAAAATTTAATGAACTTGTGCTTAGCAGTAAGAAGGTGATTGACATAAAAATAAGAAAACTTGTTAAGAAGAGGCTAAAGAAAGCAGCTGAGAGAACTAAGTCTTTGCAAGGTATAACATCACAATTAAGGATATCATGCTAGAACCAGAAGGTCAAAATATACCAACTGATACAGTCCTGAGAAAGAGAAAAAGGAAGCTGGCAGGACTAAACAGCAGAGTAAGGGAAGAAGGTTCTTAGAAGAAAATGACATTCTTTCAGAACTGAAGTCCTCTTAAACTGTAGAAAACAGAAAGGCTTATAAACTTGGGAAGATAAAATATGAAAATACAATAGAGCAGGCTAAAAAAAGATTGTAAGGAACAACTAGTAAAAGGAACAAAAAATTGTAATGACTCTTCAAACACTGCAGGAGCCAGAAGTCTGCCAGAGAACTGTTGATGACTAGGAGACAAATTCATACAAAAACTTATTCTCCTACATTCTTTTTGCTATTGTTTGTAGCCTCTGTACAATGTGGTTAAACTGGCATTTTAGCCAAAGTTCTCATCTGCATGAGAAAGAAAACTGTGCTTCTATGATATGAGTGGCAGAGATTTGACTGTAGCCAGGAGCTACTGGGTTACAATTTCTTGACATAAAATGCAGTTATTGGCAAGGAGCTGAGACTGAGTTACTGATAAGTTTTTGCTAAATCTCAAAACTGCTCTTTCCTCCTGGAAGATCTATTGAATATCAGGCCTAAATTCACAATGCTTTTTCTATACTTGATGAACATTGGGAAGTATTATAAAGTGGCAGAGATAAAGAATACTTGCTCACTCATTAACTCTACTCAGGGACATGTTTCTTCTTGTTTCTTCTTCCAGTCTTGTGATTTATTCTTGCCTCCCTTTCTCCCTTTCTCCAGAAAAGCATTATAAATTAAAATAATATGAATTTATCACTGCTACATTCCTACAAATGGTTTAACTGTTCAACTGACGTTAATATGGAGCTTGAGGTAAATAATTTTTAAAAAATATGAAACAGAATGCCCTAGGGAAACTAACATGCCTATGTTTCTGACATAACTACAAAAGAAAGTATTTATCTCTAGCATAATTTGTTTAAGAAATCTTTGTCTGTGGTCATAAATAACTTAAATTAAATCAATACATGTTCTCCTCCCCCATGTGATCTGGTCTAGTAAATGTGAGGGTCAGTGATCTGGGGACAATGCCTGATCCACCTTTGAGTTACTATACTGAGGGCAGATTTGCCAAAATCTTGAAAGAACCAGTGTTTGATATCACATGAGTCTCTAGGGCAGATTGTATATTGGATGTCAGCACTGGTGAGGGAAGATCTATTCCTTCGCTTTCTTCTAAAAGCTTATGTTCCATTTCCTTGACTAAAGGCCCTTCGATAGGAGACTGTCTTGCCTCAGCTTTTTACAACATTGATGGGAAAGCTGCACAGAGAGAGCTGAGAGCTCTCATGTTGCTAGTTTATGATTTATTGGTGTTCAACATTCTTCTGTGACCGCGGGCTAACTTTTGTTTACATTTCTTAGAAATTTGACATCATACCAACACACTTCACTCATTTGTGATATCAATATTCCTTTTCCATTCACTTTGGTTATAAAACTGAAATTAAATCAGTATGGACCTCCCGTATGTTTTTTATCTGACATAATTGCTACATTCTTCTTTCTCTGTTTTATTCTCATAATGCATCTCAATATTTCGTATAATGCTCAGTCTTCTTCCTCTTAGGATATAATTCTGACCTCAACAGATGGGTGATGAGGTAACTATCCCAAATAACTAAAATTTGGTGGTCGAGATACCTTGTGGTGTACATAAAACTGATGGTTCTGTCTCTGGTGTGAATTCAAGGATGCTGAAATGGATCTCCTGCATCTCACATGCTTGTCTCTATCACTGAGCTATGTGCTGTTCTAAGAAGGAATTCAAAGGGTTTTCAAGCAAAAAACCTCAGAGGTCCTTGGGCTCATTGAAATGTAGACCATGAGGATATTTTCAAAGCTTTCATTACAAAAGAAAATGGTTTACCAGGTAGTTCAAACTGTTAAATCCTTCTTGCAGGAGTTACTGTTGCAACAATAATCTTGGTTTTATTCCCTTTTCTTTCCATTGATAAGTATGAGTCTTCTGGTCTAGGTGCAAGAGTAAAAAAATTCAGGAGCAGCTGTGTGAAGTCCATTCCAGCAACAGCTGGCTTATTGAAGGAATAGGGGCCTAAAAATGGCTGTCTCACTCACTTGACTCCGAGTATACTCCCTTGGTATGTTTTAAAGTTAAAGTTTCATTTAGCAAAGTCAAATAAGATGCTCAGTCCAGCTATAACAGAAATTCTTGAATTGAAAACAGTCACTAGTGAAGCATTAGGCAGTTCAGAAGCAAGATGCAGTCATGAAAGCCAGCACCATCATCTGTTCCTGGCAGACAAGTTCACCCTTTTTGTTTCCATTGTCACTATCATTGCGGTAAAGAAGCCTAGTTCTGCCTTGTAGTTTGATAAGAAAATAATTTGTGAGAACAATTTAACTTTTCTGATTCCATGAGGGCAGAGATATTCCTAGATTTTCTGGGAAGCCCAACGGAGTAGAAGTACTAGTAGTAACAGCTAGGTGGAAAGTAGGAAGAGAAAGAACGCACTAACCATTGGTGTGAATATAGTTTATCGTAACTATTTGGGGATGTATTGTTACTATCTCATGGCAAAGACAATGAAAATTCTTTCTTTAAGTGTTTATGTAGGGATGATCAGTAAGTCCTGTGGTTTATAGATTGTCTCATTTTTTATTCTTTTCTAAGGCGCATACAGATTATCCACAACAGTCTTCACACAACACCTAGCCTATCAGATGTAAAGCTGACAGTTTCTTGGTGACCTTTCAATATCAACTGGCCAGGACAGGGTGAATTGATTCTCTGTTGGCTATTCAAACAGCAAGTGGGGGAAAAAAACCCAACACTCAAGTATAATCAGTTTTCATGGTCTGTGTTCAGAAATATTTTATTACCTTAAAATATTGTTCTTGTTGCCAAAATTGGAAACAAATTACTGTAAAAACATTTTAGGATGAGCAGGATTAATATTTTTTCTTTGGGAAGAATTTTCTCCAGACATATTACATTTTTTACTTGAATAAACAAGGATTGCATTGATTTAATGGCATTGATTTAATATACTTGGAGTGCAAAAGATGAAAGCAAAATTAGTATTGTAGCTAATTATCAAAAGTACTTTATGGCTTGTAAATTGAGCACGGGTATAATACCCTTAACTATAGTTTTATTACCTTTATTATATCAGGAGTTAGCAGCTTGGGGAAAATTTTTATTTTTCTCCAGTAACTTCTCAAGTGAAACACATTACACTTTCCTCAGAAGACAGGCCAATAAAACACAGCCTTTGTTCTAAGAAAAGGAGTGCATGAGCAACTGACATTGGAGTACAAACCATTAGTCCATGGTAAGGTTGCGAAATAACCATTCCTTGAACCAAAGGATGACCATCTGCATTTACTTTTCCAGAAATAACTGCATCCCATCAGATAGCATTTATGAATAAAATGTGATTGAGAAGCTAATCATTGAGTAGTTATGTACTATGACCTTCACCCCTGAAAAAACCTCCACATTTCTGAGCTACATTTGGGTTTTCCAGGTCTTGGTCTAGGTACACAGTTCACCCCTGCCTTGACCCCAGCTCGCCATGAGTCCTAGGTGCAATTAAGAGCTCATCCTTAATGCCTTAGATTTTGTAGGAGTGAAACCTCCAAGAGTGGTCCAATATAGCAGCCATGGGGCACTCAAGGAGTTTCCAGTGTCCTGTAACACACTCCAATATGTACATTTCAAGACAAATTTACAGTGCAATGCCACTGGCAAAAGAAGCTGAAAGCTCAGTCAGAGTCTTTGTGGAGTTACCATTTAATCGTAGTGTTTCATCTGAACCCCACCCTGAGAGTCATGGGCTAACTGACTGTGATCTTTTGTCTCTTCTTCTGAAGTGGGAGAAACACATTTAAGGTGTCCTCGTTACCATCCAAAACTCTTTTGCATTTATGCCAAGTGAGTAGCACAGAGCACGATACCTGGACTGTTCCATTCCTGACAGTTATACAGGCAAAATCAGCAGTCTAACCTGCCACATAAAGAAAAAATGTTAAGTCTACAACCCACTGCCATGTGGGTTCAGAACCTTGCTGTTTTAGTTAGTTCCTCAAAGTTTCTGTAAATTGTTATAGTACATTGTCAAATTAATTACAATGTAGTCTTGCTGAAGAGAATCCTGAGGTTTCTTATCCTTGCCACCCATCACTTCTTGCAATCATTTCATCATGTACACCTCATGAACTATTTCACAACGCAGGTCTCCTTGCAGTGCTGGCCCACTCTGCCATAATATCTGTTCTGAGAAATTGCTGCTGCCTTCCTATAATTACTACAGCGACTTTTTTCCCCTTCTTCAAAAATTCTTTGGCTCAGTTGCAAGGTTCTTACTCCAGAAGAGACACATGCCTAATTTAAAAGAGAAATAGTGTTACAGAACAATCCCAAGTTCATTTCAATCATGATGTAAAAAAGTCAGTCAAGAAAATAGAATTTTGCACGTAATATTTTTGTGGATGTAAATGGCCCTGAGACTGTGAAGAGTCAAAACTGAAGCCTCCATTCTAGATACTTACAGCCTGTTCCATGTACCAAACATTATTTTGAATTTTCTATCAAAAGAGGGCAGAAAATAGGAAAAAAAAAAAACCACTTTTCCCCATTTTTTTATTATTATCTTGTATCTTTACCATGTGGAAAGTTAAAGTAATTTAATACGGCTACTTCTTATCAGCTTACTGGAGAACTGGTTTTCATCAAGGCCATACATTTTTTGCTTTTGGGGGAAAGATGTTGGGACTTTCAGGAGACGAGACAGGTTATGGCAGAAGCTGTAAGAGATCCAAAAGAGACAGAAACCATATAGTTAATAATATTTTTATGCCATGAATTTCTTATATATATCTTCCAGCCCACATTTGTTTTCTGTGTAATTCCAAATGAATGTTTTTAACATCACTTTCTGGCATGGTGGGGGGAGTAAATCTGTCATTATAAAATGAGCACAAATGAAACCAATTTTCCTGTAGACGAGTTATTGTTTATACTTCTAGTGGGTGTTATATCCCTTCATCTTAAAAGACACCATTATTTTTTCCATGTCTTTTAGTAAAAATCAGAAAAAAAATCTGGTTTAGTGTCTGCCAATGTGGCCCAAATTTAGCACTACCAAGGATTTCTCCAAGTGATTTTTAAGATTAAAAATTTTTTCTTCTTTGTTTGTGTCGTGGTTTAACCCCAGCCGGCAGCTCAGCCCCACCCAGCCACTCACTCACTCCCCCACAGTGGGATGGGGGAGAGAGTCAGAAGGGTAAAAGTGAGAAAACTCATGGGCTGAGGTAAAGACAGTTTAATAGGGAAAGCAAAAGCTGTGCACCCAAGCAAAGCAAACCAAGGAATTCATTCCCCACTTCTCATGGGCAGGCAGGTGTTCAGCCATCTCCAGGACAGCAGGGCTCCAGCACGCGGAACGGTGACTTGGGAAGACAAACGCCATCACTCCGAACGTCCCCCCTTCCTTCTTCTTCCCCCAGCTTTATCTGCTGGTCATGGCGTCCTATGGTCTGGCATCTCCCTTGGGTCAGTTGGGGTCAGCTGTCCCGGCTGTGTCCCCTCCCAACTCCTTGTGCCCCCCCAGCCTGCTCGCTGGTGGGCTGGGGGGAGAAGCAGAAAAGTCCTTGGCTCTGGGTGAGCACTGCTCAGCAGGAACGAAAACATCCCTGGGTTATCAACACTGGTTTGGCCACAGATCCAAAACACAGCCCCATATGAGTTACTATGAAGAAAATTAACTCTATCTCAGCCAAAACCAGTACATCTTGTTACGATCTTCAGGTTCATCATCTGTTTCCAGTGCTCCCTGTTTGGCACAATATTGCTTAGTGAAATGCTCCTTCTAAAACAATGAAAATCCCAACCCAATAGTTCCTGACCTTTAGTATCAGCTCTTTTGTGTAAACAGAGAAGTTTGAACCCAAATGAAAGGACATGGGAGGGCTAAGAACATTATTCACATTATATTAGAAGTAATGCAGATTTGTGTTCTACAGTGAGAGATTTATCATATAGGTATACTCATATATGGAATAAAGACATATTCTTATACATGAAAGATATACGCATATATGGAAGAAGGAATAACAATCTACATTGTGCTAAAACATATCCTTTCCCAAGTATCTCCAACAATGACTCACTGTTAGGATGCAAAATCAATTCAGCATTCACATGTCTATGTCTACTAATAGCAAAAAACCCCAAAAGTTTTAAACTTTTAATTTCCACATTTCTCTTCTGTCCTGTGAAAGTAGCCAATGCTTGCTTTTTTTTCTTTTGCTCCTTTTTTTTTTTTTTTTTTGCTTTTTTTTTCCTAATGAAAAGTTGATTTAGGTCCACTTTAAATTAGGGGTGGCAAAGTAGCTTGCACAGTCAGCAATTCCAACAGCCAGCCTGCCTGGTGAGTTTTTGCTGAGCTGAAGTATTCTGTTTTGAAAAATAAATCATTCATTGTCATAGCATTCATTTTCAACACATCTGACTGCTCTATTTGTCAGCTGTGAGATTCCCTTTTGCTGTGTGCTACAAGGCACTAGGTATCTTTGATGGTCTCTTCTATATAAATATCAGAATTAAAATAAATTTGTTTCTCAGGTAATTTTAACGACATAAAAACTTTTGAACGTAAAGTATTAAAAGTGATTCTGTTTTATACTTCTGGGCTTGCAAATTACCCTAAGACACCACAAAAAAAAAAATACATGAGAAGTTTAAAAGATGGCAAGAGGGGCAGAAAGAGAAAAATACTGGTTTGAGTTTGAAGGAAAATTGAGTCAGAGGCTTTGAAGGGGTAAAACTTCACCGGCTTAATACAGAGGTAATATATAAAGTGCTCCCATATGGGAACGATCTGCCTCAGCTACTCTGTAGGAGTAAAGACAAGCTGCTGCCTCACCTATAACCTTATCTTCCCCAAACCGAACAGAATCTTGGCATCTTGCAGGACATGGAAGCAGCAGGAAAATGCAATCAGGAGATCTGTGCTAGACCTGTCATTTCATTCAGTGGGTCTAGTTTTCACTTGCCTCACAGATTTCAATATTGTAGTCAACCACTCTTTTCTGTAATTATAGATTTTATGGTTTGTATTTACAGGCTTATGAAGAGGAGTGATAAAAGACCTTTAAGCTGATTGCACACCATGCAGAGACTGAAAGTATTCCTCAATGATTATATTGACTGACTTTATGACCCCTTTGTGCTGCCAAAACCTCATAAAAAAGCACATAATGTGAAGTGGAATACATCATTGCACAGGTGTAAATGACTACACAAGATGCAAGGAAAGCAGAATCAAGCCAGTTGTACCTAATAAACACTTTCAGCCCAGGAACTGTTGCAGACTCATGTAAATACTTAACATGTGGTTCTGCTCTAAAAACTGACTATAAAATGCATTGTGGGTTTTTATTGTATTTCAGTGATACCATATTAAATTTGCCTAGCTTATACATAAAAAGCATTTTTTTTCTAATAGACATGTTAGCAAACTCCATGTAAACATTCAGACTGAATTTTCTTTTCTTCTAATGCACTGCAAGAGTAAAGATTATCCAGACTCAGCTTTACTACCCTGATACCTTTGCGAACTTACAGATTTTACTTCTTACAGTGCCAAAACATATTGCAGCTTCTGAACGTGGAGGTAAAAGTTTTCAAAATTGTATCTGAAAAATTGTACACAGCGGTTGCATACTGATTTTCTGATGAACCAGATTGATTATAAAATCCAGCCTAAGTTCTTGTTCATGCTGAATTCTTCAGTTTTGTTTTCTTCAGAGTTGTGCCCAAATCTGCAGAAATAAAAGCCAAGCACTTTTATTGTTCATTTAAGATGTTATTTCTCATGCAAAATGACCTTTTCACTTTTAACAGTAGTATGGGCAAAATAAACCTTGGTTTAATAGTTAAAAACTTATAATGAAGGCCACTTAAGCTCAATTATTCCCCAGAGGGGCAAAACTCCCATTGTTTAAAATATTAGTAAATTGGGATTTAGGATATTGTCTGAGTCTGGAGACAATATGAATAAAATGCGTTCATGGGAATGATGTTGCAGTGGTCGGGAGGCAGACTAGGTAATCTCACAGGTAATTTCCCCGCTTATGCTTTGTGCTGGCATTCTTGGCAGTGTTGGAAATTTGATGAATTTCCTAATACAGGGGCCACCACAGCTTGGGAACTGCAAAGAAAGGAGTGTAACGACTTAATGCACACTTACATTTTGGTTCTTTTTTATTTTGTTCTGTAAAGTGCAATCCATTCCATTAATCATCTGTAGTTCTTAAAAGAGTGCAGCAAGCTAGTGCGGGTAAATTTCAGACAACTGAGAAATTGCTGAACTGTCTTTACATACAGGGCATAATGTCTCTATAGGCAGCAGAGGGGCCTGCCAGTCTCAGACGTGAACAGTGCTATTATATATAACTTAACAAGTGTTTCTAGTATGATTTCAATTTTTTAATATTTTTGGAGGCAAGATATCGTTGCAAATGTTTGACATTAGATTAAGCAAATACATGCCAGTGCCCTTGGGGGGGGGGTGTCAGGGGCTCTCTGGGGGCTCGGGGGGCTCCCCGTGGTGGGTCAGGGCAGGCCCTGGCACCCAGGGCCCGTCCCACCCCCCAGGAGCCAGGGGCACCGGAGCCCCGGGCATCAGGCATCTCCATGAGGACGGGACAGGCCGAGGCCGGGCTGGGGCCTGCGTGTAGGCCCGGCTCGGAGGGGCCCATGGCCGGGCAGGGCAGGGCTGTGGGGAGCCGGAGTGTTGGTGGGGCAGGGGCTGACGGCCCCTGACATGGGGTCCTGGGCCCGGGGCAGGGTGGGGGGAGCCCCGGGGGGCTGACATGGCGTCCTGAGGGGCCGGCAGGGACAGGCAGGCCTGGTGGTGCCCCTGGGGACATTGCAATGTGCCCCACAGGTTATAACAATGAATTAATTTAATGTTAAAGATTTTTAAAGAGAAGTTCCTCATATCTGTAGACTTTAAAGATATAGAGGTCTCTTCCCTTTCTGGGATATTTGCCACTGCCTAAAAGCAAGCTAAAACTGAAATTTTGTTTTGAAAAGTTCCTTGTGGACAGGTCATAAGAGTTGCAATGCTTTGTGTCTAATTTTCTTCTTTAAGGATTACTCTCTCCATCACAGAAGTTAACCAACACATATATTTATGTTAAAATTTAATAAAACAACCTAGGAAGTTACTTGTGATCTTTTATCTATAAAAGAATTAATTTTTTTGTCAAAGGCTTGAAGAGACATTCTCATGAAAAATTACCATGTTTGAATGATTTCTGTTCAAAATAGCCTGAAATAGCAACAGCCTCACTTTATTCATTACTGAAGTAAGAATAACTCCAAGTGCTCTTCTTAGGATTCACATCTGTTTGAGAAAGAGCAAATAACGATCTCATATATATGATCTGAGGTAACATCTTCATTCAAACACTATTTTTATTAACACAGAAGTAAGGTTATAAAACCCCAAATGGGGCTTAGACACTGACTGCAGCACTAAGCATTGCAATACCTAGATCCCAAATGGGAAGCCAAAATCATGTTACTAGATACACAGGCCCTGTGTACAGAAAAAATACATATAGGAGGAGTTGGGTTTCACAGTGTGTTTCAAAACAATCTGGATGCTGTAGGGACGTTTCCCCCAAATCAGCACCCTCACCTGCCTGTAGCCAGGAGGAAATCCTTGAGCAAAGAGATTCCTTCAACTCTGGTCTTCTCCAGGGCTCATGGGTCCTTTCTGCTTTTGCAAGTGTGGAATGATGTGCCCCAATAGCAGAAGAGGTAAATGAGTCATGGTATCACCAAGTGATTTGACCATACACCTCCATACGTACCAGGGTGCTCTGTTGGATGGCTGCCCCATGGGAGGGAGCCGGGAGCTGAGGGTGGCCACAAAGTTGACGGGGCCGTGCCCTCCCCGACCAGCGTCCATCCAGCAGCACCCAGCGAGGGAGCAGGGATGGGATGGGGATGGTGACCAGGGCCAGCTCTGAGCCCTGCAACTGCCCAGCCCGGCCCCAGCGATGGGGCCGGTGCAAAGAGCCGTGGGGTGCAGTAGGTGATGGCCGGCGGGTACGAGTCTGGGCGCAGACTGCTGCATAGCTCAGGAGGGACTGAGGCTGAGGATCTGGTCACAAAGGCAGTTCCCAAGAAAACGGGAGAGGTACAGCTGCTGCGGTGAAACTCCCGGCTCTTTCCCAGCGGCATGATCCTGGGTTACCCAGCCGGGCTGCGGCAGGGCTGGCCTGAGCAGCGGCAGCCCGACCCCGAGGAGCGGGGAAGGGCAGCAGAGCCGGCGGCCACGCTCGGGGCCTGGCAGCGTAGAAGGAGGGGGCCCTCCTTCCCACGTGTTCTTTCAAGAGATTCATCCATCGCCATGCGTTATGTACTGTCCACATAGGAATGGTCCAGCTATGTATGCACGAGTGCTCTTTGGACTGCAGTCCTGTTTCCAGGTATCCTTACTTGAGAGTGAGAGAGTGATGCCATCCCAGCTCAGCACTGCAAAGCCTGAAGAACTGCTGAGTAGCCAAGGAAGCAAAACTCTGGGTGCTTGAACAAGACCAGCAGGCCCCATGGGCTGTATGTCCTTTAAGGGTTTGTTAGAAGCTGAGCAGGGATTTTCAGGACTGAAAATTTTTATTTCAGTGCTGCTTTTAAGCACCTCTGTCGAGCACCATATATTCACTAGGCAACTGTAGACATTGCTTTCACAATGACACAGAACTAACTCTATTGTATTTTCTCCAGTTTTCTCCATCAGCGAATGACAGAAAAGCATACTGCCCAGTTCCATGGTATTGAGCTGAAAGATGCGGATTGTTGTTTTAGGCTCTCAGCAATGAACCATGAAAACTAAAATGATTTGGAGAGTTATCCAAGGCATATAGCTTGGAAATGACAAACATCTGTCAAAATATATAAGCAAAATACAAACCTGTTGTAGGAGAATTGTGTCTGTGAGACATAACTCACTGTTTCTAACTGAACTCATGCACTGTATTAAGGCTGCATGTTTCTTATTTCTTACATAAAAAGGGGTTACATTTATTAACACAGATGAACTCTGTAACCACACTTGTTTTTACTAGCAAGTTAGGATATTATTAGGTCCTGCTAATATCTCAGGGCTGGCATAACCCTCTCCTCTGCTGTTTTAATGTTTGTTTTAAAATAAATATTGCTAACAGTGAGTTAATAAGTAATAAGCATCATTCTAGTTTGGGTGACATACGTGTTGTGGAAAGTGACTGTCCTCTGGTCTGCCCTTCTAGCTGTTTCATAGCATCTTAGAGTTTATGTCTGACTGGCTTCCTTGGAAAGTAATAGCATAATAAAGAAGTATTACTGCCATGCTGGCCAATGTCCACAAGCTTTTATTCCCCAGTTTTAACACAAATGAACAATATACTCACTTAAGGCAATATTGTTTGTGTAAGAGAAATCAGAGCGTTAAGTCTGTAATTCACTTACATATTACTCCTACACACATCCATTCACAAGGCTCTGAAGATACCTGGGGAATTCTGAGGCTTTCGCTGTCTTCATAAGTCTTCTCTTCTCTGAAAAGCCCATTGCAGAGTGCAATGGCTTTCTTTTTTAAGACTACATTAACTCACTGGGAACATCCAGGCAGCCCAATTCTTGAGCAAGTTCATATTTTCATAGAGCGAGATGGTAACCTTAAATGTCCCTGGCTTCTGACCTGCACTGCCCCCCCCTCCCACCCCGATATTTTTAAATGAAGTTAAAACACAGTTTGTTTCTATAGATTCTAATCCTAAATTGTTCTGTGTCCTGAGATGTGGGCCAATCCCCTTTGCCTTAAGCAGATAATATATGAAAAACGTAACTTGAAGCTCTGTTTCTGGCATATAGCACTGTAGGAACAGCATTTAGCCTGTTTGCTTAGTTTTTTCCCCGCCTGTCACACTTCATTATATTTAATAATCACAATATTAGATCTTTTTTATCCATGGTCTCTTTCTGTTTGTCTTTGGGGTTTTTTTTCTTCTTTTTTTTTTTTTTAAGGTGGCATAAACAGTGAAACTTTCAATTGCATGTTGCTATGGAGTCCAAATTATAAACCAAAGCAGAGAGTATCGCTCTGTGCTTACCTTGGTTCTTGTACTGTGCTCTAAGCCTCTGCTACTGACAGGATCATGAGTGGACCTTTGGTGTGAATCAGTATGACAGTTCTTATAGATGGTATTTATAATTTTTATCTCGGTTTGTTTAATGAGGGGTAAAGAAACAGAATAGATGTTGTTTGTCATGGCCAACTTTCCTGTTAACAATCTTAACTACTACTTTCCAAATAGTTTTCTAATGTCAAATGATCTTTGAATTGTAGTTAGAGATACAAAAAGTCGCAGCCTTACTACGCATTTAAATCTTTTTGTACCTGGCTCAAAATAAAAGCCACTTCATTTTAGAATTATTTTTATTATCGCACAAAATAATTACAGAGGGCAAGCTCATCTGGTGGCTTTTTACATTAGACAGAAATACAATGCTTCAGTGTGCTGCAGTGCTGGCAAGTATATTGCACTTTTAAGAAGTGCAGAGGAGATGATAGTTTTTGTTCTCACCAGTGAGGAACTAGAAGTTTTAACTATTGGACATTGTCTGCAGAAAATAGTGGCGATTACATGAAATGTTTTTAACAGCATGATAGTCCCTCTGCAAAAATAGGCTGCTAAGTTGGGAAGTAGGTCTTCCAGATTTTTCTGCAAGAGCAGTTAAAAACTATCATCGTAAAGTAGTTTTGGGGCTGGATCCTTCAGATGCCGAGTGCCTCCTAATCCAGAGAAGAAAGTACTCTGTGCCCCACGAAGCCTTTTGGTTGGGAAAGAGGTTGAGAAGAGAAGCAGAGAATAGCTGTTTATCCAGCAGCAGGCTTCAAGCCAAAGCAGACTAAGTCTTGCAAGGAGGTGCTGGTTTTTTTCCCCAGTTGTTGTCATGCCATTTCCTTCTGCTTTCATGGCTCTACATAAAAGAGAAGGAGAAGTTGGTCCCCATGGCTATAATTACTGGCCCACTGCTGAGAGATGATTAGAGGGTAAGTCAAGCTGACTCTGCAGATGGACAAGGGGAATGTAGAAAATTGGTAGCTGTGTGCATTGGCCTTACCACAGTAGTTTATATTTCCTCACCTTTCCTTCAGCCTTTGGTTGTTTTTTAAGCACGTGTGGCTTCAGAATAGGAAACAAGAGGGAAAAGTGTAAAAAAAAATGAGTAGACACATCATGGGATATTGCCCTAAACAGTGCTGTTTAATCTCTATTTTTATGCAGATCCATGAAAGAATACTTGTTAAATCAGTTTTAGTTTTTTAAAATCACATACTTTATGTCAACACCATTGACGTACTAAGTGGAATAAACCTTTTATTCTTTTCTAACTGAAACTTCTGTAATTTTTCAGAGTAAGTATGAAATGTTGTATGTTTCAGTTGTTGTTCATTAGAATGTAAACTAACTAGCAAAGAATGGTAATAGGTACTTATTTTCCACAAATAATTTTGATTTTTTAATTTTGATTACATTTCATGTAATGCAAACATCCAGTTGTCCTGGTTTCGGCTGGGATAGAATTAATTTTCCTTCTACTAGCTCTTATAGTGATATGTTTTGGATTCAGCAGGAGAAGAATGTTGATAACAGACTGATGTTTTCAGTTGTTGCTAAGTAGTGTTTAATCTAAAGTCACAGATTTTTCAGCCTCTCCTCCCCAGCCAGCAAGAAGGCTGGAGGGGCACAAGAAGTTGGGAGGGGACACAGCCAGGACAGCAGACCCAAACAGGCCAAAGGGGTATTCCATACCATGTGACGTCATGCCCAGTATATAAACTGGGGGCAGTTGGCCTGGGGGGAGATCGCTGCTCAGGAACTAACTGGGCATCAGCCGGCAAGTGGTGAGCAATTGCATTGTGTATCACTTGTTTTGTATATTCCTATTCATTTATTATCATTGTTGTTGTTGTTGTTGTTGTCGTCATTTTTTATTATTGTTATTATTATCATTATTATTTTTTCCTTTCCATTCTATTAAACTGTTCTTATGTCAACCCACAAGTTTTACTTTTTTTTCCTGATTTTCTTCCCCATCCCACTGGGTGGGGAGGAAGTGAGTGAGTGGCTGCGTGGTACTTAGTTGCTGGCTGGGGTTAAACCACAACACCAAAACATAACAGAACCACCTGATAAATAGAATTATCACCTAAATGCTTTAGATACGATCAAGAACTCTTGTTTGTGAGGCTCACATACAGGAATAATTTTGCTACTAGGTGGATCTACAGTCTAAATAAGCAAAAGTGTAGACAGGACAGAAGGATGGAAAAGAGAAAACAAATTAAGTAAGCTAAGTGGTTTTCCCAAGGTCAAGTCAATGACAGAGCAGAAGGTGAATGCAGAATTCTGTCTCCAAGGTTAACACTTCCTTTCACTACCTCACTATGCCTAACTGTGCCTTTCAGTTGTGTAAGGTATCCAAATACATGATTTATTACCTAGAAAATAATCTTTTCTGAATAGAGCAGTTATATTTTCACTCCTTTTACTTGTACTTTCTTTTACAGAAGTCACTCTCTGAACACAGTGTATAATATGAAAACTTTCTTCACTGCATAACTTGTAAGAATATTGTCTTTTGGATTCTGAAATAAGCGTTACCTGTGTCAGCCAACTACTGACTGGAACTGTACAGTCAGTTTACATGGTCTTCTAGGGGGATGCAGCACTAGGCTGTGGACATATATATTTTGGAGCTTTATTCAGCTGCCTACACATAGATATCTTATGCTACTTAACAGTCTTTAGAGCATCTGCAATATCTACATAGGTGCAGGCAATCCGGTATCTACTCATAAAGTGGATGTCTAATCCTTTGCAGTCAGTAGTGACCTCATAAATAGAAAAGAGTCTCAAGATCTGTTCAACACACCAGAAGGTGAACACATGTTTGGTCAGCTGAGTATCTGTTTACTCTGTTTATTAAGGGCTGGATTCAGTTATCTAAATACAGGTGCCTGATGGCTTTTCAGAAACACCAGACTTCTGATTCTTTTACTCAGGACTAGCAGTTCTGACCACAGGCAATCCCTGCCCTTCTGGAGAAGCAGGTTGAGACCAGATGGGACATCCAAGGACATCTCAGATGGCACCAGAAACCTATGAAAAGGCAACTGAACTAAGCTCTAGATCTCCATTGACTATAGTATAGATATCAAGATCATACACAGAGCCTAACAATTAGACATCCCAGTCTTGCCTCTCTACCTCTCTCTGTGTTCTGCCTGCTGTTCAAAATTACCTTTGTCTCTTACCATGACCACCTGTCCTTTAAATGCTGATCTTGCTCTCTGCTACTTACTAAGAAACAGGGATGATCTTATCCAGAATAAGCTACTATATATCACAGTTTTGAATTTTGGGTAGAGCAGCATGGCAAAGTGTTTTCCATCCCTTGGAACACATGAGGGACAAAACATTTACAAAGTCTGCTGGATACTCCTAGAAACAGCAGCCCTTTGCACAAGCATGCATTTCATTACAACCAGGAATTGTCTGTAATCCTCCCTTTTAAAGGGAATTTTTCCTAAGACAGTATGTCTTAAACCCCTTTTTTCAAGTTAATGCTGTAGAATAAACAGACTCCCAAACAAGCGATATTTGTAGCAGGACAAATGAAGTGATTCAAAATGCAAAAATGGCTGCTGGCAGATTAAATGGCATGAGTGAAACTGAAATGACACAGTACAGGGTGCTCTTCTGCAAGACGTGTGCAGCTGTGCCGTTCTTTGCATAAGGGAGTTCAAGCTGAGAGGTGCTGTAGCTGTTGAGCTGGTAAGAATTTCTACCTTCTGCTACTCCTCTTCTTCTTCTCCTAGTTTTTTCCCCATGTCCTCTGTGTGCTGGAGAACTGTTCTGCTCCTTTGGCTGCCACCGTCATTCTCTCCATGCTCCTGACTCACTGGTAGCACAGATGTGCTTGTAAAGCCTCTGTGGTGAATTAACCTTAGCGGCATCTTTTACTGTCTGAAACTGATTTAGATCTTCACCCTGACTCATCAACATATGATGCTCAGCCACCTTCTAATAGCTCTCGCAGCCCTGGTTTCTGGTACTCACATTATATGCTCTGTGTTTGTTGCCTTTTATTCATTTTTGCTTCTTGATTGATAAAAACAATGTTCTACATGGGTCGCATTCTTTCTTTCTTTCTTTCTTTCTTTCCAGAAATGTGCCCAATTTTCTTTTCAGTAACTTCTTGTTACTGTCTCCTTTTATTTTTTAACAGAAAAAATCTAGAAAAATGGTATAGAGCTGCAAGAGCAAAGTGTATATATGAAAACAATTTTTCCTTGATGTTTGAAATATGTTTTCACTGTTGCTTATTAAAGAGCCAGCCATGATCAAGAGAAACTGAACTCGGGTTTTTCTTAATTTCTTCCCGGATGCTAAACTTGATTAAACAAGTATGGCAACTCTAGATCAGACATAGCATTCCTCATAGCAAGGCGCTTTAGTAAGACCACATCATGCACTTTAACACCAGCACCTGTTTTCTACGGATTTTTTTTTGTTATAATGCAAGACTTGTACTCCTAGTCCTTTTAACCACTGGGTGCCACCTAGTCTGAGTTTGTGATGCAAAAGACTCTTTCATATAAACAGAAATACGCAGTAATGTGGTAAGTCTGTGACTCCAGCAAAACAAAAAAACAGAGCTTCCAACAGGTTATGAGAAAATGCTATCCAGACATTAACCAACACTAAGATACTTAATCCCTTTGTGTATTACAAGTGCCTCAGAAGTGTATTTCTTCAAGTTTATCTTTCTCCTAGATCTCCTAGTATATTATCCTTGAATCCACTACACAAATGTGATACAAGGCCTGCAGTCATAACGAAATCCTGGAAAACAGTAGAAGTGGTGTTGCCCGGAATGACTCCACAATGCTGAAACTTTTAGATAAGATAAGCGTGCACAACAAGCTTTGAAATGAGAGCTATTGAATCCCTTGGTTTAAATTTCCTATTCATGGGACAGTCTTTGTACGAAAAACAACATATAAAACCAGCTTCAATCATCAATTCCCATCAATTCCCCTGTTTGTTTCTCTCCTCCCTGCTGGATACTCCTTGTACTTATTTAGAGAAATACTGAAGAGCTAGAGATTTGTGGTGACAGGCTAAATACTGACCTGAAACTTATTTACATTACACTTCATCCTTTAAAAAATGTGGGTTTAGGCACCTCAAAAATATCCATAAATTTGATTCAAATTTTCTGAATACATTCAGCTGAACAGTGCTTGGCGAAAAGGGGCTAAACTCATTTAGCAGGAGATGGAGCCCTCTGCCTTCTCTTTTCCTCCTCTCCACAAATTTATTGATGGGGATTAATCTGATAAGTGCTATTTAGAATTAACCTATTAGTATTGTGATCTTGAATACTGTATGCAGTTGAAGATACACAAGGACTGTATGATTCAATGTAGTGGAAGTATTCTGGGATAAGTTCTGCTTTGCTTCCTGACGCTATCCTACTTCATAGAAAGTGTTTAAATAGTCACTGAGACAAGAAGAATGGTGATTAGTCTCTATGTAAATAGCTAAATACCTCATCTGCATCTGATCTCTGCCTGAATTCCTTCCAGCTCCTCTGGTTAGGGTTAGCTGCTGGGACCTGCTGGGACCACTGGATCTCCTGCATGGTACTAAAAGGCCAGAACAGGATATCTCAGGGTTTCCAGTGTCCCTAACCAGGAATTTAGTTTCTGCAACATGGCTCCTGGGACAGCAGATGGCCTCAGACAGAGTCCTATGAGGTTTTCCTATATTCCTTTCTTCAGAAATTTTGAACTTAGCAATGTCCATTGCAATTCAGAAAGTGGGGCGGGGGGGGGGGTAGTTATTTTTATAAGTCAGAACTACAGGAAAACCCTCATTATGGCAATTTTTTTTCCCAGCATAAATGCTACTAGGACACTATTTGAGGAAGAGTTATGTTGCATTGTTAGCCCGCACAGTAGATATTCTGTGAATATTTATAACAGTGGGATTTGGATCATTGATGACATAGTAAATTGTACAGCAATATCTATCTGTTCATTCATGCTGGGGAGCCAAAGGTGACATGAAGACTTAGAAAATTCCCCTCCAATTTCAAAAGAAACATTTCCTTCTAGCAGCAGAAATGATATGAAGACATGGGGAGAGACTTCTTGCAAAACACAGCATTTCAGAGAAGCACTCATTATTTAAAACCCTGAGCCAACCTCCAAAAATACTAATTTTGAATCAATGAGATTTAACTAGATTAGCCTAGATTTAAGCAGAGAATAAATGCATATGTAGTCAGCCAGGGCAAAGCTTTCAGTTAGAAATCTGTCATCAGAACTCTTCTGGATATAAGTTATTGTTTGATCCTTCTAAAGATATGTTGCCAAACACTCATTATTGCTAAAATGTCAGCAACATTTGTGCCAAGTGTGGGGGAAGTGAGGAATGTGGCTTTTAGACTATAGTAATTTGTCTTCCCCAAAACATCTGTAAATGAACCAAAATTAATATTTTATTACAAACTGGAAGGTGATGAGACTCTCCAACTTATCTTAGATTCAAAGGGAATTTATAGCTATTCATTACACATAATCTTGGGTAATCTGCTCTGAAAGAGAGAGAAAACATTCCATTAAATTAGAAATGCTATTAAATGACCAGAAAAACTTGCTTCATGTTTAGCAGTAATTTGCTTGATCTTGACTTCCTCTTTCTCCAAAACAGTAATTAACTAGTGTTTGTGTGAAAGAGAAAGGGGAAAGGAAATTAACATTAGAAGTAAAGGCAATAATCAGATTTCAGAAAATACTTAGCTGTCTAGACCTTGTTTAATTTGGTAGTTTAGATATGTAAATAACCTTAAAATTCTCACCTTTCAAGACAGAAATGGTGCCAATATTCTGAATAAAATAAAATAAAATATTCCCTACTGGAAATCTCGACCGATCTCATGCTTCTCTGCATCTGGTCTGCTAGTGGTTAGTAAGAAATTAGAGTATGTAGTCTCACAGATACAAGCAATTAAACAGTATGCAGTACATGATGGCTTTTTTTCAGAGGGGTTAGCCAATACTTGAATGATGCAGGTAATAGTCTCTCTGCTGGCTTTAAGACTCACTGAATTGACTTAGTCACTAGTCTTGACTATATATTAGAAGAGGGACCTGAGTAAATAGTAGAAAAATACCACCATTTTATCTTCAGTTCTCCTATTAAACTTGCATTAAATATATTAAATGCAGTTTAAAGCTGAGCATTTTGTAATTGTTTTTCTATTCTTTAATAGTGATACCATGAAGTACCATAAGCAAACAAAATCAATGTATGTGAAATACAGTTTATGCCATATCCTAAGAGGTGTCTTATCACTAGTGGAGCAAAATTATTGATACTATAATTGCAGATATACTTATGATAGATTATGTATATGCATATACAAGTAAGTTTATAATAATATCAGTATCAAGCACATTAGACACATCTCAGAAGGGAGCCAGAGGGGAGGTCAAACCGATCTCAGAGGGGAGGCCCTAACCATCCCAGAAATGGGAGGACAGACCAAAATGATCCCAGGAGTGGGCCTGGAGGGGTCCAACAGAGTAACAGACAGAGTCTCGCTTCAAAGACGATCTGCGTCACGGAGTCTGGAGTCAGCCAGGTGTCCCTGGCGAGGGTCCAAGGTCTCACAAAAAGTTTGGGCAGAGACTTTGGGAAAGTACATGCAGCACAGGAAGTTCTCAGAGAAAGAGGCTCCATTTTGTATAAAAAATAAGTCATTTTTATATCGTAGAGACGTAAGAGGGTGTAGGACACCACCTCTTCGAGCAGCCAATAGGTGCTGTTAATTTCTGCTTTTCACTTGGGGCAGCCAGTAGATGACGATGTTTTCTGTTCTTTCAGAACAATTTTTACTTTTCCAGACTGTTCTCCGGTTCCTGCCATTAGAACAGCCCATGGCAGTTACAGATTCTTACTTTTTCAGGATATTTTTTCCTTTTTCCAGACCATTTTTCACCATTTTGTACAATAAGTTGCAATTACAGTTCATTGTTTTCTCACTTATGAATGGTATCTGAGGATGTCTTCAGTTTCTAGGTACCCAGCTGGACTTCAAAGATGCCAGCTGCGCTTCTCAAGGATGATTCTGGTTCGTGGGTTGTGTTCCCAGGCTCACAGCACCCAGGCTGGCAGGCGTTTTCTCTGGCAATACTACAGCAGACATCTTCTGCTCAGTAATTTTCCCCTTCTAACCAGGTCACCTTTCTGGCTGCTCACATCACCACCTCATTCAGAGCGGGAAGAGGAAGCAAAGCACATTCTGTTGGAGCTTCTCTATTTGACAGATATTTCTTGTGAGCAATATCCAAGTTTCAAACTGCGATGCAGGAAGCACAGAGGTGTTGCACACCTAAGTTTGTATTTCGTAACACCTTGTTCACTACACTCATTTTAAATCCTCCTTTTAGGCTTCAACCTGACTAGCTGAATATATATTATTGAAAGTATGCATAGTCTATGTTGAGATTTAAAAGATGTTAGCACATTCTCCAATGTACTGTCACTAAAACTTAAAGCAAAGCTCATATGTTGTAATATAGGTATTATGCCTCCTATGCTTCTGTTATTATATGCACAGCTAACAACATCAACATCAGTTAGGAAATATTTGTATGTCTAGTCTCTCCTGCTCTTTGTTCAGCTGGCCACTGAAGGAAGTTCAACACTCCTTTGGGAGCTTCCTTCCAGCTCCGTTCCCTGTGCAGAACCTAGGAAGGTCTGTCCCATGTTGGGGTCAGGTTTCTAATATTTCAAAAATCTGCAGGAGACTGAAGGTAATAGAGTGGGATTTCCTGTTCCAGTTGTAGCAGATCCTGTGTTTGAAGCATAAGTTCCCCTGGACCATAACTCAGAAGAATATATTTATTCTGCTTTTAGAGAAAAGGCTAACTAGACAGCCTGAAAAAAAAAAAAAATCTATAATTTTAATACAATGCTGTGAATGGCAATAAGGGCAAGTACCACCTTTCAAGCCTGCAATGAGACTTTTACACCTTTAAATATTTTGAATTCCAGCGGAAACATTAAATTTAATCTGAATTGAATTTACTTTGCACAGACAGCACTTCTTGTTCTCTGCTACCTGCTGTTTCATTGTATGTCCACTGGAAAGCTTTCAGTATTCATTTTCATTTCAGTACATGGGTGTCATTTTTTGTTAAGTATGAAATAGATTGTTCCAAGTTTTTGTGAAATGGTAATTTGTCCTACCAACTGGTTTCCATATCTTTGCATAAAAAATAATTGGTACGAGAAAAGCCAGTATTCCAGCTCACTACATATTTTGGGTTTGACACTTACTTTTCAAAACCCAGCAGTACTGATTGTGTTTCCCATATTGAAAAAAGAGTGGTTTTCACCTGTTACCAGTAATTCTAGCAGAGAAAAAGAAATGTAAACACAGCAAAATAAAGACAAATTACCACACAGATGCTATGCAGAAAGAATGTAAAGTGGTTGGGGCTCTGGCCAATGCCGGCCTCACAGCTGCTGTTCAGCCTACAAGACTGCAGCCGCAGCTGTAATGCCCTCTTCAGTGGGCTCTGATAACTCTCATTTATTGAGTCTCTCTGGGCTTATTAATCTTACATTTTTGTCTGAACCAGTAGCTCAGCTTTGCCAAGGGGGTCCTAACATAACCTCCAATCTCATGGAAGATGTGAGCTTGGGCCCAGATTTGGCTTAGGACAAAATTTCGCTTGGGTCTCCATCTTCTTTGGCAAGCACTGTGACTGTTTGTATGATTATATGATCTTGTTCACCAGTCATGTTTTCAGCAAACAGGAGTGAGCCAAAAGAATGCTGGTGTTTAAATTTTGTTGAGGAGGGATGAGGAGAAGGGGTTTAGGCACTGAAGCTTACAGTCACATAAGCACCCCAGTTCATAAACCCAGGAGGGCTCTGGAAAAACAGACACAGCCACTCCAGCACATCTTCGGGATCAACTAATTACTTCCCTAATCGGTGTTATGGTTGAAGCCATGTATCCTGCTCCTACCTGCCAGGTGATCCAAACCCTGTATGTAGGCAGCCAGCATCCAGGCTTGGGAATGGGAATTCATCTGATTGGAGAATCAGAGTTTAATTTATCTCGTCTTAAAGAAGATATCAAAAATATGGCAGACAAATCACTCTGCAGATTTTCACTTCTAGGTCACTCTCTCAGATGTAACCCTTTTCAATCTAGATGTAAACAATGAGAATTAGGTATCATGAAACTCACCTTGAAGGTCCCTTTTCCATCCCCTGGACTCAGATCAAACCCAAGGATGTTAATGATTTTTTTTAAAAGCTAACCAAATAGAAAATTTATTATTCCAGTGAAATACAGTGAACAATTGGCAAAATGAGTGGAATTATTTGTCTGACTTTATTTTTTAAACTCACATTACAACTAATAGCAAAGACCAGACATGTAGGAGTCCAGGATATGCCCATAGCATTCTGAACATGGCATATTCAGCAATTCTTCTAAAGCCATCTGTGATTTGAGATGTAATTACACAGAGGAAAACTTATACAACTGCAGTAATATGGATTTCTTTGAAGATACGTTCCACTATGTGCAGCCTTAATATCCTTTTCTGAAATATCACACAATGTCCTTTTTGTCCACAAAAGTCCCAAAACTCAGCATACTGCTTAGTCTTTTCAAAGACTCTGGGTAGCTCCAGCAAAAGCAAATGAGTATTGATCAAATATACTGATTAGTTTTAAAGTTTAAAGCCTTGAGACCTATGTCACGGATATTTTTTCCCCCTTTTTTTTTAAATGCAGTTATAGAGAAATAATGTTGGATGGTTCCTCTTATATAACCTTGAAGTTTAATCATACCTTGTTTGTGATCTATTATTAATTAAAGCAGCACTGAAAAGTTTCTATTCACCAGATCTTTGCTTTGATCACAACTGAAAATGAATACACTCATTTTGTCCTGAACTGTTCACATCTCAGTGAACATCCACCTGGGCTTGTTTGGCAGTTTGAGGTTATGAGAAAGCTGGAGCTGCCAAGGTGGTACGGGCCAAAACACAGGCAGACCAATGTGAAGTTTTTACACAGTGTCTAGTTGCATTTTTCTGGACTTGAGCCAGTACTAATAACTGTCTACTTTCAGAAACACTAAATTCAGGCACAGATTCTTGAACCCTATTTGTTTATTTCATAGGGATAATGGCTGAAAGAGAGCTTTCTCAGTTTCATCTCAGTTGCTTCAGAGTAGTTAATATTTTCATTTTTCAGCTGTTGCCTAGCCATAAATTTCAATTTCTTATTGTGAGTTTTGTTAATTTAAGCTTCAGTTTCAATCCAATATTCTTTTTTTTTTGTTAAAAAAAACCCAAACCTGTTGCGTTTCTCATTGGGAATGCATGAGCAACCCTGGGAAACCCAGGCCCAAGTCTTTCATTCAAATTAAGCAAAACAGAGAGCTGATCCCAGGATTCCTGCATTACAGGCAAGTAATGTGTCTGTAATACTGATGCAAGATAGTGGGAAGCAAATCTCAGCATCCTAACTTTCGTTCTTAGTCTTACTCACACACACCCCTACAAAGACACACACATGCATGTGTTTTTCTTCTTGAGTGCAATTTCCATCCTGTCATGATTATTCTCTCCAGACCAGCTCTAGAAGGACCTTCTAGGTAGTGAAATGCTATTCATTGTTAATGCTACTTAGTTATAGTCAAATACCTTGATAAATCCTTGAAATAGAGACAGTTTCATAATTTCAGTCCTATTATATATAATTCATACTGATAATGTAAGAGTGCAGAGTGAGTGAATTACATATATTAAAATAAAATTATTTGTGTCCAACCTGTTTTAATTATTTGCTAAGCATTTTAAAAAAGAAAGGGTAGCATATATTTGCTTTTCAGATAACAATGTGTTATTATGACAGGGAAAAAAAAATATTAAATATTGCTTCTGTTCTTTGATTCCAGCAAAATAAAACAACTGTCCCCATTTATTTATGGCACCATCAGAGCCACAACTAGTTTTATATAACTTTCTGTTTGTTTATGATTCCTGCCAAAAGCACAGAAATAGATTTAAGCCCCACTACAGAACCCAATTAAAATACACTCACGAAAGGCCTCACTTGATCCCAGTCAGCACTTGAGCCATGTATAGCTCTGTGGATGTCACTGCAGTTCTTTTCAACTGGTAACCAAATGCTGTGCCTCTGTTCCCTAACACCTGGGAACCTGCTCCGTGCTTGGACAGGCAACTCCCTACCTAAATAATGAATCAGGCTGGGCAAAACTTGGGAAGTCCCATAGTACCTATAGCAAGCCCTGTGTGAAAATTGAATCATGCCATCCTAAGAAAGTTTCTGGGATCTCATACAGCACTTGGAGGCTCGCTGCCCTAACAGGCAAAGTAAAGTGTCCTTTTCATGTAAGAGGCTGTGAGAAAACCACGCACCAATAAGGAAAAGAAAAAGAAAAAAAAAAAAAAAGAGCAGAAAGTGATGGAAGAAAGAGAGAGGGAAAAGAATATAAAAGTCTTCACCCTAAGGAAAAGGCTGCAGGTCTTTGTGGGTGTAGAGCTGACTGAAATGGTGCTGCTAATGATCTCCATCTTTTAAAAGCTGTGCTGTTCTTCGTAAATAAACAGAGCTGCAGCCAAAGAATAGCAACTCTTTCTCTCATCGGTTTTAACTCCTGACTGAAATGGCCAGAAAATTGTCAAATTTTGACTGAGCAAAAGAAGGAAAGAGTAACAGCATAATCTTTATACTTCCTGACCTTAATATCAACTCCACCTACTTTGTTAAGAATTCATCAGTTATGATTACATACTACTGATGTTGTTACTCTCTCCTGCATACCTTTTAAATGATATATAAAACATTCACAATTGCCTCATCTGAAATGCAACATGGAGGCGAGCACAGCAAAATCAAAGCAAGCTATTCTAAACATCCCTAGTGTTCTGGGAGGTATCATGTCAACTTTAAGCAAGGAGGTGTTTAATCTCTAGACTTCAGGGAATGTTTGGGTCTTTGGCACCTCTTTTTACTTTCTCCGGTGGATTTCTACTATGGGGATGTATTAACCTGCTAGTTACCAGTCTATCTACTCAGAAGTCTTAAGAAGCAGATTCTGAAAGAAATTTCATTTTTTTCAGGAGAAAAATGCTGGCTTTTACACACACTTTACCAGATAGTCAGCAGATGCAAATCTGTAATTGACTACAGTTAAAATTAATTTCCATCTGAAATTAAGTTGCATCAACTTACTGACAAATGGAAGGAAAGAGTAATCTACTAGACTTAAAATTAGCTCAATATGCCATGTCCATAGTCATATGAAATACTTATAAGTGATTTATGTATAACCATCAAGAACAATGACATCAGTAGCAGTTGCTTTGGTAGGTCAATGGTAAAAAAATTTCAATTTGTTTCAGACAGATCTTACCAAACCTTATATAAAAAAGAAGAAACAAGTCCTAGGAAACTGGTATATTGGAGGCCAAAGGTCTATGAGCCAAGGTAATTTAGCTTTGCCAAGACGACGCTAATAATTCTGAGCAGAGAAATATCAACAGCATGAGAAAAACATTGGCCAATGAAGAGGTTTAGAATACATAAAGTGTATTAACTGGACACAGAAAGAAACAAATGCTGTAAAAATTAAAAACACCATTACAAATGCATCTGCTGGCCAGCTGTAGTGAGTAGATCTGGGCAATTATTTTGGTGGGCTGATCTGCAGGACCTCAGTGAGATGACAATGCTCATCCGACACCCATGGTATTGTTGTAAGACACCACAATGCCACTGTGGTCAAAGAATGACCTTAGTATAGGACAACCGGTGTGTGCAAACAAAATACACAATGTATTTTTTATCAAGACCATTTTGAGCCAGACACTTCAGCCTTGAGCCTTAGCTGTGTTGCTGCAGTCAGTGTTAGAGAAGGGGGTAACTGTGTTTTCAGGGTTAGAACCCTCAGTGATGTATTTCCCAGTTTCTCTTAATAGGCTTTATAGTTTCTCTGATTTTATACTGGTGTTCATTCACTGTTTATAAAGCTTTGACAGGGTGGGAAGAAATAAGCCCTTCTCCAAGAAAAAGGATGGAAGTTAGCAAAAAGGCTGAGAGTATACCAATGGCACAGTGGACAGCCCAATAATGTAGCTTTAGTGCTATGACCACACCATGCAGACTGAGACACTGAAAGCCATTCAGCCCTCCCACCAGCAGAGCTTGGTGCACCATATACTGATCTAGGATAGCTGAATATCTACTAGCCTAGTCACAGCAGTAGCCCAAAGTCCTGATCACCCATCAGAGTCTAGTGCACTCACCTTTGACGTTGCTATACACGTGCTACGGAGTCGGCCCGTGCACCTTTCTCTTTCCGTACCCTGCGAAGACTAAAACTGGCTCAACCCCATCACACGAAATTCACTGCATTCATGTCACCTCAGATCAGGTATGTGGCCGTTCTTCTGCTCTACAGACAGAAACAGAGGATCACCAGCTGCATGTTTTTGTGGGGGACAGTGTCGTCATGAGGCTGTGCAACCTCCCCCCTCCACGGTTCGGAGACTGGGACTGTACCAGCTACCGCCTGTGTCAGCTGTGGTCTTTGTCTCTCAGCATGACTCGGTAAATCCGGCAGGATGCCAGGATGACATGACCATATGGCCTCTGATCAAGGACTAAGTTCCATTACAGCTATACACTATTTTTGCTGAGCAGCACAGACATCCCTTCAATATGTTATCTATCTGCCTCTGCTGCTAGCCAGATGTTGGGAACAAATTGGGGTGATTATCCCAGTGTGCTGATCTATAGGACATCAGTGTGACTAAAACTGACATGCGTCTGTAGTATAAATAGAAAACAACTGACCAAAAAACTGTATAAGAGGTCCAGACAACTTCTGTCAGAATCCTCCTCTGTAAAGCAATCCCAATTTAAAAAAAAAAAAAAAAAAAAAAAGAGAGAAAGGTTTCAAAGAAGATCTCCCTGGAAAATGGGCATCTGTGTAAATTAGCACTGAACTCTGTGCTGTGAAAAATTAAATCCTATAATCCATAGGATAGCCAAAAAAGTTCAAGAGATAATCAAGCAACAGAGAAAACAAGATAGCAGAATATGAGTCAGTTTGTAAACACAGTTAGGATGGCAACTTTGAAACCCTTCAGTGTCTTGGAAAGTGCTAATGAAAGGAGACAGTTAGAGATCAGGAAAGCTTTCATAATAAAAGATACTGAAAAATAGGAAAGGATTTGGGGGTTTCTTGGGAGAAGTTGGTTGTTTTTCTTAATTAGTCCATGCTGCTACTGTAAAAATAGAAACAATTAGCTCCACTGAAGAAAATCATGAAAGAAAGGAAAACATTTGATCTGAGACAAAAAAAATGAAGACTTTGCTTTTTTTTTAAGTTTTTTCTCTTTCTCTGGCATTAGCTTTAGAGAGCACTTTTCCGTGTATATCTTACTTCAAGTGAGCTTTGTGCTTCAGAAGTCTAGCAGCTGAGTCAGTGGCAACTGGAAAAAAGGGTCTATACATTGTCTGCCTTTACAAATTGGTAAAATGTTACTTGAGCTGGCTCAGAACTTACAGATGAATATACTACTAAGCAATTTTTTTTTGCATTATTGGTGTATTTGTGGGGGTTATTTGTTTTTTATTTCAGTGGGTGCTTGAAAGAGACTTCAGAGAGAGGTACAATTGCAAAGGTGGAGGGCAGAGTAAGCTTTGATTTAGAAATATTCAAAGGAAAAACATTATAAAGTTGGCCTTTGTCTTGTATGATTTTACATTTTTTCTAATGTTAGAAGCAGCAAACAATTAGTTAAAGGAGAATGAAAATGATTATTTCATCATGAAAATGGCAAATGCAAACTGGGAAAACTAAAAAATGCAAACCTTGGAAATTGCATATGTGAAATCAAAACAGAAACAAAACTTCTATTTTTATAACATAAAAATAATATAATTTATTTTTTACTACAATCTTAAATAGTGTAAGAAATTTGTGTACAGTTTGGGGCTCAAAAATACAGGAAACAAACACTGTGCTAGTACAGTCATGTATACAGGTTTTGGTATGGAATGCTGGGCAAATGAAACTGAAATTATGAAGTGGTACATGAGAAAGAATAGAGATTAATTAGTCAATAATATCATTCTGGAGGCTCATTTCTTCCACCAGGTCTTTTAGTTTCTCTCCTTAATATGTATGTATGTCAGATTCCCTGAGATTTCCCTATTGTTTCTGCTTGTTTTGCTTAACTGTGTTGTTGCTCTTCTTCAGGGCCATCTGACCTCATTAAATACTGTTTTCTGTCTCATAAATCACTTGCAAGAAGAGGGTGAACCGTCTCTGATCTAGTTATTGTTGGCAATCTTTCAGAAAGCAAAGTCATCTATCCTTATTTTCAGAAATGGCATCGCTGCGTTCAGCTACCTAAATGTCCCCTTCCCTCCCCCCAAAGAAAACAAACATTGACAAGAATAAGGAATAAGGGCTGAATTCCGTTCAAAATTAAAATTGAATTCGAGTAGGAAATACCAATTATTTTTTTTAAAGGAGCAGTTATTTACTAGCTACCTTATGCATAGAATGTTAGTTAGGTGCCTGCAAAAAGTAATAAAGTGGCTGGTCTTTAGTCACACAATTAAACCGATACTGATCTAAGATTACAGCTCTAGGTGTCTTACAGATCCTTGTGCAGACCTTGTGCTCACCTGTCTTACAGTCTTTATTCAACACACATTTTTAGCTTAAGGAAGATAGGAAATCATAGCTTACATGACCCGAGCAGGACAACAGCTGCTATCACGGGTAAAGATTGCTTGGCTTAGACCCTAACCAGACATAGTGCTGAAATCTGATCTAGCAAATGCTCTGGGGTAGTATTTGTTTGCCAAAACTTGAACAAAGGTAAGACAATACAAGCAGCGGTGTGAAGCGTTGGAGTGTTTATATGAGCACGGGATTGTCTAGACACTTTAGAGTAATGGTAAAATCAGCTCTAATTGCATCAAAGTAAAATTGACGGGGTGGGTGGGAGGGGGTGGCAGAGCTCTGTGGCAAAACAGAGGTTAGGTTTAGTGAGACTGAGTTGCTGGGGCGCTCCTGTGTAACATCTCAGCAAAAAGCCAAGAGTCAGTCTATTCGGCTGTTACTAAAAAAGACAGCTCTTGCGGGCTTGGATGAAAATTGTTAACTGCTTTTCCCTTGTAGTAAAACCATTCCATAGATGATTCCCAGGTTATTGGAGAGTCATCGTGCCCAGATGGCTTTTAAAGCAGGTGTGACAATGTGTGCTGTAATTTGTGGGAATAAGGTCAGACAAGATTACAGACAAGTCTACTGTCTGCCTCCACCAGCACATAGGCTTGTGAAGCCCCAGGGAGTAGAAACAAACCCTACTAGTGTAGACACAGCAGCCAAAGCATAAAATATAAAGAAAAGGTTATTTTTTTCTGCCATAGGTTTTGCTTTCGCTTAAAGGGTAGAAGCTATACTGGCAAAAGGACATTCTACTGGTATAACTCCTAGGCCTCCTTCCAGCATAGCTCCATCAGCAAAATATATCACTCAACTAACAGACTGATGTGAGCCAGTAAATCTTCTAAGTCTAGACCAGTACTTAGCATTCGATTCCAAATCCAATCCAGGGAGATGTTATGTGTTCGTATTAAAACCCTAATAGACTGTGACTAAGTAATAATAATTATAAACATAATGTATCTAGCCAGCATAAAAACCAGGCTTATTGTTTTACATTCTGATATCATCTCAGTACAGCCAGGAAAAATGTCTGTGATATATCTTCTTTGTGAAAGCTACTTGTAAATTAGTTTTAAAAAATGAACTGGAAGATGAAGGCTACTGGAACAGCCCCAAAGTCAAAACCCAGAACCCTTCTTGACCTGTCACTCAAGAAACACATGATAAGACTGATGATGCATTGATTAACCACATGTGGAAAAGGTGCAGATAATGAAGTTAGTTGTTTCATCACACATCTCTGCAGAGCAGGGATTTCTGCCAGCAGCTGAGAGTTTTGCCCCTCAAGCATGTTTAACATAGAGTGAAAATCTTTCCATGGTGTTTGAGCTTTACAGATTTAAAATTACTGTGCTCCTCCATATGTGACCTTCCCTTCTCCACACCCAACAAAGGCAGCTGGTGAAAGGACTGGATTGCTCTTCCCTATCATAAATTCCACAGAAAAGGTCTAGGGAAAAGGGAAATTCCATGAGTTTCTTTCAATCAAAGGTTCTACAATTTTTTCTTTCCTTGTAGAATGACAGGGGATAAAGGTTGGAGCCAAAAGAAAACCAAAACAGCTCAACATTAAACAGGAGAAAAGGAACAAAGAATTTTAGCTTTTTTCCTAAATGATTTAAAAAACAAGGTCAGTTTTCTTTAACAAAGAAAAACAATTAAGAGAGTATCTCCTAAAAATGTGAAATTGTTAATGGAGTTCAAACCCAGATATTTAACAAGGTCATTTAAGTCCATCTTAGAGAAAAAGAGCAACAAACATACACTATAGAAACTGCCTGCACCAAAGGAAATTAAGTACAATTTTTAAACCAGGGAACACTTATTAAACAAAATATAATACTAAAAGAAGAAATTGGAGCCAGTGCTCTAAACAATTTGCAGAAGGATTTAGGCAAGGATTTGGAGGGAAAGTAACCTATTCTGACATGCTGGTTAGAGGACAACTGTTAAGAGATAAGACTGAGATAAGAGATAAGACTGAGATAAGACTCAAAATATTTGTTCATCTTTTTCTTAAATTGTCTTCTTATCTTTCATAGAAGGAACTTCAATTGCCTCTGTAAATAATTTTAAAAACATATTTTTGACTCAGACCTAGCTCAGAATTAATTCTGGCAGGGTTACTAGGCTTAATCTGGCAAATATTGTGCACATTTTCTAAACTCAAGATTGCTCAGCTGATAAATGCAATATGTCATACATATACAATAGTGACACACCAGAAAAGCCAAATTCACCCATTAAAAGCTGATTGTAAACACAGTTTTAACAGTGGTTTAGATGTCAAAACCAGACAAAGAGAAATTTGGGAGACTACTTTAACATTTGTGTATGAAAAATACTGATCCTGTGGAGATTTTCAGCTTTCCTGACAAAGGCATAATATGATCAATAGCTGAAGATTGAAGCTAGACAAACAGTGCTAGAATTTAGGATTCATGATCCTAGCTAGCCAGGTAGTTACACAGAGGAAAAGCTTTGGCAGACAGACTCTTTCACTTGGTACATTTTGATGAGATCCGATCTTTAATAGGTATAGTTGAACCTAACTCCCAGGACGATGTCTATAATGTACATATACAGGAGACCTGCCTGGAAGACATGATTGTCCCTTCAGTCCTTACCCTGTATGGCTCCATCACAGCAGTAAATAAAAAGGGTCAAGGACCATTCTGCGGCCGTAATGGCAACTCACTTATGTGCATGCAGCTGACTTCCCCTCCAAAAACAAGGTAGGTGCATTGAGACTGCGCAGCAGGAATGGTCCCTGTCGCATGCAGACCCCTTAGCACTGTTTGGCAGACTCCTAGTTGGCCAAAGCTATATACCAGTGATTGATAGTAACTGCCGCTATAACATGCTTGTGCCCAAGACCCCACTTTGGACCTAAGCAATGTGCTAGTAAAGACATATTAAGAAGTTTTCATGTTTCTCACAATCTTCCTCTGAGAAACACAGATCTCTGCACTGTTCTGGGCATTTTTCCATCACTTTCTTCTCTGCTCTTGAGCAATATTGGCAAGTTAAATCTCAGGCTTCAGAGCATCAGATATCTCTTGCAATCATCATAAAGAATTTTTCCTCTCAATCTGATAATGTCCATTTAAAATTTGATTTGGGGGGATTATTTTTGTTTGCTAGCTTGTTTTCTCCTCTAAAATATTTGAGACTGGTTAAAGGTTACAGTTTTAAACAGATGAAAATAACTATTAAATAAGAATAGTTATAAAACAAATGTGCCCAAAATATAATCTAGGAATCCCCAGGTCTTGACTCTATTAGTTGTTTATTTTATTATGCTGAAATAGCTCTGTTTCAAAATGTGAAATCTAATTCACAGAAAGGCCATAACATTAAATAGTACACACACCTGAGAAACAACAGCAACAGCAATATTTACAACTGAGTAGAAACTATAGGGCAGCTATTAGATGAGTTGACTTTTATCTTTCATCCTCCCACTCCATTGTTTTGTGAAGCATTTCTGCACTTCGTCTTTTAAAAGAATGTAGAAACTATTTACAAACAAAACCATCCATCTAGTTTGGATTTGACCCCTAAATCATTAACTGGAGCAACTGCATTCCTTTCTTCTTTGCTTTTGTATGCATTTGTGCCTGTGCACATGTACGATATATAAAGGTAGGTAGCTGTAGGAAGATACATATGATCTTTCTCTCCTGTGACACATTTATGTCCTTTCCTAAAACACAGTACGTTGTAGTATATGACCTCATGTCAGACTGGCTTGACGGTCCAAAGATGAAACCCCACCATTTCTTTTCAGAAATATTGAAGAATAGCAGAAGAAGGATCATTTTTTCCTTCACTCAGGCAACAATGAGAACTCACCTTTGTAAAAAGCATGGTTAAATTCCATGTCTCATCTAGTCCTAAACCTTCTGTCTGAAGCATTGCCTATGTAGTACAGGAGCAAAAATGAACAGTAATTTAATAGATAGATCAAAGTAAGTAGTAGCATTTGGAATATTTTCCCATTCTTCACCTTGTATCAAAGTAACTAAAAGTACAAATCACAAATGAGGTAGTTATTTAAATTCACTTTACTTTATAGAAAGTTCTAGGATTAATGGCAATGAATGATGCAGATACAAGTCCACTAGACACTAGACTGAGACAACAGCTAAGTTTGCTAGAAGATCCACCAAAAAGAGATCAAACTGCAGCAGTGAGACCCTGCTGGAAGTTGAACTGAAACTGAACAAATGAAACCGCTCTTCCTTACAAACATCCATCAGAATCTAACAGTCCTATTATAACTGTTCTTCATTTTAGAAAAAAATGTTCATTTGAAGGAGAATAAACAGCATGGATTTGTCAACAACTGAAATTGCAGTTTCCACCAGCAAAACCAAGCAAAGAACCAAGCCTGCTGAACTGCTTATATAGAGATAACAGATGTTGAATGCACCTCTTCAATAGTTCTAGGAAAAAGAGGGCGCAAATCCAACAAGTATCAGTGAAATAATCTGTATTCACAGCACTTTCCTAGTTACAAGCATTTGTCCTCTGTTCATTTGGCAACACCTCTATGCTTCCTTCTTTTCAATCAGCGTTTGTTTCCCTGATTCTCTACCCAGTGAGTGGCAGACTAGCAAGAAACACATGCTTGCAGTGCATTTGCACGATGTAACAGAAACTCTTCACTTTGCCAATGCCAGGGATAGAAAATACTGTCAGCATAAAGTTCTTGTTTAGCTCAAATAAGCAAGGTGCTCAGTCCATCCCTTGCCAATCCCTGTCCTCCTTTGAACACATTCTGAATTGTGTATTGTAAAATACTGAATATATATATATATATATATACACAGTACTTCTGCTTTGTTTAGCAAAGCAAACAGCAAAGTCTGGATTTCTTCTTCCCTGCAGGGACAAGCTTGTTGAAAAAGGATATTTTTTAGAAAAACAGTTCTTAAATTTAAGTCATTCGCAGACCACTGTCTTTAGTACAGCACTCTTTCCATTGACATTTTCCAGTAAACATAACTTCCTTGATTGATATGTGATGGAAAGAAGGCCTCATAACGTGCTAAGACTCAAGCACTTTCACATGTTGACAGGCAGGTAATAAGTATAACCCTGTGTCATGGTTTAACCAGGCAGGCAGGGGAACACCATGCAGCCGTTTGCTCACTCCCCTCCCCCACAGTGGGATGGGGGAGAGAATCAGAAAAAAAAAAAAAAAATTTGTGGGTTGCGATAAAGACAGTTTAATAGGACAGAAGATGAATGGAAAAATAATAATGATAATAATGATAATAATAATAGTAATAATAATGATGATGATGATGATGATGATGATGAAAGAATTAGAATATACAAAACAAGTGATGCACAATGCAATTGCTCACCACCTGCTGACTGATGCCCAGCCTGTTCCCGAGCAGTGGCCCCAGACCAGCTTTCCCTCTAGTTTATATACTGTACATGATGTCACATGGTATGGAATACCCCTTTGGCCAGTTGGGGTCAGCTGTCCTGGCTGTGTCCTGTGCCAAATTCTTGTGCCCCTCCAGCCTTCTCGCTAGCTGGGCAGGAGAAGCTGAAGAGTCCTTGAGCACGGCTCAGCAACAACTAAGGCATCAGTGTATTCTCATCCTAAATCCAAACCACAGGACTATACCAGCTACTGGGAAGAAAATTAATTCTATCCCAGCCAAAACCAGGACACCCTGACAAGTAGCAGGAGTGATGGCTGTCAGCATGCAAGTTAAGAAGCAGGAAAGCTGAAGGCTTAAGGGTACCGATGTTAGAAGAAAAGCAAAGCCAGGTTAGACTTGTGACAGGTAGCAGTAAAAGCAGAAGAAAATGGGTCTCAGGAGAAACTGGAGTCAAGCAAACTCCTCTGGAAGACTCACGATGGTGTGATATTTTTTATAATACGCTCAGTACTGCTGTGGTGTAGGCATAGTTTAGTTATGAAATTTTCACACCAAATTTTGTAATGTTACACATGCTAAAAATTAGGCTCAAGAGCTAACCCTGCGTAATGTTTGTTACGTGATGTAGACCTGACCGGCACTGTAGCACTAAGAACTATCTTGAACATTTTGAGACATTCAAAGGCATAGCTACGTGGGACTGAAAAGGAAGAGAAAATAACATTGCTTTCAGAGACTGCATGATGAAGTGAACTGGAGTGCACTGTATTTTGGGGGTATGATTGGCTTCTTGCAACAGGATGAAGTGTAAAGAACCCTTTAAAGAAACTAAGTGGAAAAAATAAGGAAAATGGCAAAGGTAAGACACTTGCTGTAAATAACTTCAAAGGAATTAAAACTGCAAAAGCTGAGCTCATAATAGAGAGCAAACCCTTGTGTCTGACTTGGTAGATAATTGAGGGCATTACTCTGCATACAGGATGAAAAGAGATTTTAAAGCTTGAAGAGCCTGGAAAGAGAAGTTTGACTGAAGCAGACGTCCACAGAAAGACTACACGCTGGCAAACAACCGCAGAAAGATAGATACCGAACATGAAAAACCATTTCTTTCTTCCAGCCATAGAGATAACTGGGGGAGAGTGGCTGGGGAGCCTTTCAGCTTCCTTTGAGCAGCCCCATTCTTCTGTTCTTTATTCCCTATTCTAATGGTGTTATTCTTTGTACTTTTCTCTAAATGCCCTGTACCTCTCAAGAACAAACAGGCTATGCATTTCTGCAGATGCCTTTAGTTTGAAACAGAGAACAAATAAAGCTCCAGAAGGGATAAACCCTGTACAGGTGCCAAAGCCACATTAGCATTTGCTCGCTCACGCAGCTTGGGAGAGACAGCAGGGCTCCACCACGCACTTCATCTCCGAGCTGTGACAAAGAGGCAAACAGCTGCCTCCGCCTGCAAACTTCACGAGAGGGCTTTCTCTTCCCTGAAATAGATTGCTCTACTGGAAACTGCTGGTTCAAAAAGCAAACACGGAAAGCTGCTGGAATTAAGAAATGGGTGCTTTTGAAATGTTGTGTTTTTCACATAATTTTTACACGATACTTTTATTGCTTTTTCTAATGTTTTCCAGCAAAGCTTTGTTTTAAGCAAATGTTTTACATTGTTTATCACTTATACTAATGACATGTTGCATAACAATTTTGTTTCAAAAATGGTTAAAAGGTCATGAAAAGTTTTTCCACAGAGAATTAAAAGATTCTTTTGCATCACTGGCTAATTTTCTTCATTAGGGTAAGCGCTAGCTGGCTTTCTGTATTTTCATTCAGATACCTTAACCACACAGGGCTTTTCCCCTTCCCTAGCAAGGCCAGAAGACAATTCTTTAACAAATGACCTGGGATTTATGGATTTCAGGAGGATTATTGCACCCTGAGCCAATTCCCAGTCCCTGGAAAAAACTCAGTGCTGTGGAAACTTTTGGTGTTTTGTGTCTCGCATATGTATTTCTTTCACTGCTTCCCCAAAGAGAAATGCTTGTAATGAAAATAGTGCCCCTGAGTTCAGTCATCCACTGATTCAGTACCACTACACTTACATCAAAGAATCAAGGAAAAATGTATACAAGTTTGGTATTCAGCAGCTCCTCTTCTTTCCTGATTTCCATAGAGAGGAATTGGGAATTTTGTACTGCCTGGAGCCACAGCATGCTTTAATACGTCTCTGTTCTGGATTCCTGCTCCAGGAAAAATGGAGGTGGCCTATGTTCTGCGAAGTATATTTATGGCCATCAAGCAGATGCAAAGAATATTTCTCATTCATCAAAAGTCCACATTATGTCTATTAGCCTATATTCTGCTGTCTCTGCAAATAGATGGCTACAAGTCATCACTATTTAATGGCAGAAGAAAAAAAGAGCTCTTTTCATTAAAACTCTGAAAGAAATTGTTACTTCTTTTGACCACACCAATTTCTTAGCTAACCTAGGGCCATCTACGACACTGTGGAAAATATTCTACCCCTTTGAGGAAGAAATATGTTTTTTTCCAATCCCTTTTTATTGGCACACACCGCAGTGTTAGCTCTGCTCTCTGGAACATTCAGGTTTAGAAAGTTATGATTCACTTAGCCCCAGTAGTTTTCTGTGTACTGTCATGTGTTACAACATTTTGCAATGAGGACTTTCCAGCAGGGCTGCAGCCTTTCTGCCATCTCTCCCTCAAGAGTCCAAATGACCTGTAGGCCTTGCATTAGAAGTCAGATAGCTCCTGCATACCTTTTCCTCTCTCTTATTTCAACACAACTTCTCTCAATTTATGTAGCAAGCAGAAGTAATCTATAATTCTAAGTGTCTATAACTTTCACTAACCAATGAAACTATGTTGTTTGAATATCGCCAATGCATTTATCACCTTCCATATAAGCAATCCCCATAACGTTACTCTTCCATAAACTTCTGAAATAAAGATGAATAACAGGGTCATTTGTTTCCAAGTAAATTTTACTTTTTGTAGGGTTAGAATCACAACACTGACCCCCAACAAACCCCTCTCATTACAGTGGTAGTAAGATAAATCCTAGCTGAGTATCGAGAGATAGAGAAAATATGTGCTCACTGGAAGTAACAACAGGAAGGCTGACTTGATCCCTCATAAGGTCAACATCCACTTCAAGCCAAGACAATTTTGTTTAAAATATCAGAAGCCAAAATATTGCTGAGATGAGATTTATGTGTAATAACTGAGCCTTGAGCTGTCATCCCAAAACAAATGCATCACTTTCCCCGCATCAAAGAGCAAAAACTTTTCCCAAATGTTAAAACTACAAGGGTGTAGGCAGAGAAATTGCCGGATAAAATTGGCTCTTTACCTGTTTCTGTTTAGCATATCAATCTGTGGTATAACTTCAAAGGCTGCATTTAAATAAACGTCTATATATCATTTGTTAACCAGCAGGGGTGGATGGAGTAAAACCCAGGACCTGGAGTTATACAACCTGTGCCTGAAGTGATCCTAATGTGAGGGTTAGAGACTGAAAAGAAAAGTCACTCCTACGCCACCAGGTTAGTCAGCTCTCTTTTGTTTATCACAAATAGCATGTTTCTGGTTGTTATTCAGCTTTTATGAGCCTGGAGGAAGAAGTAAATTGCCTAAAAGGGATTCAGATTGATATCCTTGCCAGTTTTCATTTTGTTTGTAAATCCCACAGCCATCTTTCCACTATCAGCCTACTGTCTGGGGAACACAAAGGGTCTCAGTTTATTGATATTGCTTTACAAATGTTTCCTGCTATTTTTTTCTAACTGTTTTGTATGTGGGCTACAATGTTGAAATGATGAGGATAAATGTCCTAGGTCAAGTCCTTTTAATGAAAGTACATCTGTTCCAAGTATTACACTAGGATGAATGAGGACCTTTATTTTTACACTTGGAAAATCACAATACTGCAGTTTAAATTATTTCTTTCAAGTCAGTATATTAAAAGCCTCTGTCTAGTGAGTCTTCTTTTTATTTGTTATTAGTTTATTCTACCAAGCAAATTTATTTTTGTTTAAATACCAGCTGAACAGTTCCTGCCAATTGTCTAATCAGATTCTAAGAATTATGGAAATTAAACTGATTGACAAACCTGGACTCAAACTTTTTATGTAAAATCATAATTGAATGCAAAAACCCCTAAATCCTGAGTTGAGACAAGCAGCATAGTTCTATGGAAAGCAATGGAAACACAGTGACCTATGACACTTGGGGGAATCCTGCTTTAGGACTTCGTTGTAATCCTTTCTGAAAATATATTTTTCTGTTTGTCTCCTCTTCATTCTGGACTATTCAGAGATTTTCAGCTTCCCATTTCCTGAGTTGTTCTTCATTCTCTCTTCCATCTCGTGAAAAAGGAGATATCTTTTCTGTTATTTCCTTTCTCAAAAGAAACAGGCATCTAACAGTTTTCTGATTCAACCCCAAAAAAACCACACCCAGCTGGTAGCCTCATTTCTCCTCTGTTTGGTCTCTTTTTCTTTCTTCTTTTTTTTTTTTCCTATTACTAAAATGACCTAACTGCTTGGCTTTTCTCTCACTTCCAATTAAAGAATGTATTTCTCTTGTCTCCTCCCACTTTCATCCAGAGAAAAGTTAGCAGCTCACCAGCACCACTCAGCCATTGTACTTTGGCGTATTTCCAGTTGCCACAGATTATCATGTAATTTTTCTGTCTGTGTTGCCTGTTTGATCTTTTGTGATCAGTATCAACACTGCTGGAATTTCTTGCTTATTTTTAGAAATGAACAGACCGTATCTCAAAGCTGAATATCTAAAACAGGCCATTCATCTAGAATCCCTTTATTCTGCACTTCTTCATACCCATTTCATTTTAACAACTATGGAAGACAGGAATCACCTTCCAAAATGTACCTATCTCTTACATGACTCTAAAGGAAGCCTGTGTTTTTTATCAGTCCCTTCCAAATGAAGCTGAAATTACTTCCATCAGCAAGAGAGCATTTCTGACTGACTGGACGTGAGTCATCCTGTTGATCACCACGGGACAGACCACATGGAAGTGATACTTACATCAGCAGTAGCAAGGAAATAGCATCTATTCCTTTACACCATCATATCTGTGAAAGCGGCTGTTAGCATAGGTGATGGTAGCACTTCCAGGAACTGGCCAGGCCCAGCAAGAACAGGGCTTGTTGTACTGCTCTAAGTCTTCGTCTGTGCAAAGGCAGACTTCCTACCATGTCCAACAGTGAAAAGTTTCAACAACTTGATAAGCACAATGCTGAGACCTCCTTTGCTCAAGGACCACCTGAAGAACAAAAAGGTTCTTGAATTGTCGCTTACATTCCTTCCAAACAGAGACTTACAGTACTCAGGAAGAAGGGCTGTTTGTGAGGTTGCTAAGTTTCCCTTAATATTTAATACCTTGTCTCATGCAAACCTACTAGAAATATTCATTCGATTTAAATTGTCTTGGCTGTGAACACTGTGATGTGGTTTGAAATCTGGCTAAATGATTGTAAACATAGAGTAATGATAAACAGCAGCACATTGAATCAGAGAGAGGTGTCTAATAATGATACATCTGTTCCTGTTTATCTTCATTTATGATCCCCAAAAGGAAGCAAACAGCACGCAGATGATAGTAATTTACCCTAACTGGCATATGCAGAGGAACGATACAAAGGTGTACAAACAGAGCAGAAACACAGGCAGGAGATAATTACATGGGATCCAATTTGGAAAGATGTAATTCTGGGATGAGAGGAAGGAGGCTGTAATCCAAAATATATATATCCTCAATGGGAGGAAGAAATGTAGGGGATGGTAAAGCTAGGAAAAGTCAAAGTGACCTCCAGGAAGGACTACTGAAATATACAGTGTATTTTTTTAATTAGTTGCGCAAAGAGATGGGCAATGACGATAGAAGAGCCCTTTCTGTCAGTCTGAACTAGACCAATGTTTGTTATGTTGGAGTTTTGAGGAGAGAAAGGCTAGTGAAGTACTGAAAAGGCATCTAAAGTTCAGGAGGGACTTGGAAGAACTTTTATGGCAAGAGATAATTTTGAAAGTCTCCTCCTTTCCTACTTGACGGATGCTAGTCATTGAAGACATTTACCTTCTCAGCCTTCTGAAGTACAAAAGGAATCGTGCTTTTTTACAGCTTGTTCCTTTAGCATGAAGGAGAATAAAGCCATAAATGATATATTACCTTCAGGGTTTTTTTGGAAGGTGGAGCCTTTAAAGGCTTTGCAAAGTCAGATTTGTCTCTCAACTACAACACTGTGGTGTCAAAAAATCTCTCCTGAAGTCCACTTTTATTTAGTGCTACTTTTCTGCAGTAAAAAAAGAACCAACACAGTACAGGCTTCACATTTCTCATAAAATATTTTGTAATACAACTTTTTCTGATGAGCACTGAATTTTGCTGGCAATTTACCTATGTTACTGACATATAGTTGTTTTTATTGGCTCAATGTATTTTTTCATAAATAGCAACCACATACAGGATTTTAATATCGAGTCCAAATGACTGTTATGCACTTTTGTGCTCTTTGTTGCCTCTACAAATCTGTGTTTTATAAATTGGGGTGTTTTTTTTCTTCCTTAACTCTCTGTAATCTTTCCAGAGCTCTAAGTTTCCATATGTTGGTAACCATAAAAGTAATTTTCCTATAGGTCCTTTCTAAAATTTGTTTAAGATGGAAAAAAATTAAATGTGACAAACTTAAACCTTTAAAGAATTCAATTTCTTCTCTTTCAAAAACACTTGCATTTGAAAACAAAATAGTATCTTTGGGGAAAAATCCAGAGGTGCCAAAAATAGTAGGAGAAAGTACCCATAGCAGTTGGCAGAAAATTGTGATTGAATAATTGAAGTCCATAATGACAAGATAAATGAGTGGTAGGATTTTCTAAATTGCTATTAGGAAAAAAACCAAAAAAGCCTAAGGCTATGAAAGCAACATAATCCTTGTCACCTCTAAACTTGGCGCCTTATTTCTCCAGGGCCAAATTACCTGCTCATAGGAACTGGCTCAGATCCACTGAGATTTGAATTGTCAAAGCCTGACCCTGCATTTCATAGGCCCAAAGGGGTCCTTTCCCTTCATAGGAGCAAATGAACTCTCCGATTTAAACATACACACCTAAGCATACTTTGCACGGTTTCAATTGTGGTCTGAGTCCAGGGTCTGCTGCACTCCCTCTCCGCTGACGTGTCCAAAGCAAGATGCAGTCGGGAACAAAGTACTGCTAGAAGGTGGCTGGCTCTCAGCTGCGATTGCTTGTGAGCCCACCTCCTTTTTTCCAGTGCCAAGGAAAACACGGAAAATTCAATAATATGTGGGTATGTGCAATAGCCTTGCCTCCAAAACCACTGCTAGTGCTTTTCTTCCACTGCCTTTCAGGGTATAGGCAATAGTCAGCCACCTGTGGTTTAAATGAGTTTGTTTTCTGCTGCGCTGGAACAGAACAAAGACAAGCTCTCGCCGCTGCTTTAGCTGAGGGGCTCTAACAGACGAGCCCCAGGTGTAGGCATTGCAATTTCTGCGTAGCTTTGGCCACACTCCATGGAGATTTCGAGCTCCTCACCCATTCAGAGGGAGGGAGAAGTAACATGAGAACAAGGGCCATTTACTGATCATGAGATAAGGGTTCAAGATATGACTTAGACATAAGCATGATCAGCAGCATCCGCCTGTGTGGGTATGTATAGGTATGTAGGCAATATATATAGCCTTTTGTGAGTAATAAGCAAATTATACTTTCTCCTGTGACAGTCACAGTGTATGTCCTGCTTGAGTAACTTAACATTTTAACCCCCTTCCTTATAGATTCAGCTTCTCTCTGGTGGTAGATTCTCTGTGACATCTGGCTATGATAGTTTGTCACCTAATATTTACACGCTAAAGTTATTTCTATGTGAACAGCACTTCTTTAAACCATAACACTCAAAGAAACTTCCAGGGACAAAGTCACTGTTCCAAGTGTGGAATATAGTCTCAGGTGGAAAATAAGTCTAGGATAAAAAAGTAATCTGTTTCTTTTTCCACATACTTCATGTTTTTCTTACTTCACATCACTGCTGCCATAAAGAAAAAGAAGTCCTTGAAAAGCATACACTGCTATATGTCATTAGGAAAATGATTTGAGTCATTTCAAAAATATGTTTCAAATGGCCAGTATCCTCCATCCAATGAAAGTTTTCACGTCCTGTTGCTGCTTTTGTTTTGGTTTTATTGTGGCCAGCTTGCTTTCTCTGGAAACGTTTACATGCTGTACATTTCCAGATACCTGATCTGAAACCTGATAACTGGTCAATACTAGTTTAGTGGTAACTACCACACTGAAATTTCAGATTTCAAAATCATCACAGTGTTAATCTAATTGTTCTTATTTTTAATATAAAAAGATTGACCAATTACGAAGAAGTCTTTGGGCTGTATCTTTTCACATTACCCTGATATATTTAGAGCAAAAAGGTATGTGTTTGACGAGACTGACAAAGTCATGCTTAAATAAAGTTTAAGCAAGTGCTCTTCCATAACTTCTCAGCAGATTTGTTACAAAATAGCTCTTCCTTGTGAATGGGGGGTGAATCACATCTATGTAAACCTTCTGTCAATGCATTACTTGTAAAAGTACTAAATCTGAGCAAGGTACTTTCTACAAAGTAGAAATGGCAACTACCCCAACTGCCCAGAAGGGTATTTCCTCTTAGACATATTCAGATGACAGACAGCTTGGAAGCATTACTTCAGCTCAGTATTGAAAGCTAGACTTATTGTGGTAAATCACAAATAATAATAGTAATGGAGAAACATCATAAAGGAGGCTGCAGACAGACAGAGGAATTAAGATACGAGATTCTCCTGCTTTCTTTGCCCTTTGTCTAACCCTGCAGCATAATTTTGTACAAGTGACTAGTTTTCTATGATTTGTGCTGTTTCTTTTATGCAAGACAAACTAATGATGGGTATCTGTAGTTGAAAAGTGTCATCAGAACAACTTCTGTACGAGCAACGACTTGTGACACGCAGACCCAGCACATTCCCTGAGACAGAGTACTGGAGGGATCAGGGCAGGGAGAGGAATCTTGTTTCACTGTGATAAGCTGTGTGTGTGAAGAAGAAAATCCCATTCTTCAGGATTAATTATTATACTCCTAGAGATATATTTCACAAATTTCCTTCCCCTGCTTGTGAATAACATAGCTTGCTTATAAGGTACTCTGCCACCTATCTAGATGAATGGCAGTATATTATAAAAGACTATTATTGTTTCTCTAAGAAAAGATATGCCCTATGCTTGTAGTTTCAGTTGGTACTGAATACTTCCTGGAGCATGTCATAGCCAGGTTATGCCTGAAAACCATTTTCTGAATCAGTGAAAAGTATCAGACTGGAAAACTTCATTTTACTTAACTGGCTAGCACTGACTTAATTCTTACTCACCAGGAGTCCAATTTGTCTTGACGCAACATCTATTTCCAGTAAAGAGACCATCAGAACTGCTGTTGCCAAGAAATGAGGACTGAATTGCACAGTATTGCGTGAATTATTCTTCAGTTTACTTCGCAAGGTTTAGTGCAGCGTATTTGAATTTATTTAAGACTCACTGGACCAGATTCGCTATTTTACACCCATTGTTTGAACTACCTCAGTAAAGCAAACCTGCCATAAAGCTACTCATTTAACTAACTAGTTAAGACATGTCTGAGCATTTTATGCATATGGAATCATCAAAGCCAGTAAAAGCACACAGGTAAATCTAGACCAGAATCTGCCTACAGTCAGGGCCAATTTCAAAGGCAAGGCAATCCTATTATGCATTACAAGTCAATATGAATGGCATATGAAAAGGCAAAAGGAGGGAGCTGGTTCTAACTCAGTAAACTCTTTTGGTTAAGAATTTTTCTGTTAAATGACACCCACAGTGAAGCCACTGGCAAAAATCATATTTGTTTAAACAGGACCAGTATTTCCCTCCACATTGGCTTCTGTGTTTTCACACTGGCTAAGTTAATGGGTACCTGCTTTGGAATAACACAAGTGGACGCAACCATGCTGCTAATAATTAAGCCATTTCTTTCTTTCACACAGAAGACAAGAAACAGTGAAGTGTATAAACGTAGAATATTATGGAAGTGTGGATGTCTATTTTTCCCCACACCACCTTTCAAGTTGAATTACAACAGGCCAGTAGCACTATGCAGAGACTGGACTAGCTCTTGTCTAAATGTTTCTGTGATATTTGCTCATAGAAAATGACAAAGGGTTTGCATAGTGTAAAGAAAAAGACTGTTGGAGTCAAAGAGAATACTTACTTTGCTCACTGAAGAAAGCTTTTCCCTATAACACAGTTTTTATTGCTCTCTGTTACAGTACAAAATATTACAGATAGTAGCAGTGGATGTCATTCAAAATGAAGCTTATTCTAACCTTCTGACTGAACCTCCAAGTTCAGTGGAGGTACTAAAGAAGTCTGGATTTTATAAATGAAGCTTTAAGACCAAACTGCTCTTAGAAATTTCAAGGGAAGCCAGAACAGTCATCTCTGTGTGCCATATTCTTCTTGTACTCCTTCAGATGGAAATTCAGTGCTTTGTCATCCTCGTAAAATTCACAGTGAAGAAAAAAGCACTTGTTTTGGTGATCATATCTCATTTGAAAGATCTGCTTGGAAAGTTTTTATTATTTGCAGACAGAATGAAGATTCCCTTACATGGAATATATTTTACTTATTTTCGAGACTGGCAACTTTTTCTTTCTAGTGCCCAATTCGGTTTTAATTCTCGTCAACCCAAAGTCCTCCTAGTTTGTCTACAAAAGTAGTTAGGTTTTTGGTAAGAAAACCTGAAACTACATCACACAAATTATTTTGGGTAGATGTTTTGTTCAACACTTCTGATCAAGCAATGACTTTAACAAATGTTTTTCAGATTGTTATTGAACTATTCATAATGGTGTTCATGTTTTCCGCTCTTTGTATCTCAGCATGTGAGGCATTGTTCATATTGCCTGAAATGCTGTCCGCAGATGTGGCTTCAATGCTGCACCCAGCTCTTACTTAGCTCAAGAGTTTTGTCATTCACAGGAAATGCATCCTAACATTTCAACCCTGAAAGCAATGGGGAACCAAATATGTATCCAAAATACAGCTCTTTGAAGTAGAAGAATGTATACAGTAATGTCTAACTACATCTGAGAGTAGGAACAAAGGCGTTAATTTAAAACAAAAGTGATTCTTTTGTCCTTCTTCTCATTTTTACAGTACAGGTAACATATGAGATGCTGCTTTTTTGGAATTCTACTGATATAATATCTCTGACTGCCTAGTAGAGCTACCAACAGCTAGCTCAGCCCCTTTGGGGATTTTCTGACATGCTTCGTACAAATGAACATGTGGCGACAGCATGAAAATGAGAGTGTGAATTCCAGAGATGCTGTAAAACCACTGATGCACTTGGGTAGTTTGGAAGACCACCAGACAGACAGATGGGTCCCAAAGCTACAGGTTTTAATTTAATTAATTAGGGTTTTCCACCTCTGAAACTAGTTATCAAAATCTATTTTCTTTATAGGTAGTGAATTGATGACATTAATGAGATGGGGTATTTCATCAATTTCACCAACAAAACCGAGAGGATAACCTGGCCTAGTATAATAACTAAACCAGAGAGATTTTGTCCGAAAGCAAAGCAAGGCATTTGTATTCACTGGATGTGCACTAAATGCTGAATTGGATTGGAAATTGATGTATTATTTTTACAACTAAGTAAATCCCCCTGTACATAAATTGTGTTCAGAAAAGTTATTTTTAATCCCGTAGATGCTGGCAAATAGTGTTTGGAATTTCTGGTGCACTTCTGTAGAAAATTCCATAGCGTTCAATTCGAAGTGGCTGCCAATGTCTTTCCTATCCAACTAATTTCAAACTGGTTTTAATGTAGATTTTTATTATTATTATTTTTATAGTTACATGACACCCTATTATGTACCAGATGAAAGGAGATGCGACAGTGCTGAGGGAACACCAAATAAATATGAAGCTTTTAGCAGTGATTGTGTGTGTTTAATAATCATCCGTAAACACAACTGTAACCAACATATCTTCTTAATAAAACTGTGCCCACAAAAGTACTGTAAATACCACTTCTGTTCCATTTGCAGAGGATATTCTTATCCCAGTCTAACTGTACCAAAAAAATCTCATCCAAAACTGGACCGTTTAAATTCTTAGCAGTAGAGAAGACCACATCTAATGAAAAGACTTGCTTTATTCTCTTCTCTTCTCTTCTTAACAAGTATGATGAACATCATCAGTTAATTCCAAGGCCAACATTAAGAATTCAGACAACTTATATGTAAGAACATACATTGAACTAATGGCAACAACTCACACTGCTCAACACTAAGCAGATGTTTAATATCTTTCCAGGACTAGGATTTTAAAAGTCAAATGTGATTCTTTAATCAGATCAGCTCTTCAATTCAAAACCATTCATCATCCTGGTGGTATTCTCCCTCTGACTACAGACTGCACACCTTACAAAGGCTAATCCCGTGTAGTGGTTGGCCCTTAAGAGTTCAAAGCTTTGTATTTCTGTCTCTCAGTCCTAATGAAAAATTTATTTAATTGGCAGGTAATTTACATTAACCACTAATGATACTACTGTATTTATGTTTTCATTAAAGAGGAGCAAACTACTCTGGAACAAGACAGTAGTAACAGAATAATGTTGCTGTCAGAAGAATTTTGCTTTGGGAGTTGAATGCTAAGTAGATTCTTTTATGGGATTCTTTAAAACCATATCTGAGCAGCCAGACAGATGAAACCTGTCAAGCTATCCAAGTAATAAATTAAGCAATTATTTCTGATTATTGTAGTTATTACCAGGGTATGTTGACGTGATCTAAGGTATAATAACTTCAATTCTACTTGGTTTACTTCTGTTTGCTTAAAACACCAGCAATTCTTTGAATCAAGAAGGAAATTTTATTTATGTTTTTATACTAGTATGAAGATGCTACACTTTTGCTACGCAGAATATTAACCAGCATATTCCAGATTTATCAATACTCCAGCAAAGAAGCATTCACAATAACATGTTACTAAAAATGCAGAATATTCAGCAGAGCATAAAGAATTTAAGAATGAGTGTCCAGTAGGACTAAGATGAATTTCTGAAAGGAGAATTAAGCTCCTAAATGACTTCATGAGTTCTTAATGTTGTATCTGCTGCCCTCACTTACTTTCTTGGTCACATTAGAAGTAAACAGAAGGCATTGACTGCCGATTATGGAAGGTTTATTTTACAATTTTTATTGGTAAAGGGGTCAGTTCATAGCTGTCATAAAGATACAAACTTCAGCTCAACAGTGTGCTAACCACATGGAAAACTGTAGAAGCGCTATCAGGGTAAAAAAAGCAGGACAACAGGTAGCTGTTAGTGAACTATCAATGTAAACATGTCATTAAAAGCCTTCATATCTATAAAATATATTAAAAAGACTAAATCTATAGAAAAGCAACATATTGCCGAGGTGTGAGTTGTCTAATACACCTATGTGGTGATTTTGGAATTTACTTTTCTTTTTTATTTCATTTTTCTATTATTCTTGTTTTTTTCTTATACTTAACCAGTTCAGATTTGACGGAAAGCTGCAATACAGTACAAGGCTATGTTTCTATGCCTCCCTTTTCTCGCAATATTATTGATATTCTGATTTATTGATACTGTGTAAAATTTAGCTCTTCTACAGATTCATAAAATCATGCAGGTTGAAAGGACCTCAGGAAGATCTTCTAATACTGTAATTAATTGTTGCAAGTTTACACTGGAAGTTTTTCTTTTGATCCACTTAAATGACTGCGTTTCATCAAATTTAGCTGAGATGGAATGAGCCAGGAAGTATTTTGCTTTTGCAAAACCTCAGGCATTATGTTTTGGTTTTGCAAGTACAAAACCACCCCTTGTTTTGGTTTTGGGTTTGGACTGTCAGTCCAAAGGAAGCAATGAAAGAGAAGAGTGGTAATTATTGCAGCAGAATTATAAAATAAATTTGTCTTGCTAGAGGTTGCAGACTTATTTGAATATTAAAGTTAAACTATCATTTATTTTTAATGTTCCATACCAAGGATTGGAGAGTCTGTTTGAGTACTCCAGTCTTTTAATTAGAAGACATTTTATGGTTTTTGTTATGAACAATAACTGACATAGAAATTTCAGAAATAATGGGTTTGACATTTGAGCCAAACTCTGCCCAGGTTCAAACTCAAAATACTTGATGGCTTAGAGAAGAATCGTAGAATTGTGAATCATAGAATACCAGGTTGGAAGGGACCTCAAGGATCATCTGGTCCAATCTTTTTTGGCAAAAGCATGGTCTACACAAGATGGCCCAGCACCCTGTCCAACCAAATCTTAAAAGTGTCCCATGTTGGGGAATCCACCACTTCTCTGGGGAGATTATTCCAATGGCTGATTGTTTGCATTGTGAAAAACTTTCCTCTTGTGTCCAGTCAGAATCTCCCCAGGAGTAGCATGTACTCATTACACCTCATCTTTTCCGTGTGACTCCTTGTAAAAAAGGAGTCTCCATCTTCTTTGTAGCCACCCGTTAAATACTGGAACATGATGATAAGGTCTCCCCCAAGGCTTCTTTTCTCAAGGCTGAACAGACCCAGTTCTCTCAGCCTTTCCTCATATGGCTGGCTTCCCAGTCCTTTGATCATCTCTGTGGCCCTTCTCTGGACCCTCTGCAGCCTGTCCACAGCTTTTTTGTATAGCGGGGACCAAAACTGAACACAGTATTCCAGGTGTGGCCTGACAAGCACTGAGTAGAGTGGGATAATGACTTCTTTATCTCTGCTGGTGATGCCCTTGTTGATGCAACCCAGCATCCTGTTGGCTTTCTTCGCCACAGCAGCACACTGGTCACTCATATTGAGCTGGTTGTCCACCAGGACCCCTAGGTCCATTTCCACAGAGCTGCTCCCCAGCCAGGTAGATCCCAGCCTTTGCTGCACTCCTGGATTATGTTTTCCCAGGTGCAAGACCTTACAATTGTCTTTGTTGAACTTCATAAGGTTCTTGTTAGCCCACTCTTCCAGCCTATCCAGGTCTTCCCGCAGGGTGGCTCTTCCTTCTGAAGTATCCACTTCCCCACTCAGTTTGGTATCATCGGCAAACTTCATTAGGCGACACTTGATCCCATCATCCAGATCACTTATGAAGATACGAAACAGCGTTGGGCCCAATCTCGATCCCTGGGGCACCCCACTTGTGACAGGTTGCCACTTTGAAAAGGAGCTATTTACCACCACCCTCCGGGTCCGGCCAGTCAGCCAGTACCCCAGGCACTGCACGGACCACTTGTCTAGACTGTAATGCAAAGAAAAGTATGTGGTTTATGGTGCCTAACCCAACAGAATTATCTTTTGGTAATTTATTCTGATAAAGTAGAGTTTCAATAAATTCCTTTCTGAGGAACTAATGACAAGCACAGCTGTGATTCTGATCCTCAAATATGAACTTGAAAAAGGGTAACACATTTTTTTAAGGAACAATCTAATGGCAAAAATCAAAGGGCAAAAAACACTTCCACATTGTAACTGGTAATCATTCGGGAAAAATAGTTTTTCAAGTGTCAAGTATATGAAAATGGCTGTTGCTAAAAGCTGTCACAGAAGAGCTTTTATGTATTTAAAGGCAGGAACGGGTTCAAGGCACTTTTGAAAGTGTGACCTGCAATATTTGGGAACAGACTCTTGAAAGGATCTCTTTTTTGTTCTGCTGGTCTTGGTAATCACTTTCGAAAAGAAAAAATGAATTCCACCTACAAACTTGAAGTTAATCAGCTGTCTCCCTGCTGGGCATCATAAATGAAAGCATTTTCATAATGAGAAAACAGATCAAAACATGTTTCACATCTGGCAAGTGCAAATACAAAGAAAACAGTCATTAGAGCTAACAATAATCTTCTGGGTAAGAAATTTCTTGATGAGGGTAAGTAAGCTTGAAAGTTCACTATTTCAAAAGTGAAGTGGGCAAAAGAAGTGAGAAAAGAGTGGAGAGCTGCAACGTCTTCTTCCTCTGAGGGTGCCAGGACATACGGAGCTGGCTCCTGACCAGGGCTGAGCTGGCAGCTGGCACAGCACGGAACGCAAGCAACCTCCTTTCTTCTAACCTGAAGCTGTTTAGCAGCCAAACCAACCTACTCACAAGGCAGAGGGAAGTTGTTCTGGTTTAGCAGCAAGAAAACACGTCCAACGCGCCCCATTCCCATTCTTCTGTCTCTCATTCACGTGTCTCCTCCCCACGTCCCTTTATCGGTGTCAACGTGCTCCCCGTGCAGGAGGGAATGGAAGGGCAGCTCTGCCACCTGAGCATCCCCTCCTTTCGGAGGAGCCTCCTGTACCCACACAAAGTTACTGCCATGCCTCTTTGCAATGTCACAGTAACACACAGGGATCTTTGGTGAATTTTGAAGAACTCACACTGGTGGCTATTTTGGTTTCTCCCTGGCAAAGTTGACTGAACTCTAGGATTTTCTGGTTCCTCACCCAACAAATCCAGACTGAATGTTAGGTTTCTTTCTTAACTCATATTTCCATAAGTACTTATGCTAATTTACGTCTGCCTGTGGGTTGAGCCTGGGTGCTTTCAGCTGCTGGCTGAAGATCCAAAGTGCATGCTTCCTTTCTTCGCAGCCCTGCTCCCTACTCTGAAGTTAATTCAGAGCTGACCAAAAGGAAGCCACTGTCCTGCCAGTGCTATTTCAGGTTTCAGGGTGTTCAGGATTTAAACTCAGACCTGGATCCAAATTTCATAAAGAGCTGCCATCCTTTTAATTGGCTAAATTGTAATCTTGGATCCAAAAAGCCACAACAATTTCACATTATTCCAAAGGGATTTTATTGAAACATTACAAAACTAGGTCTTGGTATATTTTGGCAAAGAGAATAAAGTGAAAATTCAACCAGTGAATAATTTGTTGTGGGGCAGAGAAAGCAGGATGCTGGCAGACAACTCCTTCAGAAATTTTGTCATGCAAAATAGGATTTCTATTGCAACAGGTGTGTGGGGGTGGAAAATTAGGTCAGGCGAGTTTTTCTCCTTCTGTGTGCAATCACTGCTGACAAGCATATGTCTCCCAGAAGACTAAGGGAGCCAGATATTGCTCCACTATTGATCTGAGTCTCAGGACTGCTTCAAAATCAGCTATTGCCTCAATCACTTTTAGGTCATGGTTCACTTTTAGGCATTGTTCCAGTTTTTTGTCGACATAACTGCACCAAAAACACCAATAAAAGATGGGAATTACAAACTAGTGGTTTCCATGGAAACCACTGCATGGAGCATAATGTGATGCCCTCATCTTTTTTCCCCTTCTGTCTCAAGGTTTTATGCCCTTTCTTCATCATGTTGATTCCTAGGTTTATAAAGAACTTCCATGCAATTTTCCAATATTTTTATTTTAAGTTCATATATTCAATGACCTTATTACCAGTAAAGGTAATAGCTAACAACTGAATATTTTCTTCCAGTTAATGAGTTCTTATATGGTTTCCTGCTTCTTATTTTGCACATTATTTCAAAGTGTTAGGATGCAGTAACAGCTATATTTAGCTCAGTTTTACTACCTCTGTGCCTTCCTAATCTAACACCTGACCTGCCAGCAGACCAATTAGGAAAATCATAAAAATGAGATGAGGAACTAAAAGGAAAAAAAGTAGAAGATTTCTATATAGTTATCAACTATATTGTAGGGCTCACACTGAACATCTTTATTTTTATCGTAATTCTACCTCGATCTAAATTATTACTACATAAGCTAAATGCATCCCATAAATACAAGGGAAAGCCCCATAGAAACAAGGCACAAATAAAACAGCTGATAAGTGATACCACCTAGGATTATTTTGCCTTCTAGAAGCCTGTGTCTCTTGGCTGTAAGGATTAGCTACAGACACTAGCTCATGCATGTGATTTGAAATGTCTAAAGCTAGATGAAATTTAAATTCCATTTCCAAATACGACTGAGGCTCTAATACACGTCTTCTTCAAAGCACAAGTTAAATGATCCTGCATACTCAGTGGAGAGACACCTAGAGTTACTCAATGGGAAAAATAGTTCAAGTAAGGGTCAGAACTGTCCCCAGCTGCTGGGACTTCAAACAGTGTATTAGTCTTTTGAGGTGAGATGCCTGAACAGCATGAGGGGAAAGGGGGGAAGGAAAGAGCTTCTTGTTGGTACACTGGCTCAGTGCATCTTTAGCAAATCTGTGGACGGTGCTAAATAAGGAGTAGCTGACCTGCCAAACAACAGAGCTTCAGTCCAAGGACCTTGACAAACTTAAGGCCTGGGCCAACTGAAAACCCATGAAGTTCAAAAAGAAGAAGCAGCAAGTTCTGCACCTGGGGCAGAATAAGCCCATGTATCAGTCCAGCCCCTGGTAGAAAATGTGTTGGGGATTTAATGAGTGCAGGGCTGAAAATGGGACAGCAGTGAATTCCCACCACAAATAAGGAAAACTTTGAAACCTTAGGAAGTCATGGCCAGAAGATCATGGGAACTTATGATTGCCCTTTAGTCAGTGCCAGTGAGGCTATGCTTGGCATAGTCTGTCCAATTTTGTGCTCTGCCCAGTTCAAGAGGGGTGTGAAGAAACGGACTAGGGTCGAGCAAAGAGCTATCAAGATGATCACGCGTGGGCTACTATAGATATGAAAAAACTTTCATCCTCAGAGATCCTAGAGACTCCAATAGACAAAACCAGGGCTGACTTGATCTATTGTTGCCATTTGCCCTGCCTCCACATGAGAGGTTGTACTTGATGGCTCCAGGAGTCCCTTCCAACCAACATTTCTCTAATGCTATGATACTGTGAATTTATTTGCCCATGATGCACTTGGCCTGGACCTCAGGCCTTTGATGGCCTCCAGGTATTTGAGCACGTAGCTCCTGTTCTTTTTTTTTTTCAAGCAAGTGCTGTTAGCTATGCTCCAAACATCCCATTGGATCTTGGTCAACATGTAACCCCATTCAAGAACAGAGACAAGACGGGCAGGGAAAAGAGAGAGAGAGTGACATAGCAAGAAGGCACCAAAGCCGAACCCCAGTCCTGTGTTTTCACTTCCTAGAATCACGGGATGAAATGCAAATGGAGAACCTGGAAGAGGAATCTAAACCAGCTGATACCCTGTCCCATTGCAGCTTGGATTGTTCTTCAAAGTGAGCAGTATTAATCACTGCCTGACACTTCCATGACTAAACTCCAATATAAGCATAATTTAAGGAGTATGAAAATATCCCCAAGTTGCTAGTCAGTGGGAGATGAAAAACCTTAAAGGCTGATGATAGATATATCATCAGTGGAAAGAATGGAATACTGTAATTAGAGGGGAAGATGTAATTTTTACATTTGTATTTGTAAGGATGGTGGAGATTAAAAAGTGGAAGGGGTTGTGACAGATGGGCAAGAGAAAGAATAATGAACGGAGAAAGCTGGAGGGAAAGAGGCAAAAACAGATTGCTAAAACTGACGAAAAAGTAAGATTTAAAAAAAAAAGACTAAAACTTCAGTGTCATTGGCAGGGAAAGTAGAATAGAGTGACAGTAAGAAAAGTAGAAAAGTAGAGAGATCCTTCTGGTCTGAACAGATTCTTTAAAAAATAACTCAGTGTTCTTTGCAGAAACAGAGGAGAGCACAAGATGCTTTCTATAACAGAGGCTCAAGGCAGTGAGGCGTGAAGGACCTCAGATATCATCCTGCCAAGAGGCAATGCTTGACTGAAGAATGGCGGAGTAAAAACAGGCAAGAAGGAAGTTAGAGTTCTGTAATTCTACATGGTCATGAGATTTTTTCCAAAGGTGTACAGCAACACAAGAACAGAAGCAAAGAAAGAAAATGTTTGAAGATGAGCCAGCAATGGAGATTAGTGAAACAGACACTGTAAGAGAAGAGATGGGCAGGCAGACCTGAAGTCACGCCAAAGTGGAGCAAAAAAAAGCCCAAAAACATCTTGACAGTAGAGGAAAGAACAAGGAGCAGAAGACAAACAGAGGCATTTAAATCCTGGAGAGCACTCAGACACTGCCTGAACATTATTCCAGACCAATGACCTGAAGGTGGGTTCATTCCCCTGCTCAGTCAGTCTTTAACTGTTTTGCTAAATCTGCCAGGACAGAGATCCGCTTTACTCTATCTGAGGTACTGGGATGAAAATGAAGCCATACACAGACAGAAGACAGTCCTACGAAACTACCTATTTCTCTGATCTAAATTGCTGTAAGAGGTCTGGATTTGAAACGATGATTTAAGACATGTCTAAAGATCAGACACTGCTGCAACTACAGCATAGTGTAAACATTCCTAAGTTACTCATTAATTATCCAGCTCTGGAATTGAAAGTCCCAACCCCAGAACTCTCTGTTACCATAAAACCCAAGTATAAGGCTTAGTATGATGGTAATTTGCATATGCTGCCTCTATCCATGCCAACTCATTAGAGCAACTTCAGCTGTGCCTCTACTTTACAAATATCCAAGTGACATGATAACCAATAGCTTTAGAGGGAAGATGGTCGGCATCCTGCCACTAATCCCATGACGCATACTGTCAAAGCATTAATTTTAAATTAATGAAAGAAGTAAGAAGTCACAGAAGTGTTAAAAGATCTTTTGTTTTTCATTATATTAATTATAACTTAATCATTGGCCATAAAATCAAAACTCTGGAGCTGGACAAAACTCCCAACTCTCTCTCCAAGTGCAGAGCCAGCATTCCAGCGTCAACCATGGCACATATTCATCTCACCACATTCCACCCAAAAGTGGAATCCAGTCACTTTACCGAAAAATCCTAATTTCAACTGAAATATATGTATATTTTTAAATATTAAGTTTTAACTGTTCACAACCACAAATTCCCAGATGGTAAGCAGTTGGGAATAGAAAAGGGAAAACTTGCAAGGCATGGAAAAAATGCTCTCTGGTGGAGCTAAAAAAATTATAGGAACTGGCTTGCCTTTGCTATACTTCTTCCAAGATGTAAAAAGAAGCCAATGGATGGCTGCTTGCCATTTGTCATAACCAATTTCAAATATGTCTCCTCGTTACCTTTTTTTCATCCACTTTCTTTATTCCTCTTTATCTTCTTATCTTCGGTAAAAATCTCTGTTTCTTCTAAAGAACTGTTATTGCAGAAAGATTTTCCAGGTTTTCGTATGTCATTGGAATAATATAAGCTTGGCTCTAGTTCAGGGCTCCATCATAGCTACGCTGCACATGCTGACATAAGCAGGACGGAGTTTGGCCCTTTCATTCAAAGGGCCTAAGCACTCTAAGCTGTGAGTGTTAAAAATACTGTGACTGTCAGATTATTGAAAACCAGCTCTCTGGCATTAGTCTTCAAAATTATATTCATTTTTGTCATCCAAAGTTTTGACATAGCAAACTTAGAAGGCTCTTGCTAAATATTATATTTATATTTTTATTTAGAAATTAATTAATATATTCAGGTGCCTAAACAGGGAAGTCAAGAGGCATCCAAGGTACTATAAAGTATTCCCCCCCAGCCTCCAGATGCATTTCCAAAAGGGCACAGGTCTCTTATGGCTCCTATGTCGTACCTGCCAGGCCCTTCCAGGTATGTCCGGTGCCCTAAGGAATCTCAGCTGGCACAAGGCCTTTGTGTTTAGGTAAATGAATTCTGCCCTGATCACAGCTCTCCGCTGAGTTTTGAAAGCTACTCAGTTCATCAGATGTCAGTGATTTTTTACCCTCCAGTTGCAAAGCTACCAGAGTATAACCAGTAACAATAGAGACTTGCCTTCCACTGCCATGTTTTTAATTCATAATATATTACAGGAAGTTAGTGGTTGGCTGTTTGAGATTTTTTTATAATTCTAATATGGATACTTTCCTCCCGCTCTTTATTCCTCTATGAAAAGTCAGTTTTCTGAGCTCTTTAAGAGTACAACTCTCTTGTTTTAATGAGAGCCAAATTGGTTAAACCTGTGTTAACCTTGCATAAATAGTATCTGCACTGATCACCTAGAATCCAACAATGAAGAGCTCCAAAAATGAAAAGCAAAACTACTATATGCAAAAGACTTCACAAAACTATGTACAGGAACTTTTTAATAAGTACATTATTACATGGAAACACCTAAAGTTCATTCCAGCCCTTACAGCAAATGGATTGAATTCTGCATATACCCTTGTACAAACAGGATAAAGCTCCCTTTTCTCACCCTGTAGGGCAAAGGATATTGGATCTTAAGGCCATAATATCTCTGTGCATAGAAAACTTATTACAAGCCCTGGGCCTGCGCCAGACATACATATATTTTAGGGAAATCATTCATTTGGAGAGAAAAGAAGGAATGATATCCCTCTCAGATTGGAGTTATAGGTTCTGGGGTTTTTTATTTTCTTTTTCTTTTAATGAATAGCAGCTGTTCAAATGTGCTCAGAAGGTAGAACGCTGAATAAGCTTCAGTGCATGGGATTATTGGGCAAGGATCCGGGGGACAAGGTCAAAGGGGAGCTATAAATAAATATTTAGATAACACAGCTCCCATTGTTGTCAGTAAGGGATGATGGCTCAGCAATTCTAAAAATCAGCAAAGCTTTATTTAGGTGTCTGGATATGAATTAGGGGTCAAATTTGAGGGACTGTACACAGTCCAGAGATAACCTACATAGCTGTGGAAAAAGTAATACAGCTGTGTTAATCTGACTTCTCACCTGGGCTATCGATTCCTGATGATAATAATTCTGATTGCATGACACTGTTGTTACAGATACACCGTTCGTTTTAGAAAGGAAAAATCCCCACAGTATTGTACAGATATTAGTGGTATATGTGTTTCCAAGGCTTCCTTTTTTTCTGAAAATCCATCTCGAGCATATTGATGCAGCAGAATGAAGCCCTTTTATTTGATGTTGGTCTTCTAAAGCGTATGTCACAACAACCTAACTTTAAATTAGAATGTATTCTGTTGATGCTGCAAGGATTTTTCAATATTTAAGAAAATAATGCAGACTGGCTAGAGATATCTTATTAAGTCTTATTACATCAACACCAGTGCTCTCTCTACGATTTTAATCCAAACTTTTCACGCAGCCATCTTTGGTGCTACTTACTGACTGCTGTGTGCAGGCACTGGTACCCTCTACTGGTCATTACTGGTGCTCAAATAGTCTGGGGAGGCAGAGGCAAACCGTTAACAGACGTCTGAATGGTGAATACTTCTCTTTTTTCCTTTCTTCTATTTTGATCAAGAGGTCGTGATCTCTATTCCAGTTATATGCACGACATTACTTGGTAAAGTGAGGTGGTTTCTATCTGTCCTACAGTTCATTAAAACTGTACATAAAAGCATGAATAGTGGAATCAACAATAACCAGCACTGCTGGAAAAGACATAAAATACTGCACAGCTAATCATAGGGAAAATATGGCATATAGAACAGCTCTTTGTTCTCTACATTCTTGCTGTCATCTGTTGTGCTGTTTTCAAGAACGTCAGATGTGAATTGATTGGCAACATCTTTCCTTGAGGGAAGCGAAGCTATATTTGATGTCTATGGTTCTTAAAATTCCATAGCAGCATTAATGGTGCCCTGGCAATAGTAAATCCAGTTTGAGTTTAATTCCAGCTGAACAATAAAGCAATCGTAACAAAAACAATCAAAAAATAAAATATGGGTAAAGGGAGCACCGTGAACAAGAAAGCACTGAATTTCTCAAAAGGCAGACAGACCAATTGGCCATATAAGGATTCTAATTAGCCACTTGGAACAGTCTGGCAAAGTTATAGCAAATCATGTCATCATTGGATGCCACCAAAAAACCTCACCTCTCTGAACACATGAAATGATAATTTTGATCTTAAATATTCCTACACATATATTCCCAAAGGTTTCTAGTTAAAGTAAGTGGGATAGAACTTAGTTTTAATGATTTCTTAACATTAACCCATAAATAAAGCTATTTCAAAATACAGTTTCCAGAGAATGGAAAAAAGGAGAGATTATTATTATCCTGAGACTTTGAAATGTCCATGCCAATATTTCCATTTTGACCACTGAATAGGATGCTGCAGTTCAGTAATATTTAATACAGTGTGATACTGTGCACAGATCCTACAGCTCCCCATGGCTGAGATCCTCTAAAAATAATACTTTCTGCTTTAGCACACAGTGATGAACTTTTGAAGCAAGAGGTTGACATGTCTTTTCAGTGCCAATGCCAGAGGATTCTTAGAGTTCATAACCAGAGCTGTGTCACCAGACACTGATGCCACCAGCTTCAGCTGAGCCTAGTAAAGCTTGAACGTTAAAAAACTGCTGTAGGTGGAGGGAGAGCTAGTCTGGGATGTTGTTTTGTTTGGGTTTTGGTTTTTTATTTTAGCTTATTTGTTTGGTGTTTATAGACTGTTACTTTGCATGAAGGAAATAAATCCAGAATATTTCTGGTTTGGGTTATTTTTATTGAGCAAATTTTCTATATAATACCAAAGCCCTTAAAGAGGTTTTCTCCATTATGTCTAAGCTTCGTTACCCATGGACTTTCTCTCCCTTTGTTTCTATACTTGGCCTTGTTACAAAGGATCACAAATTTTATACACCAAGGAAACCTTTGAATAGTAACAATAAATTAAGAGACCAGACAACTTATTCTGAATGCTTTCTTTTTCAACTGTAAAATGAGAAGAATGATCTTTCCAAAAGAAAAATAAAAAGACTTTTTTTCTCTTTAAAAATGCCAAACAGTTTCTAGCATCTTTTCTCATCCAGCTAAATGGAAATGATCATAACTGATTTCCTCAACCTAGTTCTCTAAGAAAATAAGATCTAAATAATCCCCATCTGCATATGCATCTGACTGTGCCCTGTCTTTCCCTTTTCTTCCCCTCTCCCCTTATCCAGTAACCTATGAAATTCTTAAGCTATTTAAAAAATAGCTTAGAGAGGGGTGGAGAATCCAAGATACATTATTTTCTTATATTTACCACGAAAATAAGATGCTAAGAAGATTAGAGATCCCCATCCATGTTCCCCCCTCAGGGAAAAGGCACAGCAAAGAGGTAGTGGCTGGTAGGCCAGTCAGGAACGTGCGTCTCTAACCTACTGACTTGGCACACTGCCTCTTGCTCAGCTAGAGAGCAGAAAAATGTGCTTAGGGGTTATGGTATGAAGCTGAAAGTATTGTGGGGGTGGTTGCTGGGATCACATGAGGAAGCAGAGCGTTGTGTTGCAAGCTCTAGAAGTAGGGACAGGGGCTGGGAAGAGGAGAGGATGGTCCCACAGGGAGCCAGGTGTCCTTACTTCTGCTTCTCAGGCAGTCATTGGCAGATACTTCTAGTCCTTTGTTGGTTTGGGTTTTTTTTAATTAGCCTGACCCGATCACATTCATTTTCAAGAATGAATTAAAGACTAGGAATAATCCTTTTTCTGTTTTATTTCCAGTTTTGCCTGATTGACACCAGTGGCTAGGGTATGTTAAAAGGGACAATCATTCCATGTAAGGTGAAGAAACACCCCTTCCCCACTTCTTTCTGTATAGCGATGACCAGATACAGAAAGGTATCAGTACCTTATCTTTTTCAATGATGATAAGTGTTGATTTAGTCCTACAATTTTACATTCAGCTCTGTGAAGCGAAGTGGATACTGTGCATAAGCATCCAGTGCCTATGTACAAGGCTGCTGAGGTGATAATAGCCAAATCTTCCAACCTTTCTTAGATGGAATAGAAGGGACGCTCTTCCAGAAGTAAAGAACAGAGAAAATAAAGCTAGAAAAAGACCGTAGGAGAAGATTTCATTCAATTCACAGTCCAAATCTAAGCTAAATACACTTAAATCATTGTTTAAAAAATAGGTTTGTTGAATTGGTCTCAAAAGCTTTTGGAGATAGATATCCCATTCCACATCCTGAAACAATCTATTGTACTATATAAGTTACTTTATTCAGGGGAGAACAACTGAATCTTCTTCATTGCCTTCATATGGTTTAGAAATAAAAACTTCTGAATTTTGAGTCTTTGCTTAACTCTCATGTAGGATATTTAATACCTTCAACTCTTTCACTAGAACAAAATTAAAAGAGAACCAAGACAGACAGACAGACAGATGACAAACATTTTAATTTAGATAAGAGCACAAAATAACAGATAAAAGCAAAGAGGACAAGGACATAAGTTAAATTACTATCTGATGGAAATAACTTCCAGGAATCTCTCTGTCAAATGCTTCAAATTCTAAGCAGTGCTGCCATTGTGGGCATTTTTTGCACCTCAGTTGTGTGTCTACAACTGCCTGTGTATTTCACAAACACACAAAAAAATTATAATCTTAATTAGATCAAGAGTGCAAAATGAAAATCAAGTTGCAACTATGAATGCCGGGAAACAACTTGAGATACAGATCATGCTGGCGTGATTCATTTGACAAGTTATCTAATTTAAGTAAATATTGCTATGTTGCGAAAGTCATTTTAAAGAAAATGCAGAGTTGTTAGTTACAGTTGCCTTAGGGAAAACATATATGAGTGATATTGTTTTCATACTCCTACTCACTCTGCCCTTTGTGAAAATATTTTCATTGCCTGTTTTGCAGTCCTGGTTCACATGATGTATTTTTACTGCATTTGGTTGAAAATCACATATTTTTACACAATATGTGAAATATATGCACTTTCATATGCAAACATATATCTACATATATATATGTAGATATATGTTTACACAGAGAGAGAAAAGAAAGAAAAGAGACAATGTGTGTTACCAAAGCAAAGATAACCAGCTTTTCTGGCTTATGCAATGGAAACAATAGGAAGATTTTTTTATACTGAGGTCTGAAAAAATATCTTTCTGTTATTAATGTCTCAGCTGGCTGTTTTCTGTGAATGGATGTCTAAACCAGGCAGAACCATAGGAAATTCAAACAGCTATTTTAAACCATCATGTGTAAAAATAGTCCAGATTATACATGGGTAGAAGATTTGACTTGACTACTATGTCACGGTTCCTGCCCATCTTACAGCACCTATTTGCAATGATTTTCTTTCTTTTCAAATGTATTTACTGCTCATCCCTTTACCGTGTCTCCCATGAAAGCCATTTCCCTTTGGTTTCAGGTGCTGCTCTGAATTACTACAAGCAGACATACAGTGGTTAAGGTTTTAACACTTACAGTATTACGGTTTTTCATGCCACAATGGAGGTTTCTTTGCCACTGGTGATGTACAGGGCTAGACTCCCTGTTAGTAAACCATCAAGGGGCAAATCCAGAGGTTGCTAGTTCTAGAATCTGTACCACCTTAGAAACCATTATTTAGGAAAAACAAAAACAAAAACAATGGTTAAAGTGCTGAGTCACTGCTGCTTTTAGCGGTTAAATTTCAGAAACTACAGAAACCGTCCATATATCTAAAATATGTAACTGACCTGTGAGTGACACATAATACTGTTGTGATCTGAGAGACAGAGAATTCATTTATACTGATATTTAGACTTTATCCTGTCCCTTTTCAGTCTCTAACCGAAAATGAGACTTTTCTTTATAAACTTCAGACTGAGTCCTCCAGTCCATTTCAGCAGCTGTATTAAAAACAAAGAACCTTTCAACCTGGTAGTTGTAATACATTTGTAAGTGAACAGCATATAACACAAATAAATCTAACAGCATTTTTATTAGGCTTATTTGCTCTATGTCAGTTCTGGCTAGTCCAAAAAGAGCTTTATTGAGTTATGAAAAGATGGAAAAGGTTGTGTCATAGTTTCCATTATAAAGCCTATTTTCGGGAGTTTGTAGCAAATTTATAATAAAGTTATAATTCTATTTACAAATTACACTGAAGTTATTTGTTTTCCTAAATATAATAATCTTCGGGGCAAGTGATAGGATTACTCTAAGATACTGTAAATAAAGTATTGAAAATTTCCACGTTAGTATGCATCTGGATCATTTTAAATGGCACAAAATCTTCTGCAAGACATGAACATTAACTTCATTTGATTAAGTAATAATATTTGTACAATCAGCATGCCAAAGTATCTCAGACCGCTCTATTGTGTGGGGCCCATGGTTCCTTTCCTTCTAGCTGGGTCAAAAAGCTATAGACCATCTCTGCAACATGTCCTCTTCCTCGATGAAAACTGTCCCAAAGGGAATTAAGGTCACAGCTTAGAATGAAGCCTAAGTAAAAATTGAAAAAGCAAAGAGCAAAACAGCACTTGTAGCCCTGCCTCTTATGCCCATAAAATAGATCAAAGTTAACACGAGTGCCCCTCTCTAGCAAAGGAATCCTGTTTGAGGAGATCCCCACAGCATAAAGGTAATTTTTGTCGTGAAGGCCACACGTCTGCCTCCCTGGGGGACATGTGCCCAGACCGCCCAGTCCTTAACATGGTTGTATAAACTTGGAAACTAGCTGTGTTAGCATAGTGCCGGGCATGAGCTAACATGTACACAGGCTTTTAAATCCAGGTTTTTCACATCTGGCTGTCCTAGAGCATGGGCGAAACAGATGCATAACTGCCTCCAGCTGCTCACGTACATATCCTGTATGTGAATAAATACATTTCAGTGAAGGAGGGGAAAAAGAAGGAGAACACACTCTTTGCAGCAAAATGTGGCTGTAACCAATTTGCTTTGATTGGCAGAGACCCATTTCCAAATAGCTACCTAGCCAGGTCGTCAGTCTGGCCAATAAAAATTTGCACACCAGGCTAAGACCAGAAGCCTCAAGGGAGCCAGTGTTGCCGCAGACCCAAGCCCCAGAGTGGTGATGCCACCAAAATCTGCTTCTCATTAAAACTGTGCAGTACTGCATGCTGCCTGCTTCTACCATTCTTAGGCAAATGGATTAATGTATTTAAAACATCCCCATCTTTCCTGTCTTCCAGAAAACTATATCCTGGAACAGATAAGGTTTAATGTTTGATCTGGGTGCACCCATTCTAGACTTTCATCTCAATCTCATGCCTCCTTCTAGGAAGACGTTTGGCAGAAAAGTCATCACTGTGTGCTTAATATAACCAAGAATAGAAAAATCTGATTCTTTCTGCTTTTCATTTTATTCTCCTGTTTTACTTTTCACAGCATCTAGCTTTGCAGACAATCACTGTTTTGTGGTGCTCTGTGTTCCTTAATATCAGCTAGAAGACATGCCACTGACAGCACTGGCCAAACTGAGAAATAAACTTCAAAGTCTACACATGAAGAAGGGAAGGGTGGGGTAGGACAGGACAGAACAGGGTAGGGAAGGTTAGGGGAGGGTAGGGAAGGCAAGGCAGGGCAAGGCAAGGCACACTCTATTCTTTAATGTTAGCTATACAAGATGTCTGTTTCAAACGTTATCTTGATATATCTTCTACCTTCCATTTGCTGTAAAACCTAAATTGCTTGGTTAGTTTCCTTCATAGGAGATGCATTTTTACTGAAAAAAGAATTGGTAAGTTCATGGCTATGAATCTGACTTACTTAAGTGGCTGATAATTGTGCCACTAACTTGAGTGGATACAGGGCCAGGTCCTTATTTACATGTGCTTTGTTATGTACTCACTGCATTCACATTCTAAGTGTCTGTAAATGCCATCTATAAAGTTGTTCTGAGGGCATTTTGGGATGTTGTGTCACACTATTGCTTATAAAGTGGTACAAAAGTTATACTACAAGAGTAACAACGTCAGGAAACAGTAGTAATGTGTGCCTAATAAAATCCAGACTGTATTCTAGGCAACTGCTTTTTCTTTGTGAGATTAGTCTTTCCTCAGAAGAAAACTGAAAAAAAACACAAAGTGGCCTAACCACAATGCAGTCCTCAAGGAAGTTATGACACATGGAGTTCATATATCTTGGAAGAAAGCAATGTGTAATTCCACAATCCTGTGTATCCCATCTAGATAATTTAACTCTCTGACTGATGATCAATGAATGAAATCATAAATCACTAAGATGCCTGTTTGCTTTGTAAGTAGTTAATTTCTGGTGTATTATCTCTAGATACTTGGGTGAAAAAATTGTTTTACTGAAATTAGTTTTTAAGCCATTCCCCCAACTATTCCATTATATTCCTCTGTTCCTTTCTGCGGGATAACTGTTTTTCCTTTATTTTCCATGCAGTTCTGCGTAATTTTTAAGGCCAGCTTTAATCTAAAATGGCATACAGAGAGGTGGCTCATTTGTTTAAATCAAAATGGAGTACCTTATTTTGCACATAATATAGATTCTTGTCACAACTAGTTTCCAATTGCAATGGGACCCTGAAGCTTTATCTATATGGTTAGATGAAAAGAAGTTTTCAGATTAAGGATAACTACGCCAAGACCTGGGACCCCTCCATTTCCAAACATTTGTCTAGGTGATCCTCCACTAGAGCGGGGACTCAGAGCTCCCTGATTGTGCACAGGAAAAAGTGACCCTTGGAAATCTGTTAGCGTAATGCACCATTGCACGGCCCACCATGCCCAGATCCAGTGTACTCGCAACCCAAGACCAAGAGTCTGATCCACCACGGATGGTGCCAACGATGCATGGGACACAGCAGAGACTGTCTGCACCTCTGGTCAGTCGTGCATTGGAGCGCAATCCAAGCTGGGGAATGAACATGTGCTTGCATGTAAACATTGCAGGGAAGGTGAGTCTAGATTGGAAAAGAAATTTATAGATTTTACAGCATTGTCCAAGTGCTGGCAGAAGTGGAAACCATGGAAGAAAGACTGCAAAATTCCAGTGTCACATCATCCAACAGGAAGCCATGAGAAAGTAACTACTTGATAAATGTCAAAAGCTGATTCAGTTCTTCCACAGATTTCAGCAATGTTCAATAAATATACGGTGACATCCTTAAACTTCACAATTCATGATCCTCGGCTTATATTTGGTTTGCATTAGATTTACAGACTATTCATCTTTCCTATGCTGCCATTCCCTTGACAAAAAGCATTAAATGTTAAAAAAATCACAGCTGCACCTCCTGTCATTTGTCTTTTTCCTGCATATGTGTTTGAAAGCAGCTTCCTCCCCTACGCTTCCCCATTGCCCAATTTCCTTTCAGATAACAAACAGTTCCTAAAAACATTCATCTGTACCTAACTAGAGAGAAAAAGGTAAAAGGGGTGGAATCCATCTGATCACTCATATTATACAGATCTGTATTAAATGCTGAATTTAATCACTGAGTACATTACACATATGAGAACACTGCAGCATTAAACAATAGAAAAGATCCACAGGGAGAAGATCATTGAACAGATACATCACAAACATGGTCTGTTGACAAGCTTAATCTTGCCAATTAGATCTGAACCATGTTACTTCTTTGAAAGGAGAAAACATGACAAAAACAGAAGATGGGAGCTATTCGGTCATAACAGCCACAAACCCCTACTGAAGATGAGGCGGTTCTGGATGTACTGAAGTCATAATGAAATTTTTGTTGACTCTAATGAGGACAAGATTTCACCAGCAAATGTTCAGAAATCTGTGAGAGTTTAAAAAAAAAAATCAAGACACTAAAGCTTCTTACATTCTGAGTAATAAATAAGAGCATGCCGTGATGCTAATCAGGTTTGTCTTTCTGAAATGCAATGTTTGTTGGAATCCACAATGGAGACTGTTTAATCTAAAAGATTTTTATGATGCTCTTAATTACTTGGGTTTTGGTTTTGATTTTGGCTTTTTTCTCAAAGCAGTCAGTGCAGACTCAGCTGCAGTAGTAACGGGTGCAGACAGCTCCCTCACACGATGAGGACCTGGAAATAGGGAATAGATGATCTTCTCCATATCGCAAAAATATTTTGGGTGTTCTAAATATGACAGAGCATGACTTTTTAGTTCTGTTTTATAATTCGCTAAACAATGCTAAACATGTTCGCTTAAACTGAAAGTTTTAGTCTTTTTTCAGAATAAAGAGTCAAGCAACAGAGACCCTACAGAGAAGTTTGACCTAGCACTACCACAATCTGAAAACACTGGTTTTATAACAGTCAAACCATATCTGTTGAACGAAAAAAATGGTACTTGACATGGCAGGGAAATGGACTTCCAAGTCCAAGAAAAATACTGAGTTTTTTCATAACTTTTTCCATCCCAACTTATAGTAGCCAAAAGCTTTATATTGCAGGTGGACTGCCATGGACCTGGGGAGTTTGGGGGCCCTAATTGCTCTGAGAAGCCCCAGAATCAAAAAAACTGGCATATTATCAAGTGAGCTATAAGAAGCCAAGAAGTTTGGGGAGATCAGGCCTCTCAAGACTTCCATGTTCTTGGCTCAGAAATATCCCTCCAGGTGGTCTGCTGATGATCCTGTAGCTTGGAGAGGAGGCTCTGCTAAGGAGCCAGGGAGGGAGATTTTTCATCCATCAGACATGTCTACATTCCTGCAAACAGTTTCAGCAAATCAACATTTTCCAGTGAAGCAATTTTCCATTTAAAAAATTGCAGTCAGTTTGAATGCTGCCTTCACGCTACAATACAAAAGCATATGGACAGTAAGTGTCCTGCCTCTCTACACCACTTTCTCCTGCCTTCCTATGCTCTTTTTGCAAGTTGCTGAGTTTAAAATCGTAACAAAATATACTCAAGTTTTATACTCTGTTTATTCCACATTTGGTTCTTCACTGCCTCTTTTACTGACCTGTTTAATCCCTTGTTTTGCATGAACAAATTCTACAAACTTGGACTTTTGCTCATGTTCTAGTAAGGTTCTGTATCCCCGTAGTGTTTACTTTACACTCACTGTACTGTATAGAAATACCTGGTGTATTAAGTAGACTTGCAAGATAGTCTAAAGGATGTTCAACTAAGCTAGCATTCAAGAGACCATGTTCATTCTTTGTATTACTACTGGCCTGGCATGCATCTTGGATATTGGACTCCTGTAAAATGGAAATACCAAAGACTTTATACAGAGCTTTGAGATTTATGAATGAAAAGTAATAGTTTTAAAATGTTATTATTTCTTCTTTTTCTGTAATAACTACATTATTGATTTTCATCCTGTGCTTCATGAAACTATGGAAGTATCTAAATTTCTCCTGTGAAAGCTGTTTATGAACAGCAAATCTATTGCTGGTTGGACAAAATTGCTTTCCAGCTCTCAGAACCTCCAGGAGAAAATTGTAAAGAATTCAGAACAGGAAAATGTTTAAAAACTCTGAACAGAAGAGGGAACACTAATATGTTAATTAATTCATAGACAGCTTCATTCAAACAATCTCAGGTAGTTTACCAACTTAGAGAAGACTGTTTAATACCTATATCTCAGAAACTGCATTCCTGTTAGAATCAAAGACCCTAAAATGCACCTAAAACTCTGTAAAATCACTTACGAAAGAAAATCTACATTTTCAGATGTTGGTGGGGTAAAGCTCCTAATCCAGAAAGTCCTGTACCTGGTTTTCAGAATGGCTGAAGACCCAAGATTTCCATAGTTTGAAGTGGAAATGAACCTTAGAAAACGGAGTTTAACATTTATCTGAACACCTAAATGTGACTTAAAAGCTTTGGTCAAATTATTTTCCCCCATGGAGACACCATAGCACATCTGACTTCTCATCGTATATTTTAATTTGCCAGAGACTATTTGATCCCTGGGAGACAGCATGGTACTTCTGTCTGTCACACAAATCGGATAGTATTACTGCTAGCCACCCCTACCCCAAGCAAGAATCTTTGATATCAGGTCAAACCCCATCAATTCTTTATCAGTTCTTCCTTAAAGATGACATTGATTAGAAAGAAGCAGTTCTCATGAAAATCTTAAAACACTGTAAGCCCGTTTAGCAACAGGTGCTCTTTACAATTGACTTCTATACTTCATAGCCACAATGCGTGAAGTCATCTTTCTTCACAGCTAAAACTCATCAGGCCCACAAGCAAACTATGGAGTTAGTTCCTGCCTGTCATAGATGGTCATTTCAACTAGAAATAATCAAGGCGAAAGTCAACAGGGCAACAAAGGCTGAACAGGAACAACCACACATATTGGTTGTAGTTGTTACACACTGGATTCAGTTTCCTAAACTTAAACATTTGAGATAGCAGGGCATAAGCCACTAGCCTCCAGCTGCCACTCCAGAAGTCTGAGAGCCTCCTGTGTGGTGTCTCAGTCAGCCTAGGGAGACTCAGAGGTCGTTAGACACCTAGGTCTAGGCAAATGGTTCAGCATTCCCTACAGTGAGAAAACCACAATAATATGGCATAGGATGGGACTGGGTTTACAGGATGTGCTTGACTGAGGTACCCCAAACCTGATCATATTGCCCAAATTGACAGAAGACATTTAATGTGTAAGGTGGAGTTCATCTCATTTAGCTAGGGATGCTATGATTTGACATTTACAGCTAAAAGTCATCTAGCTTCCTTTGCAAGAAATGGAGAGAAATAGGCATCTTGAGGATGTGATTCATCTCATTTAAGGGACATTTAGCCTCTAGATGCCTCAACCTCTCTGTATAGGCTATAAAGGGAGTGTGGACAATTAGCTTCTTTGTATATAGACACCAGTGCTATAAATGGCTTAATCAGTACTTCACAATTTTACTCTTGATTCCCACTGACTTCGAGGGGTACCTGGGAGCTAAGAAATTCAAGATATAGCCGTGGCATCAGCTTTTTCTAAATTAAGATATTGCATAGTCATTAGTGAAGTTATGCACAGCATTTATGCATGCCTTTGACGTTCAATATCCTTTCAGTACCAGAACAGGTTTTTTTCTGCAAAGTAGGAAGAATTAAAATTCCTTATCTCTTGCTGCTGTTAGGAAGTTTGGATCTTCAGAAGTAGACATGGAAGTTTGATCTTGTTCTTGGTTTGTTGGGGGTTTTTTGACATGGAGAAGCTTAAATTAGCTTATGCCTTTACCCGGTCTTTGCTTTTAACAGTACTGGCTGTTTGGGTGATTACTGGTGTTTGCCTATTCCAACACGAAGAATGATGGTCTTTAAATTCATAGCTCTCTCAACTGTTTCACCTACTAGCTGAGACCAGTAAACACTTTCTTCCAGATGGCCAGAAAAATCTTGTCAGCTCAGGTCTCACTGTCAAGGGTCCAAAACTCACTGACCAAGTTCTTTTAGATATCCCACGCATGGAGAGTGTAACATTTGATATCAAATTTACTTATCTGAAGACAGTTGATGTTGCATGGGATTTCTGATTTAGCAGGGTCATGCAAAGCATGCTGAAAACACAACACAGTTAAAGCACAACACCAGTGTGTTTCCCATTACCGGTCTCTATAATATGCTCACCGTCATGACACTGGGCATCCCCAGTTGCTGGGAAGGAATACATGGGTTGAAGCCAGCTCAAGCCCATTCCTCTCCTCAAAATTCCTTTGCTAGTTGTCTAGTTTTTATACTCTATGTTGGGCTGAGCCACGTATTCACTCCCCCTATGCTGGTCTGGCGAACTCAGGGAGACATTCACAGTGTTTTAATGAACTCAGAGGGCTTGATCCACTCAACTGTTGATAGCTGTTTATCTAAACCAAAGGCCACCCTCCAGTCCTTTTTTGTGTTGAGAAAAAGTCAGCTTCTTTGCAACAGCTGTGGTCACTCACACCCCGCATCATTCCCTGAGCTTCACAGGCACATTGTCCTTGTCCATCTCCTCTGAGCCTTCTTTCATTTTAGGGGTTTATTGGTCAGTCACACTTGGTAAGATGGCTTAAAAGGATTTTTCTACTATTGTTTCAGCTGCTAGATGTGATGAAATGTGGCAATACCAGAAAACTCCTTCTTTGCTCCAGGTGCAACTTGGTGTGTGCCAGGAGGAAGCAATTCAGCAGGCCAAGTGGGATTCACCATCTCCCTGGCCCACCTTACTGAACTACCAATGTGAAGTGGAGTGATTCTGATTAAACAGACCTATCTTCATTGCCTGTAGGGCTAATTCTGTACCCTTGTCAAAGAGCCAGTGCAATGCCCCTGGGTTACTTAGGCTCTACAATATATGAAAGATCTTGGGCAGAGTTTTTGACAAAATTTTCACATTCCCCAAGTGCAGGGAAGTTGCTCTTCCATGCAGTCTTCAAACAAGCTGACACAAGAGAAGCCTGCTGGGGTTGGCTCAGTTTATATGCAGTGAGCCCAAAAAGACAGAAGCCAATATTCCACCCTATAGCTGGAATCAGCAGTTTATCTGGTTAACTATTTACAGTGCAGCTGGCATGCTTGAAGAAGCTGAATTCTCTTCCTTTTCTTTAGGGTAAATCATGTTCACTTGGGCATCGTGAGGCTGCAATTTACCCTTAGCACAGGCCTGTTATGAAATAACTATACTCTTACTATTTAGAAAGAAACTCAAGTGACCACTTAGGGGTTTTACGGCATTTTTAGCTAAAGATGATGCTATCATTCCACATCACAGTGTGATGATTTCCATTTGCTAGTCAAAGGTATTTTAAATCTTTAAAATATCTGAAAGCATGGATAAAACTCTTAGGACACATCTGTAAGTTCAAAAAGCCACACTGAAATCAAACTAGTAATAAATGCTCTTTGACTGATATCTTAGATACCAAATTGTATTCTGGAAGCATTTTTTATAACCAAATTCTGAACTCTGAAATAGGGGTTTATAACGGAAACAATTACAAAAGCAAGGCCAAAGCCCTGCATCTGGATTCAATGGGAGCACCCTAAGGCTTGGACGTTCTACATCTAAGTCTGTACAAATAAATGTTAAAAACCTCAGTAGTGTAGCTACAGTGGACGTATACAGTTTCTTTCTTGAGGAAAACAAAAGAAAGAGGTAGTAATAAGCAGAAATAGTTCTAAAAGTATGTACCTTTTCTGTAGAAAAAAATGTAGCTCTTTTATTTTTCAGAATGTATTTCTAAATACAGTGACATTGTACTTTCAACTCTACAGCTGTGTTGATAGATTTAACCCCACTCCTAAATATGGCCTCTAAGTGTCATTTGGGCTATATTGTAGAAGAAAGCCTGGACTTCTGCTGTGTTCGCTTATTAGAGCAGCTGCATACCTTGTGTGCTTCTCTTGTACCAGCAGGAAGACAAATCAAACGTGCGGACTTTCCTAGAAGGACTCCTAGGTTGTATACTGCATGGGATTAGTATGGAATGGGATCTGTAGGCTGCTTGAATTCAGACTGCTCTTACAACAACAGCATCTTACAACTAAAGATGTGGACAAGTCGAGTGGAGTCAGGCAGCAAAGTGGTCACTCACTTTGCTCTTTGTCCCATGCTCATAGAAATAATTTGCTTGCAGCCTGGTAGTACTAAAGATACACTTGTGATGTGTGCTACAAAAATACGCAAGTCACACATGGTATAGAAATCTGACTTCTAATATTCTGGTCCACTGGATTTCATTTAGCCATTCATATCATGCAGATTTATCTACTGCTGCACTATTACAAACATCATAAAACCGAATAAGGTACAGCAAAACATAATCTAACTCTGCACTTACCTGCCCTGACATGCTGAGCATTAGGAAAACATCTTTTCTCTTTGTTCACATGCTGTTATAATACTTACACACCTCACATATAAAACAATTAGAACTGTTCGTTCTGTAAGACTATACGTAAGTAAATCAAAAAAGCTGTTCATTGCTAAAATCCTCTAACCTCTAAGACTAAACATTGGTTTTGCTGCCTTCAGTTCAGTTCTTATAGAGGGCATGCCAAGATGTCTGTGGCCTATAGGAACCTTAAGAGTCAGAGCAGGACATATCTCACCATTTCTCAGAGAGTCAGCTCTCCAGGGTTTGTGCTCGCTAGCGTGTTATTAATTACCTGGCACCAACTATTCAAGGCCTGTTTCAGTATGGCTACTCTTAGCGCTGCAATACATTCAGTATTGCAATCTGGGCATCCACTTCAGGATTTCAGGCTTGCCTTCAGGCACGTAAAATCCAATGAATCTGAAGTGTTTCTCTGTTAGCCTTTGATGCAGAAATACCCGTGTAAGAATACCAAAAGGGGTAGGAGGGGGACTTGTTTAAATCAAGGGAGTGTTTGCAAAAGCAGGGATGGAAAAAAATTGGGAGCTGGAAAATGGTTTCTAACTTAATATGCTGGAATAGCTGTCCAGTGAAAGTAAGAGGGGAAAGATCTCTGATTAGTTTTGCAAAGGACCTTGCTAAGTTTCTGAAAAAGGTTGTACATCAGGATAGCCTGTGTTAACAGGAGGTTAAGTTCATTGGCCTAAGAGTCAGATGTGCTTCTTAGTGAGGTAACAAGAAGTGACTGCAGATTGCAACGTGTTTCAAGCATACATCAAGAAGAGTGTCAGCAAGACTTGGATCTTAAAGGGAAGCCCACTGCTAACAGCTGAGTATTTGGGTCTAGGTTTAATTCACAGAAGGAACTTGCTGAGCAGTGGATTAGCAGCAGATTTACAAGGACAGAAATTGTTTTTCACTTTTAAATATTGTTCAGTATAAAATGAACAACAGTGGCTGAGAAGGTTAAAACTGAGGAAGTGGAGGAACATTTCATAATTTGAAATGCCAAATAATACAGTTCAAATGACAGTCACCCCAGTAAATTGAAGGAGACTCATGTGGAGAATGTTTACTGCATGCTGCTACAGATCCTTCTTGCATCCTTTTCTCTTTTTTTTAAATACCTTAATAAACTTGATTTCTTGGCTAAAGAAGGAAAGCAAATGAATAAAGCTCTCATCACCTCTTTTATTTCAGTTTTTATTTTGAAAAGAGGGATATATTTTCCCTTCCTTGGTTAATTCTTTAGCTCACAACATAAAGAAGAAAATACGGCTCTGTTATGCTTCATTTCATAGATGTGGAAGTAGCATAGAAAATGCTCAACTGTTTCCGTGTTATTATTCCCAGGTTATTAACAGTCTGATAGAAGTACACTATGCAGTTGAAAGAAAAACTTCCTCTTCACACCATTTCACTAGGAAAATAGAAATAAAATTAGAGGAAAAAAGAGATTATGGCATAGAGGAAAGTAAACCTACTTCTTCTAGTGGTATCTCATTACAGATTGCAGCAGATTCCTTCATTCATCCTTTTCATCACAGTACATCTTTAAATACCTTCACTTGTTAGCACTTTCAGGTGCCACAACATTGACTGCCCTTTCGCTTTGCCATTTAGAGCACAAAGGTAAAGCAGCACTGTATTTCTCAAGGTAACAAGAGGAATGAACTTGCCCCCCAGGTTCTCATTCAGATCACCCCTCAGATAAGCCAGGTACAAATGGGCTGCACTGCTTTGGGGGAAGCCCAAAAACCCTGCCTGGCTTCGGCAGCGTAGATAACACTTGTCTGTCCTGTGGTCAAAGCTCTCCGGATGCGAGTCAGTCCGGCGGTACGTGATGGGCAGAAGTGTTAGCGCAGCGCTGTGCCCAAGCAAACAAACTCTGCGGAAAGGCAGACGTGGGATCAAGCTCACACAGCCCCACAATCCCCATCCGAAGCTGGCCTGCAGCCACAGCCAGCGGGCTCCAGCCACCCACCAGACATGCCCAAAGGCGCTGGAAGCGAGGACAGTCGTGTGACATCTTTGTTTGCACTGGCACAAGAAACGGTTCTGTTTTGCCGATGCCAGCTGAGGGCCCACCAAGGCAGTGGCGGACCCGCAACACAATCTCTGACCAACTCCCTGCCTTCCCTTGTTGCCTGTGTTTTCTGCGTACCTCGGTGAGTCTTGGCCTACCGTTCCTTTTCCTCCCACACTGCTGACCCTCATTTTTCTTCATTTCTTGTTAATCAGCATTTACTCCAATTAGTTTGTGATATAACTTGTCAGGCACTACAGTACAAACGCGTGAAATGTCAAAAGCAAATAAAGGAAACACTGGCACTAGAGTCAGCATGCTCTCCCAATACAAATACCCAGCGCCTGAAGACAAGTAGAGAACAAGTCACGACAGCGCACGGCTATTATTTCTGTAAGCTAACAGTTTGTTTTTCTGCATCACAAAATTGAATGCAGTCCATCAACTTTTCTAGACCTCCTCATTTTTCTGCTGGAAGTTAAACAAGGTCCTAATTCATCTGCAGAAATTTATTCCCAATTCTCTGCCAAGTGGTAAAAGCAAGAGTTAATTTATTACCAGCTCCAACAGAAGGCATTTAAAAACTGCTGCTTTTTCACATGTGTACCACTCACTGCACTTCAGTCTTCTGGGCTCCATCCTTCTGCTCTTTAGAAGACAGCTGGGAAAGTCAACCTGTCCATCAGGTATATTCATCAGTGGGACTGTGATGGTCTACTCCTCTCTTCACTGACCTACAGCAAATGAAAGAATTTGACTTCAGCTTCAAAGAGTCAGTCCTGTTTAATAAACAGAAGCGCAGTGCTCTCCCTCCTTCCTCCATGAGGCCACTTGACAAGGGAAGCCGAGAGAGATGCTCAGCTCATCGCTGTGTTGGCACCAGGCAGAGCTAACAGGGGAGGAGGGAAGGCTGAAAGTTTAATGCTGCCTGCAGCTATTCTTTAAGCAAGAGCCACGGGATAGAGCAGTATGCTTTGATATGTCAGGAAGCAGAAGCTTGGGCAAGAAGAAGAGTAGCTAAGCGATGGAAAAACAACCCCAAACAGGAAGGCCTAAAGGCAAGGAGGAGATAAGTCATCTGAAGGAGGGTACAGAGAAGAGGGCAGCGATATATTGGCACTGCAGCTGCAAGGAGAGAGCCGAACAGTCCCTGACCTGGGAGGTTCAGAGAATAAAGATCAGTTGGTGAACTGTGGGGCAATGGGGGGAAGGAGATGCAAACCTTCTTACGTAAACAAAACCACATGGATGTACAGACACTATCTCCTCCCTTTGACATTCTCAACCACACATTTTAAATAGTATAAAACAGTAATGACAAGGCTCACAGGAACCACTAGCATTTCTCTCTCTATTCAAGCAAACAGCCTTGAAAATTACCCTGATTTTTTTTTTTCATTTGGCTGTTCTGATCTATACCAGTCTAGAAAAGAGCAAACTTTCCTTATTGCTTGTTACCCACAGTCCCAATTTACTATGGTGCTCAGATTTCAGACTATGAAAGCCTACTGATTTTTACTCATTTACAGTTACCATCTCATGTGCTCCCATTTCTATATCAGTTGTGGGCTTTTAATACTACACTACCTTGTAAAACACAATACTTGACTGATAAGATTTGTAAGACTATGACTTAAGCAAATGCCCATTATTCTGAAAATTAGGTTATATGGAAATCTGTAAAATCTGAATAATACTGCATTTCCCCACTTATCCTCAGCTATTAGAAATGTAGTTGGTGACTTTATTAAAATGTAAATACAGAATTCCTTTTTTTTAACAGAGAAATTATTCTTCAGAATTCCCAGAACCTCATCCCACTCCACCCTCAGTCCAGATGTTCAGACCTGATGTCTGCAGGCCACCATTGCCTCACAGCATAGATGCGCTTCCTACAAACTACTATTGCATAGCTTGCTGAGCTTTGTTTCGGTCCTTGATTTGGGCTCCTTGATCCAAACTCGTCAAAAATACTTTGGCAAGACAACTTAGGCAAGATAACTGGTTCCTAGAAAACCCAAAACTTTATTCCTGAGAGAGCAGCAGTGCTACAGTAGGTTGCCAAAATCCTTCTTTGACGTTGGCTCTCACCGGGAGGAGAAGGTAACTTGTAAGGCTGTGAGCTAACTAACCACGAGGCTAGTGATAGGAGTGGAAGCCGATCGGAACAAAGTCCAGGCATTTTATGGTTAGTGAAGGACAGTGAAAATAAGAAAGATAGCTCTCTCTAATAATACCCTTTCTCAAGCTGTCATCCTTGATTTCCCCTTCACTGCCTCCCAGTCTTGTCAAAAAGCCTATCATTAGCATGTCATTACCATCACCCTCCTACAACACACAGGTTCTTGTTCATGTGAACAGCCTCTTACCTTCAAGCTATCTTTTGGAAATGGCTGTACCTGAAACTCACTTGGTGCTCCCTACAGTCCCCTGGTATTTCTACTTTGTTTCCTTTGTTCCTTCGAGGCATTTTCCTACCACTTTGTAAACACTGTGTAAACAGCAGGTACCCAGCTGAAATGGCACATATCAGTGACACAGATGATTACCTTCACTGTTGATTTGCTTTGCCTCTCCCTATCCACTGCATAAAAACTTTAACCAACATAACTAGAGTTTATAAAGAGGCTTTCCAACCATTTACTGCAAGAGCTACCAGACAACCTAGCATCACTTGACTGACATCAGAGAAATTAAGACTGATGTACAATAGCTGTCAATCCAGATACCAGTAAATGTCTCTGGTTGAAATATAACTGAAACCTCAAACTACAAAAAATACTGTGGCCACAGGGCTGCCCAGGCCTATGTAGCATCTACAAGTTCCTATCATGGACAATCTTTAACTGCTAACTCCCTAATTGTATCTGCTACGTATCAATTTAAAAAAATCCTGTCCTTAATACTTTTCATTCCCATATTTTTCTAACTGGATTCAAATGGATTCCATAAAAAAAAAAAATTCTAAAACTTCGCAATAAGATAAACATATATAATAGAGCTGGATGTGATTTGTTGTCAAAGTAGTGTGATTTTAACTTGTGAACTGCTGCTGTATTTACTGTTAATACACAGTTGATACAACAATATGGGTTGGTATTGACATTTGCTTGTCTGAAAAAATTATTTACATTGAGGATAGTGAACATCATATTAGTGATATTCTTTTTGAATGCCACTGTAATATTTTATTCTCGTATTTATTTATAATATAGTTAAAAAACTTGCTCTCAAACTTTAGCACCTCTTTTTGAAGGAAGTCTCTTCTGAAATTTCAGACTCCAAGTAATGAACAAGTTCCTGTATAGACCTAGCAATCTGGGCTTCCGCACCTTTTTTTACAGTTCTACTTCCACTTGGTCCTACCATGTGATTTATTTTAATTTCACTAATTTTCAGAATGAACATACCATTATGCACATTAGGTGTAAAGGGCTACCACCACAATTAAGTCAGCTATAACTTCCTCTGTGTATCACTGGAATATTTAAATGGCTCTCCTCCCAGTAACAAAGAAACTATACACTTAGTAATAATACTTCTGTAGCTATGATGAGGAGAACAAACTGATGTGTACTGAAAGGTAGTAGGATCCTAATGAGAAAGTAAAAATTATAATGGTGTTACTTTAACTACAAGGAGTGGAAAGTAACGTTTTATGTACTGCTTAAATTAATTCACCCTAAATAATAGTAAAAGTAATAGCAATAGTAATACACTCTTCACACACTAGTTTAAGCTTGATAAAATACCTGAGTAAAGTATTATTAGCTACGAATTAATAAAAAATATGTTTTCTTTGGTTTTGAAAGTTTTGAGTCCTATAATAGGCCATCTGCAAAAGCTTTTGTATATTTACTGTGTGATACTTCTTCAAAAAATGACTTGTGTTCAGGCAAAATAATTTCTTCCTACTGCCATTATAGGCTATCAGGTTATGTGTGGGGATGAAATGTTGCCTTCAAATAGATTTGAGACCACGGACTACTGCTCAGACCTTAGTGAAGTCAGATTCTTCTTGGTTGTATTTAAACCAACTCTACACACCATAATTCTACTGAGATAGGTCAGGGGGATCAGACGATACACCAGTAGAGACCAAATAATTGCACATTCAGCAAAGATGCATGGTGGAAATGTTCTCTGTGGTGCAGAACTCAAACAGTTTTACTCTTTGAGGTAATTGAAAAAAATAATCCAGATGTCATCAAACTAAATCGCAATTTTTTTTCAAAATGTACTGCTTTTGGCAGGGGTGGAGTCAACTTTCTTCATAGTAGCTAGTATGGGGCTGTGTTTTGGATTTGTGACCAAAACAGCGTTGATAACCCAGGGATGTTTTCGTTCCTGCTGAGCAGTGCTCACCCAGAGCCAAGGGCTTTTCTGCTTCTCCCCCCACCCCACCAGCGAGCAGGCTGGGGGGGCACAAGGAGTTGGGGGGGACACAGCCGGGACAGCTGACCCCAACTGACCCAAGGGATAGTCCAGACCATAGGACGTCATGATCAGCAGATAAAGCTGAAGGGGGAAGAAGAAGGAAGGGGGGGACGTTGGGAGTGATGGCGTTTGTCTTCCCAAGTCACCGTTCCGCGTGCTGGAGCCCTGCTGTCCTGGAGATGGCTGAACACCTGCCTGCCCATGGGAAGTGGGGAATGAATTCCTTGGTTTGCTTTGCTTGCGTGCGCAGCTTTTGCTTTCCCTATTAAACCGTTTTTATGTCAGCCCACAAGTTTTCTAACCTCTACCCTTCTGATTCTCTCCCTCACCCCACTGTGGGGGATTGAGTGAGCGGCTGCAGGGGCCTGAGCTGCCGGCTGGGGTTAAACCACGACACAAAAGAAGTTCTGCAGCTAAAGCATGGATAGGAGCTTTTTTCTGCAAGTGAACCTTTATTAGCAGATTTGGAAGATATGACTTGTCCAGATTCTGATGCTTATCGCTAACAGTTGAAGAGGTTGCTCTCCCCCCAACTTTTTTGATAATCATACCTCTTACAGGTTTCAGAGCCAAAAATGGTTCATTAACTCAGATTCTGATTCTTTCTATTAATTTAGTGATGATACAACTGTCACAGCTTTACAGTCTAGGATGTAATGCCATTTACTATAGCAAACGTACTGTGGAGATGGAATTTGAAAGCTCCATGCCAAACCTCAGAGGGATTCTTACAGCTTAAGATGCACCTATACTGATTCCTGCAACTCTTTTGTGTCTTGAAAGACTAAGTTCGTTTTTCTGGAGCAGATGAGGGTAACTGCCATGCTGGCTATCTAGACAACAGAAAAATGTGTGTATTCAAAAACCCCACAGTGGAACTAAGTAGAGGACAGTGTGTGGTCTACTGTGGTACACCTGAATGTGAATTTTTCTCTGGACCGGAGGTAGGCTTACTTTTGCATACTGATAAAATTGCTGATACAGGAGGGAAACTGAGGAGGGGGACGTTAATGATTTAATGATTCGAGATTGAAGTTTGCTTCTCTGGCGGATTTTAAAGGTAAAAGGCAGCTCACGCCAGGGTCTACATTCAGTCTGGTTCGTTTTGCTACCGGTTGCTGCCTTTTCCTGTACGGCTGTCATTGCCTCCCCGCTCCAGTTTTGAGGTCCCTTCTGGTCACGAGCATTTATTCGGGGGGACAGGCCATCAAATTCTCACGCCCAGCCCGGGTGCAGGTCTCTGCAGCGGTCCTGGGCCAGCACACCCGCCGGATCGGGCCGAGCTCCCTTCTCCGTCCTGCGGCGGGACACCCACATCGCTCCCGTTTGGGGCCGATACCCCCGACCCCGCAGGCCGTGAGCTCCCAAAACGAGCAGCCTCACCCCGCAGCGTCCCAAAACCACCGGCTCCGCCCGGCTCCCGGCACCAAAACTTCAACTCCCGGACCCAGCCGCCGGCTCAGCCTTTCCCCGGCGCCCACCTCCCCCCCCCCCCAACTCCTCCGCGGGCCCGCCCGCAGCTTCCCCCCCCCCTTCTCCACCCGTGGAGGGGCCGCCCACCCCCGCAAGAGGAGCCGCTCCGCCGCGCCCTCCCCTTGCACAGCGCCCGGCGCGGGGAGGCGGGCGGAGCGGCGGACGCTCCGCTTACCCCGCGCCCCTCGTTCCCCCCATGCGGCGGCGGGCGGTGGGAGGTTGGTGGTGCTGCCGCCTCGGGAGCCGCTTCCCCAGGCAACCCGGTAAACGGCGGGGAACCGCCGGCGTCGCCCGCTCGCCCGGTTTCGGCAGAGCCCGGAGCGACGCGCTGGGTTCCCGCCGGGGTTGAGGGGTTGCGGCGGACGCAGGGGGCAGCCGGGGAAGGCGAGCTCTGGCAGAAAACTACAAAAAAAAAACCCAAACCAACAAAAAAACCAAAGCGACGCCCCAGGCGGTGTCCTGCCCGGCTGCCGCCCATCGCTTATGCTTATCCGGGGGGGGGACGACCCGGCCGGGGCGGCGGAGCCCGCAGGATGACGGGCCATGAGGAGCGCTAAGGCGGCGTCGAGGCGGGCCGCCGCCGGCCGCGATGAGCCTCGGCGAGCCGGTGCCGGAGGGGAGGCCGGGAGCCAGGTAGCCGCCGCCCGCCCGCCGCGCCGCCCCGCGTCGCCGCCGCCGCCGCCGCCGCTCGCCCGCAGCCCCCCGGGGGTATGGGAGCGGCGGGCAGCGCCCGCTGAGACCGCCGCGCCCGGCTGCAGGTAAGGAGCCCGCGGGCGGCCGGTGCCCGGGGTGGGGGGACACACGGTTTGGGGTGGGGGCTCTCCCTCGCGGGTCCGTGCCGGGAGGAGGAGGAGGAGGAGGAGGAGGAGGAGGCGGCGGGGGGATCGGCGGTCGGGCGCCCTGCGGGGACGTTCTTCCCTACCGGGAAGCATCTGCCCTCCGGTACGGTAAAAAGAATCCCGGTTGGGGGGGGGGAGAACCGCGCTTCCACCCCGGCGGCGGCTGGCGCTCGGCCCGGCCCGGCGGGAGGGGCAGCGCCGCGCAGGATCCGCCGCCCCCCCACCCCCCACCCCACGAACCTCCCCGCGGGGCGGGCGCGGTCCTGCCGCCGCCCCGCCCCCCCGGCAGGCTGCCGCAGCCCCGCCCCGGCCCCGCCCTAACGGTCGCGGTGGAGCCGCAGCCCATTGGCTGGCGCGCTGCGCGGCGGCGGGGGAGGCAGCCAATGGCGGCGGCGGGGGTGGGGTGGGTGGGGTGGGGCAGTCGAGGGCGCCCCCTGGCGGCGGGGCGGGGCGACCTCGTCCGGGCCCCGCGGGGGTTTCTCCCGCGAAATCTGCGGCAGAGCGGCTCGGACGTGGGTGGTGGAGGCCGGCGTCGGTTCTTACCGGGACGAAGGACGGCTCTTCGCCAGCCCCTCGCGAGTCACCGCGATTTCCTCTTAACCTCGGCGAGCACCTCCTGTAGCAAAATGCGGTGCCCCCTCCCCAAGGGGCTCGAAACGGATAGGACGTTTTTTAAAGGGAGTTCTCATTAAAGGGAACATTATGGAAAAGAGCACCTGAATATTCTTAACGGAATTAAAAGCTATTTGTCTTGTAAGGAATGGTAAACGTCTCATTAACTTGACCACAGATATTTGAGAAACCTCTTCATCCCGATGAGCCTCTCCTTTGAACTGTAATGGTTTGCACATGATGGTCTTAGGGAAAAAAAATGTGTGTCTCATTGCTAGCAGATCTGAGAAAATCTGACTTTTATACTAAAAGCAATAACTAATGGAACTAATAATAGCTAGTAGAACGGAATGCCTTTCCATCTTTGTCACGCAGTTATGCAAGAGCAGGAATACTAAATTTCTGCTACTAATAGTAGCCTGCATTCCTGTATGGCTTTAATCTGAAGAGCTCAAATTCTTCTGATGGTAGGGACAAGAATAGGGATATTTCAAACTCATTTCACCAAGTTAGGCTGCTTAATCTGTAATTAGACATCCACATAAATTATTTTATTTTCAGAAATGGTTAGTGCTCAAGGTCAAGTTCAAGTTGTGTTTTCTTGTCTGTTCTGGCACAGTGCGCATCTTTAAATGACCCTCCATGGGTCTAGCCGTCCAGGTTTAGACACACAGTTCTGAAAATCTGAACTCAAGTGTTGATAGGCAAGGCAAGATTATATGTATAAATTTTGTTGCTTACAGTTCTTCTTAGGTCTGTGCTTATGCTTCTAAATAAATTGTCAAGATTTATCAATTCGTAGCTCCTGTTTGGTTAAGATTGCAACGTAAGAGCACATCCAGCATCGCACAGTAATGTGTGGCAGAGGATGACAGAGTCCAGATCTGTGGCCAACCAGTTCTTTCCTTCACTCTCTCTCTCTCAATGACAGCATTTCCCATAGACACTATGAATGCGACTCACTCAGCCGCATTTTACCCTCCTGAAAGTTAGTAGCCTGTCTAAAAGCTTGGCAGCTAGGCTGGGTGAGTTAGCTAATCAGGGACCTAATGAGGCTGAATCGTACTATTTCTGGGTACCCGATCAGGTAGATACCTGATATTGTTCCTCTTGAAATGAACGTGGGTGGCTTTTTTTCTTTCATTGACTGTAGAGGGAGCCATGGCAATTTGCTTGAACTAGGTGCTTCCCTTGAAGTTTTCTAATTTTTAGGCGAGAGGAGTACTACTACTATCCTTGGCATATAGAACAAGCCTACGGAATTTATTACCGTGGGGAGACAGCGTGACTTTGGTAAGATAGGTTTTTAGTAGAGTAGTAGAAGGGAATTACGGGGGGAAAGCTAACTCTGAAGGAGCAAATGAGGCGGGAGGAAGACAACCTCTTCCCGACTGCCCTTCGCCTTGACTCTGCGGACCTTCTGGGACGCTGCGGAGCACGGCTAGGTCTCTAAAGCTTCCTAAAAGGACTTAAACCAATCACGTTTCTTCTCTCTCTCCCCCCCTCCCCGGCTGTTTCCCCCCCGGACGACCCAGGAGGAGCGAGGCGAGGGGAGGCGACAAGATGGGGGCGCGGGCGGCGGCGGGGGCGCTCTCCGTGGTGCTGATCCTGGGGCTGGGGCTGCCGCCGGGCGCCCTGGGTTGCCCCCAGCCCTGCGCCTGCTACCTCCCCACCGAAGTCCACTGCACCTTTCGGTCCTTGGCAGCCGTGCCGGCGAGGATTTCGAAACATGTGGAAAGAATCAATTTTGGGTTTGTATGGCAGGGCGTAGCAAACGGCTTCGCAGTCTCGGTGCCGAATGCCGGAGCTCTTCGCGGACGGCGATCTCTGCGTGTTGCTTTTTAAGTAGAATCGCAGAGACGGGGGGTTACTCGCAGGCGCTGTATTTCAAGCACTGCCAGTACTGGCGTGGAGAGAGCTTTAGCGTAGCCTTCCTGTTTCAAAGAAGAGTTACTGTTGTTTTCGAATAAATATTTACATCATGGTGTCAGTGGTTCTTGACAGATAGGACACGCAGTCTTTTATAGTCTATAAAAAAACAGATTGAATTAAACCTACTATGGGGTTTCTACTAAATGGTGAATTTTATCCCTGATGTCAAAAAATACAGCAGGAATAAAATTCTGTGATGTAGCCAGGTAGCATTTTGGAGAACAATGACATATAGCATATCTTAAAGCAATACAGTAAAAACAAAGTTATTCTGTTGCCTTTGCAGTTGTTTTTGGGTTTTTTTTTTCAAGGAACTTAAGCACAATATAAGCAGACATCAATGTTTTGGGGAGAGATTGCTCAGGCTCCAACTCACTTTCCTCCTCCAGGGTATTGCCAGCTCACACCTGTCTGTCAGATTGTGAGACAAGAAGGCAGGTACAGTTGGCAGGCTGCCTGTCACAGAAGTGCTGTGTAGGATCATTATGTGACAGGGCATGGTGCAAGAGTCACAGTCCTCTTCTGCTTGATATCAGAGCTGCCTCACTGCCTGGTATGAACTCACCCTGACCACCTCAAGGCCTGTAAGCTGCAGCTCACCATGCAATGACTGACAGTAGGGACCTTGATTTTATTTTTTTTTTGCTTCTCCATAGTTAAAATTTGTATCCACCAGCACTTTATCCACCTAAAGCCTAATTTTGATTTTAGTCTCAAAGTGCCCTTGTACTCAGTAACTCTGTATTACAGCAATCTGTACTTTCATGCCATTTTTGAGTCAAAAATGCCTCCCTCTCCCCCCACATTCAAACCCACACATATTCACAGTCAACTCTCCCCCATACATCAACATTCTGTGGCAAACTCTATCCCTAAATTGCTTTTCAAAATGCGATGTAGGCTTCTAAGTTATTTAGACATTTTGGCTGTTTTTTAATAAAAGTACGTTATTTGATACTGCTAGCATAAAAGCCCTTTCCTATCTTTGCCCCTTCCCGTGGAAAAACAGTCTTAGCTATCTGTTGTTGCATTTCTTTCAATTTGGAAAGCAGCTTTTACCATATTTGTATTTTAAGGTGCTATATATTTAGTAGGTAAAGATTGTTTTCCTAACTAGAAATAATTTAGGTAAAATTATTTAGAGAACTTAATATTTTTTAGAAGGCCTGATGTTGAAATAAGGAATTTTAACAGGATGACTGCTATAAGCCTAGTAGATCTGTAATAGGACTAAAAATATCAAAACAGTAGCCTAAATTTTTAGCAAATTCAGAATCTTCAGATAGGTAACATGATGAGGATCTGAAAGTATTTCCTCCATATTCAAAGCATTTTAATTTCTCGCTGTCTCTTCCCTTCCTTTCTAGAAAGTGTTACAAAATAGGAAAAATATTTAAAATTCTATGCTTAATTCAGAGGCTTAATGCCCAGATTAGCTCGTACATTTAATTTTATGTCTACATGTGGAAAACCCCGAATGTAGAGCTAGGCCACCGACCTTAAGACTTCTGTATTGGCAAATAAAACCTGATTTATTTGTCCAAAGTGAAACTGAATTATTTTCAAGAAGTAGATTTTCGATATTACTTCTCTAAAAGGGTTTTCTAGGCTCAAATTATGTAATCGGAAGGTCAATTCCTAGATCTTATGTAATTAGTTGCTGTAGCAAATTACATGTAACAGTCAGTGAAGCGGGATGTGACTTCCTGCTTCTCATGCTGTTTGGGAGATACCTATTTTTAATGTCCTCTCTCCAAATCGTTATTCATTTATTGTTAGATGCTGTTTTGGCAACACTGCAGCCTGCCTAGTTTGCCAGACTCCATAGCATCATTGTTTGGCTACAGGCCATTAATTTATTACCGTTCCATAAACCAAGCTGCATGGAAAAACACACTGACAACTATTTGAACTTAAACTCCTATTTATTACTCTTACTCCTAAATTACAGCTAAAGTGCCACAAATTGAGTTAAAAGAAATCTTAATCTAAACATGAACTAAGTATACTTGGCCTTGTAAAAATGTTTCAGTAACTTCTGGCCCTTTGACAATGCATTAAGATCCCTCCAGTTTTTCCTGAAACTTAGGTTATGCTAATTTTACATTTGCAGTCCATGACACTCAGTGCATAAAATGTAACTGCACATGTGATTTTTTTCCAGGTTTAACAGTATACAGTCTATACACGAAAACTCCTTTGCAGGACTTACAAAACTGGAATTGCTCATGATACATGGAAATGACATTCAGAATATACCTAATGGTGCTTTGAAAGATCTTGTGTCTCTACAGGTAATGCTCAGGTCTTACTGAATTTCATAAATTCTAACTTCCATGAATAACAAAAGACAAAAACAAGCGGGTTTTGTAATGCCTTTCTTAGGTTTAAGGTAACATTTTTCCCCAAATACACTGGAGATCTATTAACTACGTCTATGTCATACTTGATAATGCCAACTAATACTCAGTTGTGTTCTCCCTCTTTGACCAGCGTATCATTTTTCAGTGGTGCAGAGGATATTTGAATGTGGGAGGAAAACCTCTGCTTGCTTGCTATTCTGTTTGGATTTAGATCAAAAACCAAAATTAATCTCTTTTTTTTTTTTTTTCTTTTAGGTTTTCAAAATTAGTTACAATAAATTGAAAGTCATAACTGGCCAAACTCTTCAAGGACTTTCAAGCTTAATGAGACTGCACATGGACCACAACAGAATTGAGTTTATTCATCCAAATGCTTTTAATGGATTAACTTCTCTGAGACTGGTCCACTTAGAAGGAAATTTGCTCCAGCAGCTTCACCCCCACACCTTTTCAACATTTATGGTCCTTGATTATTTCAAACTGTCAACAGTGAGACATCTCTACCTATCTGAAAATGCTCTTAGGACCTTGCCTGCAGGGATGTTTCAAGGCATGCCCCTGCTGGAAAATCTTTACCTTCATGGGAATCCATGGGCCTGCGACTGCAGTTTAAAGTGGCTCCTTGAATGGAACGAAGTTTCTGGAGGTAAGAGCAAAAATGCCAATGCTTCTTCAACTCATAATGTTAGATCTTTTTTTTTCCTGTTCTGCATACGGATGGTTCTGTTATTTCCTGAGTATTATTACTTACATGATGTCTATGTGTACTATTGTGTTCCATTACCATTCAATAAATGCATGTATTTAAAAAACAGTGTAAAGAAGAAGCAGTTGTGTGTCACTGGCTAAAAATCTGTATTCAAACCCAAAGGAATTAGCCATTACATTCAAGATGGAAAAAGTGATAGTGACATTTGTAGTTGGAAGGAGGAGATAGGTTATAACCTGTTAATGTGTTCCTTTGTACAGCGATACACCTTTGACTAAGGGCTGGCGATTGTTCTCAACCAGCAAAGCTAGTAACTATGTGCTCTTGTGGGAGGTGGAAACGTTGGATTTGAACTTGTTTGGCTAAGGAAGGAATGGAAACCAGGTTTCCAAATTCCTGGATGAGTCCTTTAACTTTGATGCTATTAAAGTTAAGGCTGTTAAGTAATATGCATCCTTCATGTCTACCTGTGTTTCTTCATTGACCACGACTTCCTTTTGTGATGGAGAAAATCTGGTTTAAGTATTTTCAAAGAACACCTACAATCTTGCAATTTTTTTCCTAGAATAACTGGTCTATCTTCGTTTAGGCTTAGATGTGAGATAAGTATCACACTGCTTAGGCTGGAACAATTCTGGTCATGTGCAGAAGCAAAATACAAGAAGCAAAAAAAAAAAAAAAAACAACCAGAAGAGTTTTATAATGCCTATATATCAGGAATACACAAAATGAGGGGTTTTTTGAATGTCAGTTTTCGATTTGGGTATCTCAGTTCACTAATGCCCCACCTCAGGTTGCTAAGTGCTTACTGTAGTAGGCCAGAGGGACTGGTGTTATACCAGAGCTGCCGCTAAAATATTAAGAGGGAATTGTCATTTAATTGCAGCTGAAGATGTCTCGAATGCTGGAGTCACAAGGTGTATATAATGATTTGAAGCATGTATGGTGGATGATGGTGGGTCTTGCCATCTTAGAATACGTAATTCATCGCGGTTTTGCACTTAGCTATACGACAATACTTTTAAAAGTGTGTGATACTTGAATGTGTAATGTAAGTGTTCCTGCCTGAACTGATACTTGAGGCATCTAACTTCGATATTCTATTTCACTAGCTTACATTTTAATATTCTTATATACTCTCCTTGATCCAAATGAGTATGTATATTAAGTGTACTTAAGTTGCACTGTAAGTTATAACAATGAAATACTAGATGAACTTTCTTCCCTTGTGCAGTGTTGGCTTTTTAACATTTTTATTCAATTAGATTCCCTTTTTGCACTACAACAGCAATGATTATGGGAAAGAGAAAATAATTTATCCATGCCATTTACATGTATGACAGGTTTTGCATCTTTATATAACTATAACATTACCTTCTTTGGGAATTCTGTCCAGATAGAGTTATTAAAGTTCTTCAGACCAATGTGACCACTGCCAAGTTGGTTGTGGGCCAGTTCTGTCATGAAGCGTGCTTCCTTATCTTTGAAACATCATACTTGAATCTGCAAGTGATAGACTGGTTCAGTTAAATATTCCATTTGTAAGAACTTTTCAAGCAAATTAATGTATCAGACTGGAAAAGCATATATTTTTAATTAAAAAATGGTATGAAATTTTGCCACTCTTCCCCTTCTTCTAACATTTTGCCTTATTACCCACCCGTATATTGGTCATTCATTCAAAGATCCCTTATTCCTCAGGAGTGATCAGCATGACAGTTATTCCTAGAATAACTGGAATACATTTTATTTACAACATGTTTCCAAACTAAATATGTAAGGCGACATTTGACATTCTAGTGAGCAGAACAATGTAATAAATATATGACTGTTATTTTGCAGACAGGAGTATTTCTGGCATTGTTAGAAGAGAGGAGTCAAGGCTATCATTTCCTGTTTTAGTGCTCCTTCTCTGTTTTAGTTTTTATTTTATCGTTGCAGAGTTTACAGTTATTTCAGAGGTCAGGGAAGAAGTGGCACTTACTTACTTTTTTTTTTGCTGCTGATAAGCTTGTAAGTGCAGGAACTAGTTGGCAGATTTTGGTAGCTACAGTAGAATGTTTTGTATATTGCCAGTACTGTTGTTAATGAATAGAGAAGAATAAAAAGCTTCTTGGATTATTTAATGATGAAGTTCAGCATTTCTCGGGCAAATGCTGCATGTTTGAAAGCTGAGAGGACCCAGTCCTCTTCACGTTAGATCCACAAGTTCGATAGGTAGGCTGTCACTGAACAGATGCAGACTTTTTAACACAGTGTAGATTTTTGCTGACTTATAAAATATTGCTCTGAAGACTTCAATTTCTAGGCATTTTATTCAGAGGCAGTGAATCTAATTTTCAGAAGGATGGAGTATTCGATCCTCTCATTAAAGTCAGAAGAAATTGTGGTCAGTTTGAGAATCAGGCACCCATTCAACTGTAAAACAAAGAGGTGCCGTTTTAAAAGCCTTGCCTTATGTGTCATCTGCCATAATGCATTCCTCATGCGGTCCATTTTGCACTTTTGAGAGTTCTCTAACTCTAGGACAGAGTTTTTCAGCTTACCTATCTTTTGTCTCCCCCCTTTTTTTTTCTTTCTTTTTTTTTTCTTGCAGGTGTTTTAAAATGCAAAAAGGACAAAGCCTATGAAGGGGGGCAGCTCTGTCCTAAGTGCAACAGCCCGAAACAGCTGCAGAAAGAAGATATTCAAAACTTGAAAGATATTTCCTGTAGGAAACCTGTCATTCAGTCCTCACTGAGGCAGAATAGCAGCACTCAAGATGAAGAAGATGGTGACAGTTACGAACTCCCTCTGGAAGAGCTTCAGTCCTCTCCATGGAACATTACTCTAAATATGACTGATGAGCATGGCAATATAGTCCACCTGAACTGTGAAATCAAAAAACCAACAGGCTCTACCAGAATTCAGTGGAATCAAATCCAGACTCAGGAGATAGATATAAATGCTACAATTTCACTGGATTTTGAATGTCCAATGAATCGAGAAAACTATGAAAAACTATGGAAGCTTATAGCTTATTACAGTGAAGTACCTGTCAAGTTAGAGAGGGAATTTATGCTCAGCAAAGAGCCTAAAATAAGCTATCAGTACAGGCAAGGCTCAGATTATGATGCTCTTTACTACACAGGCGTAAAAGCTCAAATACTGGCTGAGCCTTCCTGGGTAATGCAAGCTCTTATAAATATCCAATTAAACAGGCACCAGAGCACAGGGAAAAAAGTGGTGCTATCTTTTTTTACAGCATTTTCTCAGAAATTTCGTACCAAAGACACTGGGCAGCAGAGAAGCTGGGTAATGATAGAGCAAAACCAGAGCACAAGGACAGCGCAGAGTGTGGTGGAAGGGTCGGAGTTTCAGCTGAGCTGCGATGTGAAAGCCTCTGAGGGCCCCTCCATTCAGTGGCTCTTTCCAGATGGGACTAAACTGCAGGCGCCATTTAATCAGAAAGACAGTAGGTTTTCCATTCTTAGTAGCGGCCAGCTAATAATCAAAGCAGTGAGTTACACTGATGGTGGTTTGTACCACTGTGTTGCCCAAGTGAGAGATGATGTGGATGTAATGGCTTACAGACTTGTAGTGCAGCCTCCAGCTATACAGGTAGCTGATTCAGACGTAGTGAGAGTTGAAAAAAATGTTGGAGATCCAATAGTTTTGCCATGCAATGCAGTTGGCATCCCAGAGCCACAGTTGAACTGGATTCTTCCAAACAGCCAGGTACTTACTGATTTATCAAACTCTTCAAAAGGATATATGTTGGACAATGGCACTTTGCTTATTCCAAAAAGCCACGTCAGTGATAGTGGCCATTACAGATGTGTGGCTGTCAATCAGCAGGGATCAGATCAGTTTGTTGTAAGGGTCACAGTAAATAAAATGGTGTCTGATAGGTCATTTAAAAGAGTAAAACTAAAAAAGCGCCCAGGCTCAAAAAGTTTGTCAAAAACAAGAGGGCGAGTCATAGATGATGGAGAGGGATCAGGGACAGGAGGGGTGGAGGAGTTCCCACGAAGAAAGAACCACCTGAAAGACTGGGAAATATCCTTCAAACAAAAAAGTGACCAGGTGCCAGAGGCTCAAATTAAAAAGGGGAAGAAGGGCAGAAGGAAAATGAAAATCTGGAAGAGTACTGATAAAACCCATGACAGCAATGTTGCAGAAGGCCGGAGAGTATTTGAATCTCGAAGGAGAATTAATGTGGCAAGCAAGCAGATTAATCCACAGCATTGGGCTGACATTTTGGCAAAGGTCCGTGGGAAGAATCTTCCTAGAACAACAACAGCTACAGCCATTTCTTCAACAACCGCAGTGCCATCAGTCATGCAGAAAACTACTCCAGTCCCTCATCCAGTAGCTAGCCCTCCGCCTTCAGAGACAGCAGCTGATGTGGTAGATTCCTCTGCTGATACATCACCTGTGAGTGAAGATGAGCCATTCCCAGTCACTGTTTCCCACAACACTAACGCATTTTCAGTCCAATCCATATTAACGAGGTCGGAAACTGAACCTTTCTCCGACCACAGGGCTTTAGAAACACCTGCAAGTATAAACTCTGTACAAATCGCTGTATCAGGTCCATATTTGACTCCTGTCTCTGCAACTGTGCAACCCCAAGGCCAGCAGCATCTTGATGTCAGGACTGATGATTCAGTTGTAGTTAGAGAAAATATCCATGCTTTCACTGAAGACCCTCTAACCAGACAAGTTGTAACAAACTTTCCTAGAATCCAGAGCAGTTCATTCACAGTGGAAAGTGAAGATAGAACTATATCTTCTATATCAGAGGAAAATTCTGCTTTTGCTGAGCTACCACTTGATGCTACTGTCCTAGCTGAGTCTCAGACTGTGGATCTTCATAGTGTCATAGAGACAAGTGTGAAGTTAAATGAAGTGGACCCCATGAGTGTTGACACCATAATTTTAACACCTTCTCAGCTGGATGAGATCATCCCAACAGGTTCTGTAGGCACTACTACCATTTCTTCATCCGTTTCTCCATTTGTTACAGAAAAGAGCGATGACTTGATAGACCAGCGCAAAGAAGTATCCACAGGTCAGCCAAAAATGGCAGACTTAAGTACAAGTTTTCCATCTGTCACACCCATCAGGGTTCAGAGCATGGAAGAACCTGAGACCCACAGGAATACATTGACTCAAGAAAGCATGTCCAGCAGTTATGCAGAGAGTTTTCAGGGAGGAGAACGTAGAAACCTGGCTGCTCCAAAACCAGATCCCACATTCATTTTGCATAGTACTGATGCTCTTCGTAAAACAACAGAGGGGATAAAAACTGCTTCTTCCATCAGTAGATTGACCACTGTGGCCACAACAACAACTCCCTATAGAAAGACCATGCCTTCACTTATTACACAGCATGTTAGAAAAAGGCCTTATGGGAGAAGGAGATTGAGGCCAAACAGAATCCGACAAAGACCAAAGCCTTCCCCTGCTGCTGTTTTAACCACAGAGGCAATGCCTGTCGTTCCAAGGACACCTGAAGTTGAACCTGTGACCAGAACATCTTCTGCAACTCTTGCAAGTCCTGATCTTAAAAACAATGTCAAAATACAGGCTAAGGAAGAGAAGCATGTGGAATTCACTCCTCCATTAGTTACTGATTCGATTGTCTTAGAGAAAATTACCAAAATCAGAGAGGTGGTCACAACTTCATTCTTTAGGCCTACTGCTTCTCCACCTGAAGCAAAACATGTGACACTCTCTGCTGCTCCCAAAACCTTGGCACTTCCAGTGACTGCACCTATCACGATTTTATCATCATATGTTGTACATGACGCAGTTCCCACGAAAGAGTCAAGTGCACCTCTGAAACCAGAGCAAAGTGAAGTGCCAGCATACCGTTCATTAGTCAATATATCTGAGGAGAAGGGCATTAAAGCAGATTCTATAACTATGGATAGTAAGGCAGAACAATCAAGCACAACAGCTTCTCCTGAGCATATGAACAGCTTGATACTATCTGCAAAACCAGAATCTCAAGAAGAGCCTGTCCTATTTGACTCAGAAGTTGCGGTTAATGAAACAAACACCGGAACATTCCAGCTGAAATATCCCACTATGGCTGACTTAAGTATTCCTGTTGGCACAGTGGAAGGTTCAAAGGAGCCATGGAAGCCCACAGTGTCTTTAGAAACACCAGCAATAACTGAGACACCTCAGCAACATGAGATGATTACTTTGTCCTCCTCCTTCAGCACGACAGAAACTCAGACTTTTCTACTTAGAGAAACAAAGAAATCTGTTGCTTCCCAGACTGGGACAAAGCCATCTTCCTTGGATAAAAAGGAAGCTATGTCACATGTATTCCATCGTGATCCCACTTCGCAGACAACTGAAAGGCTTCTGACTACATCCACTGCCTTTATTCCATTTATAAAATTTGCCACTCTTCCCCCTTCCATTTCAAGCACTTCACATCCTTCTCTTCATTATACCACCGAGGAAAGTAATGCCTTCAATCAAGAAAGGTTCCCAGAAGCAAAACAAGTTGAAGCAGGTGGTGACAAAATGGTGGTGAGCTCAAGACAGATGGTACACCCTACTCCTTCCTCTAGCCAAAACAGGATTAGCATACAGTTGAAAGAGGAGCAATTCAAAGAGTTGTATAGTAGCAAGTCAAACAATAGTTTACTGCTAAATCCAAACCTTCCCCATCCACCCGCTGGAATGATACCAAGCCTAAACCAAAGACTGCCTGTTGTGCCTCCAAAGCATGTTCCAGTAAGAGGCACAGTGAAGCCTCCATATATTGTAACACAAGGTTCATTTCGCTATTTTATAACACAGCAGCCTCTTCACTACACAAACAAACCAGAGATAACAGCATATGCAGCACATACCATCCAGGACAAAAAATCTTTTGCCTCTCAGAGAGAAACAACTACCCCAACACAAGCGTCTCCATTTCACAAAACAAATCCATTCACTGCAAGCAAGTTTGGTAATCAGGGTCAGAACAGATACAATATTAATTCAAGATTTTTTGGAAATAACTATGTCCCAGATAACAGAGGCACAGCAGGGAGACTACCAAGTCAAGGGATCCCCTATTATCCCAGTTCCAGAATGCCATTCCTTTTCAACAGAACAAGGATATTCCCTCATTTAGGTTTGCATCCTAAACCAGTGGTCCCTAGTCAACTAGTCCCAAAAGACACAAATGAGAAGAAGGTTGGCCAGGTCTTCCCTACTAGGATTACAGTGCAGAAAGCTACAGCTATTCCAGTGCCTCCAATGCCACACACCACAACCACCACATCACCACCAGCAGTGATTTTGAAGATCACCCCTCCAGCCTTTCAGCACACAAAACCACAGATATCCACCACAGTTCATCCTTTTAAAAGTGTCCATCATCATCATCATCATCATCAAAAAGTTCCATCTGTGCCTTATGTGGGAGGCATTATGCCACACAATTCGACTGTAATTCAATCTTCCACTAATTTCAGGATACATGGAGAAAGACCTAAAATTATCACAAAAGGGTCCCAGAGCATATCCATTCTTGCTGAAGCAGATGCTTTTATCCCTTGTGATGCAGTAGGGGAACCCAAACCTTTTATTACTTGGACAAAAGTCTCTACAGGTAAGACAAGAGAAAAATGTGTTCTTCCACATGGTTTTTTAAGGGTACAAATACTTGGGTTGTTGCACAGAAATGCAAAATGATTGCAGGAATAGTCCAAAGCACTGGAGAATAATTTCTGTCTCTTTTAAAAAGTGACTGACTGCAACTAATCATTGCAGGTAAAATAACTTTGCAGTATTTCTTGTAGTAAAAGAAAACCTCTGCCATTTAATGATTATTCACAGCAGTTAGAGTTTGTGAGTATGGGTTTGTTAACATTGCTGCCTTAAATATTGATGTGTATGTCATTTCCATAGGCAGAAGGAAAAGAGAAATTACGTAAAGATTTAAGAGGAATCCTAAAGCATAAAGCCCTTAAAAGTTCCCACACTGTACATGCTTGCAAGCTAGTATGGTTAGTTCTGCAATAGAAACAAAGACTAACTGGAGCTATGGAGAGTGTCAGACGTTATGTGATCCATCTGAAGTTGTAGTTGGTGTTAAGTAAATCTAAAATCTTAGGTAAGACTTCTTCAATGCAATGATGTATGTCTTAAGCTCTTTGACTTTCCGTTTTTTTTCTTTCCTCTCACCTTCCCAGGAGCTCTAATGTCAGCCAACACCAGGTTACAAAGGTTTGAAGTCTGGAAAAATGGTACCCTCCTTATCAGAAATGTTCAACTTCAGGATCGTGGACAGTATTTGTGCACAGCTCAGAACCTGCATGGCATAGATAAAATGATCATTGTGCTTACAGTTGTAGCCCACCAGCCCAAAATTTTACTTTCCCGCTATCGAGATGTCACGGTCTATTTTGGAGACACCATAGCAATGGAATGTCAGGCTAGTGGGACTCCAAGCCCACATATTTCATGGATTTTCCCAGATAGGAAGATTTTGCAGACAGTCACCACCACAGAAGGCAGGATAATGCTTCATGAAAATCGAACCCTGTCTATCAAGCAAGCAACTTTTTCAGACCGAGGAGTTTACAAATGCGTAGCAAGCAATGCTGCAGGAGCTGACAGCATTGCAGTGAGGCTGCACATCGCAGCCTTACCCCCCATCATCCAGCAGGATAAGCAAGAGAACATTTCCTTGCCCCTCGGTAGCAGTATTAACATCCACTGCACTGCCAAAGCAGCACCTTCTCCCAGCATCCGCTGGGTGGTCTTTGATGGCACGCAAGTCCGACCTTCTCAGTTTGTCAATGGGAATTTATTTGTTTTTCCCAATGGAACTCTTTACATTCGCAACGTCTCCCCCAGGGACAGTGGGACCTATGAGTGCATTGCTGCTAATATGGTGGGAGCTGCCAGGAGAACAATACAGCTCCATGTGAAGAAGCACGCGTCTAATGCCAAGATCACTGGGAGCTCTCCTCAGAGAACAGATGTAACATATGGCAGCATCCTGCATTTGGACTGTAGTGCTTCGGGTGACCCCTGGCCTCGGATATTATGGAGGTTGCCTTCCAAAAGGATGATTGATTCCCTACACAGGTAAATTACTATTTGAGGTGTCACACCTAAATTACAGTTTAGATGAACTTCGAGAACTAAAACCATCTGTATCTGTACAAGTTTCATTCTTGACTTCTGTGAGTTTTGAATGAGGCCCCCAATCCTTAAGGAAGAATTTGAAATTATATCAAAAGATAGCCAAGTCGTAACTTAGCATAATTTTCTTGAAAACAATCATACTCTTGAAAAGTCAGCATCAGGCGTTTGGGATAAGCTGCCACTATTTGTCTTTTACAGCCACTTGTAAATATAGTAAAAAGTCCAATGGCAAAAGTTAAGATATACAGCTTGTGTACTGCTTGTTCCAATGTGCTTAGTCCGCATGGAGTTGCATCGGTGCCTGCTTTTCCCCAGAAGAAAAGGGTTCGCTGAATTTTGTTTATCTGTTGTACAAATCATTATACACAGTAAATATGGGGCAAAGAAATCATCTTATAATTATTTCAGTAAGCATGATCATTTTAACATCCTTGTATAAATAAATATTACTTTGCAATAAGGTTTGTGCAAACCCAGTTGCATATAAATGCCTAAAACAATACCTTCTCCAATGTTCGCAATATCAAGTAAAATATCACTTCTCCAAATCTACAATAATTGTCCTAAGACTTTGCTGAAAACACAATTTCTTCTCTATAAATTATTCATTACTCACTCTTTGAGCACTATAGACAGATGAGAAATGTACTGAAATTAAAATGCACAATTGTCAACAACTTTCTTAATAGCTGAACATAGTTGTCATTTTTTTCATTGACAAAAAATATATTTGCATAGCCTGTAGATAGCATGAAATCCAGAATTCATTTTATGCCTCACAGTAATAGCAACAAAATACTGTTTGGTTTTTTTTTCATTTTCCCTCGTGATCTTTATGTGGGCTGGTTTTCAAATACAGGAGATCTTCTTTGGGGAGAAAATTGGGGCTACTGAGGAAATTAGTTTTGACCACAATACACCAATTCCATATTGAAGTGGAAAGGAATACTAGCTTTTTAGCACACTGAAAATCTTTTTTTCCATATTTCAAAGCTTAGCAATATTTTGCTTCTTTGTGATTGTTCTAAAGGTTTAAAGTGTTATACCTGTTGCCAGAGGAAGTTACTCATCTTGATTTGTTTTAAGCTGAGGACCCAAGTGCCAGACGCCATAGTTATGGTCCATATAGGTTTATGTGGAGTGTATCATTCAGAGATCCCATATTTGAATGTTACACAATAATGTACCTGCAGTCAGAAGAGTCAAAAATACCATCATTTGGTGTTTAATGCTCAAAACCACCATTAAAGTCATTGAATGGAATAGAATTGCTTGGTTACGAGTGAATAGAATCATTTTTTTTCCATTTGCTTTTTGGTGGTGATGATCTTGGACGTTTCAGACCATCTAATTATCTAACGATAGCAATGCTCCTCTCCTTTTTTTCAGCATGGTTGAGTTATTTGGTTTTTTCCCCAGGTTTCACTCAGTAATTAATACCTAAAATGTGATTTTTGCAGCTCATGTTCTCTTCTTTTTTTCTTTCCTTACAGTAGCTTGGAGACTAGAATCAAAGTATTCAGCAACGGGACTTTGGTTGTCCATTCAGTTACAGATAAAGATGCAGGAGACTATTTGTGTGTGGCCCGCAATAAGATCGGGGATGACTACGTGGTCCTTAAAGTGAATGTGATGATGAAACCAGCAAAAATAGAACATAAGAATGAGAATAACCACAAGGTCAAGTACGGAGGGGACCTGAAAGTTGACTGTGTAGCCACAGGTCTGCCAGATCCTGAGATCTCCTGGGGTCTCCCAGATGGCAGTATGATCAATACCTTCATGCAGTCAGATGACAGCGGCAGCCGGACGAAGCGGTACGTGGTCTTCAATAATGGAACCCTGTATTTCAATGACGTTGGACTGAGAGAGGAAGGGGACTACACCTGCTATGCCGAGAACCAGATTGGGAAGGATGAGATGAAAGTGCGCGTCAAAGTAGTGGCTGAGCCTGCAACTATCAGGAACAAAACTTACGTCATTATTAATGTACCCTATGGTGATGTTGTCACAGTAGCATGTGAAGCCAAAGGAGAACCCACTCCCAAAGTGACCTGGCTCTCCCCAACCAACAGGCCCATTCCTGCCCTATCTGACAAATACCAGATCTATAGGGATGGCACCCTGCTCATCCAAAAGGCCCAAAGATCTGACAGTGGTAACTATACTTGCGTAGTGCGGAACAGCGCTGGCGAAGATCGGAAAATCGTCTGGATCCACGTTAATGTTCAGCCTCCCAGAATCAATGGTCACCTCAGTGCAATAACATCTGTGAGGGAGACAGCCACCAGGGACAGCCGGAAACTTATTGACTGCAAAGCTGAAGGCATCCCTGCTCCACGGGTCTTATGGGCTTTTCCAGAAGGAGTAATCCTGCCAGCTCCCTACTATGGGAACAGGATCACTGTGCATCGCAATGGTACATTGGACATCAGAGGGGTGAGGCAGACAGACGCGGTGCAGCTCATATGCATCGGACGGAACGAAGGAGGGGAAGCGAGACTGATTGTGCAGCTCCTCATCACAGACCATTTGGAGAAACCCTCCTTCAGAGATCCCATCAATGAAAGGATCACTGCCATTGCTGGGCACAGCATCAATCTAAACTGCTCAGTCCAGGGGAACCCCAAGCCCAGCACAAGCTGGATCCTTCCCAATGGCACTGAAGTGCTGAGTGGCAGCCGTCTGCACAGATTTTACCATAAGAGGGATGGGATCTTACACATCAGCAGCCTCTCCGCTGGGGATGCTGGGACTTACCGCTGTACAGCCAGAAACCCAGGAGGTTATGTGGAACGAGTAGTCTTCCTGAAGGTGGGACTCAGGCCAGAAATCAGCAACCAGTACAACAACCTGGTGAGCATCATCAATGGAGAAACTCTGCAGCTCCATTGCATCACCCAGCCAAACCAGCGGGCACAGGTCTCCTGGACGCTGCCCAATGGGATGGTTCTGGATGCCCCCCAAGCTGTGGGTCGCTTTTCCCTGCAGGAGAATGGCTCACTGACGGTGCGCGAGGCTTCTGTGTTTGACAGGGGGACTTACCTGTGCAAGGTGTCCTCGGAGTATGGCACTTCTGTTATGAACGTGCCTGTCATTGTGATAGCCTATCCTCCCCGGATCACCAGTGAGCCCGCACCCGTCATCTATGCAAGGCCTGGAAATTCAGTAAAACTGAACTGCATGGCCATTGGGATTCCTAAAGCAGAAATAACGTGGGAGCTTCCAGACAAATCACATCTGACAACAGGAGCTCAGTCCCGTCTGTATGGAAACAAATTCCTCCACCCTCAGGGGTCATTAGTCATCCAGCAGTCTACTCAAAGGGATGCAGGCTTCTATAAATGCACTGCTAAAAATATACTAGGCAGTGATTCGAAAACAACCTACATACACATATTCTAACACTAAAACAAATGCCTTTGGCTGGGTACTAGTGTTCAAGTCACTGCCAAGCAAGTGCAACAAGGAAAGTACTGCTTGCAACAAAGCCAGGAAGGCTGAGGGCAGGAAAAAAAGGAATTAATCCTATTTTCATGCAAAGTGCATTGCTTTTGTACTCAATATGGTAGTAAGTCCCTGCAATAAAAGGAGGCAGTAGACATACTGAAACTGAGGAGACTAACACGTTGGAAAAGGTCTTTAAATTGTTAAGAGAGTGTAGTGTGGTTTTTCATGCTATCCAATAGCATCTGAGACCTAAAGTACTCTATTCTTGTCAATAGTCCAAAGCTATTCCTTGTTCTAACAAGCACCTTAAAAGTACCAAAGAAGTATTAACTGTTAATAAATGAGCTGCAGTGATAGAAGTGCTTTAGTAAAACATAATTTTCTTAACACCCTGCAGCGCTTTTACATAATCTAGCCTTATAGAATATGATTACTAACCTTTCTGTTCATTCTCCTATCAGCTCTTCAAAATCAAAGACTAACTTAGCAAATAAGAGTGATCTATTTTAATAAAAATACATGCAGACATTACTTACCTTAACATATGAACAAACCTTTTCCAGCTACTAAGGATGCTACAGTCAAATCATTCATTATATATTTTATATATGTTTTTAAATCAGACTATGAGACTAGAAAGAGTAACAATGAACTTGGTCTCATTTTATAAATTATTGGTCTTTACAAGACTCTGATACATTACAGTGTTTTATAATATTAAGGTCAATATACTGTACATTTTATAATAAAAAATATTTTCCAAAAAATGTATTCACTCTGTTTTTCATTTTGTTTTGAGAAAATAGAGAACTCCAAACAATGAGAGTATGAAGTTAAGTCAAAAAACAGAAGTCATGTAGTGTTATACATACTCTTTATCTTTCTAAATGTGATTTCCTAATAAAAACTTAACACTTCTGTATATTTCAGGATACACTTGCAATTTCAATATTTTTTCTGCAATCAAGTATGGTTTATTGGATAATGTACATAATTTTAATAAGATTTATCAGTTATACTATAGAAATGATTGCTACAAGATGCTGAATATGCCCATGTTTCAACAAACAACTCCAGTCGTAATTTTGCAGATGTTAACTCACCTTTAAAACATAGAGATTCTCTGAGATATTCCTGAAGTCTTAAATTTCTGATTGTTCATAAAACTTATGCTCATGTTTTAAAATATGATGAGAATAAAAGCTTTATTTTTATTTTCTCCAGTGATCAAAACATGGCAGAAAGTAATGTAATGTGTTATCCTAATATTTACATTTTGTAAAAACAGTGAACAAAGATTTCCTCCCCCTGCAAATTTATCCAGTTTAGGAAAATTGTAAGCTGTTGCAAAATGTGTATTTATCATCATGGTAAACATACAGAACTGACCTACTTGAAGTAAAAAGTATGTGATTAGAAGGGTGTTGAATGAAATGACAAGAACAAGGACATTGTTGAAGATACAAGGAGCATAATTTATGTGAAAGAATATTTTATAAAATTTATTTTTAAAAAAGTCAGTGCAGGCTAAAAAGTTGTGGTTTGTACACAAGCATTTATTAAAGTTATGTTACTGGCCTAATTAAAAGGCACTTAATTATGTCTTAGTTTCTCTTTTATGGTTTAAACCCTTGGGCCCTAAATCAGCAAATCAGTGCTCAAGGTGAAGCATGTGCCTAAATATCTGGCAGGGATGTAGCTGCTTGTGAGATTAGTTACAGAAGAAAGAAACAACTATTCAAATAGATTTTTAGCTAGATTGCTCTAATCTGGCTGTTTTCCTTGAACATGTCACAGATTAGATATGTCTTTAGTTTCATTATTTAATTTTAGCACTTCTTTATTTTATAGTAGTGCTTGGAAAATGGTAATACAATTTTAATAATAATACATCTTTTAAAAGAGTCTGAAGTCAGCATTTTAGCATTGGAGTAGGAGTCATGCACTTTTATTCATTTGTCGTCCAGTCTTCAGTTAACACTTACGTGAATTGAGAGATATTCTTGGATGCTGAATGACTTCTATATATTTCCATTAAGCAGATTTTTTTTTACGTTAAGGGAAGAAAATAGGATCCAAAATCAAATATTTGATCTGTTGAGATCAAACAAAGCATCTGATAATATTTTATTCATCAATCCAGGATTTCCACTGCTGCCAGTGGAAGTTTTGGAGGCACAAGAAATGAAAGATTTGGCTTAAGTCCTTCTCTTAATTCAAGTCAAGACTTGCATGCTTGCAAAATTCCCTCAAAATTGGATTTAACATTTTTTTATGTATTATAATTTCCATGATGCTTGCCTTCACCCCTTTAATGAAAACACACTCCCAATGCGAGGCCTATAAAATACAGTTTTCTTCCAAAATAAATGTAACAACAGTTTAACAAATATCTTATGAACATTTTTTACACTCGGGCGGTGTTTGGCCGTATGTCCTGTCTGTCATATTCTTTCTCTGCTGAGACACCAGTTGTCCAGGATGTCCATCTTGAGTTCCTTTTGTAGAAATAAAGAAGTTCATGGGGAAACCATGTCTATTCCAGGACTTCTGTTCTTAGGCCTGAATCTATATGTGTCGTGGTTTAACCCCAGCCAGCAACTAAGCACCACGCAGCTGCTTGCTCACTCTCCCCTACCCTCTCCACTGGGATGGGGAGGAGAATAAAAAAAAAGAGGTAAAATTCATGGGTTGAGATAAGAACGGTTTAATAACTAAAGTAAAATACAATAATATAACAATAATAATAATGATGAAGGGAATATAACAAAAAAAGAGAAATAAAACCCAAGAAAAGACAAGCGATGCACAATGAAATTGCTCACCACCCACTGACTGATGCCTGACCAGCAATCCACCTTTCTCGGCCGACTCCCCCCAGTTCATATACTGACCATGACGTCCTATGGTATGGAATATCCCTTTGGCTAGTTTGGATCAGCTGTCCTGGCTGTGCTCCCTCCCAGCTTCTTGTACACCTGCTTGAACCTGAAAAATCCTTAACTTAGGATAAGTGCTACTTAGGAACAACTAAAACATCAGTGTGTTATCAACATTATTCACACAGTAAATCCAAAACACACTGTACCAGCTACTAAGAGGAAAATTAACTCTGTCCCAGCCAAAACCAGGACATGTCACTCCGTGTGCTGAATCACCCATCAAATGAAGGCAGTAATAGGACACTGAATTTAAATCATAACTTCTTCCTTTATTTCCATGTAATTATCAGCAAGTTGTGTTAAATAAATCAATGACAAATTCACATTGTCTCAAGGACACAACACTTCATTAATTTTTTTTTCAGAAGTCTTCATTCATCTTTCAGACCAAGCAGGAGCCATACATTCAAAGACAATGGAGCTTGTTCCTTTTCTGATTTTGAGAGGTGCTGGAAATTAAGTGCTTGCTCTTGGTTTGAGAAGGTTTCACAGTTTCTACTTGATCAATCAAAGCAGGTTCTGGATAGTTTGCGTGGAAAAGAAAACTTGCCATTCCTTGCTTTTCGCTTTGAAAATGGAGAAAAAAGATTTGTTTGACATCTTTTTTGGAGAAGCAGACTAACAAGGTGTCTCATTACAACTGCGTAGACTGCAAATGAGTGGAGTTGTATATACCCTTCTTTCTTTGGCCTTCACAAAAAGGTTCACTGTGGCCATATCCCTAACACAACTAACAACTAATAACAAAAATGGAGATAGGAATATAGGCCAGAAAAGCAAAAAACAGGGAATTAAACACGGTATTCATGTCATCAAGATCTGATAAAATCCCTAAAACACTAGCCAGTTCACTTACTTACACATTTTAGTGATTAACTTCAAAAGCTCATGAAGGCCAACTGAGGTACAAAAAGACTGAAAAAATGCTAAAGCTCTAGTTGAGGAAACATAAAACAGCCAAACCCTGCTATCAAGAGAGGGACTTTGTTTAATTCATTACTAAACAATCAATCAAAGAGCATCTGTAGAATAACACAGTGATAAGATGCAGCTGCTCTGGAAGTTTCCGCAACAAATCATATAGTAGCAAACCACTTACCGTCTGACAAAGTAATTAGTCCAGAGTATGGGAAGAGCGAATTGGTATGGTATATCTTACTTTAGCAGAATTTTTTACATAGTCATACAGGATGTTCTCATGTCTGAACTAAAGAAATGTGATTTATCTATTATAAAGTGGGAGAACAGATGTTTTCAAGACATTTAAAGAGGTCATGAGTAAGTGGTTGTCAGCTAGGAGGACATGTCAGCCGAATCCAGCTTAAGTCTGGTACCTTTCCACATTTTCATTAATGGCTATCAATCAGGTATAGAGAAGAGGCTTTGAAAATATGTGAATAATACAAAACTGAGATTAAAGCATGTAGGACCAAATTGCAATTCAGAGTGAACTTTCTAGATTGGTGAAATGATTGGAAGTTTAAAAAAAAATATTCAGTAAATACAAATGCAAGAATTATATTCAAGCAGAAGAAATTGAATACACGTACAGCAAACAATTAGTGAAGAAGGAGTAGGAGTTGTACAAGTTAACAACATGGTGCCATTTCAAATAAAACATTGTCACTTTGAAATCTATTCACGAAGGCTGTGTGAAGCAACATAATGGTGATAACTATTCTCTTTGCAGCCAGACCCAAATACAAAGGAATTGGAAAGTATCCAAGAAAGTGTTTTAGGAAAGATAAACTATAAGGATAAGTTGAAGTAAGATGAGTTTGTTCTGTCTAAGAAAAAAAGGCCAAGTATTAAATACAGCAGTTAATCAAATGTGTAGGAAGTCCTTATAGAGACAGTGGTCAGTTGTTTTTCAGGTTCACTGAGATTAGTATGAGAAATAATAGTGTTAACTCACTCTAAGGAACCTCTAGGCTAGATACTAAGAAAACTTCAAAACTGTACGAACAGTTGAACAATGTATTATTTTTCTTGAGAACATTTTGAAATTCCCATCTTTGGAGACAGTTAAAAACAGTTTAGTCTAATAACTGTCACAGGTAGTCAAGATCCTTGTCCAAGAAACTGAGAAATCTTAGGGTTCCTTCAACATCTACATTCCTATCTTTCCTAGATTTTTCATAGGACTATGGTATTCTATACACTGGTAAAAGAAAGACTCGTTTGCTAATTTTGGTCTATGCTTGTGATTTTTGTCTATGTAATCTTCATGATAATGCATGAGACATTCTTAACTGTTTAGTACATGACAGATATGGGCACATGACAAATATGTCCACTCTGACCGCATCTTTATGGTGGAAATCTTGTGGAGGGGATTTCTAGAAGCAGCTATGCCTGAGGATCTCTTTATCATTCAAAGAGTTTAGTTTACAAGGCATCTCACATCAGACCATTCACAGAGTTGCACAGAGCAGAAATAAAGAACTGGAAGGACTTCAGGTATCTATTTTACCCAACCTGGGTTTTATTTATCCATATGTTTTCAAATAAGCATTCACTGTCTTTCAGTGTAGCCAGCTAACATAAATTTTTCCTAAAAGCTGTGCAAGCATATGTATAGCTTGTACTCTCATTCCCTCTCTTTTATTGTTTGCAACTTGACCATAGTGTATTTTGAATGATGAAATGCAGTGTTAAGTCCTCGAAGAGAACAATTAACACTCCATTAATCATTCCTCAAACACGTTTCCTGAAAAAGTAAGACAGAAGTCATTCCACACAATGTTTTCACACATGAAGTAGATCATGGAGAATTATCATCTTGTGGTAGAAACAGTGGCTTGTTAGAGCTGTTGCCATTTCTTGATGTATAAAGTTGAAGATTGGTTTGTGTGCCCTAAAGACTTGTGTAATTTTTGCAGCTATTCCTGTTGGCCTAACAAAAGGCATTGTTTTTCACTGCAAACCTTCAGTCTGGTAATACCAGCACTGAAGAGTTAGTTAGCATAAATGTTAGTAACTTTGGTAAATATCTGGGTTAGACTCTCATGTGCCATAAATTGGCTGACCCTGGTTGAAGAGCCACCCAAAATATTCACCCATTCTGTGAGCATCCCCACCTCTTTCTTTGGAACGACGTTGAGTTTCATAGGTGATGTAATATTGAGAGGAAGAAAGTGCGATCAATAGTGAGACACTGTGGTGGTAATTGAGGACATTCCTATTTTTCAACAGAGTCTTTTGCACATGGGAAGTTCTGACCCTCTACTTATTCTTTCTTTGGAATAAGCAAACTTTTCTTTGCATGGGAGGCAGACCTCTCATGTTTCTTTCTTTCCCATAGGCAAGACCCACTGTTACTCTTCATATGGTGAGAGTTATGCATCTGACACCTGGGGTAATGCGACAGGGAAGATGCTATGACATTGGACTGCAGCTGTGTACCACCTACTAAGCACTTCTTTGAATGTGGGGCCTCCATAAAAGCAAATGCATGTTGGCAGCAGTACCATACTATGGCTTCTTCGCTACTCCATGACCCCATTCATCAAGCACAGCTGGCCATAATATCAAAGAATTCACAGACTGGCCACGTCTGATGTGCCAGATCACCGAGTGGGAAAGAGGCATAAATACGTGATGTCTCCCAGCTGCTGGGGACTGGAGATGGCAGCCAGCAGTGTGAGTCTTGACAGGTGTGGGGGTGGAATGACATGACATGGATAGTCAGATTGTAAAATTAAAAGAATAAGTGGTGCTGTCACACCTAATTACCTCCTGTGGTGTTCTGTATCACTCAAAGCACACCTGACATCATATGCACGTTCCATAACCCCTGAATTAAAAACACATGCATAGGTTTCACTGATACCTTTACTCCAAGTGTTAGTTAAAAAATCTTTAAAGCTCTGACTCAAAACTAGATTTTTTTCTTTATTTCTACCACAAATGGTCAATGGACTAAACCACTATACTCACCTAGTAAGAACTGCTCTGTGCTTTTATGAGCTTCTCTGGAATATTACGATAAATGAGCAATATATTTTCACAAACCTCTATTTACTAACCTAGGGAAAGAGGACTGGTAATCAAGGATGACAAATGCATGCAGCTCCTGTAGAGCTAGCAAGCAAAACATCCCACTGAAATCAATAGAAAAGTACTTGGACTCCAAATTGTCTATAAAAAGAAATTCTTAACAGTTTCTTAACTGAATCTTTTTTTTTTTTTTTTTAATAAAGTGAGCCTGGGAACTGTTAAGGAAATTGAAAATCTGAGTATTTTGAAAGCAAAGGAAAAATATGGCAATTGGGACTTGGATGTTTGATACAAGGGACCTTTCCTACATAAAATGGAGGTTAACATTTAATTGTATTCTTTTAAAAAGCTAACATCTTGTCGAAGTTTCTTCACACTGTGCAGGACAGGTACTAGCCTGTTCAGTTGTTTTTAAAAATCCTGCTAGTATCTTGCTTAAAATCTGAATAAAAGTCTTACTAGGCAGTCATAGTGACAGTATTACTGAGCCATTGTTACAGCATCCATGGAAGGTGTGTGTACATAAATAAAGGCACATAGTTATTAAAAAACTATGACAGGCATCTTATTGTAATACATTCTTAGTATTGTAACCTGCAACATTGATATAATTAAAATGTATTTCTAATCATCTTTAGGTCTCACATCTGTAACAATATGGTGGGTGAGTGGACAAGAAGATTGCGTACAGTGCAGTCAGGTAGGGTGGGGTGAGCTGATCTATTAGGTTGCTGCTACAAAAAAAACCCCACACTCCTTTCTCTGTTCCAGCAGTAAATTTCCCCTAGATCCCTTACACCAGCTTTTTTTTTTTTTTTAAAGTGGGCTCCCTCTCAGCCAGTTCAACTCAATAATTTGCTGAAAAACTAACTGGGGGGGGGCATGGAGTGTTTAGTTTTCTGCCTGGTTAGTGAGCTGAACTGGCTCCTCCAGGTAACTAGTAAAAAGCCCAGGAGCAAGAAAGCAAATATGCAGTGATCTGGAATGAAGCGAGGGGAAGCAGGAGCACCTCTTCCAACAGCAGGCAATGGCTAAGCTTGCCCTGACATTTCATCTGACTTTGCCCTGTGAGTAACTGGGAAAAAAAACTCTCTTTGAATATAATGAGATTTTCGTATTATGCCTAAACTGTTCAATATGCATGCTTTTGTATGGTCTTGTGAATGCTTTCCTGAAGCATATGTAAGTGTACATTTATAACTGCATGTAGCGATGCTGATCAGATCACTGTAGATGGAGGAGCCAGTGACCCACATCACAGCTAACTTGAGCAGGTGCAGGCCCATGCAGCGCTGTGGGGCACATACAGCGTGGTCTTCACACCCTCCTTGTGCTGCTCTCATCCTTCAGCTGTAGGATAAACTTGGCCAGTAATTATAACAGAGGAGCCTGCAGGCAGCTCCCATTCGGTGCTGGCGATTACACCACCTGCAGGGCCTTGCCTCTTTCTAACAATGCAGCAATAAGTTCACACGTGCATATCTTCTTTGTTTGACAGTAGAAAGGATGAATAGAGTAGTTTTCTTTTAAAAAATAGCTCAGATGACCAAATGGGGGCAACCCCACCATGGATGGGCACTGTACAGCGTGCTGTGTCCATATTAATGGGCCAAAAAAGCCCATGTGGTACTGCACAACTCAGGGCTTCCAGGACCTGAAGGGAAGCAAGGTTATCTATACCACCCTCTCTTTTTTTATAGTACTAGTTCTAATAAATGCCACTTTAAGATATAATTTACAGAGTGCCTTCCCTACTGGGATCATAATGAACCAGTACCTCCTGGTGCAAAGCACAGTGTATTCATTCCTCTTGATAGCGTGAAAGCTGTACAGTCTAATAATCTTTCTAGTGAAGAAGTGTTATCTTTATAAAAGGCAGAGTTGGTAAGAAAGAGAATACTGAGTCAAATTCTCTTTTACAATAGTTTTCATTGTTTTTCACAAAACAATGTGAAACAATATGGCTTAGTAGCTCTAGACTATAAAGGAGGAACTCTTTGAACTGAATTTGTAGCAGCTTTCTAAGGTCAGACAAGTTTACACAGATTTTTCCCTGTATTCTGTATGACTTGAAGACTTGCCCTCAAACAGACCATATCCTGGCATTTCTCATAAACTTGCACAACAAAAGAAACATTAATCTATACCCTAGTCACCTCAGCACGTTGAACACACAATTATGCTTAATAATAGCCACGAAGCTAACAATAATGAGAAAAGCAAGTGTCTCAAGAAAATTCCTTTTCCCCTCATTAATGAACATTTTGCATACCCTGGGAAGCACTGTAAGACACACACTTACAACAAAGGTCCACTTAGCCCCATGAACTTACGCTGTATGTCATGCTGTTCCATTAATCATAGTGTTTTGACTCGTATAAATGGTTTCTTGCTGTGTCGAGAGAAAGCCATGTAAAGGGTTAAATGAAGAGGAGACATGAGGTGAGACTCTGGATACATGGCCCCACAGCATTGAAATTATCTGCAATAAAAGGGTTGGGGGACTGAGGTTTGAGTTTTCTTCATTGTGAACTTTTCTGGTATTTCAGACTTCATTTTGAATATATTTGGGCTAGTGGTGCCAAGCCTTTAAAACAAAATGTATCCTGTTATGGTTTCCTCTTACAGCCTTCAGTTCCATTCTTAAACTGCTGGACAATGTTTAAGAGTTTTCAGCTTATTCAGTTCAACTTTCAGAAAAGAACTATTATTAGAATAAAAATAGTCCTGGTGATTCATGCAACATGTCAGTGAATCTGAGGGAGATTCCCAGCTCATAAAAAACCAAAACAAATAAGAAACAGGCTCTTTTTGCATACTTACGCGCAACGAATACTGAAAGGCTTAATATTTGTTAGTTAAGGGGATCAGAAGACTTCTTTTCTTTCTCTCTGATTAGCCTCACATAAAACAGGGTAACACACACATACATAAGACAAAAATATAGGAAGCAAAACTTCTTGATTGTGGGAGACTTACGCAGCAAAGACTGGCTTGAGCCCTTCCTCATTAGAGATTTCTTCATACTGGCTGATGTAGCCCATCAGCCAAATTCAATTACTGAAGACTGGAATTGTGCTTCCTGACACTGTATGGGTTTCCACCAAACTAAGGAAAACAAAAATTAGCAGTAATTAGTGATGTCAGACCATCCCTGAGAGCAAAATGTAGCTCAGAGTAATTTCTTATACTAAGTCACACTGATAATGTCCTAGCTTTTGCCAGCCTTGCTACAACATTTCTGTAAAATTCAATTGAAGTTGATAAACCTGCATATGCAGCAAGGTGTTACGAAACATAGACTGAAATGTGAAAATCTGGTCGTGGGTACAGGAAAACAAAATGGCTAAGGTCTGTCTCCCATTCAACAAGATCCAAACGGATTGTGCCATCACCATTGTATAGCTGTTCTGTGAGTCTAACTGCTGCTGAAAAAAAAGGAGGAGGCGAGAAGCCGTTGCTTATGGCCAGTTTCTAATAGCCTGGGTCATAGTGACTTACTCCTGAAGTAATCCTATGCCATGCTATTCAGCATGGCTCTCTGTATCATAATCTGCTTGCAATCTTCACCCAGACCAAATGCCGCGATAGAAACCTCAGGATTAAATCGTCATATCAAGTTAATTATAAATTAAGGGTAACATTCTGCACTTATATCTGTTTTCTCCAAAGCTGCAGATCCTGGTATGTGTACATGTATTTGTATGACTCTCTCTCTTTCTTTAGATAGATATGTGTGTGTGTCTTTGTGCATGTGTATATTTTCTGTGTTTTTATACATACATTCTTTTTGCATATACGTGTATATATAGCTGTGCATACATACATTTATGTTTATGTACACTCTGCCCTTTTTCTGTGGATAAATGAAGATAAATTGTAGAGATACACTGAAGAAATTAAAATAAAGTTTGTCCAAACTTATTTGGCCTGATAAGAAGAAACATGTCCTTTTCCTGGACTGCAAAGCATGAAGTACTGTACAGTCCTGCAGAATGAAATCTCAGATTTGAGGAAGACCAGCCAGTGCTCCAACATGCTGGAATACCATACTTGCCTTTGGCTAGTTAAGGGACCATTTTTTATGATTTTGGAAGTACCTAGATATTCCACTTCGTTCAGGGGCTCAGTTATTGCCTTTCCTGGCAAAGGAGTATCTTCCGGCACATCTTTGAATAGCCTCTCCTTATTCCTTTCAGCCAGCATGAGATGCTTTGGAAATTGATGACCGAGCTGCAGATGCTACAGTGAAGCAGCAAATTTTGCAATGCTTTGATCATCTCAGGAATACTCTCAGCTCTGGAAGTCTTTTATCTTATGTTCTGCCAGCATGGTCCAGAGAAGACGCTAGCAGTAGCTAGCAGTAACTAGCATCTGCTAATGTTACTTGAATGAGATTTACAATCTACATAAAGAAAATAGATTTTTTAAAAATCCATCTTGATTTTCTTTGGCTTAGTAATAATACAAATGAGCCGGGAGGATCACACTGTACATTTAAAAATACATATTTTAAAAAGGTATTCATGAAGTTTTTACTGATTGTTTTCTTGGTCTTGCTATATTTCTCTCAGAAATGCAAAACTCCCCATTTTCAAGACTGCCAAAATCTGTATCTAGCACAGCAAGGGAGAAACACTGTCTGTTGAACTCAAGCATGCTTGGCTGGTGGTGGATATTTATACAGCACTTCCTATTTAACCTTTCCCTCTACTTTTGTACTAATCTGCAAGACATGCTGAGAAAGATAATAAGCAAGATTACAAGATACAACAGCAAGACACACAGAAGTCATCAAAAGAATTATTGCTGTTATAACACGCTGATAGAGAATAGAGGCAAGTGAATAAATGCTGCTTTGTTTCCTGTTGGTGTAATCCTATTGACTTTGGTGAGATTAGGTGGTTGAAAATTAGGAAAGATTTTAGCCTGTGGTCTCATCTGATACATAAACATGGCACACTCAAACCTTGACAATGACTCCTCAGTGAAGAAAAATTAAGAGGATGCAGAAACCTAAGGACTCTCAGATATAAGGTGGCAAGATATTTTTTTGGAGGTTACTTTTCATTATGATTATTATAGCATCGAGACTATCCTAGTTCAGGGAAAGTATAAAGCAGTCATTATGTTTGGCACCCATTTTCAAATCACAGGACAGTAGCTGGCAGGTCTTTGTGTAAGAATAGTACATTAAAAACAAGCACTGAAAATGTTGGAAAGAATTACAAGAAAAAGAGAACTGAACATACAAGGTGAACAGGAATAGCACCAGAAACCACTGGATTGTTTAAGTCAAGTTAGACATTGAAAGATTTATTTGCACAGTAGTTCAAAAGTGAACTGCCTAAACTGCCTAAAGTTGCTAGTGTCTGATTATTTTATTTCATTTCCTGTGTTCATTAGATTAGGACAACACTCAGAGACTGAGTCTTATTCCTACATTAGCTGCGTAAAGACTCTGAAAGTGTTTAAGTATGAAACCAGCAACTAAGTAATCCAGTTACTGCGGCCTTTGCATTTTGGGGGGCAGGGGTGGGGAAATGGGGGATTGTGTTACAGGCATAGCAAACAGTAATGTCTAAATTAAGATTGCCTAACTTAATGGAAACACTGAAAGCCTCAGTTTGCAGATACTTATAACTTTGCTAAACTAATTGTTTGCATTGAAATTTTCCATGCTTGTCCTTTGCTTCTGATTCAGAATCTATGTTTTTATTTTGTTTCTTTGTAATTCTTAAAGGGTATTGCTGAAAATGGGTCTCAGTTGTTTCCAAAAATTCTGTTAAGGAAAAAATTTCTGCCAATATTGCAAATATTTTCTAACTATTTCATTGAAGCATTTGGTGAAGTCTATGATGTTTGGAACAACATAATTCTAGCATCAAAGAGGGGTGGGTGTGTGTGTGTGTGTGTGTGTGTGTTCTATTTTACATCCCAATCTCAGTTGGCTCCTTCTTACCCCAAGTGATGTGTATAAGGGTAGAACAACACACTGGCTAATATGACTCTCAGCAAGAAAATGCTGTGAACTAAATTCTCAGTGGTGCCCCCACATCCTGTAAGGATTCCAGATTCCAACTTGAGGAACAAGAACCTAAAATTAAGTTGCCACATGTACAGATGTTCAGCATCTTTCCGAATAGGCTGGGCCTCCTCACTGTTCCCAAATAAACCTCAAGTTAAATTGAATAAGGTTTGTTCTGCTTACAAAGTATGGCAAACTTTGAAAATGCTGAACTAGACTGTAAGGAAAGGAAAATAAAAAAACAAAACAAAAAAAAAACCAAACCACGAACCTCAAAAAACCCACAACAACAAAAAAATCCAAATGGGGAATCAAGAATCAAGAATCCATTATGCCACAGGAATGTAGTTATCAAATTACTTGACTCTGATGAACGTAGTTATATTGAAATCAGCATCTAGTACATTGCTGGTTAAGAGGTCACCGTGTACAAAAAATCAAATATCTAAGTAAACCATAAAGTTAGGCAAGTATCAGAAGACTATAACCTTCCAAAAAGTGTGCCACATCTACATGGGAAGGAGGATATATGTGATTAATTAATTTTACTTACAACTTTTCTGGGAACCTCAACCTGGAATAGCAAGAAGATGAAATGGAGGCCTGACTTCCCCAAATAGTCTGCTAACTGATCATAAACCCATATTGCCATGCTGTAAAATTCTGGGTAAGCATGATAGGTCTAGAGAGCTTATTAAAGTTTTTCAGACATTTGAGAAATAATTATCTTGGCAGAATAGCTTTTTTAGATTATTTTGTTTCTCCTTTTAGGAAAATGCAACCAAATATATGGCAATTGAGATCTTCCACCTCTGCCCCAGTTTGATTTCCAGTGAGACTGAGGGCTTGGAAATGAAGTAGAACTGCTAGAGTGATCAAATCCCTCCTGCTTTATAATACAATGTGCAATTGAAAAAGAAATGCATTGTCTAGACTTACCTGCTGGGATTCACTGCAGTAAAAACCAGGTTCTGGTCTCCTAGTCTTGCAGTTCAGACATCTGTTGGAACATGTCAGGGATCCCTGCAAGCTCATATGCCCAGGCCTCCTTTCTATAAAAAAAACCTTGAATGTGGAGCAGAAAGGTGGCTGACATGCCAATATCTTGCCTTGATATAAATATAGGATACTGGGAATTTGGAACCCTTCTTGGGCTTAGTAATGTAAATAAATGTGTTCATTGTCAGACAGACTAAGAAGAAAATATTGTTGCTTTAGAAGCTTTCTGGGTTCTTTTTTTTTCTTTCTTGATCTAAGGCAGGGCCTGCTTGACTGACAGGCAAACACAATTGGGCAGGAAGGATATCTGCTTCAAAAGATTAAGTTTACTAGGTGATGACTACAATAGTAGCCACACATTTGATCTCCTTTCTTTCACGATTTTCTGCAGTGAAACCTAGCTGGAATTTAGCTGCCGTTTACCTAAAGTGTAAAAGATGGGGGTGTGTTGTATGCCCAGATCAATATTTAAATAAGCAGGTGGACATATCAGAGAGCGAAAACTGAAAAGAGTATAATTACATAATTGTGTCCTTATTCTTTGGGTGTTTTACATAGTGGCATTGAATCAAAGTGAAATTAAGTGTCATTGCAAATACTTCTGTATGTCAAAAAAAGACTTCATATTGTTCAGATTCTTTGGAATAGAGATATATTTATTGTATTTATGTATTGCATGTATTACATGTATTTACCAAAATAAAGCAGCCCTAAACCAAAACAGGCTAGTATTTGATTTGCTAGCAATGAGAACAAAGTTAGAAAATAACTCACGAGTGTATTAGCAGAGTATATAGGTAATCACTGCCTTTGATTGCCTTTTCTTTCCTAATTCAGACGTTTATTTAGTTGTGGTATTGTTAGCGCTTCCTGTTTCTCACCACAGTGCACTTCCTTATGTCTCAAAATCTGCTTCTGCAGGGTAGTAATTATGGGCAACATGTTACACTGATTTATACTGACATTACTCTGGCATTAGATCAGCTCGCTGCCTATTTCCAAAACTCTTCTTTGGGACTGCAGGTACCCAAGAGTGAATATGGGATTTAAGATATATATCATGACCTCAGGAAAGGCTTTTGCACTTAATGTGTCTTTCAGTTGTTCTGGCTATATTAGTTGGCCTTATAAAATGTATTCTCTCTCTTTCTCCTAGCCTTGTCTTGCTTTTATCAATAGACCTTTATGACTACACCACCATTCCCTTAAGCACTGTCTAAAACTGGAAAAAATATGTATGGCTTGGGTTAATATGAGGACAACTCATGTTAATGGGAAAAAATTAAACACCCCTGAGTAAATCTGTCACATTCTTTTTAAATTCCTCAGGACAGAGGATTTCAAGTTGTATTAATGACATTGAGTAGCCTCCTTTTTTTCTCTTCTCGCTTTGAGACACCTCTAGAGGGCATCAGTTTAAGGAAGATCATTCACATTGGTCCCACCATTGTATTGCCTGCCTCAGCTCTACATTTGTACTTGTCTAAGAAGTTCTCTGAATTCAAAGTATGCTCTATATAGGGGGGAGGAGGAAGACTGATACGATTCCCTTATGCTTTCTTTATGAGGATCATAAGACATCTACTTTTTGTGGGTTTTCACTGGAAGGAGTTAGAAATATTATGGAAAGCTTGTATTCCAGTCACTATGTATACAATTCAATCTGTATGGCTTCTTGAGACTGTTTTAAACAATTAAATACCAGAATTCCTTTCAGTTCTGTATTACTATTGTTCAGTTTATGGCTAGGAAGGCATTTTGCTACCTCTCTTAAACAAAAATAACCTCAAGCACTATGGAGCTGCTCAGTGCTCACCTGTCAGGAGTCTTTCTTCAACTCTGTTCTGATGCAGTCAAAATCTGGGTCTACCTGTGTTTGCTTGTCATTTATTCTCTTTCTTCATTTTGGGGTATTTTTACAGTGCTTCATAATATTAACCTAAGTAGCGGTTCTTAAATTGCTACAATTTTTTAAATGCTTTAACATATATCTTGCAAGACAAGACTTTCTAACCTTACTATCTTCAGTCTTTGCATTTCTAGGATTTAGGGTTTCCTGTCTCTCCAGTCAGTCAAATTATGCTTTTGCTGGGATTCCTGATGACACATTTCTAATGTAGATCTTCAGTTTTATATTATAGCCACACAGTAATAGTCTTCTTCTGAATGGGGCTGCTAATTACTGAATTTGATTTTAAAAGAATACACAATAAAAGAAATATTGCTGATCATGGTCTTAATGCAGGCCACTTGCATTTTCCTTTAAGGTCTTAGTGTCTTTGGGACTTGAATGTAATCGACCAGTTTACCACCACTGAGATGATACTAGACACAGGCAGCCAGAGGTTGAAATGACATGGTGTTGCTCTCAAAGTGTGGTCTCACTTGGATACTTAAAACATGAGTTTGTTTATATTGTATAGCTTCCTGAGCATTCATCACCTTAGCAGTCCAGCCCTGCTGTCAGCAGTTTTGAAGTATTTGTTATTTTATACACTGTGGACTCCTCTGTGCTCATCCTCCATTTATTTTCAGTTGAAAGAATCATTGGAGCTTTCATTTAAACTTGTTTTGATTTATCCTACTGTATCTGCTGAAACTGGTGACACATTTGGTAGCCAGTGTTTTTGTTTACTGCTATAAAAATATCCCTGACATTATATGTCAAGGGGATTGATGTATTTTTTTTACAAACCTTTCTTCTCCTTTCACAATATAAGAAAGATATTTAATGAGTATAGCCACTGATATGTTTTCCTCTGTTATGAACAAGAATGGATTCTATAAAAACATATTAGGGTTTAAAATGCTGCAACAAAGTAAGATAACTGGAACATGTGTTGTTCAGCCACCGCAACAAGGAAGGGTCCTTTCTTCAGTTGTCTGGGCTTTTGTCTTCAGTCTAGTTCTGGGAAAAATTTTCAGGTTATTGTCCTCAGGAAAAACTTTTGGCTCATAACTTTAAGTAGGTGTCTAGTCGACCATTGTCAAAGAGGGTACCCACACGCTTAAGTGCTTTGCTGCACTAGGGCCTTAGGCATTTTTCAAGTCATCTGCCAGGACTGTGTTTAGTACACTGTGATGCGTAGCCTTCCTAGCCTGAGCTATCCTTCCCTGACTTGGAAAAAAGCCCTCCCTTTCCAGCTTTTCTTGGCAGAGATTCAAACTTTTTGGTTCTTAGCTCTGTGAATCTCTCAACTAATGCACTCCCCAGAACTTTTGTGCTTGGTTTCTGTCAGGTTTTGTTATCACTTTACCAATCAGTCCAGTAGTTTTAACAAGCCTGCAGTACTTCCCTGAGCTTTGTTTCCTATCACTCCAAAATAAAAAGCAGATTTGCGGAAGGAAATCAGACGTTTTTTATCTAAAAGAGAAAAAACGTCTAAAGTAAACCCAGGCAAAATCAGAGGCAGCTTAATTCTCAATGAACTAATATAGCTTTACCTATAAAGGTGAAGCTTCTCAAAACTGCAAACTAGATCTATTGAAGGATTTAGCACATAGTCCTGACTCATATTTTGCATTACTTCAGGGCTAGGCTGCAGCTGGGAGGATGAAAAATTTGATACCAGAATCCATATCTGATTTATGTTTGAGAAACTAGTTTTCCCTAGCTGACTGAAATTCTGTCCAGAGAAAACTCAACATGAGCAATGTTGTGCAATTACACTCTGTCTCAGTTCTAGTCCCAAATTAAAGCCCAATGTACTTGCTCTGAGGACAAATACTCATTGATGTCTACACAAAATTTAAGAAAAAGAGAGGGGTGGATAAACATGGTATTCTTGCATCCCTGCTCTCCCTCTCCTTCTTCTAATCCCCAACCAAAACATCCGTAATTAATATTTTCATGGAGTTAGTTCTCCGTCTCACAAATACGATGCTTGGTTCAGTTGCCCTCTCTTCCAAAAAAGGATTAAAACTGTATCTTACAGAGGTGCTCTAATTCAGGTCTTCTAGAGAAAGGTGACTTTCTGTGTGCCTCTTATAGCTACTCTACTTCAACTTAAGAAAATTAGATATTTATGTGTCATGGTTTAAGCCCAGCCGGTAACAAAGCACCATGCAGCAGCTTGCTCAGTCCTCTCCCCCAGCCCTGGTAGGATGAGGAGAAAATATAAAGAAACGCTCATGGGTCGAGACAAGGACAGGGAGGGATCACTCACCAATTATGGGCATGGGCAAAAAACTGACCCAACTTGGGGAAGAAACAAAATCAATTTAACTTACTACCAATCAGATCAAAACAAGGATATTAAGAAGTAAACCAGATCTTAAAACTCCTTCCCCCATCCCTCCCTCCTGCCTGGCTCAACCCCCCTCCCGGTTCTCTCTCCCTCCTCCCCCCGGCAATGGGGGTTGGGGTCAGCTCGCCACACCTTGTCTCTGCCGCTCCTTCCTCCTCAGGGGAGGAGGACTCCGCACACTCTTCCTCCACCAACTTCTCCAAGGTGAGTCCTTCCCACAGGCTGCAGTTCCTCACAAACTGCTCCAGCGTGGGTCCCTCCCACAGGCTGCAGTCCTTCAGTCCCAGCCTGCTCCAGCATGGGCTTCCCCACGGAGTGGCGGCCATCTTGGGGGCCTCCGCTCCCCCGCTCCCCTCCATGGCTGGGGGGGCACAGCCTGCCGCCTCACCGCGGGCTGCGGGGGCATCCCCTCCTGCCCTCCTCCTCCTCCCCTCACTCCCTGACCTCAGTACCCGCAGAGGGGTTCCTCTCCCATCCCAATCCCCCCACTCACCACAGGTTTCCCCTCTGAACTCCGTTCTCCCAGCGGCGCTACCGCCGTCGCTGAGGGGCTCGGCCTGGGCCAGAGGCGGGTCTGGCTTGGAGCCGGGGAAGCTTCCAGCAGCTTCTCACAGGAGCCGGCCCTGTGGACCCTCACCCCTTACCAAAAACCCCACCACAGAAACCCATAACATTATGGAATCACAGATAGAGCAGGTTCAAGTGCTCTATCCTAAAACCCGTACCACTCCCATTTTCATCTGGTTTTTGCTCCTGTTGTCCTATGGGGAGGTTGTTTCAGCAGCTCATCCTCTGATGGTTAGATGGCTGCTAATATCTATTCTAATACATGTTCATCATCAGTTTATACATCATTTTCTCTTCACAAGATTATCCTTTACAAAATTAATGTTAGGGATGATTAAAAAATGTGAATTTGTTCATCTCCAAATCCTTCCTCTGAAAGATCTTGGGCTTTGAAAGGGCCAATTCAACTTGATTTTTCAGTTTTCTTTCCTTGAGCTTTTATTTCCCTAAAAAGAAGCTTTATTTCCTGAGCAGTTTGCTTTTTTTTACGTCAGTTTAATAGGATCCTCTCTTATTCCTAAATTCTCTCCTCCATTAACTTTTAAGCTAGTTCTGTCAAGAACTCCTCCTTACCGAAGTTTTCCTGTGTTTTAAATACAAATTCAAATAGAACAGTTTGGGGTTTTTTTCTTTTTTATGTCACTGGTACACAAGCCGTGACTTACCCCATACAGCTCCCTGATTTTTATGTTTTAGTTGATTCCATTAACTAGTTCTTACAGTTTACCAAGGCTTATTTTAAAAAAAAAAATTAAATGTTAAATTATTTATACTAAATTATTTTAAATATCAAATGTTAAATAAATATTGACTATTGGATCTTAGGTACTTTTGTATTTGTGGGGGGTGGGTTGTTTTGTTTAATTACTTCCATTTTTTCTTTCTATTTAAACTCAATTGGCTTGCTAGGGCCCATCCAAAATTACTTTGTACAGTGTCTTCACTATTTTCCAACAAATCTTAAATAGCTTCATTTCTTCCCAGCTGTATAACTGATGAAAATATTTCTTATCTACTTTACAAACATCCTACCATTACTAGTATAATTTCTTTCTGAGAAATTAGTGTTTTCCTTAATTGCATAATTCTCAATAGTACTTCTCTAATAATAGCTGACAATCACATTGACTTCCAGCCCAGGGGAGGTAAAGCAAATTCCCATATCAAGTTTTATTTTTACACAGTTTTGAGCCAATTAGTTCAGTTCTCCATGTTATCTCTTAATATTCCCATTTGAGACTGTCATGACATAGATGTAATTTTTCACATTTTTTTATCGTTTTTGAGTTGTGACTTATGTTCAATAAAGACTGAACCTACACTGACTATTGATTTTGTTGGTTTTAGTTTTATATCTTGAAGTATCTAAGACAGTATCTACTCTTTGATTCTTTTATGAATGTCCCCTCACCAAAAGCCTTGACAATTTTTCTTTAGAAGGAGGTAGCTCCCATGAAGTGAGTAATCTTTTCTTGGCTTTGGCATAAATTTCACTCCTTTCTCTCTTCCGCTTCTTCTTTCTAGGTGTAAATTATGCTTTCTCTGTTTCTTGCTCAAGATATCCTAAATATCAGCCTCTCCCGCCTTGGGGTCCAGTTTCTAGTATCTTCATGCCACAGTTCTTCCTGCTTTTTTACAGCAGTAGATGCCCTTTGTCTGCTTTATTTCTGCATCTTCCATTTCCCTTCTGTATCCTCCAGTGTACCAGATCTTTTCTGCCACTCAGTTCCCCACCATGAGTTCCTGTGCCCTGATGGTTCCATGCTTACCTAGGTCAGTGTGCTTGTTCAGGTAACATAACGTCCTGCTCATCTCACTCGTGAGATGTCTGCAAATCCTCCTGGCCATCTCATTCATCAGACTTCTTTCAATTTTGTCTCATTTTTCAGGTGTCTTTATTCCATATGCTCTGTCAATGAGGCAAAACAAGCAAACATTGCTCGCAATGTTTTCACACACACTCAGCACCAGCATCCAGTCCCTTTTGCTGTCTCTTTATTCTTCAGAATCTCTCACTGCTGCTCTTGGGTGTCACCTTTGAAAGAGTGGGAAAAGGACATATAAGACTGTGTTCCCTACTCTCAGGATGCTGGCAGTTTGTTTATTTGAGCCTTTACCTTCGGGTAGTCCTGCTGTCTGAATAGCTTTGGAATTAATTACAAAGCAGTAGTGAAACCAGAGGGCTTCGCTTACATGCTGAGCTGCAGGATCTCTGCCTTCTACGTAACATGCACCGCCCAAGCAGATGGCAAGTGAGTAAACTGCTTGCAAACCACATGCCTTGTAAACTGCATTATACAAAACATCTTTGGATGGACAGTTCATTTACCACCAAAATAACAACAAACACTGTCATCTTTCCCCTTCAAAAGCAGATATTACAAAACCTTTTACTGTTTTCGCTGTGTGCAGGAGAGAAATACCTATGAATATTGCTTATGCAAATATTTTACAGATTGATACTTGAACTGGACAACAGTACTTCCACCTTGCCTTGCCTTCCCTACCCCCTGAAGTAAACGTCCTAACTTCTATGCTAACATTATGTATGAGCATACTTTCCCTGGGACCTAGCAATTACGTGAGCAGTCTTAGATTAGATGAGTAAATTTGGGTCATGCAGCATGGTCACAGAGCACTGATCCAAGGCAAGGATGTCCAGGAGGTTTGGATTTTTTCAGGCTAACTTTGCACTCAGAGGCTTTAAGCTGTGTCAGGGACCATCTGGTCATGCACACCCAGAGCCAAGCTGGGACAAAAGCACACAGCCAGCCTGAGCTCTGTATCATGCACTCTAGCTAATTTGACAGGACAGAAATGTTGGCATGTGCTTACAGCATGATGTGGATCACATTCATACCCGTGGGTGACGCAGGGGGGCACAGACTGGGAAGCCCAAGCCTATTCCTGCAAGGAGGAAGAGCTTCAATGGGAGGGAAGGAAAATATTCTCCCTACCCCTCAAACATACTGGCTCAATTCAACAATCTTCCCAGAGTGGTTTGGAACATCACATTTTTGTCTCTCCGTGCTTGTGGGAACCAGAAGATGCTATCTCCCAAGAAGCAAGACAGCAGCTGGAAACAGCTGGCTCTCACAAATGTCTCTCAGTCATCTACCAGCTGCTGGCTCTGCTGAAGGTCATTCAAAAGCTGCTCTGTCTTTGGCCCCAGCGCCTTTGTTGTTGATCCTGCTCTCAGTGTCCAGCATATATTGGACCAATTTCTTACTACATGTGTATCTTTTCTACTAGGTGTATTTAATTAGCACCTCACATATTTGAATTTGCTAGGTTACCTTAAAAATCATACAGTGATTACACAATTTCATCTGGCATAACAGGTTTGGTATGTACAGTAAATCAGGCAATTCCCTACTTCCCTCACAAGAACTAATGAAGTCACCCCATATTCTGGCCTTCACCGATAGACTGGCTGTCATATAACGAGCCAGCCTGCTTGCCACCACTTTTATAGGGCCATCAGTTGGTGGATTTCAGCTGGCAATGTTTTAGGGCTAGGTGAGCCACCCAGAGCAGAAGATTTTACCCAAATGTAAAATAGACCTCTTCCGTCTCGCCCACTCCCAGCCAAGAGTAGTAGAAAAGCACTTTGTCAGTTTGGGGTTAGACAATAGAGAAAGAGCAAAAGAGAGAGACAGAAAGGCCTCTCAGAGGCAATCCCACCAAAATTTAGATGAACACCTCCTGGGGCTTGAAAAGTTTCATTTCTTTCCTTTCATATGGAATCACATTTGGTTTTAAAGTCTGTAAAAATTTTCACAAACTTTATCTATTCCTTTTTCCAAAACCATTGTAGATTCATACATGATTATTTCCTTTGTTTACATCCATGATCTGCTAAAGATTTGAAAAGCTTTATATGGTGTAAGTCAAATTCTGGTCTCTGTGCACATGCAATCCTGATACTCAGAAATATGACCTCATTTTCTTTCTGTAAGTCAGGTACTAACATTTTACAACCTATTGACTAATTCTGAAAGCTGGATGGAAAAAAGCAATTAAACAATATGGCTCTGAAATACAGAAGAGAGACTTTTTTGTTTGGGTTTTTGTATTATATAGGAATGAACAGTTAATTGAACTGACATGGTGCAAAGCTTGAACGTGTGGCATGCCAATCAAGTTAGTTCAACTGACCTTGCCCTTTTGTGTGCTACAATGAATTCCAAAATGAAGCTATGGTCCAAGGCAGTAGATCAAAACCCCTTACCCGGGCTCCCTGTGGGAATTAGGTTGGATCCGACCCAAGATAAGGCTCCAGCTGTGCCTCTCTGCTCCCATCAGACAGGAAACTCAGAAATCTCAGTTAATCTAGCCTAACCACAAAACTTTCATAGCTATATATTAAAAGCTTTCTCTTTGCAGAGAGACCTACTTTATTAATCAAACAAGATCAGTTCATCTTGTATGAACAACTTACCTGTTGTCTATCAAGTGTCTTTGTCCTCTGCAGAGCTGTATAGTAAACATAGGAACATAGGCTCTCCTTGAAGCGGTACTATGTAAAAGAACACTTCTGTAATATGTTTACAGCAAATTACCTGTTAATCTTTTCTTTGGCTTGTCGCACCTTTTTGTGTAAGCAGAAAAGGGAACTTTTGTAATTCTGTGCATAATGGCTAAGAAAACCTTTCTCTCGTTCTAAAATTAGCTGGAGCCATACCCAAGTATTGCCAGCTGTAGGGAGGCAACATCAACTACAGCAGTGCCAGCCACAAAGTCTGAGGCAGGGTGTTTTTTGACAAATGGACCAAAATATGAAAAGAAGAGGCAGGGAATTAAACATTGTAGGAGCGGCTGCTCTAGCAGTAATCAGGTCTGGCAGGAAGCATGGATGTCTTTCAAAAAAATATTACTGGTGGCAAGATTCAGCAGAAAAAAAGACATCTGGATACTACAGATAAACATCCAAAGCAAACTTTACAATCCTTGGAAGTTTCCTTGTCACAAGACTCCAAGGGCACAGTCTTATTCCTATTTTCAAATGAACAACAGCCCTTCCACTTTAAACAAGCTGTAGAGTATGCACCCCACCACCTACAGCAGCTACCTGCTGGACACTTGCCACAGAGGAGTTGTTGCTTTACATGTGCAGCAGTGAAACACCATATGGTTCCCAATGAATATATTCCATCAGTGCATCTTCCTCCATTATTAAAGCTATGATCCCTCTGTTTCCAGCTGTTCTGCATTTCCACCCCTGTTTTCAGGGCTGAATAATTCTGTCTCAAAAAAAGTTGCCACAGGCTCAGTTTTAGCAAATAAAAGTCTAAACACAAGTAAACACCGCAACATGAACTTTAAATTATCTGTGTTTATCTTCCGTTATTTGTATGAAGTATTTCTTGCTCCTAATTTCCTAAAGAAGCAATTTGCACAGTAAATCAGAATTTTCAAATGTGAGCTTTACTTTTACAGAATGACCAGTGGGAAAGATGTAAAACATATAAGCTCTTCTCATTTAGTGTTGCAACCTCCTTCTATTTATTACAGGACTTATTATGTACCTCACTATCTGAACAAAGAGTTTTCTCCTATTCCAAAGTTCAATTCTGTTACAGTCAGTCACTTGCAATGGCATTGATATGACACCAAAACACGTTACTGCATGTAGATTTGGGTTTATATACACATTTCATCCTCATTTCTAAATTTCTTTCTGTTGCCTTAATTATCATCAAACTGCTATCTGGAAAAAAAAATAGTGCATTTCACAAGTCAGACCAGTAATTGTTTCATAAAACTCAGATTTTAGACATTATAGCTATTCTTTTTTGTATCACCTCTTACAGATATCTTCAAACACAGGTTTTATCTTCCCACATAACACAGGAAGTTACCTGCGTACTGTTCAAAACAAATCTTCCCGAATGAAGAAATAAATTTCAGGGAAGTATTTCTGACATCTTATAATTTATAGAGAATGAATGCCTGATGCAAACATTGGACAGAGAGTCTTATCTGGTGTTGTTGGGCCACCTAGTAGGTCTATGTCAATTGAAAATGATCATGTGTCTGTTTCTTCTCTCTGGTTTTACTCCCACTTCCCTTTTTTTGGAGTAGTTCAAGAACCGTATCACTGACCACTTAGAATGCAAGATATTCTTAAATCACACTTAAAGGAGGAAAGTTCCCCTCTTCCTGGAAGCAGATGTTTTGCTCTTTTACTGGGTCTTGTCCAGGAAGCTGACTTTTATGAAAGGAGCACTAATGCCCAGAAATGCCAACACACAAAAAAAAGACTTTTTTTTCAGCTTTTCAAATATATCTATAATGGATACCAATGGTATGGCAGATTACACAAGATTTACCCTCAAAGTTGTGTTTTTTCTCTAGAAATACAGATTTTTCAGATATGTGAGGAACATGGTCAAGCACATTGAAACACAGAACAGAGGTAGACCTATTTTCCTGGCCAGACTAGTTGCATTCTGGGCTTCACTGAATTCTCCAGCAGGAGAAGAAAAAAGTCTCTTTTCTCAGGAATGGAGGGAGCCACAAATCTAGACATCAAAAGCAACAAAAAAAGAACAAACGTTGGAACAGAAAACACTTCAAAAGCGAGAGTGAGCAGAAAACCCTCCTCTCCATGCCAGCTGAATGGTTTGAATTGAAAAATCCTGGTTCTAATAGAATATTTACAAAGCAGAGATCCTCAATTTAAGTTCCTCAGACAAGCCCAATTTTGGCCCTGAATCCCAATCTATGGGACCTAGCACTGTGGCAGACATTTAATCCCCCACCAGTATCACTATGTACTGCAAGAGAATTTCACCCTTGAGGGTGAAGGAGAGATTAAAATCCCTGTTCATTAAATTACCTGCAAGTCAAAGTGCTAGACATAGTGATTTCTTTTTTTTGTCTGTCATGTTCTTTGTTTGCTTTTAGTATGAAGGTTATCCTCCTGACATTGTACTAGCTCTCCCAAGTGATATTTCCATTTAAGGACCTTGTTTGATAGTTATTAGTTTTCAGGACTACAAAAGGCAATGAGTGATCAGCATTATAAGTCATAAATTTTATATTTAAGCTTAGATTTAACTCTGTAAAATTTAGATGTTTTTATCCATTTATGTCTCCATACATACATTGGCATTGTTTTTCATTCTGTTTTGTTTAAATAACAATTTTTAAAAAAATTTCTAGTTTTTGTTAACTGTATTGTGATTATGTTCTCAAAAGCCTCTAAAGGGAAGCAGAATAGATGGGTTTCTAAGTGTAGGCATATAGATTTTAGTATACAGGATAGCCAGTGTATTCAATGATTACATTATGCTTTTAGCAGGGTTGGACTGACTGGGCATTAAGAGAAAAGAAAAATAAGAACAGTTTTGTCTGCATTTAACATTAATTTATTAATAACCCAAATTATTATTACAAACAAGTTAGGTAATCAAAATTAATGGCAATTGTTGGTTTTGCTAGTCTGTTTGAACTTACAACTTCATTATGTACACATAGACATCCTTTGAGTAAGGCCCTTGATAATTGCTCTCAAAGTGCCATGCCACAGGATTTTGGTTCTGCTCCCTGACTGGAAGAGCCAAGCTCTACAGCTGCTCCACCCGCAGCGAATTTTGGTTCCCTGTTTATTGGAACACATTTTGAGACAAAACCATGACTTACAGATCTGGAATCTGCTGTCTGAAAACTTTCATAGGAACAGAAGTTTTCTCAGATTATTTACAAATGTTACTGAACAATAAAACTCTCCGCACAGGCTGAAGCCACACCCAGCAACTAATTAGTTTGAAATGCTTTTGAAAATTTTTTTACACTGTTTCACCACTTCTAATCCAACACATTGTGTTTCTTTCTCTTTTTGATGTACTTCCTTAATCCATGTGTTCTGTTAAAATGGTTCATCTTAAAATGGTTTCTCCCTTTGAGGCATTTTGGGGTTTATTTTTTATTTCTGCCAAGTTTAAATATAAAAATAAATCACTGAGCTTGGCTAAAGCAAATATAAGGAGGAGAAGAGGTGTGATTCTTAGATTCATAGGTTTATTTGGCAATTCATGTTGGAAGGGAATCATATATATCTTTCCTAGATAGTCTCCTGGCTATATTGATTATTTCATATTCCATAAGCTAGTTTACATTCTGGAAGTCATATAAGAAAAGCTGCAAACATTTCCTGCACTTCATACAGGTAGCAGCCCACTGCTGCATTTCATAGATTATACCTCCAATATCACTGACGATCATTTAAATTAAAATAAACTTAAACAAAATCAAAGTAATAACAAGATATCGGAGTTTATTTAATCAACATCTGGATGGTATCAAGATGAGAGGAATTTTTTCCCTTTAAAAAACCATGTTTAACATTAACAGTAAATAGAAAAAATAGATTCAAGTTTTCTTGAATTGTTATTCAGATTGTAGATTTTAAAGTTCTCTATAAAATACACTCTATGCTTCATGTTTCAGTTTATTTTTCAATATTCCTTCTCCTTGATGAGAAATATAGAAAGTATTTAAGATAAATAATTCTCAAATTTTTAAAGAATGTTGTAATTATATATAACAATAAAATACCCTTTGTCTTTTCAAGCTGTCATTCAACTCATTAATTTTTTTCAGTCCATTTTTTTCCCAGAATATCTCCTTTAAACAAGACATATTCAGAGCTGAGTACATCCAGAATATTCCCATTGACATAAAATATAAAACACAGCTATAGGCATAGATGTTTGTTATTTTTAAGAGGCTGAGAATCACGCTTGAAAAAGATCTTTATTAATTTTTTTTTATTTCATTTCCCCAGGAGAAGTTATGAAGGTTTGCAGTTTATTTCAATGTTCAACAGTATGCTTCAGTTAATTCATTTTACCCTCCATTTCTCACGTCTCTTTGCTCAGTGAATAAGCATATATGCAAATTCCAATACTTGAGAGAAGGCTAGTAATAAGGAGATGAATTACATATTTGGTTCTGGCTGGCTAAGCATCTAAGGGTGGATAAGGGCCAGATACTAAACAGAAAACCCTTAGGGGCATATTCAAAGCATAATCATATATTGTATACAGCATCTGCCATAACACAGTCCTTGCCTGGGTGGTTTTTATGTGCCACAAAAATAGAACTATTCAACAAGTATCATTTCCATGCAGTCACAGAGCTGCATGGAAGCTCAGATATGGTGGCAGGGGTATTGGACATGACAGTGTTCGTTCACAGATGATAACCTAAGGTTATTGCCAGCTTCTCTGCTAGGGGAATAGGTGGGTTAGAAAGTTTTAGTTCAAACCAGATGTCATAGCTATTCATCTCAAGAACTTACATTACTCTGCCAAAAGGGAAGAAATGGAAATAGATTAATCAGGCTAATGGATGTTACGCTTCCAAGCAATAGCCTCAGAGCTAGAATTTACTTGTGAAATTTGCCTGCTCTGTAATTTGTCTCTCCTGAAATTGAAAGTGAGGGAACCACAGAATTTCTGTCTGAGACAACAGACTGTGGAGTAGGGGAACCTATATTTGAAGGATGCTTATATTTAATGAGTGTATACCTGCCAGTGTGTTAAAGACAAATTATGTGTGGCCAGGACTAAAAAGAGAGAGGAGGTATGTACAAAATGTTCATGTAAGAGATCTAAAATATTCTTGAGCTTCTTTTAACTTGTTAAAGCAACTTTCTCCACATCTCCAGTATCATTATAGATCATTTGACAGATTTTGTTAATAATTTTCAACAATAAGAGAGCAGTACTTGCTTAAGGGGAAGGGAAAGACATTCAGTCTGAGTAGGGCACCATACCACAAAACAAAAACACTGACACTGGAGAAACATGGATGCATCCTTATTTACTTTATCCAAGCACTTGCATCTGCAAAACTACCCTGAAAATTTCAGAACCAATGGACTTCAGGAAGATGGTGTCCAGGCATTTCTTGCTCCAGTTGGTCTGGAAGTACTGCCAGAAATATCATGGTCATCCTGTGTTTCTGTTTCTACATTAAACCTGATCCAGGAGTTGGACCAGAAGAAAGAAAAGGAAAGCTCAGCGTGCAGAGGAAGCATGACATGCAAATACAGACTCGATCATTTTATTTAACTTTCATGTAAATGTTATCTTTGGAGGGAAGAATAAATTATTATTAATCATCTTCCTCCTTCTTTTGGTCTAAACCACATCTTCAGGATTCAGTTATTATTTTTGAATAAAAGGTAAACAGCAAAGTTGTTGTATTATGTAAGCAATGTGAGAGATCAGATGTGAAAGATAAATGAGTATACAAGAGTCCAAGATGTGTAAACTATGCTTTTTGAAATAAGTAGAAATCCTGTAAGCAATACTAGTAGTAATAATGCAAACTCTTTAAAGCAACAGTTTGCTTCTAAACAGTTTATGTGTCTTGAGCCAAATTCATTCCTTGTGTACTCGCATGGATTTTTTCCAAAGACTAGTAAAGCCGACAGTAGGAAAACTCCCACAGCAGACCCCTGATCAGGACCATTAGTCAGTATAGTTTTGAGCCCATATACTAACTGGTAGACTAGAGGCATGATCTTTTTTTTTTTTTTTCCCCTACAAAAAAGTCTTCAAAGCAAATGTTCTATGCTATCAATTCACAAACACTAACCAGATCACTCTGAAAAAAAATTACTAAGTAGTTTTTTTAATTTAGTGATGAATTACATATGTCACTGTATGGTAATATGTTACATGGCAAGCCAGAAATTTTAATCACTTTTCAGATTAATTTAAAAAGAAATAACATGTATGTATTCCAAGATGGAAGAGTTAATCTCAGCATACAAAAACCACACACATAAAGTAAAAATATGCGTATGGATCCTACTCACATGCCTATTTATCTGCATTCTTTTAAGGAGACGGTGTTATAGTTACAGCTTCTTCGCAAATTTCCTGGGCCTGGTCCTCAGCTGTGCTAACATCAGTGGTCCACTGACCCCTTAATGGACCTAATCTATCTGTGCACAAGGTGAGGACAATAGCAGTTAGCCTAACCATGACATCAGGCAAATGGATCACAAAGCAGACCTATCAAATTCACTGTATACAAAAAACAAAGTGAAGTGAATCTGGATCTTCAGCTATTGTGGGTGAATTCATCCCCCTCTTCTATCTCTAAGCCAAAGAAAGGCTATAATTACAAGAAGAGAAAGCTAAAAATGTAACCAAGTTGCTGCTCTAGTGGAAGCAGAACTAGAATTCCTTTAAAGTAATCTATAGAACTATACAATACATGTCAATCATTACTGCCTATGCCTAAAATAATGGTTGACAGATAGGAAATATGTGAAGTTACAGCTGTAACTGACTTCTTCTTTGTATCAGAACAAGGAACTCTTATGCGAGAGAAAGGGGAGAAGATAAATGATCCAGCATTAGATGCGAAAAAGGACTGTTTTGCCACTAATAGCAAGATTAACCAAGCTGCCCGTAGACATAGTGGAAAAAGTCTCCTTGATGTAAGCGAAGATTGGCCTCCAGTGAAAAAATGAAGTTAGTACTTTTTCATTGTTTGGGAGTTAAAGCAAGTGATTTAGTCAAATGGAATGCTTTTAAAATAAGCTAGTAAAAACAAGCAGTACCACAGCAGCAAAAGTGTTTGCATAGTGTGATTTTGGAGAGACATATAGTGTAGGGCCAGAACTGCAAAAGGAACTGGGGGAAAACAAGAGTCCAGTCACCACTCTTGGGTACCCTGTTGAAAATGCAGATAGTTAAAATTCCCCTGCAATGATTGCCTGGCCTAGGAGATGATTAAGGCCTACAGGCTGCCGTGTTGCCATCTGTTTTTAGGATGGTTGAGTATCTGATGTGGGGCATGTCCATACATGCTCAGTAAATAGACCTAAGCTCTACCAAGATTCACAGATGATGCATTTCTCCATCCTCCTTAAAGGGGAGGCCAGATTCAATAAGCATGATTAGACAGAGTATTGTGAATGAAAATATGCCTGAGTTAGTTGTGGCTCTATTCAGGGGAGAAGGAATGGAAATGTTGCTCTGTCCTTATTAGGTGACAGCTGTCATAACAGGCTCATCCATTCACTCCTCTTCCCCTGAGCCCAGTGAACATCTGTGTAATCCATACTAACAACAAGTGGTTCAGGAGGAGATGGGGGCAGGAATCATTTTTACTCATACATTACTTGTTGGTGCCAGGATGCCTCCACACAGAGAAGGACGTACACATCTGGATCTCCCACATTCTCACCTCCCAAGTGTGGAATAAAAAAGCAGTGCTGTGGTCACCACTTGCATTCTTGTGAGTCTGTGGGGAAGGACAGGGCAGCTACACAGACACCTGGACAAAATCTGGACATGTGAATCCCAACCAGAAGATGACATTTTTTTACAACTCAAAATATCTTCTCTGCTGTGCAGCATTGGGTATTGGCAAGCAGCCCTAGGATCAGAGTTCTGGCTTTCTTCAGTGCCACCACTTCCTTAGCACCGCAATGCTGTCCTCAGGGCCTATGGTCCACCCACTTCTCGAAATATTTTAGGTCCCAAGATGCCCCTAAGAACCTGATCCTTGGCACCTACCTCAAAGCCATGAACTGAACTTGCTGTCCAGAACATAATAGTTAGTCCCCAAAGCAGAAGACTTAAGCTGTCCAAGTTATTCCTCAGTCTCTTCCTCTTTCTCTGTTGGAGAAAAGAATTGAAGGCAGCTATATACAGCCTAAAAGTAGCATGGGAAGCATTTTTAGTGACATCAAATAGCTGCCTTGCTAGAGTTCACAGAGCTGGTCAAGTAAGTAGAATATTCACCTGAAAATCAGCCATTTTTGCCATCTTCATATTATTTCTTAATGTAAACCAGTCCTCTGGGGTTGTGGAAAAATAAAATAAAATATCTAGATCTGAATGGCCTTAATGTCCTCAGGTTGAAAATCTATACTATTGTGAGGAATTGTACCTTGCTTTCAACTTCAGATAGTTTTGAACTGAAAGTACCACATTTAGTCCCTACCCATCAGCAAAAAAACACTTTAACAAACAAGAGTGTCTCAGGGAATGATAGGCATCCTTAACTTACATGGGGAGCCTACAAAGCTGTCCAGACATTCCCATCATCTCATGACAGTGTAGATGCTTTAACAGGCAGGGATAGAATAATGGACGCCTTTGCTAGCCCATTAAATCCATTTCTTTACTAACAGCATCAAAAATAGAGCTAAAATGACTATAGTTTATATATTCTATGAATAAAATTAATTAATTATTTTTTCTTATTAGGTCATTGGACAAAACGACATTTAAGTTGAATTTCCTGATTAATGGTGTTTGAATTTGGTCGAGGAAGATCCAAATCCATTGTAGAAATACTATCACCAGAACTCTGGTACACGTGAAGAAGAGTAAGTGTAAAAGCAGAAAGGTATTGAAAAATGCATTTCAATCTTTCCCTTATCTCCTGCCCTTTAAAACCTTGTTCTGTAATGTTTGCTACACAGAGCAGTCTAAGAACCTCACTATAAGGTCTTTAGAAGTGCTCAAGAGACTTAGTAGGTAATATGGGCAGTAGCACAGTGGAATGTGGATGAGGGTTTAGGTTAATGCACAGCATTACGCGTCTTCACTGTACACACTGCTCCCGGACTAAGCCTATTACTGTGGTGTATCTGGCTTCAAAAAAACAGGGACACATAACATTCCACCAGCTTTTTTCATTATGGAAAAGAGCTGAAAGATTATATGCACTTATATGAAAGGAGAAATGTCCTAATTTTGATGAAACTTTTGAAACGTGAAATTTAAATCTCCCTTTCACAACTTCATTTTTGTGGGAAGAAAAAGAATTCTTTCTGTCTCAGCCTCTTTTTGCCAGACATTTTAATCCACTGGCAATCAGGTATGAGGGGAAATTTTTTAAATTTTTGTTCTAATGCTGAAATGACACCTTATCAGTATTTTGAAACTTTTATCAATAAACAATTTTTAAAATTAATTCTCTAATGTTTTTTAAAGTTGTTATGGATTGTTTGACTTTTGGTTTTAATTCACTCTTCAAGTGAATTAAAACCTGCAAGAGCAGAACTGATGGATTTCTTTCAGAATTCAGGAGGCCAGACTTTTCTTCTTTAAAATAAAAGCAAGAAATCCTAGAGTCTCTCATTCTTCCTCAGGTATGACTTTGCATTTGTAAACACTGACCAATGCAAATGCTCATATGTAAAAGTCTACATGCTATTATCTTCCATGCTCTACATAAGCACAGCTCTGTTGACTTACTAATTTACAAACATAGTGAGAATAGAAAGGAGAGCTGAAGGGTACTGCTAGCAGCCCTTTGCTTTCCAAACTTTTCTGAAAGGGTTGCCTGACCAGATTCACTTCAACCAGCTAGACCCCAAACCACCACTCTTCCTTTTCAGTCAATACAGCAGTTTCTTCCCACCAGATCTTGGCTGGGCCAATTTACTCTCACTCATTCCCTCCTTGGGAGGGAGACAGCAAAGGGTGATTCAGCTCCAAACATCAGTGGTTCAATTAGGTACCTACATGTGGATGAGATGAACCCAGACCTCAGCAGGTAATATGCTGGAGCCACGCTACTCTAGCACATGTCTATAGTCATTAGATACTTAAAGCCAAAACACCTAGCATTAACTTCAAGTTATATACTAGCTCATTTCAATCAGCAACTTCTTTAAGATCCTAATTTAGCCTTTTTTCTTTTTTTTTTTTTTTTAAATCATTTTTCAGTGGAACAATCTCTTACTTAATATTTGTGTATGTGGGTTTGTTGTTAATGTCAGTGTGTACGTAGTCTTGTCAGGATTGGAAGGGTTTTGCTTTTGGTGGGAGGATGAGGAAGACAAGAGGAGGAGGGGAGACCTAGTAGAATATAAAATAGATCTGAAGACTTTAAAATTGTAAGCACTGGACTAACAAAAGAGACTAAATTCTGAACATGTGTTGGAGATAGGACAACACCTTCCCATCTGCTCTTCCCTGTCTGTAACAAAGTAGAGATGTGTAATAAAGGAAACATCTGGGTTAGAAAATAAAATTCCCAAATTAGATCACCACAAATCAGTAGGCTCTCCTCAGTGTTGGAACAAATTATTCATTTCCAGCTAAAATTGTAGGGTAATCTTTTCTCATGTGAACGGAATGCTTTGCAAGAATTATTTGTTTTATTTGTATTTATTCCTTTTTTCTATCTAAACTTTTAGTCCAGATTGAATTAAATAGTAAATGCTAGTAAACACTTTTCACAGTGTGCTTCACTAAAGTTCACTTGAACAATTATAGATAATAAGATTTGATTTTAAAAGAATGTATGTGGGACTCAAGTGTTAATGTTTATGCAGCTGTACATACCTCATAAATTCTATATCATAGTGCTGAGAGGGTACATGCTAGTTCCTTACCTGTCTCTGTCTTTTTAGGAGAGCTGCATCTGCCATGAAAATTCCTCTTGCATTCTACTCTTTATCACTTGGAAACTTTAAGAACCACAGTGCACTGTCTTACATGAACAGGAATATTTCCAGTTCGGAAACAATGTACCAGACCAACTTTAATTGCGCCATTTGGTTCAGATGAGCACAGTATTCCAAGCAACCTGGTTAAAAACAGATTGCTCAAGCATCAGTGAGATAGAAAACAAATGAGAAACTGGCATGAATGGCATAAGTGGTGTAAAAAAAAAACAAAAAAAAAACCAACACCCCCCCCCCCCAAAAACAGCAGTAGTTGTTCTTAAATATTTGTCCCAGATTCTTCATATGAGATGTATATACTGTTTGCTGATGATTGCTGAGCTTGTAATTATCCCTGACTAGAAGAATCGGTGCATTAAAAAAGTAGCACACTAGTAAATGTACCATTAGCAGCAGAGGCCTCTCTTCTGTGCATTTGCATAGAACAGTAACTTGCTTTACCATAGGACCATTGCCATAAAAGTTTTAATCTAATGTATACCTCACTGCACAGAAAGGCCATATTTTTGCATGACTTCAGTGACTTGCAGAAGCCATACAAAAACTGTTCCATCACTCATAGCATCTAAAACATCACACACATCTTAGAAGGGTACTGAATCTCTCCTTCATTTGTCTCTAAGGCGGGGAATCAGTGTTGATCTGGGACCAACACATTCCCTTTCTGTCCCTGTGGACTAGCCAGTCAGTGAGTGACCAGATGAGGCATTTAATGGCCAATGTTGTTCCTGATCAAGATCTCTGTTTACAAGAACAGTACTGAAAGGAAAATTGTGAGGGAGGTAATTGTAACAGCCATCCTGGGAGCTCATACCTGCTGGAAACTTTGCTCAATTAGGGAACTGGTCTATCATCCCTGTAATTAAAAAGCAGTCACTTTAAAGATACTGAGGTAAGGTCTCTTTTTTGCCCAAAAGCATTTAAACCCAGATGCTATTGGGATGAAAGAGATGGTGTTGGCATCTGGGGAATTCCATATGTGAATTAATTAGTGGCAGAATGAGTGCCTTTTCTTTCTTTCTTTCTTTAAGATTTGGGGAAGTACTTCTGTAGGTTAAGTTGCAGCTGCAATGTGAGGAGGCCTTGTAAAAGTGAAGAGATCTGTTAATGAGCAAATTAATCAAGGAAAGTACAAAAGAAGACTGCAAACTGCTTTTAAAAGAGTCATGAAGTATTACAAATATGTCCCATACAAACTGTTAAACTTAAAACTGCCTGCATATAATAATCCATTTTATATAAATAAGAATTTACCATATGCTTAGGCTTTTAAGATTTCATATCTTGAAACCAAGTACCCCACAACTAGGCAAATACTCTGCCTGTGGACCTGACTTGCATATAACAGTTAAATAAGCAGACACAAAACCACCGATATGTAAATGTAGGTTCACATGCCTTTCCTCCCTTTGTGGGTCCTCTAGATGTTTTGAATGCATAAAATCAACATTATATTAGGCTTTTTGGTATAAATGAATTAGAGCTGAAACTGACGGTGATCTGTGGAATGAATCATCTAACTTAACAGATATGCCATTACTTTTTCATCGTATAGTCACAATATTCATGCTTAATTTCATGTTTATATTGTGTTTTGGTAATAGATGGAATGTTTTGATGTAATGATGGAATGATGGAATGTAATGATTTAATTAATTCCATTAATTAATTTTTCTTAACTCAGTTTTTTTCTTTCTCCTGCCTTACAAGATGAGACGTCTTGTCAAGAGACTCTTACTAGAGAAAAGTTATTTCTTGAAAGAAATTCAGGGGCAGGAAATGTTTGCTGCAGAAGGCGGCTGAAGGATGGCTCTTTTTCTTTGCTCTACAAACCACTTTTGCATATTATCCTGCTGCTGCACTTGCTGTTTCCAATTGAGATCAAGGGGTGTTTCCTACTGTTTTGGGATTGTATTAATTATTCTGCACATCTGTTCCTCCCAAACAGAGAACACAGATGTAAATGCTTGTACAAAAGGCAAAAGTAGGGTGGTCTACAAGTATTTTAGATGTGTACTTGCCCTGCTTTTGGTAGGTAGACTACTTCAGGCTTCTCCATAACTCTTTCGAAGCTAAAGACAATAGGAATCAGGCTAAGACTGATTTTCTTCCACCCTCCTGGAACTGTGATCTCTGAACTGTGCATTTTTCTTAAAATGACGGCATTCTCCAGTGAGCAATAACACAGATTACTTTCACTGAACTGTTATAAAACCACTTTCTAATCTCAGCCCTACAGTGAGTTGTGCTGTAGATGATAAAAGCCTTCTCATAATATTACAATCAAGTCAAACTGACTTGGTACACAAAGGAAATGAACAGAAACATATGCCTTATGTAATGGTTTCACATGTAATTAGTTTTCCATAGATTGGAGTTCAGCCACAATTCCATCATTTTCTCCATTTTGTTGAATCCCTGTTGACATCTCAATAACTTTCTTGCAACACGGACAGACACTTTTACTCTGGCTGGCTGCTGTAGCAGTATTAATAGTTTTCACGGGAGTTGCTGGATAGAAAAATGTGTGTACAGTTGACCACAAAAACAAATAAAAGGAAATTTTCTTCAAAACCGGAGTTGTGTCAGAATCAATTTGTGCAGCATTGTATGAGTCAAATTCACCTAGAGTGGAATGACTGCTCAACAGCAGAAAGGAGAAAATATATTTCCCAGACCAGCAAGCGGCCCAGCAGTGACAGCACCCACCTGCAATGGGGACAGCTGAGATTCAGTTTCCCTTTCTGCTTGGTCTATGCCAGCAACTTCAGTTTAACTAAGATTCAAGACACTGATTTCATGACCACAGAACAACTTGGTATTTCTTAGGTAAATGGGTTTCTCCCCTCTTTCTCTCATTCTGCTTTCCGCTTTTTCTCTCTCATCAATTTCAAGCCTTTTTTTCGTGATACAGATGAAGAAAGAAGATAAACTCTTTTAACATGTTATCACACAATAAATCCAATTGTAAAGAGATCTGTTCATCATCTTTGAAAATCTAAAGATTTTCCTGCCAAGCAATTGACACTAAAATCTGAAGAAAAAGGAGAGGCCAATCTGAAAAGCTCCTAATATTCTACCCATCTTTAATTTTTGTTAATTTCACCATACAGGCCTAAGTGAGTTTTAATTATTTAAGGCAGAAAGGCTGCGAAATAATCAAATTCAAGATTTTACACTGTGCCCCACTGATGGTTGAGACGGTACCAAACCATATCTGTTGACCTGATCTGCAGAGGAGAGATACTGCTGCAGGTTCGGACAGAGCAGAGCTATGCCAGATGGCATGTACTCAAAGTAATTTGCTGGGACACAGCATCACATTAACACAAAGGTATTTTGAGTACCTGAAATAGCTTAGGCACCCCTTACAACATTTTCCAGTATGGAAGGGAGTCATGATCCGACACCTCTCTGAATTTTGTTTTCAGTGAAGGAGAAAAGAAGAAACATTGACACATAGAAAAGGTAATGTAACCTGACCCACAGAAAGAGGTGAAGGAAAGAATCAGTTAACAACTTTACTGTTTCCATGTTATAAAATAAAATGCTATGAGCATTAGAAACAGACCACCTACCAAAATAGTGAATATTTACACATCAGCCAGAGACTGCAGTCTGACTGCGCTATAGTTTACTGGGAGGAGCTACTCCTGTCATCTCTAAGTTAGTGCAGTATTTCAACCAGCTTTCAGTACTTAAATAAGTTCAATGTGCAAAATGAGTTTAAAAGTGGTTCATGACTTCACACCAGCTCATTCTCAGAAATCTATTTTATTTGGCGATATTCTTGCTTTTTGAAAGCATTGGACTGTATCAGTTTGGCACAATGAAGGGGATATTATTTTTGGTACAGCTCCTGTTACCAATAACAGGATGAGATGCAGCAATGAAGCCAAGGGATTAAGAAAATCAATTCTGATTACAATTGAATACCAGGGGGTTGTTCAGGATTTTTCCTATTTTCAGTAGCAAAAGAAGCCATGATGTTCTTTTTTACACAAACACTTTACAGATTAGATTATAACCCCAAACCTGCAGTAAGAATGCTGTCTCCCGTAGAATAAAAGATATCTTGGGCCTCCATGTCATGCAAAAACTGACTAGCAAGAAAAATTCCAGTAAAAGTCCTGGATTTTAAGCTGCTGAAGAGTGAACTGGGTATATGCCACACTAAAAGTGAGCAGTCAAGCTCCTCTAACTACTTCCACGCTCATTCCCTTTCCTGTCGGTTTTACCAGAGCCTGCTTTGGAAAAGGGACAAAATATTTTTCTTTTTCTTTTCAGATGGTCTCTGCCACTGGATTCAGTCAGAACAAAGCCACTATAATTTACAAAAGGAGAAGCAGCCCTGGGGACAACCTTTTTCTTGACAAGGAGCTTCCCTGTGCAACAGAGCTTACTTTCTGTATGTGCTTCAAAAGTGATCAAGCAAGCAAATAGTGTGATAGCATCTGATTAATGAGACCTGACTAGCCAACACTGCTCTGCTACCACTCTTACTTCTAAAAATTAATTTCAGGAGTTACCTCCTCTACTCTTGCTATGCAAACATCAGAACAGAGACCATATGTCTGTTTTTTTCCTAGATGACTCAATTCTATTTTACCTGTGAATAAAATATAAAGAGCACCACTATAGCTGGAGAAATATTTTACTTTGTGCTCTGGAGTACATGCTCATTTCCTTTCAGTTACATGTATAAATTTAAAACACATGTTGCAAAAGTCAGAGTAGGTAACTGGGAGATCATTTCATACTTTTCAGCACGAGTGGTGGTGGCTGAATTGTGTTGTTTGTTTAATGTACTACTTGAACTGATAATATTAATTGATTTATGACCAATAAAACCATCGCAGTATTCCCCTGAATATGGAAAGTATACAACAATAATTTCTTCTTTTTTTCACATTGATAATCTCCGAGATGACCCAAAGCAGCAAATCTATAAGCATAAAGTCCTATCATTAAAAAGCTTACTCAAATAATGCAAAAAGGCATAACTGATGCAGGGCATTTAACTCTTACTGTGCCAAGAATTAACACATTTTATTTCTGTCCCCTTCCCCATCTTCTACCCAGCCTTGTTTGCTCCATTTGAACATTTTCTACTTTTCTGAAACTTGTCCCAACCTCCCTAAGTATGACATAGGGCATGTGCCATCTGCATATAAACAAGAGGGGCATCTGAGGTTCTTTCCCAGTCTCTGAGAAGTGTTTTTTAAGATGACATAAGTATCAAATGGAGAGCTTAAGCTAAGAAGCATGTTTGAAAATTAAGGCTATAAGTACTTAGAATCATAGAATCATAGAACCATAGAATAATAGAATGGTTTGGGTTGGAATCTTCTTTAAAGAAGATCCTTAAAGATCATCTAGCCCAACGCCCCTGCCATGGGCAGGGACACCTTCCACTAGACCAGGTTGCTCCAAGCCCCATCCAACCTGGCCTTGAACACTGCCAGGGATGGGGCATCCACAGCCTCTCTGGGCAACCTGCTCCAGTGCCTCACCACCCTCATCACAAAAAACATCTTCCTTATGTCCAATCTAAACTTACCCTCTGTCAGTTTAAAACCATTGCCCCTTGCCCTATCACTACAGGCCTTGGTAAAATATCTCTCTCCATCTTACTTATAAGCCCCCTTTATATACTGAAAGGCCACAGTAAGATCTCCTCAGAGCCTTCTCTTCTCCAGGCTGAACACTCCCAACTCTCTCAGCCTTTCTTCAAGGGAGAGGTGTTCCAGCCCTCTGATCATTTTTCTGCCCTCCTCTGGACCCACTGTAACAGGTCCATGTCTTTCCTGTGCTGGGGACCCCAGAGCTGGACACGGTACTGGAGGTGGGGTCTCACCAGAGCACAGTAGAGGGGGAGAATCACCTCCCTCAACCTGCTGTCCACAGTACTTTCGATGCATCCCAGGATACAGCTGGCTTTTTGGGCTGTGAGCGCACATCGCCAGCTCATGTCCAATTTTTTGTCCACCAGTATCCCCAAGTACTTCTCCACAGGGCTGCTCTTAATCCCTTCATCCCCTAGCCTGTATTGATAGTGGGGATTGTCCTGACTCAGGTGCAGGACCTTCCACTTGGCCTTGTTGAACCTCATGAGGTTTGCACAGGCCCGTTCCTCAAGCCTGTCTAGGTGCCTCTGGATGGCATCCCTCCCCTCTAGTGAATCAGCCGCACCACTCAGCTTGGTGTCATCTGCAAACTTACCCAGGGTGCACTCAATCCCACTATGTCATTGATGAAGAAATTAAATACTACTGGTCCCAGCACAGACCCTTGAAGGACAGCACTCATTACTGGTTTGCACTTGGACATTGAGACATTGACTATAACTCCTTAGATGCAGCCATCCAGCCAGTTCCTCATCCAGCTAACAGTCGATCCATCAGACCCATATCTCTCCAATTTAGTGGCCAGAATGTTCTGGGGAGCCATGTAAAAGGCCTTACAGAAGTCTATATGATGAATTCTGTAGCTCTTCCCTTGCCCATTGATACTGTCACTCCATTGTAGAAAGCAACTAGATCCGTCAGGCAGGATTTGCCCTTTGTGAAGCCATGTACTTCTAGTGCTTATTAACAGTACTAGTGAATGCTTTTGTAAGAAGATGGAAATAAACATTACTGATGCAGCTATGTACTAAGAATGATGAAGCAACCTCTCTTGCCATTTTTAATTTTGTATTTATTTAAAGAACTCATGTGAATCTTTTAACATTTTAGAGAATTAAATGCAATATTATTTGTCAGACATGATCACAGAACGAACCATGTAGGAATTCTGCATGATTTTTTCGAACTTACTACTCCAAGACAGGACACTTTAGATAAACAGACTTCTCCTTCATGGCAAAATGTTACAGATAAGTACCATTAATAATATATTATATCTGTTTCCTTTATACTTCCTTTTTAAATAGATGTATGCGTTCCAAAATTGTTTTTGTGACTGAAACATGTTGCAGATTTGGAAGGTGATAAATCAAAAGCAGCAAGAACTCTTTAAGCTTAGGGAAGAGGTCAGGAAATCAAGGGTGAAACTAGTGTCTTGTCAGGCTGTCTTAGGAAATGCACATCCTGCAGTTATCATCCTGCAAATTTTACATATGTGCATTGTCCTACTAAATGAGGTTGTGACAAATGCTATAAATAAACACTTCAGGACCAGAATTTATATGTGTAAGGTTCATCTTATCAGATTGTCAAATACATGCACTTTTGACCAAACACACATACATTTTACATCTTTATAGTAACTATTCCTTCCAGATAGCTGTTTTGCATCATCTCGAGGCAATCCTTGGTGCTGTGTACAGAGATTTATATCAGAATCCCTGCATAGATTTCATCTGTGTTTGCAGACTCTGAATTACTAGTTTCCCAAGAGGCCATATTTTCTGTCTTGAGTCTTTCCTGTAAGAACAATTGTCTTGTCTACCTCTATAAATACTCCTTGAAATACTGTACCTGGGAAATCTGAAATGGTCACAGAATATGTCTAAAATTTAATTCAAACTTTGGAGGTCTTCAATGTCATTTCACATCTCTGTGGTACATAACAAGTTTAATAATTGTCTTCTATTACAGACAAATGCATCGATATGAACTTCCAGTAGCCTTTTAATACCTGATTTTGATAAAATGTTGGTTGCTTCTTTTGAATTAAAGTGGCTGGAGGTTAATAGGTTGGGGTTTTAGTATGAACATTTATCTTAGATGTCCCAAAATAGAAAAAGTATATGCACTGTACTGGACAGAGTAGAAATAAATGTTGCAGAATGTTTTTGGCCTGTACGTATATCAAATGGAAACTTCAGTCTGAAATTTTGACTGTATTTAATTTAATTTAAACAAGTATAATTTTAAAGGACTGCATTAAATGTATTTATCTTCCATGGAAAACAGTTTTCCAAGTCTTAAAACAACATCAAGCTTTTTTTTTTTTTTTTTTTTTCAAAACAGATGCAGGGAAGCAAAAATTAGAAAGGAAATACTTGGTTTCTCATTTAGATTTCCCCATCTATCTAAATGTACACACATAATATTAAGTAAAGGCACCTATAGACCAGGAAGTACAAATAATCCTTTCTATATAGGAAATTGCTAGAAACACATTTACTACATTTCCAGTATGATTCAGTCCTGGTGGGTGCTTTGGTTGTTTGCTTTTAAAACAGGTGTTCTTTAAACAGTTAAATTTACCCCTTTGGACTGTTCAGTTTTTTTACAGAGTAGGTGAATATGATAGCTTGACTCCTAATAGTCTAGAGTCTCCAGGGATTTTAAAACATATCACACACTCTAGCTAAAGTAAAAACCAAAAAAGTTCCTTCATTCATGAAATGTGGCCCACAGTAAAATATTTTTTTCTTGTGTTCAGCTGGAATATTATGTGTTTCAGCTTGTGCCCATTGCTTCTTGTCCTGTCCCTGGGCACCACTGAGAAAAGCCTGGCTCTGACCACTCTGCCTTTCCTAGTAAAAACCAGTATTTCTGATACTGAATATTTTTTGCTTCATAAGTAGTTCCTGACAACCAGACTGCCTGGTACCAATTCAAAATATTTATTCTCACCTGACTTAGGACATCTGAGAGACAACTAACTCAGACTTGGAAGCTTACCTGCTGTAGAAAATTGAGGAAAACTGGGAACCTTTGGAAGGAGATTTGTCACAGCAGAGCATAGCAGGCAAGCCTGGACATACCCTGTTCTTTCCACCGACTACATGGGAGCTCCTGTGTGGGACCTGGCTGACATCTGTCCTCTGAAGGGACTGATTTGCAGAAAATGGATTCAGAAATCAATGCATATTTTAAAAAAACTTTCAACTGTACTGGTGTTATAGGTAAGTAGAACCTAACAACATATTTTGAAATCAATTTTCTATAACTCTGTTGATCTCCTTTGCTCTAAAAATTATACGTTAAAAAGAAGGTAAATTACAAGTGCTGTTGCTATGAAGCTAAGTGATTCGCACACATAATTAAATTGCATAATATGGTTTTAAGGTTTAAAGGAGACATGCTGCCATCAGAACTAAATAGAGATATCACAAATATCACAATGATTCAACTTGCAACAGGTTGGTTACAACTGTCACTTTTAGTTTTTCCACAAAAGCTAAACAGTAAGCCTAAACTGACCTGACAGTAACCCTCTAATCCACTTATTTTCTATAGATTAAAGTCATTTGAAGAAATATCATATTTATTCATTTACATTGCTACATTTTAAAGGCTAGATTGAGAAATTATTTTGAGAGAGGAAAAAAATTGCCCTCACAGCTTGCTTTCCTTCAGGGTAGTCTTTATTCAATTAAACAGGACATATTTCAAGCGAGGAAATAAGGCAGAAACTAACAGTCTAGTCTGCAGTTTCTGTCAGATGTAAGATGGTGTGGATTGCGTAGTAACATTCAAAAATCTTTACATTTCAAAAATCTTTAGGGACAGATGTGGCTATGTCCTGTAGTTTATGTGCAGAACGTGTTGCTTCCATGAATAGATTTCCTGTACAGCTTATATATGAATAATCAAGGAAAAAATACAGGAAAGAAGAGTCATTGTCTTCCTTTCCTGTGTGTTTTCTAGCAGACCTTACAATTGATCACAAGATGAGGAAAGGACAGTTAGCAGGGAAAACTTGTAGGTTACAAGAAAATCCTGGGAGAACCACAGCTTAAGTTGACTTTTCACTCAACCTACCAAACTTGTTTAAAAATGTAAGGACTCGGAGAACTAATGACCCAGGTCAGATAAAAAGTCTCTCTCTCTTTCCAAGAGGAAGGCTTTCAGATTGGTATAGAATGATCCATGCTGGAGTAGTCTGAAGAATTTGGGTGTACCTTCCTTTCCAACACAGCGTGGGCAAACAGTAATGTGAAATGCATATATATGGACTTTTAAAAAAGCCCTGCATTTTACTGTGCTTTGTTCTTATAGCTAAGATGAAAAAACCAAAGACACGTAGGAAATAGGAACAGAAGGAAATTCGAGATGTCATTTATTCCATCATCTGTAGATAATGTCATTCTCATCACTGTCTAACATGTTTGTTTATACATACTTTTACTGGGGAAGACTTTACACACTTACTGAATAAATTATTCCACAGACTTAGGACTATTGGCAATGACAATGTTTTTGCTCTTGTCTCAATTAACCTCACTTTCTGCAATACAGACCTCTTATTTCTTATATGAGGCACATAAATGGATTTTTTCTATCCCCTTCCATATTCAGTTGATACATTGAAGACAGTTATCATGTTCCCCTTAGTTTTCTTGCTTTCTAGGCTAAGCCACCCCTGTTCAGTCACCTTCCTGAAGCCCTTTTTCTTTCCGAGATCTGATCATCCTCAGTGTTCTTCTCTGGGGTCTGTCCAACTGGTTCACATCCTTTCTTAATTACACTACCCCAAATAATACTTAGTGCTCCAGCTGAGGCTTCAAGAGCTTCAAGAGGACTTGAAGGATGAGTTAATGTGTTGTGCAGACAATATGCCTCCTAGAGTGCCTTTTTCGCAACACTATTGGCTCACATTCAGCTTGCGCTTCACAATAAGCACAGATCGGTTTTTTTCTGTTGTTGTTAGAAAGCTGCTTCTCAGCCAGCCCTTCCCCGCCCTGTGTTTGTGCAGATGGCAGTTCCTAATAAATACCTCACCTGAAGAAAGCTGCCACCAGCTCCCAAGAGAAACCCAGGAACTGCTGTGCAGACCCAGAAAACCAAGAGTGACTCAAATATTGAGAGAATCACGCTTTTCTACACTGGGAGAAGGATTGAGATCCAGTGTCTCGAAGGATGCCATTCCTACAGAACAGAGAGATGACCCAGTGCAGGCTCCCTGGAGCCATGACAGGGTTGGAAAGAAAACAACAACTGAATTCACAACAGTGAAATGGAACATGGAATCTATCCCTATATTGGGAAATTTTATATAATAAAGTAGCATGTCAAGACATAAAGGGGGTGAGGGGCTTTGGGAAGAGAGAGGTAAGTCTCCCTTCTCTGGAGCTGCCCTTTCACAAGAAGTTCATTTTCAATTCACTTAGTGGTAACAGATTTACTAGAAGAGGCTAAGGGAGCTGCATCCCTCCTTTTCAGCTCCTCTTACACATACACACACACACAGACACATGGAGGTCAGCACAGGACACACTCCGCGTCATGGAAGACAAACTCTCCCCCATTTACAGTTGCTTCCTAGTCAACCTGTGGGCCTGTCATCCACCCTCTCCCTCCCCTTAGCTCCTGTGGCTGAAGTTGTTGTTTGTTAAATGTGACTCTGACAACCTGTCCTTCAGAAGGGTAAAGCAAGTAATTTAAGCAATAATATTTCCTGCATCATGTCAGCTTTTGTAATGATCATGGCCAAAGGAATATTCAAACAGATACAATTCTGTTACCAACATTTTCATTTCCTTTCCCTTTACCGCTTTTTTCCTCCCTTCATCTAGATGTAATAGCTTCATGCCGAAACTTGGTTCTCTGTGGAGCAGATAGGCAGAGGTGAACTTACAAGCCACTGAAGAACAGATTCAACGTTTAAAGTATGTGTAATGGCATTTTTTAAATATAAATTAAAGTGGGAAGGAGGAATAGATTGCTGCCAAATGGTGAAGGCTGCAACTAGTAATGGAAGAATTATTTTCATGCATTTAAGAGAAAGTGCTGAAGTGCTGAAGAGTTTTATAATCTGTTTTATAAAGTACTTGACAATGTCCTTCTAGCATAAACCTGGCCAGAATAATTACTAGATTCCTTGGCTATTTGCAGCAAGTTAAAATAAAAGCTCCTCCTTTCCCTGTATGAAGAGTTGTGATTTCTGCCCCTTCAGAGGGAATGAACTCATTCTCCTCCTGCTCATTCCATCATATGGCCTCCTCCAAGCAGCTGAGGGCCAAATAAAATGCAAGTGTTTTCTGCTTGCGGTTCTTTTTCCCAGAGCTTGAAAGGGCTGCTGGACCCTTTCTCTTCTGCTTCAAATTCGTAATGAGCCTCTGCCAAAGCACAGGTCAGCAGTTTGCCCAAGTTCTTTTCTTTGACTTAATCCTCCTCACAGGCACAGGTCCAGCACCTCATGAAGATCCTCATTAAGTACGTCTGCCCCGTTTCAGTCAGGTGAACATTGTCATGTTGATGAAATAGCCCAGAGGAACTGCTCAGGCATGACTTTATTACTTACACTGAAATACTGCATCTACTAGTCTTGGCAGTGAAGGGTGGTATTTCTCTGAAACTCCCCACTCACCAGATGGACTGCAGCAGCTCCAGCAGCATTTCAGCCGTCTTCTTTTGGAAAACAGCACTGACAACTGGGTCAATAAACAGCTATGAGGCATTTGAGCACATACTCTACTTTTATTGCTCCATTAATGCTGTCTCTGTAAAAGGTACATACGTTTTAATGAATAGCCTGCAAGACATTGCAGAAAAACTCTGACTACCAAATGCATGAACAAACTTTTACATCAGATGTTTGGGACTATTCTTTCAGAGAGGAGCCCTTGCCCTTGCAAATGTTTCAGAAGATCTGGGCAGCCGACTCATGGTATGTAGCTCTGTCTGACGGTGGCAGAAATATCACATCAGAAGTGTCCTCTCTGACTTGGCAGAAAGCTGCCTGGTGTACTAGGACACCTTATACAGTAACAAGGGGTGGAGTGCTCACACATCTTTTTTCTTCAGCTGGCTTGCTTGTGGGAGTGGGAAGACCTGTAGTTTCATCTGTTGCCTCCCTTCGGGGGATGGTCAAAGGTAATGGCCAGGTGCAGGTTTTTTCCTGAGCATGATTATAGTGCTTTCTGCAAAGCAAGGATTATGTTTCAAAGCCTCTTTTTTGAACGCTGTGTTAGAAACTTAGAGGTATACAGCAGGTACAGAATCTCAAAGGGACTATTACAGTTATTTCAGTTGTGGAGGTGATAGAAATTCAATTTTCTGATCTCCCAGCATTTTCTGCAAATTTATTGTGGGTGTATCTAACTGGGACTAAAGTACAAAGCGTCAGTACCTGGGAATGGGGAAAAACATTTAACAGTGGTCATAGATGTAGCAAGAGCTGAAAAGATGTCCTTGATGTGAAGTTGGTTAAATACTGGCAATTTACCTATTTCTTCCGGAAACAAAGTTTTCTCCAAAATACTGAAGTGTGTAATCCAACAGGAATAAACTGGATTTTCCCAAAGCAGTTGAGCCCTTTGATCACCTCTCTTCAGCGCTCCCATCCCCCACCAACAGGATAACACTACTTGAACTCTGCCTTAATTTTCAAAAGCCCATAATTATACCCAGTTATGTTATTTACTTCTTAATACACCTTGACAAAGCTATACTCAGTCAAGAGCAAGACTTTCCCAAGCATGCAAAAAGTAATTTCCTTTCAAACACCCATGGAATGAAATCCCCTAGAAATAACTAAGGTCCAGGATACAGCAAACAAAGCCAGGCAAAAGCAGGTCCTTCTTTCTCATGGCTAGAGGTCCCTTCACCTTGACTGAATGCTGGAGGACATGGTTTATTTCTTTTTCTAGATTTCCTGCCTATTAAGACCCCCTCATTAGTGAGAGAAACCTACTGAGCAATGAAACCACTCCAAAAATGAGTGTTTACTGAAAAAATTGGCCAAGAAATCCTGGGCAGGAACTGCAGGGTGGCCTTCTGCACTAGCTCTGCCCTTCTCAGCAGGGGAGCTGGGTAAGCTCCTTTTTCATGCTGCTAATGAAACCCAGGTGAACTGTATCTTTTTACAATTCTGTCTGACACTGGTCACCTAAGCAAAAAGGCCCCAAGCATCCCAGCTTTTTTTGCATTCACTAAAGAGAATGGCAGAAGCGTGGTCAGAGCAGAGCATCCTTTGGCTCGCAGCTCTACACCATACGGAGCTATTTCCAGCAAAGTCATGAACGGTAGTTTTAAAAGTGAGTGTCTGCATCTCCTGCAACAACCGCTACTGTCTAACCTCAAGATACCTTCCAAGAAAGAACTGTACTTTTATATTTAAAAATTAAACAGGCCTGACTAACTGTCCAGTAAAGTGAAGATGGGTTCTCTTGTTCAAGGAAATGCTGGATGCTGAAAATCCCAAGGTCTATATTTCTGTTTCTGCTACAGGTTTCTTCCGCAACTATTGTTATTTATACCTCAGTAAGACCCCAGGCAGGAGTTAAAGCTCCGTTATTTTAGGTACAGCACATTCAACAAAAAGATGACTCATGCATCAAAGAGGCTAAGTTCATCGTGACAACAGTGTTCTTGTGGTTAATTGTGAATATTTCACTTTATCTTCCATGAAAAATAGAGACAATAACACTGCCTCCTGGTATGTATTTTGAGGCTAAGAAGCGTAATTCATAAATGTTTGGCAAGTGCTTGCTTTTCAAGGTGCAGCGTACTAAAGTATAAAGTAATGCACAGACTTTTCCTCCAGAGCAAAATAAGCATTGTAAAGAAATTGTGTAGCACATGTAGCTGTTGCAAAATAAGCAACTGTAATATTTTGGAATTTTTTCCACACAAATACTGAATAATATTGTGTTCTTTAAATGACCCCAGGGTGTTATGGTAACTGAGACCACATTCTTTCACAAGTCATCACGATGCTTTGTTTTATTAATAATTATACTACAATGTTCGGTAAGTTACAGTAATGCTGGAAATCTCTGTCTCTTGTACACGCTCACTGTTAGATCATCAGTTTGACAGTGAAATACCCCAAATCCCAAACCAGCTCAGAAATACATGTCTTTCAGCAGACATTAAAATTACTTGGTCCTTAACCAGGTCTCTCTGGCTTATCAACAGCCAAAATTTCACAGCAGATGTGTCTGCTATTTAAGACTTCTGTTTGCCAAAGTGTTCTTCTGGCTGGGATCAACCCCTTGGGTCCTGTGCTGGAAAACTTGCCAAAAAGAGGGGGGCTTGTACTACATTTGGATCTTTCTGTCTTTTCCTCAGTTTTCATTTGTAGCTTGATCTTCTCTCCTGAAAAAGGTCAAGGACATGACAGTGGAGATAAACAATTATAACACACGATGTTCATGTGACATATTTACATAATAAATATATCTTCTCACAAGTTCAAAATCTGCCATACTCTAAATGTAATTATGGAGGAGAAGAAATTTGAAGCAAACTTGTTCTCCTTTATGTTAAGCTATTACACATCCAGTCACTAAATGTAACAATACAGGAAGCAGCTGCTATAATAACCTGTCCGGTATTTTTTTCTTTCTGTTTTTTTCTTTTAATTGGGTAGTACTGTAAGACCTTCTACATTCTCTGATAATTTTCCTTGCAAAGTATTTCCACATCAATATTCTCCACATGGTAGCAAAGTGGTTGCAGGCCTGTGCAAAATAAAAAAGTGATTGATAGTGTATTGTATGGCTAATCCAAAGCTTACTGAGGTCGATGCAATTCTTTGCTTTGGCTTCTGTTGGTTTTGGGATCAGACTCTACAGCAGCGCTTGAGAAATCTTAAAAGTCAATTTTAAATAGGAAAGATGCACTGCAAGCCAAACAATTTATTCAAAAAAGAGAGAGAGAGAAGAGCAAGGCAGAGATTATTCTTGTCTCCATGCTGCAGACTGTGGAGAAACAGTTCTGTTCATAGTGTTGATTTATAAATAACTTCATTGCCAATCCCCAAAATCTAAAAAAAAAAAAATTAAAAAAAAAAATCACAGGAAGCAATACTAAAACCATGAAGAAATCTCACACCTTCTGAGGCAATAAACACTGTGAAGTCTTAAACACATGATACTGTGGTTTTAGAATTTAGAATTTCTCCCTTTTTTGTAATTCCCATTAAATTAGCAATTTTGGACACCGAAAAGCACTTTAGAACTCATATGTGTTTTGAGATCCAAATTTCCATTGTGTACTTAATTTATCCCAACATTCCTTATTGAAAGCAACAAGATAACTGGATCCCACTATCTGTTCAGCTCATGTCAGTGATTCTGCTCTTCCTTTGCTTTATCTGGCTGTATTTTCTGAGACCTGTTTCACATTAAGTGGAGAACTCCTGCCTTTGAAAACAGCTACTGAAGGGCTTAAAAGTTCATTCTGGCAAAGAGTGATTCAAAAGCAGATTTCTGTGTGTTAATGGACTCTTTCTTCCTCTTAAGAAGACAGTGGAGCATAGATTTTCTCATCCCACATCAGATCAGTGATACCGTATCTTGTCTCTAACAGCGGCCAGCTACGGGTACATCTGACAAAAACACAAAGGGCAATCAGAGCCGCATGAACCCACTGAGAACTTTCCCCTGGCTCTGGCCACCAAGAATTTGACTTATCTTTTAAAGCTTGAGGATTTTATGCTTTTAACATTGTGGCCCTCAATTCTGTGTGTTGATTATATTTTTTTAAATAATTTTTAATCCGCTTGTTCTCAGATTCATTGGAAATCCCTTACTGCTGTAATACAAGAGGGAATAAATATGTTAGTTACCTCTTCCAGAAGGTTTTGTATGTTTTTCTTCAGTCTCACCTTATGTATCCAGGCTAACAGGAAACAGGTCCAATCTCTTTGATATTTCCTTCACCTAAAAAAGTCTATAGAAACCACTTTAGAATTTCACAGCAGTGTCACATGCCTTTGTATAATTTTATCTCTGTGAGCACTACACAAAATGTCATGACTAGAACTGAAAATAATATTCCAGCTAGGAAAATCTTCTTTATTTGTCCAGTGGCACTGTAATCTCTTCCCTTTCACAAACTCATTTTATTTCTTACCGGGTTTGTCTGGCATTACGCGAATGTTATTGTGAGTCAGTTCATTTCCCAGCCTGAACTTTCTCACTACTTTGAAAGGGTTTTCAGCCATCCTGAGTTTTGATTGATTTTGAATGATGTGTGTCACCACTTCATTACTCCATGAGCTTTGCCAGCTTTGAAAAGCAAACAAACAAAACGTATAATCAATTGTAGGATTCTTAAGGCACTCTGCTGCTAATTATCATGTAGCACTTTTCTCCTCAGGAAAATGATGTTTAAATTATATCACATTTCTTCAAATTTTATATTTTTTCCAAAGGCATACTCTTTGGCAAAAGGAAGACTGTAACTCCTGCATGTGATTTAAAGGATAAACAAAAAGGGGGAAAAAATCTGCTGGTTCAATAAAATAATTCTGCCAGAGGAAAACCATAGCTAATGTCAGATTAGTGTCAAAGCCTCCCTGTGCTACTTGTGCCTTGCCTTCCTTGAGGCTACCTTTCACAGAGGGATGGTAGGCTCTCACCAGCAGCCTACCTCCCACTTTAATTCCGTGTTTTTGAACAATGCTTCCCCTCCTTGCCTGTAGTAACTCATGACCGACATAGCAATGCATAAATCAAGTGGAGAAGGAATCTTTAATTTCTGAGTAATTGCACTGAGAAGTTAAAATGTAAGCTAAGTGCAGGATGTCTCTCATGGCATCCCATGCCAGCAGCTCCCTTCCGTATGGCATGGAAACTATCCAGGTCTCCTTTTCCAAAGAAAATTGCCACCTTTTGTTCAAACATGAATATTAATCAGTTTTACAGTCTATATTGTGTATCCTAATAAATGCAACAATGTAATCACTGTCAACAAATCTATGTAAAAATTATTTACTGAAGATTATTTATACATCAAAAGTTGTTGCAGGAAAGCTCACCTGTTCAGATTTACCAAGATGAAAGGCAAACCAACATTACGTACATAGGGTGTAACAATATCAACCACAGTTACTGAGTAATACCACCATATGACAAGCTGCAACCTTTTCTAATCCTAACCCATGCTTGGAGAAAACACCAGTCTCTCAAGAGGACAATTGACACTGTGATATTTAACAGCTATGCAATTAGATATTTATTACATCTAATAGCTCCCAGCTACCTATTAAGAATGTATATATTTCACTTTATTTATTACTCTTGAGCATATGTTTTTAAGCATGTGTATATACATGTCCAGAAAAAATAAACACATCTTACCTGAATCCAAAATTTAAGGTAGAGTTCCCTGGGACATTAGAGCTATCATTATCGAGTGCTGATACTTGAAATCTGGAAAATAATATTCAACAACTGTTAAAACTACACCCAACATTCAGTAGTGGATTCAGAGACCTAATTTTCTTCACTCATGTTCAGAGGAAAATTGGTCTTGATGTCTTACAGGCTTTTATTTTAGTATAATCTGTATTTAAAAGCTGGATGGAAAAACAAACTTTTGGTGACCTCTAAATTGTAACATACATTTTAATTTGTTGAAATTAAATTTTCTTATGAAATCATGACAGAACAGTTATTTTTGTAGGTGTATTTCTTGTTTTGTTGTAAAATAGAAGCTGACTTCATTTTCCATGCTCGAACTCCGAAAATGGCCACATTGGAGACTGCAGTCAAACTGCACATCAACCTAAATCTTAAACAAGCATTCAATTATGCACTGGCCAACTTGATTTCACCACAAATCACATTGCTTTCTGACAAACGCTGCCAGAGCAAAATTAAAATAACAGAAATGGAGATTATTTTAGCAGTACTGCCTTTACAATCAAAATTTTTACAATCTCGATAGTAGAGATTAATATAGTATAAATTAATGTGTTTGGCTTTATAGTAGAAGGGTCATATCTTGGATCATAATCTTTCTTTTGAAGAAAATCCTGCCTTTTAGAAACCAAATATGTAATAACTGTAACTTCTTATCTGACTTTTCTGAGCTAATCATGTTTCCCATCATCCCAGAGTTGATACAATGTCTGCTCTTTGTTTTCTAAGAAATATCTGAATGTTTCAAATTTTGTGGTTCTTCTGAGCAAAAGTGAAATGAAAGGAGTTACACTTTATCTCAAACGTTCTCATGCTGAGACGTAGTAAAGAATACAGTGAACTTTTTGTTGTCCAAAATTTCTAACCAAACTTAGTTAGCTATATGAAAAGAAAATCCTACCTCAAAACTGAACCATAGGTTTCATGCAGAGTTCATGGGTTATCTAGTGAAGTTCTTTTTTATGGCTTACATCTTCTTTTATGCAGCAGATTGGATTATAGCAAAGATTTTGTCCAGCTTTAACATTCACTGTTATTTTTGTCTTCCAAAACTGAATTCCACAGCTGTCAAGAAAATACTGTGCGTGCAGCAAAGGTCTGACTTTTAGAGGTAATGGATCCAGTGAAACACAAAATTCAGGTCTACACAGCACCGCACGGTGCTGGTTATGCATTTTAGCAGAGCTGAACTCTCATTCCAAGTCACATCCATCAAAAGTCATTGTATTGGGAGTATGCCCAGATAAACACATTTTTTGTTGTTTGAGACCACCAAGTCCCACAAGTTGAACGTGAGAATCAGTATATTGCCTCCCACCCCAAATCCTTGCCCTGGTGCCTGCATCTCCCCATTGCTGGTGCGATGCCTCCACCTCTCTCCTCTTCCTCATGACCGTCCCATCTGCCTGCCAAAACCCACTGCGGCCACGGCCACAGCAGCCCGTACTCTCAAGGGTTGCGTCCCTGTGCATTTGGCACAATCCCCAAAATATTTGTCTCATGGGTTAACATTTAAGTGGCTTAATGTGTCCACAGTTTTTCAGTGCATGTGCAAAACTGAATGTCTTCAGCATTTAAGCAGCATGCTGCATGTCTAATGTATGTGCTGCTATTTTTAGTGAGATCGGATTATATGCTATTCAGCTTAATAATAAACATTAGTACTTGTTAAAGGGAATAGAAACATTGGAATTCTGCTGTGTTTTTAACTAATTTTTTGGCTCGCTCTCTGCAATGTAGCGGGTGATGGAAAATCATAGCACGCCAATGGCACCGTAACAATTTCCTCTACAGCAGTGGGCTTCTACATGACATCCTGATGTGGACGCAATGATAATCTGCAACCAAAACATTATCTGAAAAGCAAAAACTGCTGTGCAGACCTAACTTAGAAGTTAGGAAACTTACTGTTTTCCTAACTTCTTTCCCAGTCTTATGAAATATTCTTTGAAAAAAGGACATAAACGGCAAGAGAGAAACAATGCACAAGATTCTGTAAAATAATTTGATGTTAACATAACATCAATACCTGAACAGAGAAAGACCACAACTGAGTGTGAATCCTATTTAATGAAAATGTAGGCCCAATTCAAAATCTATATATTTAAATATATCCATAGTGATTTTGAAATAATACAAACCCTTAAATTCTCCAGTCCTCTCCTGACATGTTTTTATTTTTCTTTCTATTGTTTTGATTTTAAAAATATACAAATAATAGGCTAAAATTTGTGCTGCTCTTACAGAGAAATTGCCATGTTCAGAAAAAAAAAACCCAACAAAACAAACATGATTATGGAGATGGAAAAGTAACAGACATTCAGCAAGTCAAAAGAAGCAATTAAAACTCACAGGAGGAAAACGAAGGCAGGAAATAGGCCTATAAATTTAATGCTCATCAAATAATGTAAAGAAATGAGAGGGGTTTGAGCAGCCATGATACAAAAAAATAATGCAACTGTGAGAGCTAAAGGTGAACTAAAAGAAGCCAACAACAACTCATATGCAAAGAGTACATTGTAATGGCTACCGAAACCTGCAAACCAAACAAACCATTATCTATCTATACTGGACATTGCTCATTTTAATAAACGAGAAAAAATATGAGCTATTGAAATAATCAGTAAAAAGGGATATGTAACAAACTGCATAGAAAATGTAAAAATTTGCAGAGGAAAATATACAGTCTAAATATTACTGTCCTGTCAATCTAACTATTAAATAAATAAATATCCACGAGCAGCATGCATTTGTAAAGGATAAGCATCTGAAGATAAATCATATAGGCACAATGGCACACAGAGGAAAATCTCTGCAAGTTGTAAGAGCAAGGTAATTCTGGGAACACAAAAAGGCATGATGCTGAATAATTCCCCAAAGTTAAAGCAAAATGAAAAAAAAAAAAAAAAAAACCAAAATGAGAAAAATGAAGTTGGGGTATCTCCAGACTGGATGAGCAATTGAGTGTGATTTTTTTAGAAGTATGATCTTGGGCCTATATGTCTGAAATCTATATAAGGTCAGCATCCAATATTTGAGTCTTTCATTGGATCAGACTGTTTCACTCAACTCTCAACAGCTGCCAGAAATCTTTGTATATAATAGGTTTTGCCTTGTTATTTTGGTTTGCTTTGTTTTAGAGATCTGTAGGTGTTTATTATCATTTCCTCCTGTGACTCCAGTCTGCTGCGCTGATACGCCAGCGATGAGTGAACTCAAAACAGTAGGGTGAACTGCATAGATCAAATATTTTGCACATAATGAGCTCTTTTTATAAGACAAGCTGTTGCACCTCCTGTGTATATGTTCTTATTTCTAAATCGGTCAAAAGCACGTATAGCACACTGTAGAGTCTGAGAGCTTTTCAGTTTGAGGCATGCAGAAACTCTGAGCCTTAGCTGGCTCAGCGAAGGATCCAGGCTGTGAAATCCACTGGAAAGTGCCAAAATGAAGCATGTGCTGTTTGACCTACCTCAAAGGGACAGGGGATATCAGGAACATGTCTGCATCATACGGTGGGGATCCCAGGGGCGACTTGACAGATGAGCTACGAGCAGGTGCGGTGAGGACCCTCCAGTAGCCCCTTAGATGAGTCCCAGCTCCCTTGCAGAAGTGGTTTCCCCCAGCTGGGGCTGAGAGCCATAGGTGAGGTAATGCACAAAGAACTCCTGTCTCTCTTTCCTTTTGGATGCTCACTAATGACTTCATATAACTGGATGATTCATAGTGACTTTCTTAAAAACTTGGTGGAACAAGAAGTTAGGTCGATTTAGAATTGTATGGAAACACACATATTGAACAAACTGCTAAATGGACCATGCTAACAGCTCTCCTGTTCCCTCTCCTCAGTAGTCTGACCATAACTTGATCCTTTGTGAGGTACTAGTGCTGCCTGCACCTCCTGGGAAATTAGTGAGAGGTTTAGGTCTAACCCCATCATCTACAAGGGCTGTTATGTATAGAATCATGGAATCATTTAGGTTGGAAAAGAACTTTAAGATCATTGAGTCCAACCATTAACCTAACACTGCCAAGTCCACCACTAAACCACGTCCCTAAGAACCACATCTACACGTCGTTTAAATACCTCCAGGGATGGTGACTCAACCACTTCCCTGGGCAGACTGTTCCAATGCTTGATAACTGTTTTGGTGAAGAAATTTTTCCTAATATCCAGTCTAAACCTCTCCTGGCACAACTTGAGGTGTCCTATCACTTGATATCTGGGAGAAGACACCAACACCCACTTTGCTACAACCTCCTTTCAGGTAGTTGTAGAGAACGATAAGGTCTCCCCTCAGCCTCCTTTTCTCCAGACCAAACAACCCCAGTTCCCTCAGCTGTTTCTCATAAGACTTGTGCTCCAGGCCCCTCACCAACTTGGTTGCCCTTCTCTGGACACACTCCAGCACCTCCATGTCTTTCCTGCAGTGAGGGGCCCAAAACTGAACACAGGACTCGAGATGCAGCCTCACCAGTGCCCAGTACAGGGGGACGATCACCTCCCTGCTCCTGCTGGCCACACCATTTCTGATACAGGCCAGGACGGTATTGGCCTTCTTGGCCACCTGGGCACACTGCTGGCTCACATTCAGCCGGCTGTCGACCAGCACCCCCAGGTCTTTCTCCGCCGGGCAGCTTTCCAGCCCCTCTTCCCCAAGCCTGTAGTGCTGCGTGGGGTTGTTGTGACCCAAGTGCAGGACCCGGCACTTGGCCTTGTTGAACCTCATACAACTGGCCTCAGCCCATGGATCCAGCCTGTCCAGATCCCTCTGTAGAGCCTTCCTGCCCTCCAGCAGATCAAGACTCCCTCTCAACTTATCCGCAAACTTACTAAGGGTGCACTCGATCCCCTCGTCCAGGTCATTGATAAAGTTATTAAAGAGAACTGGCCCCAGCACTGAGCCCTGGGGAACACCACTTGTGACCGGCCACCAACTGGAGTTAACTCCATTCACCACAACTTTTTGGCCTGGTCATACAGCCAGTTTTTTACCCAGTGAAGAGTACACTTGTCTAAGCCATGACCAGCCAGTTTCTCCTGGAGAATGCTGTAGGGATTCTACCCACAGCAGATTCTAGATGTTTGCTACCTGCCTGGAGAAGAAAAGCCATCCACTTTTCAGACATGTTTGCTGAGCATATGCAGTTAATCTGTATTACGCAGCAGCTCTGACAAGACTGGCCTATGTAAATCGACCCGCAAGTGTGCAGTCAGTTCAGCATATTTGGACGTGACAAGAATTGCAGGAAATGTACAGATCACCTGCAAGTTATTGAGCAGCATATCCAAAGTGTCCCGCATCTGGCTTGCTCCACGTACATAGTGAATCTACAGGTGCTCAGTGGGCCAAGGCTGTGTCTGAGTTCCACCACCCTGGCTCCTCAACTGGGGGTCTTTTGCCAACAGTCCATACTCACAGCCAGAGGAGTATGGGCCCAAACAAAATGGAGAGAAGAAATTCTGAGGTAAATTGGATGCTCCATTTGGTTTGCTAAATCTTACAAGAGAGGCAAATGCTTAACCCTCTGATCAGACTTTTCTTGTCTCCTTGTTTCACTTTTATGTGTTTATAAGCTTGCACTTGTGCCAATGCATACATGGCCAGTCTCCACTCCCACACAACACTCCTTCTGTCACCTCAGCACTTCTGTCCTCCCCACCTCTCTATTACTCTGAGTAAATGCTTTGTAGATGCTTAATATGCTTTGTATATCTGCTCTTTACAGAGCACAGACTGCAGGCAGAGGCAGTGCTGCAGAGGAAATTCAGGCTTAGCTGCAGCTAAACAAACAGGACTGAAGAGAGCCCTGAAAAGCTCACAAACTGCAGACTGAAATGGGAGCAGTTGTTTTAAGGCAAGGATTACAACTTGGGCAGGGGGGGGTGTCAAGAATTCAGCGATGACCAGTTGGAATCAAGTTAAAACAGATTTGTAATCTATGGGCTTTCTGAACCTTGCAAGTGGCAGGAAAGAGGAAGGTGTTGAATTGGGAAAGTAGGTGTAGTATCAGCAAAGAAAGTGATGACAAGTCAAAGGTCAGCCTTTCTTATTGAAGAGCTGCAGTCTGTGGGACCGAAGTACTTGACAGGAGAAAATGGTAGGCAATGGGGCAGAAAATGTCTGAATTTGAGGTTGGAAAGACATATTGGGATGGAACAGTAAAGGGGCATAGTGGAGTTTGGGAAGAAACAGAGTCAGAAGGTGAATGAGATCATAAAAAAGTGAAATTCAGTTTCTCTCCTTGCTGAAATTTGTTGCCTTTTATTGAAAAATCAAATGCTTTGAAAATCAAGACATTTCCTGCTTTTAGACCGAGAACTAAAAAACCCCAGAGCTTCTTTATTTAGCAATGCTGTATCTCTGTCTCAGCTGCTTCATTTATCTTCTGTGACCCAGCTTCACTGTATCATCCCATGATGTGCAACAGTGGCTCACCAAAAGGCTCATAAAGCCATTAGGCTTGAAATGAGAGGGAAAGTGGAGTTCTGGAATAACTTTCCATTTGGCGAACTGAAGGCAAGTACCCTAGTGAGTTTTAAGAGGTGCTTTGATACCCTTGTGTTTGTGAACGTGAGTTTACAGCATTTTCATTTCAATGGGTTCAGTGAGTGTTTTCCTGGACTCAGTAAGTACTTTCAGATTCAGATGCTAATGATCCATGAGAGCACCATGCATCAGCCCGAAATGCTGTCAGGCCCACAGAAGGACTAAAGATCATGAGAAACTAGAAATACAAATCAGCTGCCCTGATGGGTTATATCTAAATAGAATAAAAATTTAGTTTTTAAAAACATTTTGGGTCTTGCATTTTTGTAGGAAATTAATGGGATTTTTCAGGAAAAATTTATATTTCTACACGTGTTTTCATTGCCTTCTGAGTCAGAAGACACACAAAAAAGAAAGAATCCTCCTATATCATCTAGTTCTCCTCATTTCTGCATAAGTGTTATTTTTCATTTCAGGAAAAGGAAGCAAGAATGAGGATGTTACACTGAACACAGCAGACACCAGGTAAATGTAAACATTATTCTGGAATTTGCCAACAGCAACATGCTTCACCACTTGACTGATTGATGTCATACCCATGTAGCTGAGCTTTGTAAAGACTCCTTTACGGCCCACAGATGTGATTTTGTGTTGACATCACTGAAACATCAAATTGCAAGGCAAGGCTGTGAAGGCCAGCACAAAATCTAAATCAACCATATCTTCGACAGAAATGTACCACTGAAATAGATTGCTTAAGTTGTTAAAGTTTAGCTTCAGCTAAATCACCACAATATGCCACTGCAAGAAAAGCAGCCTAAGATACCTTGCAAGGTACAATGAGGTGCAAAATTACATCTACTCACGAAATTAAGAAAGTTTCCTTGGAAAAAGCAACCTCTCTGAACAAGTGGTATTGGTTAAACACAATATCCTAAAGAATGGTGGAGTAGAGACTCAAAATTTACAACAGTAATATATTGTTAATGACAATTTACAACTTTTAAACATTTTCTGGGCTTCGTGTTGGAAACACAGGTGATTTTCTTAGCTATTAGTTGTAACAAACAGATAAAAGGTAGATTGGTAGATTTTTGTTGCTCCTTTAATCTATGAGTATTTATCTACAAGTGTTCAACACTTGCAAAAATACATTAATGGTAGCGACAGGTTCAAATCCCAAATGCAGGTTCTGTTAATAGGACTGTCCCTGTACACACCATTTGCACAGAAAAAAGGTTCTGTAGAAATACCTAAGATCTAACTTTGCAAAAAATGGGCATATTTCAGTTACTAGACTATAGTCTGGCCAAAAGCACTATCACAAACCTTAAATACTTCCAGTCCTTCTACGTGACTTTTTTCCAGCATGTATCCAAAAGATTTTTTTTAAACACCTGTGTCTTAGTATATAAAAGTGACAACATAGTGTTAAGCTTGTGTTGCTCAATTTGCCAATTCACTTACCATGTGACAAAACATGCCAAACAGAGATCCGAAGGGATTCATTATTTCAAAATTCCCATCAAAGGAAATAGGAAAATATTAGTCTTAGAGTAAGGAGGAACTTCAGTGTGAATTGTGAATGATGAAATCGAGATACTGGCATTGTGTTGTGTTAGCACAGCCAAATAAGTGAGCATATGAAATAAAAAAGTAAGTGGAATAGTCTTTTCCAATATTTCTCTCCTTTTGCAGTTCAGTTCTTTCAAATTTATATTAGCTTATCCTTTCGAAATCATTCCTAACCACTACATAGGTATTTTTCTCTCCAGACAAAATTAATTCGTACTGAGTGGCATTTCAACAGCCCTTGAGCAGATGTTTTTAGTTTTAAATGGAGCCTGCAAACTCAAAACTAATTTGCTGAGATTTTTTCACCATAGAAGGGAAGTTAATAAGTGTCTGTTACAGCACTCCTTTCACCTTCAGTCAATTGACTGTTTTACAGTGTTTGTAGCCCCCATGTAACAGTAGTCTTACATGTTATAAATCTCAAAATTTAGTAACAATTCACTTTGACATATCATATGAAATTTAATGCTTGTCTTTTTTTTTTTCCTAGAACATGATAAACTTTTTATGGTATCATTTTATCTGAACCACTGGCCAAAAAAATTGGCATAAAATTTATTTAAACTTGCTTTTGCTTTAAAATAACTGAAAGACAACTGTGCCATGATAAGCCACTGGAAATCATATTATTTGCTATATCAGTAATGAGACCTAATAATCGGATTACTATGTCTACAAATGACCTTTCAAAGTATTCCTGAAAAAGACATTAGTCCTTCTAATACAGGTAGACCAAGAATTAATTCTTCATTTAATATTGTTTGTGTGCTTGAAGTGAAGCATGCCAAACTTCTTGGAATTAATAATAATAATTAGTGGGTCTTATTCTAACATCTTGCTAGCCCTTTATCTATACCACAACTTCCAAACCACTCTGTTCAGCAACAAAATAGCATGCTGAGTCCACACACCTGCTGATCTATAGGCATACATTTGATTTTGTGTATAGTTGTAACACCATTGGATTGCCCTTGTGTGTAAAGCTTATGATGAGCAATGTTTGGTGTTTCCAGCTTCACTGAACTAGAATACTGATGTCCAAATTTGAGGGGCTGGGTTTTGGACCACAATGAGAATCTTTCCTACATTCAGAGCCTCCACTGTAGGGAAAAAAAAAACCAAAACAATTTTCATCTGACTTTTAGCTACAGATATGATGATTTAGTTTGGCTCTTCTCTGGCCAAAGGGTGGAGACTGTTGCACTCTGATGCCTCACTGGTATGTGTGATAGAGATGATAATCCATCACACTTCTAGTGAATAAATGACAGACTGCTCATTGCTCTGTGCCTTGTAGATCTACCTACAGCAGATAATAAAATTCAGATGTGTTTACAAAGCATTAGTCTAATTGGAAAAAAACGGTCTGCTGGTAATGACCACCCACAGTATGAGGCAATGGAGACACAGGCTTCTGTCAGGATTAGCACAACACATTGGCCAGAGTATTAGGGACTGAGAAGAAGGTCTAAGGAACTGAGCAGTACTTTTCCCAGTATAGGTCATTCCTGAAGAACAGAAAAGCAGTAATTGATACTCCAGTTGTTAATACTAATGCTACACATAGGCAGTAGATAAGGCAAATTCTGCTATTGTGTTTAGCAGCATGTGGCACTTGCTCTCTTCTCCCCCCCTATGGGTATAATATTAATTGACAAGATCAGCACTAAAGAACTGGGTCTGGATATGCCCAACCTGTAGCAAATAAGGCTGTAAATCTGATATTTAAAAAAAGCAGGAGCATGGAACAAAAGCTTTTAAGAATACATGCTACAAATAAAAAACCAAAAACAACAAAGTAAATGTTTTTAGATAACTATGATAATTGAAAAATGTTTGCTCAAATGTATTTGGGAATGCAGGTTACATAAGGAACTACCCTACATCTATGCTTTTATTAAGTGTTAGACTTTTTTTTAAGGATGTTTCTCTAGTTTCCATAATTCAAATACAGATTGTGACTCCATACTTAAAGCTTGGGCCTGTATTCTGATACCTTTACCGAAGTTAGATCCTGTCTTACTCTTCAGTTAACTTTCAGTAGTTTCAGTGGGACTGTTCATAAGGTAAAGGTGACTGGATGTGGACCTCTAACATGAGGACGTACCTTCTATATGGGTAGGTAGGTCTTGCTGTTCTGTGAGAACGTCAGTGTCTTTTAAGGAAGTATCAAGTACAAGTTGCGGCTCTTCATCAGCTTGCACAGGTTTTCAGGCAGGGATATCTTAAAAACTTTTATAAATTATTAAGGAAAGATCTGCTCTTTTTTTCTGTGAGTTGGCCAAACCTCAGCAGCACTTCTGCAAGCTCCAGATGCTGTTATGCCCAAAATTTCAGTGCACTGGATTCCCGTAACTAGAACCTGCTCAGACATGAGTAACACACTCTCTAACAGCTTTCTAGTCCATAAGCTTAAAGAAACAACTGTCTCACCTAGCAGCATTACATACTTTGCTCCAAATGTTACTTTTAAAAAAATATATAAAGGGGCATGGTAATTTTTGGCAAGCTTTTTGAGACTTATTACTCCTGTCAATTGCAGACTGTGGGAGTTCTTGAAGTAAAAATTAGGCAGCTCAAGAGATGCATGGCAAAACTCCTAATGATGCTCTGCAGTCCTCCACCATTTTAAGAAAGGAACCTTTTTTCTGTCTCTCAAAGTTGGAATTAAAACAGATTTATAATCAAATCTGTTTTAATTCATATACCAGGAAATATATTTGAACTTCAGTTAATTTAATTTCAGAAGAAAGGACTAAAATAGTAAAAAATGCGATCACTTAATAACAGAAATGAGTGGGCCAGATCCTTTATTCTGATACATTTTAGACTATGCATCTGATGCATCTGTGTTAAGCCAGTCTAGGTTTGCTTCTTTGTCTTCACTGCAATCTGGCATAACATAGAGCACCTCACAAGAAAATCCCACAGAACCAAAAAGAACCATCCCTGCACTGAGTTCCAGCAGCATTACAGCTGTATAAAGATGAGCTTTAAGCCACCTGAGCATGTAACTTAAGACAGTAGCATGTGGTTTAACTGCACTGCAAGACCTTGCCAGAAACCCATAGGCTTGAAGACTGCACAGTCTTCCTGGGGCCATAAATACAATTGTAGCAGCCACATTAATACCACCAACAGCAGTACTGACACCCGTCATTAACTTGCAGTTTTATTGAGGAATGAATGTTCAGGTGTGTTCATGGAAGTTAAGGGTTGTTCATGTACTGATCATTTGCTATTTTGTTTTAAACTTTTTTAACTTTCTCAAAGTTTATTGCTGGGAGCTGAGTTTTCTTTTTCTTGAGATTCACATTATAAATATGCCCTAAAAATGGTATCATTGGCAACATGCCTGATTGGAAAGACCATGAATTACATAAAACAAGAACTTACTGATGTTGTAATCTTTGTCCTCTCATTCTCTGCTTGAGAAATAATCTCATCATGGTGTTACTGCCATATCAAAACAATGCAGTGGGTTTTCCCATTTGATTTTCATTGGAGAGTTATGATTACAGACAAAAGGCAAGTGCTTTAAAATGTTTAATATAAAATACATGGTGTTTGTTTTAAAAAGAAGAGATAAGGGAAGACGTTTATTGAGCAAATGCTGACTGAGTCTTGGTATTAAACACCAGGTGATCTTCTTAAACACAGTTAAATCCCCAAGTCTGCAAAACTGATGCAATATGGGGGTATCTAGGGGAGGGAGACATTTACATTCACTGCTGTTTTACTGTGAAGGGTGGGATCAGAAGTCCATAGTTAATAACTGTAAATTTCAGTGGTTCTTTTACTTGGAAGTTGTAATCCAAACAAACTTTCATAATGATTTATAACAGAAACTTTCAGCAGAGATGCATGGGATTCCTGGCTTCTACATCTGAGAGTTGAGAATAAGGTGTTGTGTAACAGACTACTCTTATCTCCAAATAGCTACACAAAATGGAAATAAATATATGTTGAAGGAAACAAGATAATTGGATCATTTGTTTGTTTGTTTGTTTTTTTAAAAAAGAAGAAACACAGTAAGATTTGTCCACGAGATTCAGTTCTATCCCTATTTAGGTCCTTGTACTGCACACTACTGAGTGAATTCACATAACTGCCATGGGGCTTACTGACCCATGACTTAACTTACCCAGGCTGTATGCTCAGATCTGGCTGTTAGCCCTCATATAAATATATATTGCAGTCTGCATAGACCCCACCAATTTAACTGATTTGATGGAAGGGACGGATTTTTTTGGAGGGGAGGAGTCAGTAGATTTTGATTTGTCATGATGTAAGCCTGGAAAAGAAATTAATTCATCTACAAAGATTCAATGTACTCCACCATCTTCACTAGTTTAGTACCTAGTTCATGGTTTAGTACTTCACTGAGGAAGGAAGATGTGCAAAAGCCTGCGGATCCATCACTTAATGAGGGAAACATTTTTGTATGTCCATAAGAGCCCTTGAGGGGCACAGCAGCCCCTGCACCTTCCACACCTTCAGACTCGCTATTTAGGGACATCATGTCAATGGGGAACATGCTCAGAACCCCCTGTAGCTGGCATGAATTTTATGGCCTGCCTTCACCTGTCCCTGACCTGGCCACTCCAAGGCACTTTCCTTTGCACCAGTCTCACACCTGAGATTTTAACTTTCCCTTTTGGTCCTTCCCTAGGAGTGGAGACAACACTTTTAGAGTCATTCAGGTCTTTAAAGCTGTGGTTCTGTCCCTAGTGAGGCTTTCAAAAAGCATTTGAGTAAGCTTGGTACCTTGATTTCAAATCAGAATGTTTCAATGAGCTGCTGAAAATCTGTGACTATTTGCCTCTGTTTAGCTGCTAAATACTGCTGAAAAATCTGCTTCTATGCACGTATTTGCAGTTGCATGTTGTGTCATTTGTAAGTGGCACCAACTTCAAACCATCCTCCTCTGTGCAACAAATATCTATAGGCTACAGAAGTATGGCAACAATGAAAAAATGCTAGAAGTGATAAGGAATTCTCCAGCAAAATTTTGCAGCCTTGTATTTCTTCAGGGATTTCTCCAAAAGTCTTCTAGTTTAAACCATGCCTCCCAGGTTTGTTAGGCAGCCGGTTTCTGGCTCTGTGGAACTCCTCAGGCTGCCTCTGATCCCAGAGGCCTGCCCCACACAGTGCCCTGGCTCTAGGACACGGCTTCAGTAATGGAACAGCTGGCTACTTGTTAGTTTTCTGATGTAAAAAGAAAGGAACCAGAACAAATTTCCAAGCCTTTTTATAAAATTTAATTTACTTACAAAATTGCACAATCTTGATTTTTTGTTTATACTTCAAACTTTCAGCAATACAGAATTTGAGGCTCTAATCAGCTGTAAATGGAACACTTTGAGTGGAATATCTCAATATTTAATAGTGAAAGTCACTCGGGTAATTACCCATTCTGCAGCAAAAATACTAATAAGAAAGATGCATTTTGTAGTCTGCTCTTCCTACAGCCAAAAGAGTCTCATCTATTTCTTATATTCTTATTTTGCCTGGGTTTTTGACCATTACATTTTCTCAGACATACTCCAGTTAAAAAATTTTGGTCTGTTTTTTCGGCAGTAATAAACACACCTTTCACTCTTCAGTGCCAATCGTCAGAAAGACAACATCTCTTGAATTTGAATCCTGAGGGACCACAAAGTCAAAGTCTGTGCACTGAATAGGCATATTTTATCTCCGGTAAATAGCTATGATGAAATGATATTTCCATCTTTGAGATTTATATGCTCATAAAGTCAAGAGCAGTATTGTAGATCTTTTACTTAATTGCTTTTGCAACTTGCTTTACTATGGGTCTTAAATCAGCCCAAAGACTGCCTCATCTTTTTAGTAAAGAGGTTACAGTGTCGATTCCAGGCAAATCTGTTCTGGAAATCTGTACCTTTCTTCTTTATTTGTTTTACTGTCACTCAGAGAATGAAAATTTAAATAAATGAGTCATCCACAAAATTCCATGCATTGGTGTCATAACTCTGAGACCTTTCAATCTTCATATTCGAACAGTTCACAGCTCAGACATCTGACTTGATTGAGCACAGATGTCTATGATATCACTAAGTTCTTTGGAAGACAGGGTATACTATTGCAGTATTAACGTTGAATATGTTCCTGTTTAATATGTGCTCCTGAGACCAACTTCCCTGTGTCATGTGAGATGCTTTCTGCAGATAAGAACAAGTTAATACAGTTCTGCTAGCAGTTAAAGTCAGACTCAGACCCAAAACCAACAAGTGAAATTAATATAATTCGATAGTCTGTTGTAGATGCTAATAGTTTACATGAATTCAAAAATAGATCAAACAAATTCATGGAAGAAGACCTGTTAAGGGCTATTAACTATAAAGCTCAGGAAATCCCAAATGGAGGTGAAAAAGTATGCTGCTATTCATTCCCCGTTCATACACATTTTCCTATACAGCTGTTATTATCACTTATATAAACAGGAAAAATTAGATCATCTTTAGTCTGATTCATTACTGCTGTTCATATGTTCTTATCTATATTTTGAGGAAAGCAATAGTAATTCATAGAAAATATTTTACTCATGTCAGTAAATCAATGGACCTTCCAATCTAATGAAAACCACACAAGGAATCTTAGGAGTAATACTCAACAGTACACGCTTTCCATACAACAGGACTGATACTAAAATAAATAGCAAAAGTGCTTTGGATTTCAGTGAAGACTCAAGTCAGTGCTGATCAGTAATACTAATGAAAAAAAAATAAAAAATTGCAAAATGTCACTACTAGAGAGAGAATGTAAGTCCATAGAAGCATATAATTTGCAAATTCCAAAGAAGTAATATTTTTTGCATTGGGTAAGCACTTTAGTTCTTCATCACCATTTCTGGTATATGAAAATACTCCATTGACAGGATTCATAGCTGTCATACACAATGTTTAATCTGTTGAAATTCTACTCTGTCCTGCTCCCAAGGTGTTTGGAAGGTTGCTTGATCACTGCTTTGAAAATTCAAATGTCACTACAAAAATCAGAGCTCACTCACTCTTGTTTAAAGTTCTGTCAAAGCTCCTCATATATCGGCACTTCCTGAATTAACAACAAAAACAGATCCAGAGTTTCCCGTTCAAGTAACCAGGGTAGCACTCCCAAATTCTTCTCCCTCCCTCTCCCTCTACCAGTATTACCTGAACAGATGTGGACTTTATTTTGGGGCAGTCGTATTCCTTACCTAATCACGTGACTACAGTTTATATTAAATTCCTTCCTTATCTCTCTAATGTCCATTCTAGCTTTATGCCACAGTCTCCTTACAGAAAGAAAGTGAGTGTTGATTAAAGCAGTACAATAAATCACTTATAACCCCTGTACAATCCAATAAATGCTGATGTGGTCATAACCTGTTTCAAAATACACCCTAACAAATGTATTTAAATCAAAGCACGGTTAAGGTTAATTTAAAAGATAACAGGTTGGGAACATATATTAATGCACAAAACCAACCATCATTACATTGCTGTTCTGCAGAATCCATAGAGTTTTCAAAGGTAATTAGTGTCTAGAAGTTTAATAATCCACATGCAATTTATTTATGTTAATCAACCTCTCAGGCTTTTAAATTCAACATTCTTTGAAATCAGATCTTAAACGCCTCCTGAAATTCCTGCTAAATAGTCACAGTTCCTTAAAGTGATCCAATTACATATCTCAGTGTTCATAAAAAGTAACAGTTATTTTCTCCTTCTTCTGTCTGAAGAAGAGTCTGGAAATACAAAATCTAGAGCTCAAAAACTAGAAAGGCAGGAAAAAGAACCCGGAATATCTTATCTTTAGAACTAATGATATTTAAAGGAATCCCATAGTTTTGGGAACTTGACTCATATTCATGAATAGTTGGGATGAAGAAAATCACAGGTCTTTCTGGGTTTTGTATATTAATATTATATCTATAAAATGAAGGTGCGATTTTAGTGTACACCAGCATAATATATCTTGTTAAGGTAGGTAATAGCTATGAAGGTGTGAATGTTTTAGCTCAAACTAGGGAGCAGAATATGCATTTGTAGAGTTCGAAACCTGATTTCTAGTACATGCCAAAGAGACGTAGGTTATTACTACTGCTCCCCATTGATTACATTTACACAAGGATGCCAGTAGGTGCTGACATCATATCTTTGTTTTGTTTTAGAGAATACTATCTCCTGTATATTAAATAAGTGCTTCTACTTCTTGTCCAGCTGTTGTGGTTTAAGCCCAGCTGGTAACAAAGCACCACACAGCCCCTCACTCACTGCTCCCCCCTGGCCCCTGTGGGATGACGAGAAAATATAAAGAAAGACTCGTGGGTTGAGGCAAGGGCAGGGAGGGATCAGTCACCAATTAATGGGCACGGGCAAAAGACAGGCCTAACTTGGGGGGAAGAACAACATCAATTTAGTTTACTACTAATCAAATCAAAACAAGGATACCAAGAAGTAAAACCGAATCTTAGAACTCCTTCCCACCATCCCTCCCTCCTGCCCGGCTCAACCCCCCTCCCGGTTCTCTCTCCCTCCTCCCCCCGGCAATGGGGGTTGGGGTCAGCTCGCCACCCCTTGTCTCTGCCGCTCCTTCCTCCTCAGGGGAGGAGGACTCCTCACTCGGGCCCTGCTCCGCCGTGGGGTGTCTCCCACAGGAGACAGCCCTTCACGAACTTCTCCAAGGTGAGTCCTTCCCACAGGCTGCAGTTCCTCACAAACTGCTCCAGCGCGGGTCCCTCCCACAGGCTGCAGTCCTTCAGTCCCAGCCTGCTCCAGCACGGGCTTCCCCACGGAGTGGCGGCCATCTTGGGGGGCCTCTGCTCCCCGCTCCCCTCCCTGGGCTGGGGGGGGACAGCCTGCCGCCTCACCGCGGGCTGCGGGGGCATCCCCTCCTGCCCTCCTCCTCCCCTCCTTCCTCCCTGACCTCGGTACCCGCAGAGGGGTTCCTCTCCCATCCCAATCCCCCACTCACCGCAGGTTTCCCCTCTGAACTCCGTTCTCCCAGCGGCGCTACCGCCGTCGCTGAGGGGCTCAGTCTGGGCCAGCGGCGGGTCCGGCTTGGAGCCAGGGAAGCTTCCAGCAGCTTCTCACAGGAGCTGGCCCTGCGGACCCTCACCCCATACCAAAAAAACCCCTGCACCACACAAACCCATAACACCAGCCTAGACGAGGGAGAAAATGACTGCATGTATGCATGCAAACATCTTGATGGGATTGGGGAGGGGAATCTTTCTAAAACTTAAAAATAACATAGATATGAGATTTCTGCTGTAAATCAGCTTTGCATGTTAATTCTAAACAAAAACTAATGATATTTACAAAATCATTCAACAGTACTAAGGGAAATACAAGACAGTATAACACAACCACATTTTTCTTCACAGAAGTCTAGAGAGATTTCAATAGCATATATTTATGAATCAGAACATCAAAACAGAACTTGGTTCTTTCATTTCTTTTAATGTCTTAGCACCACTCTATTCATAACCCTCAGTATGAAATGAATTACATTCTTCATTGGTCCTTTTTCCTGAGATAAACACAAACAGATGGATACACACAAGTCAGGAAAAGAGATTAGTTCTATAGAAGAGACATTAAGAAGATGCGCCGTGCATTTACAGTGGGCTTCAACTAAGTTTAGCCTTTTTGCCTACCCTCCAAACCAAGCTCCAGAAGTCAGAGATCTCTCCTCTGTGAGGATTTTCATCCCACACAGAGGGGATGAGTCACAATGCAAAGGAGCATTTCTCTCACCATTAACCACAGAGGAGGCTGGGTGCCTTACTTTCTTAGGGCTAAAGTTAAATGAGATTAAACATTCCTTCTCTCCATATACCAGATATAAATATACTAATACTTTACAAAAAAAAAAAATCCAAAGATGTCCTTCATCTACTATATGTAGTAGATATACTGGTCCATAGCAGATATCATAAATCTAGGGCTAACTAATTATTCTTTCCTATTCACTTTAGTTCACTTTGGAAGTTCCCCAGTTAAAGGGTTTTTTTTGTGGTTTATAGCTCAAAGCAGAGCTTGTTTCTCAGTGATAAACACAGATGTTTCTCATAAACAAAGTTACAGTAATTAAAATTTGAGTACAGATCAGATTTTTCTATGAAGCTAAAAGCAATTCACAATAATGGGTTACATTCAAAAGTACTTCACTGTATTTTGAAGGGCTCCAGACCCTCAGTCCGATGCCTGCTGTCAATGCCTGCCCAGCCAGCTGTGTGAGAACCATGACACAGGGCATGGGTTATCTGAAACGGATCCCTCCAGCAGAGCAAGCTGCAGCGCTGGCTCATATGTGGCCTCTCAAACCTCTCTGCTTAGCTGAGGTTAGACTTGGAAAAATTGCTCACCAACTCTACCAAGTTTGAATGCTACTGCTTCTGTTTGAGATCCACAGAAGTCTTGTGAGCTAAAAACTTAACTGCTTTTTCAAAATACATGTTAGCTAAATAAAAGCTATTATTTCACCCTCCAAAGTTGCCTTGTTTATACCCTCAGAAAGTCACTTCTACAACACCACTACTTCTACTCATCCAGTCTCACATCTTTCATGGAACACAGACTGTGTCTACCACTTCCTCACGTAAGTACAGCTTTCTGGCTTAACTATCAAAAGCTTAAATAAGCCCTTTCCAGAGGTCTGCTGTTACGGACATCTCGGGTTTTGTGATTCACCAACTCAGTTACAGTAATTGCAGAAAACAGACCTGCAGGCTTCACAAGGTTTCCAAATCTATTCACTTTCGCTTTAGGTAATGCAAGAAACTAAGTAAGTATAGCACTAAACACCTGCAATGGCTTCCTTGCATCATCTTCTCATTTGGTTGAGCAGGCTTTGAGTTTAGGTGCAAATCCAATAAGGATCTTTTTTCTTCCATGCATCCTGTCTCTTTACTGCGGTTGTGTGTGGGTTGGTTTTCATGTTGGTTTCCCCACGATTAACACTGTACCATTCCGTTCAGCTATAATAAGGGTTAACAACTCATCTGCTGTTACCTTAAAACCTCTTGGCATAGGTTGATTTTTAAGGAATTACTTCTGGTCTGATTTGAAAAGAGGACATGGGACCTCCAGGAATAGGCTCAGGTCTGTGTATCACAGAAAGCACAGAGCACAGGGAAAGTACCTAAACACCTGTATTGGGTCTGACTGGGATGGAGTTAACTTTCTTTATAGCAGCCCATATGGCGCTGTGTTTCAGATTTGTGACCAAAACAGTGTTGATAATGCAGCAGTGTTGTAGCTGTTGTTGAGCAGTCCTTAGACAGTGTCAAAGGCTTCTCCATTTCCCATTCTACCCCATCAGTGAGTAGGCTAGGGATAGATAAGAGGTTGGGAGAAGACACAGCTGGAACAGCTGACCCAAATTGGCCAAAGAGATATTACGTACCATATGGCACCATGCTCAGCAGTAAAATTTGGTGGGGGGGGTGTAGTTATTCCAAGATAGCCATTGCTCAGAGACTGGCTGGGTATCAGTCAGCTGGTGGGAGGTGGCGAGTGACTGCCTTTGCATTACTTGGGGGTTTTTTTCTTTGTTTTGTTTTTCTTTCTTCCCTAATTAAACTGTCTTAATCTTGATCCATGAGTTTTTCTTGCTTTTGCCCTTCCAATTCTCTCCCCCATCCCACTGCAGGGGAGTAAGCAAAGAATTAAGTGGGAGCTTGGCTGCCAGCCAGGGTCATCCCACCCTAACACCAAAAAAAAAATTAAATAATATTGAAGACACTCTCCCCTGAAGTGCTTTTTTGTCTGTCAAATTTTGTGGGTTCTTTTGTTTTGCTATCCATTTTCCTACCTGTGCCATAAAGGGTGCCAAAGTATTTTACTGCAGGTCTTGCATTCTACAGTGAATCAAAAAGTTTGCTTTTGTTCTGATTCCTAAATCCACCGAGGCTTCAAGCCCCATCTGCATACACCACATTAAAAAACTGGGAATTTAGTGCTGAAATTGTTTATTCAAGTTTCATAAAATCCTCCTCCCCCCCCCCCCCAGTACGTTAACATCTATGTATATTGAGGACACTGCTGTATAACATCAGTGATATATGTACAGTAGCCTATAATTTTCTATTTTCTTTCTGCATATTTACTGATGATGGTATTTCATCCATTATGCTATGTAGTAACCCATAAAGCTGAATTATAAAATTATCAGCTGGCTGAAAACTAATGTTGCTATAGTAACATTTCCATTATAAATCATGTTATTGTAAAAAACCATGCTAATGGAAAATTTTCCATTAGCCTGCATTAAGATTACAGTTGTAGCATGCCCACAATTCTCCAAATACACACCTGAAAAAAACCACTCATTTCTAATACCCTAAGTTGCATTTTTTAATTTAAATAACTATTGATGTACAGGCTGATACTTACAGTGAGTCATCAGAGTAACAACACCCTTGTTCTTCGTGCGTGCCCCACATGGCACAGCAAGGACACATACAGGAGAGGTGCCTCGTGGTTCAGTCCTCTGCACAGAATAGAAGCTTGGGAAGCATTTTTTACTTCTTGTATGCATAGCTTGAAAAGTTGGCATGTGTCCCTGAAATTTTCAGTGGTGTGAGCCGTCCACTAGAGCCTGACCTCTTATCAAGTGGATATATTTCTGCGGTTGTTAGAGCTCTTCAAACATGTGTGGGCTTCTTTTACAGGGTGGCTAGATATTGCAGTTGACCGTGAGTCTTTGCAACACTTTGTGGCTGTGCTTGAGGTAGCTGTCATAACTAGCATTAAAGTGAGGTTAACAATTCTGCAAGAAAATAGCCAAAAGTAACCAAAAATCCAAAATTATTTCTAAGCTACCATTAACAAGACTATAAGGAAATTCTTACAGTAGAATTAACTTCCTGAAATAAACTTTGCATTCTTTAGCAATTTGAGGTCAGTTATAACAATAAGAAAGCAGCACTGGAACTATCACAAGTATCCCTGAAGGAAACTCTCCAAACAAGTTGAACTTTTCAACTGCTAAGTATTACTTGCAAATAAAATTGTCCAATTCTGCCCAGCTGGAAGACAGCTATGCAAGTACATCTTTTTGTTAATACTGTTCGCTAAGGTTTTGTGGTTTTTTTCCTATGTAGCATTTAACATTAGTCATATTTTCCATAAAAGGTATTTTAAACACTACTCTCAATTAAAGACCTAGAGAAGATGGGTTAAAACAAAAAGCGCTCCCAGGACTTGCAAAATGGGGCCTTGTAAAATCATAAGGAAATCAGATGGATCTGACTGATATACTCAGGAAAACAAAAAGCTCAGGAGTGCCTAGGTACTACCACAGGATTCTGCTAAAACGGTGCTTAGGATCAGATTTATTTAGCTAATCAGTGATGTAGTCTTGGGACCAGAGAGAAGCTGGACAACATTTAAGAGTACATCCAAAAAGCAGTTTGCTTGGAGACCCCAAACCAGATCAGAATTAATCAGAAAGATTTTTTTTTTTGGCTGTTGGCAGAGAGGTTGGAGGCAGGAGAGCCAGCCTTACACCCTGGCAGTCTGCAGCTGCTGCAAGGCCCAGTGAAATGAAGCCCCTTGATGCTGCATTCACAACAGCTCATGGCTCCCTGTATTAACTAGGAGGTCTGTGTTCATAATACAAAGATCAATGCATGGAAGAATTTCCTAAAAGCAGAAACATGTTCTAAACGTGGACCTATTTCAAACAAAGAAACTGTGCATTTTAAGACACTGAGGAGATAGGTGGTCAAATAACACTTTAGGCAGAAGAGCCTGTGCTGCTCCAACAAAACCATGGAAAATTAGAATGAAATGGAAGTGACCTTTTAGATACAGATCCCAACATCTTCTGATTGTAAGATACATGCAATTTGGATGTCAAACTCAGGAGATCTTCCATTCATCTTGGCTTAAGCTCTAGAGAAAAAAAAAAGAAAAAAGAAAAGAAAAAAAAGAAAGAGGAGAGTGAAATTTAAATCTATTTTGGTCGTTATGCCCATGTGGATTTAATTAGACTGAACTGCTGTGTCACTTCAGCACTTCTTCTCTGCTGTCCTTCCTCCCTGCTGTCCTGAGTCAGGCTCCCCATTCCTCTCTTCCTTTCTGTAGCACCTATTTCACTGAACTCCAGTGCTTGCTTTCTTCCTCAGATGCTTTGCTGTCAGTGGACTGGGACCATTTATGAACCTCATAAGCAGGTCATCTGCTTGCTACCATTTTTCAAAAAAGCACATGATTGCCAGTTTCTCTTCATGATTATTCTTATTACTGCTTCTTTGTGGGCTTTTCTGAAGCAGTGTTCCCATACCTAAGCACCATTAGTTAAACAAGACAAGCATAAACAATCAATACAAGAACTGAATGCCATTTGCAGACAAGAGTGAGCTAAGGTAAAGCACTCATTACACTACCTTCCTTCAAAAGAGGGTTTAAATGAGCAAGGTTTGAATCTAGGGAAAGGAAGACTGCAGAAACAAATTGTGAAATATAACTCTTCCAAGTAATCAGAAGAAAATATTTTCAGGCTTTAATCAATTCACTTTCCCATGGAGATACTAATTAACACTGAGCCTTCTTCCTATATCTCATTTTATATTAAGGAGTTATCCTCAAACACCCAAAGACTGAATTCCTATGAGATCAAAACCTCAATCTGACATGAGGATTTGCCCTATCCTTTTAAGCCAGCATTATGGAGAACTTTTTGCTTTTTTTACTTACAGACCTTTTGAGCAATCAGTGCATCATGGACAGTTTTGGTACTAGCAAAGCAGATACCCTACTCTCTTCATATGCTTCCAAAGCTTTTATTATGTCATTGCTAATTCATAATCTCCTAATAAGTGATCTTTACTAGTTTGTCTGACCTAGGTAACTTTAAATTGAGAGTTAACTTGTGTAACAGTACTAAATTTGGGAACGTGTATGTGTGCATGTCATTACCTACCATGCCCTTTCAGTTCATGCCCACAACCATTTTCCAGTAGTGCTCATGTCAGAGAAAGCTGGAAAACTTATTTGTAAAAATATGTGCAGAATTAAAAAAGAGATGAAGTCTAAAAAGTGCCAGCTAATTCAAACTTTGAAAAAAAAGTTTCATTACACCAATACATAGAGCTACCTCCAAAAATAACACTTCATATGACAGATATACATGTGGGATAGAGAACTGGGCAAGAGCTGAGTCTAAATGTTTAATGCATCCCAGCTTGGCAGGTAGCACATGCCAGTTCTACAGGCTGTTCAGAGTCTTCTGTCTTGTGCTTGAGATGCATTTCCTCACGCTCCTCTTTTTATGGACAAAATGACCTTGTCCTACTTTCAGTCTACTTTCCACTGCCATAAATAGATATTCATACACTTCACTTTTCATTCCATTTTAACAACATGCAGGTCAGATCTTTCTGACCATTGGAATGGGAATATATTAACAACAACATACTAATTCAATCTGGTTCTGTCCTGCAGCTCTTTGAAATAATTTTCAGAGCTGAAAGATTTTTATGAACAAAATATCTGTCATAGTTATGGTTATTCCACTACTGACATGACAACTGCCATTGTTTTCCCATAAAATTATGATAGCCATCTGGCATAACAAAGAAATGAACAGAAAGAACTTCAGATGGTGTAAATACATTTTTTTAATTACCAGCTTTACATCTGAAAGCATGGCGGGGGGGGGGAATTTATAGTTTTTCTGTTGAAGAGATAGCAATGGGAGTGTTTTTTAAACTATTTCATTCCTCCTACAGGTTCAGCTAGCAATATAAGTCTAGCATGAAAATTTCTAGTTTGTAATATTTACTCCTGATGATTTGCTTAAAATATGCTTATCTCATTTTTTAAAGGTTGCTAAAGATTGCCCTGATAGAAGAAAAAAAAACAAAATAAAACAGTAATAGCTCTCTAATTTACATTTTAAATTATTTTTAAAGTAGGTTATTGATTTATTGCAACACAATAGTCAAAATGTTTCATTCATTGCACAGGTTTTAAAACTTTGCAGTGATCATTACACAAATCAGCAAACACATGAAGAAATAACTTTTTTCATCATTAAAGAACATCGTATTTCTAGCTATATAATTTCTCATTTTATTGTAGCAAATCATACAGAATTGTTTGAGGTGTCTGAATTTGGGGAGTAAATAACTTTTTTTACCCAAGTATCTGCTAGGGTTTTGATTAATATGCTAAATGAAGTGCTTCTATTCGCCTTAGAAAAATCCACATTTATTGAAAAGCTACAGAACATAAAAGTTTTTTGGCTAAATCACTGAAGTATTGATATTCCTGTGACAACATTGCCAAAATTGCATTTCTGCATTTTTTCTGTATTTATACTGACATAGCTTGGATGGGTGCACGCTTCGCTAGGTAAAAAACCGGCTGGATGGCCAATCCAAAGAGTTGTGGTGAATGGAGTTAACTCCAGTTGGTGGCCGGTCACAAGTGGTGTTCCCCAGGGTGCAATACCAGGGCAAGTTCTCTTTAATAACTTTATCAATGATCTGGACGAGGGGATCGAGTGCACCCTCAGTAAGTTTGCGGATGACATCAAGTTGGGAGGGAGGGTTGATCTGCTGGAGGGCAGGAAGGCTCTACAGAGGGATCTGGACAGGCTGGATCCATGGGCCGAGGCCAGTTGTATAAGGTTCAACAAGGCCAAGTGCTGGGTCCTGCACTTGGGTCACAACAACCCCACGCAGCGCTACAGGCCTGGGGAATAGGGGCTGGAAAGCTGCCCGGCAGAGAAAGACCTGGGGGTGCTGGTCGACAGCCGGCTGAACATGAGCCAGCAGTGTGCCCAGGTGGCCAAGAAGGCCAATACCGTCCTGGCCTGTATCAGAAATGGTGTGGCCAGCAGGAGCAGGGAGGTGATCGTCCCCCTGTACTGGGCACTGGTGAGGCTGCATCTCGAGTCCTGTGTTCAGTTTTGGGCCCCTCACTGCAGGAAAGACATGGAGGTGCTGGAGTGTGTCTAGAGAAGGGCAACCGAGCTGGTGAGGGGCCTGGAGCACAAGTCTGATGAGGAGCAGCTGAGGGAACTGGGGTTGTTTGGTCTGGAGAAAAGGAGGCTGAGGGGAGACCTTATCGCTCTCTACAACTGCCTGAAAGGAGGTTGTAGTGAGGTGGGTGTTGGTGTCTTCTCCCAGGTATCAAGTGATAGGACACCTCAAGTTGTGCCAGGAGAGATTTAGATTGGATATTAGGAAAAAATTCTTCACCAAAACAGTTACCAAGCATTGGAACAGTCTGCCCAGGGAAGTGGTTGAGTCACCATCCCTGGAGGTATTTAAACGACGTGTAGATGTGGTTCTTAGGGACGTGGTTTAGTGGTGGACTTGGCAGTGTTAGGTTAATGGTTGGACTCAATGATCTTAAAGTTCTTTTCCAACCTAAATGAGTCTATGATTCTATTCTGTGTTTTATTTCAGTACAACTTGACAGCGATAGACCATATTTCTGATATATTGTACTGACACAAGAGTTGCCTTATTGAGTATTTATCCAATTAATTCAGTTCAAGCTCTGATTTTGTTCTCCCAAGCAGCTCACCTGATTTTGAGGCACAAAGGTTTATGTCTGATTCATAAATAAAATATTTTCAGCTCCTCTAGGAAAAAATGCAAGACTTTTGCATCATGATGATGATTCTGATTGTCTTATTTATAATGTTTTAGAAAAACAAGCAAAACAAACTGTGATACATCACAAATAAATGAAACAACATAAAATGTATGTACCTGCCATACAAAACCAGCATAGTCCCAGTACACTGAAAATCAGAAGACTTGATTTCTGCTTCAGATTTTTACATCTGAGCCCTGTCTGCAAGAGGGACTTAGAAGGTTTGGGAGGTTCAAGATGCAATTAGGATAAAAATTTTCATTAACATGAATGAAATGTGCAGCATTGGAAGTGGATCTCAGAAGAGACTGAGGAATCTCTAACACTGGTCATTTTCAAGGTTTCATTAGACAAAGCTATGGCTAACCTCATGTAGTGCTGGTGCTAGATTTGTGGTAGGTTGGGCTAGGTGACCTCCAAAGTTTCCTTCCAACTGATTTTACAATTAATTAATTTCAGCAACATCAGTTGCTCTTGCTCAAATGCATGTCGAAAGAACTGCTGGCACACTTAGAAGGTCTGATATCATACAACAGCTTACACTGATTTTCATGCAGATGCAATTTACACTGACTATGTGCATTTTATAGAACAATGTCCTTCCTCAAAATCCTGGCTGACCCCAGGCTTTTAATACCCAGTTCAGTTGATTATATTAAAATAAGAACAATATTATGGTTTGCCATTCAGTTGGATGAAACACTATATATGAATATTAATATTAGCTATTCTGCACTTCTTTTTGTATTCTACTCAAATACTTAAAGTTGAATGAGATTTTTGTACTCTTGGTTGATGCATCTGATTACAAATCCAAGTATACAGTACACATACGGCTAAGACACCAACAACATCTGATTAGATCATTAATATGACTGTAGACAATAAGAAGGCATTTCAAGCCCAGTTACAAAGCACTGCTATAATATAGCCCTGATATCAGTTATGGGATTTAAAATATAATGAAATCAATACTATTTTACCAAAGAGACAGAAAAAAAAAAAGGTGAAACATCATAACAGAGCTCTATTCTGAAACACATGCTTGCTTCCAGTTTCTTATACAATACAGGTTCAGGAAATTATTTTATGACTAATTTCCCCCGACAGCATTTGTTCTGAGGCTGAGCAGTAAGGAGTTCTGCAGTGCCCCATGCTTTGCTGATTGCAGCCCTGGTACTCTGCAACTAATAGGGCCCAGATGAAGCCAAGAACAAACGAAATGAGCTGGGTGGGAAGGGACTGATTTACAGTCCTAGTCATTCTCCTCCCCTTCCAAAATAAACAAACCTAAGAAAAGGCAAATCCACTCAGCTGCCAGAGCAATCTCTAGCCCATGTGATGTGTGTACACTCTTAGAGGTTCCAATATGGAGCAAGAAAATGAGACCATCAGATGTGATCTTCCTGACAGGGCAGACTAATCTGTAACTGCCATAACTGCTGTATCTTTTTTAGAGTTGTTGCCTTGGAGGAACATCTGGTCTAAGAGGGATAGTAGAGTCAGGTAAGCCGTGTGTGGTATTTCAACCAAATGGTATCTATTTTCTATGTGTATGGTAAGGCTTAGGCTCTCCAAGGACTATTGCATCTGAAAAGTCTAGTATAGCAGAAGGCCAGCCTGTTCATGAGTGCCTGCTCATGCATACTATCCCCATAAATATTTCATTCTAGGTATATGATGAGTTACTAGATAATGCATAAAATGAAGTATGTTTCCTTTAAAATAAATCCAGTCTAGATGTAGAAATAAATCTTTCATTCACGCACGAAATCTCTCATGTAATTTTCGGTCTTTCCACAGCTGCTTTCTTTTTACACAAAAAAAAAGAAAGATTTTGTCACTGGTGAATAAGACTCTTGTGTAAGTCAGTTTTTATAGGGTATGTTTTTTCATCTGGCCTTCTTCACGTTTGTTGTAAAGTCTAGCAGTGATCCAAGAGCAATCTCATGCAGATAAAATTGTTTTATGAGGTAACAACACAGCATGATTGCCTTACTATCTCTCCACCTACAAATTAGGGTATAGGATTAAATGACATTTTAAGATTGGGCAAGAAGGTAAGTAAAGAATGATAGTGAGCTGTCTTGAGAAGAATTATATTGTCATATGTCCTGACACCCCTTGTTTAATCATAATAAATATTGATCTTCAGTAATATTTCCAAGTTTTCAAAAAAAATAGTTATGATTTGGAAATCAAATGCACATTTTAAATAGTATTTTAGCCTCAAAAGAAGGACTCTGAAAATGGTGGCATCAGATTGCTATCTGCAATTCCAGGAGGGTGTGGGAAAACACATCTCTGATGTTGCTGAAGCTGGGTACGTGACAAGGTGGCTCTGACTTCACCAAAATAATGCCACACAACTCTTAGACAGTGATGGCTGCGAACCCTCAGCTCTAGGCTGAAGCTGGCCTCCTAATTGTTTGCAGAAGCCGCTGACATGTTAGACAAGTAAGAAGTGCACACTGGAGTGTCAGCTTCAATGTGTTAACAATGTTTAACTATCATGCATAATGTAATCTCATGTCATTTATGTACTTTTGCATACTGTATTCATGTTGTTTTGTTCAACTTCTTAATCTACCCATGAGTCTTTGCAACAAGCAGCAAGAATCAGCCATGGCTTCATGCACTTTTTCTTAGCAAAATGAACTCCCTGGTTTGCAAAGACAAGGTTTTGGAGGAGTGTGGTCCCTCACAGCCCAGGAAGTCTGTCTCTGAGCATTACAAGAACAAAAAAGAGAGATGAGGAAAAAGTCCTTTTTAAGCTTAACAAACAAACTAATCTTTTCACATTTTAAAAATAATTGAGGTGTTTAATAATGTTCCAGAAAGGAAATTTAACAATACCCCAAGGGTATTCATACTGCCCTTCTGTGACAGTGGAATGACTGGTAACAAAAGACCAATTCCAGTGCAGGAAGAAAGGAAGGGCTTCCCCAAGAATCTCTGCAGTTCCTCACAATCATCCAATTGCAGGTAGCATCTCACATTGCTATATGCGTAAAACAGGAGTGATTATTTTGTAACTTAACTGTGCATTCTTGTCACTAAATTAGAATAGGAAACCTTAGGGTTTATATTTCCCTACTTGAGAAAGCAAGAAAAAGCCTCACTGAAGGTAAGCCCTGCACTACTGGTTCCCATCTAAGTTCCTACCGAAGAGTGGGGCCTGTGCCAGCAATGTGGCCAGGTGACTGCTGCAGAGCCGGAGGAGTGACAGGAGTGACATGGGGACTGGGGAGGAAAAGGGGCCGCATGTGAGGCTGGGAGGGGGAGAAAGCCACAGCAGTGAGACCCACCTAACTGGGGAAGCACTGCATTTCAGCCTAAAGTGTGGATGGATGTACGTGGTGCTTGGGGACATGGTTTGGTGGTTGACTTGGCAGTGTTAGGTTAACAGTTGGACTCGATGATCTTAAGAGTCTTCCAACATAGATGATTCTATGAACAAAATAGTTAAAAACAGTTGTGTATGTCTTATAAAAGAACAGTGTAACATGTTGTGTTTCTACCAACTTCTTGTTTCCTTTATTAGGGATACCCTGTGACAGAAAATCACAGCTGCCCTCCAAATTTAAAACAGCAAACCACCAGACTAAGGATGACAAATTCTTTTCACTGCAGGAGCATCAGGGGTTTAAGTACGTCCCATTCTGTGGGGGATCTTTAATAATCTTTGATTTACATTGACTACTTTGCAAATCAAGTCAGCTAGAGAGTCCAATGGTTCCTGTTTGCCCTTCTACATGGAAGGCCAGCAGCAGTCAGTGTAACATTCCATTTTGCCCTGAGCTGGCTTTGTTTGTGACACAAATGTGAAACAGTATTATTAAGGATGAGTGACCTAGCATGACACTGCTCGTCAAAACATTTTCACACTCTGCAGGCTATAAATCTATTGATGTTCCTGAGTTTTGTGAATCATTGCTGTGAAAGTAAAGAACGTCCCCATAATTTTATTTGACGTGTAAACTCTACTATGTGTTCCAAATCTGTCATCGCAGCGCTGAAATCTATCCTTGACACTAATTTGTACAAACGGCAGGTCACTCAAGGAGGAAAATATTTTTTTCTGGAAAGCAGTGCAGTTTGGTTTTATAGAAGACAAATCTCTGAAGGGCTCTTTGCCAGTCATTAAGCTACGGCTGTCAGCTAGATCTCTTTCCCATGTAAATAAAACTCTCTCCACAGTGTATTTTTCCCTCCTGGAAGTGCTTTGTTTAAATACAAATGAATGCAAACAATGATCACATTTCTTTAAAATGGAGAAGGAGAAGCTCAAGAAGATTGATGGGGAGGAGGGCTGGCTTTAAAGAATTTTGAAGTTTCAGACAAACTTTTTAAAAGTATAAAACTTGGCTTTTTTGTTTTTCTTTTAATAGAGTTTTGGGGTAAAAATGCATTGCTCTATTCAGAGTGTTCAGAAATAAACAAGCATTTAAAGACAAAGCCAGTCTGAAACCTGGAACCTTTTGTATTTTTTTTTAAACATCAGCCCATGTCATGATTCATTTCCTTAGAAAGGGACTCTAGTGAAAATTAATGCTTTACAAGTAGAATATAACAAAGAAAACACCGTACCTTAAATAATTTTTGAGGCACTGCATAATTCCAGGGATGCCAAGCATTCTCAACTCTCACTGATTTCAAAACCTCATGGCATTAGGCCCTGAGTATTTTAAAATGGGTCCTAAGCTATCCAATAGTCTCATGTCCTTTTTTAATGAAAACCCAGCTCACTTGTAAACCAACTTAGTGCCAAGGATATCCAAATCTGAATGAGTTCTTGTAAGATTTTTGTTCCAAAATGGAAAGAAATGTCTTTTCTGTTATCCACACCAAACTTTTGAGTGGCATTTCTGACAGCCTTGATCATGAAAACAGTCGGAAAATCTGATTTTCATAATTCCAACATCTTTAACTCAGTCATCAGGCACACAAAGTGAGTTAATACAGCAAGCACCTCAGCACTGACTCTGCCCTAAAGACTAGTTTACTGAATTATATAGTGATGCTGGACTGGAAAACAGGCCAGATAATAAGCAAATTTTGAAACTTCCTTACACACACATACTTTAGGCTCCAGCATGTCAAACCTTTGTACCTAATATAATTTAAAAGGCAAGCTGTCCCACCCAGCTCCTTTCATTTTGTTCTTAATTAGAAGTATTGCGTAGCTGTGTTATATGTGCAATTATCTTTTAATTCTGAATTAAGGTCATCCTTCATTATCTGTAAAGCTGGGATGTTACTGAGACTGCCACACATGAAGCGTAACTTATTTTTTCAAGGGCTGTGCCTGTTGTTTGGTTCTTCCTGGGTGACTGGGGATAACAACAGGCACGGTCACCAGAAATCCTAAATCTCTCACTCCTTGCAAACTGCTCAAGTGCTTACTTGGTTTATTGCTTTTCATTGTACTTTCACACCACAAAGTCAATAGGAAAAAGGTTTGAAATGCAGACAGTATTGTTTCATCTTCCAAGACTCAGAAAGCTTTTTTTCTTTGATAGCTCCAAATCCCCATTATGGGACACTGGACTCCTGCTGACACAGCAGGTCTGCTTAGGACAAACATGAAGGGACCGCACTTGGTTGACAAAGCTAAGTCATAGTAAAATTATTTGTTTATATTCATATTACTTGTTTAATGTGTTTATTTGTGTACAGTTCTGCAAGTTGGATGGTAGTTATCTGTACTGAGGCTGAATCTCAACATGTCCTCTCTGCTTTCTGGCTTATAATTTACCCAAACAAGTTCCTTTTTGACCTAATTTTTTACACAAGTGTCAGTCCAAGGATACTTAGAAAGCAGAAGGAAAATTTAAAAATCCCCAAGGATTGCATTCTTCTTCCGTGTACAAGAAACTGTTAAGGGATGTTATAAGTGGCTGCTGCCTTTCACAGCACCAGAGCCTGGGAGCGTCCTCGTGCTTGGGGACGTGAGGTCTCTGCTCCAGCTGAGGGACACAGCTGCTCTTTTCCCCTTTGCAGGTTCAACCAGTAGTGAACCTGAGCATGTATCCCAGAGCCATGGACATGGACACCATCACACAGACACCTTCCAGAGTCACAAGCACATTTCACAGATCCCTCGAATACCAGCATGGCTCCTGCACCCCTTGGTGCCCCTGCCCAGACCCAGGGCCTCTTGCTCACCAGTGGGTCCAGCATGGCATTTGCTGCAGTTGACACACACACACCCCCCACGCACACCTGGTTTGGGGGGGATATGGCCACTCACCTCCCAGCACCAGGCACATGGGCTGTGACCGCGGCCCCACTCCAGCCACCACCATGGAGCTCATCACTCGCCTCATTCACCTGGTCCCCCCATAGCTGTTTTTTGGGACACAATCTGTGCTTGTCCCAGGGGCTGCAGTCGAGTCCACCACCCCTCCAGCTGCTGTCCCTGAGACCTGTCAGGCTCCAGCTCCTGACACCACCAGCGCGGGTGCCTGTACCCCCCATCTGACTCCAATGCCTGGCCCCAAATCCTCCCATGCCCCTCCAGCAGCCAGCACCTTGTCCCTACAGCACTCACACCTGCAAGGGACAGTGAGTGAGGAGGTGCAAGAAGAGCTACCACAGGATTTAAGGAGAAGACAGGCCAGGCTGGGGTGATGAGGCACAGGGCTTGGTCAGATAAGTGTGCTGACCTGCCACAGTCTGCACACAGACGGACCCTCTTAAACACAACCCTGTCCACCTCTTACCCCTTTGCTCCTTCCCATCCCCTACACGTGCCCTTGTAAGTTTTCCATAGTCCCACTGACACCCCACCCACCCTAAATATCTGGGACACCAGGCTTTGCCTTCTTACAGGTGGCAAAGTCTGCAATTTCTTGATGGTACACCAGTTGGTGTGACCAAAGAGGTTTGTTTTTTCCCACTGTCTCCATGATCTTTGTCATACAGGTTTGTGTCTCTGTATGATCTCATCGCTTCCCCCTTTACTTGTTATCCCCTTTTTCATTGAAAAGACCCTTGATCAGATCACCTTACTGAAGCAGGGGCTCTCATCTCCCACGTGCCCTTACAGAAGGAACACAGCAGAAACTGCTGAGACATAAGAAACGTTGAGTGCTGAAGTGGAAAAGGGACCATCCCTGTAAATACTGTTGAGATCTAAAAATCAAGGGACATTCAAAGGCAAATGGTTGGAAAATGCAGTTGGTGGGTTCTGGAAATTGAGATGTCTACAGGCAAGATTTCAGAGGTAGGGATGAAGGTGATCACTTGTGTGCTCCACCCAGTCAGAGCCGCTCATCTCTTTTTCATACAAAATATTTTGTGTTTAATCATTTCATATCAGAAATAAATGCCTTGGGAGCCAGAATCTGTCAGCTGAGTTCCTGCGGTTCCCATGATCAATTATGCTAGTATATAGATAATAAAGCAGAAAGTAGCAATTTCTCCTTAATCCTATATTTGCAAACCAGACCACCATGTACTGTAATGGAAAAAGGATTAGAAGCCCATGATCTTGGACCTCCTGTGCCTGTAAAGAAAACCAGTATTTCCCTAGGGAAAAGAAAGGACTCTGTTCTTCCCCCAAATGTATGTTTTATTAATTTCTCCATTCAGTGCTTAGCAGTGTAAGTGGTAAATAAAACTTAAAATTTTTTAGCTTATCCACGCAAATCTAAATCAGGGTTTCACTAATGTACAGCTTTTGGCATCCAACAAAGCCAAGAGGCCTTTTCATTGTGGTATCATATTGAGCATAAAAAGTTATTCATTGCAGTGTTAGTTTCGTTACAACTCAGTCATCAGTGTTTCATTATGAAAAAACTGTCAGTGGATCCTCCCTGGGCAGAGCCCTTCTGATGGAAGGAAAGAGAGGTGAGAGAGTACCCAAAAATTAAGAAGTATGTGGGTGCTTTTATTGCTACCTCAGCCAGCTAAAGAAAATCCTCTCTGTCTAATTTCAGAGATGTTACTTCTATCTCAGTCTAACAGTAAAGCTTTGGAAAATGAGCTTTGGAAAAGAAAATGTGACATGTGCCTCAGATGAAAACCTGCCCAATATTAGGAATAAGGGGTCTTTCACTCACTAAAACAATAATGACAAAAACCCCACAGATTAATTTCTCCAAAATATGATTGTTGAAATGTGGTGAAATAGGTAGTGACAGATCTCTAGTACTCTTCCCTTCCTACTTTCCCACCTCAGAGCATCCTGACCCAAAGCAAACTTGCCATTAAACTGCTTGTATCTCCACCATTAAAGCATGCTGGTGAGCAGTAGCATTTGAGAGCCATCAACAACTGGAAAAGTCTACCTTAAGGAGTACTATTTCCATTTGTGAAAAAGGCAGGTTTGTTATCAGGTTCTCTGGTATCAGTACTCTTGGTTAGAACTAAATTTTACAGTTTATTCTTCTTACTTCATAAAATTAATGTTTTTCTTACCTGTAAATTTAACCAAAAGGATTTTCCCACTGCTGCTACTGCAAGGCTATTTCCAAGTGTCAGGCAACAAGCCCATTCTTTATATATGAGCCACACAGAGAAATGGAAGTGATTGCTTTGAAAGCTTAGAGCCTTCTAATGAAAAAGCAGCAAGGGTCTTCTGCAGACAACAACTGCCATGTTTCTACTCCAGCTATTAGGGAACTCAGAGCTCCAGGGTTTCTTGCAAGGGCCAGACACAGGACTCGGAACCAGAGTAATTAAACTTCTCAGAGAATTTACCAACATGCTCCCCCTGACCCTAGACTTCTAAGAATTAAAAAGAAAGTCTTGACAAATTTCCATCCAGGTGCTACAGGGCTGTCTTATGCTGGAATTCAATAGACCCACTTTATTCTAAACAACAGCATTTAGAGACTGAGCAGAAAAGCAGAAGCACGCTACAAATGAAGTCAGCTTATGCTCTATCTGTTCCTCTTCATGTCTGCCAAAGCTCACTTTCTGACACCTTGAGAGAAAGGCTCAGCAGCTGAATAAAGCAGCTGAAGGTGTTTCTCTGTTCACGCTGCAGCCCCAACAGTTTCTTCATTTGTCTGCCTTAGATGTTCCTTTATTTCTCTTATCAGGAATGCCCCATAAAATTCTGTTAAATAAGATCCATGCCCCCATGCACTCTGCTGCTCATAGGCAAACTGACAGGTAGCTCACAGGCACTGGAGCAGATGGTTGAAAGCTGGAGGTGCAGCAACCCATACTAAGCCTTTTCAGTCCTGAGACCTTACAACATAACCATGCTACCTCTCATGTTCCTCTGTCTTTGGGAAATTTCTCTTGAAGGAAATTATAGTGATGAAAGCTCTAAAATTTGCTCACATCAACAAGCACTTAGACGCTTATTTCAGCTAAAACGTGTGAACTTTTTTCTTCTAATCTTCACCTTAAAAACCTCAACTAGTTGCACATTCTTTTCCAGTTATTTCAACAGTACGAGCTACTTGTCTTGCAAAAGTTTAACACATACATTACAAAAATGTACTGTAGACTATACATATGTTTCATTAGTGCCACATATCCTTCTCATCCCAGATGAAGTATACATTCACATCTTTAAAAAGAATTAGTGAAGAGAAATTAAAATTAATATACCATGCCAATTACTGGTAAGAAAATGAAATTAATTGGACAGTCAAAAGCCACAATGTTGCAAAGTCCTTTAATACCAGTTAGCTGTGGGAATAATCAATACGCTGCTTCTAGGAAAAATCTATTTGCAAACAGGCATTGCAAATTGAACTAAGCTTTAGGATGCATAGTTAACATTGTATTATAAAAATGCCATTTTTCTGGCAATCAATGAGTAACAAATCCAGAATCTTTCATACAAATGAGTCTAATTTACATCAACTGATGTCACAAAACAGGTCACAAAACTAAAAATCAGTTTATTAAATCCTTCCAGTGCTCTGTTTAAACCTTGCTATTCATTTTCTGCTTCTAATTTACATACTATTTTTTCTTTCTTCGTCTTTAATAAAGAAATTTCCAAGCAATTTGTTGGACATTACAAAAGCACAAAATACAGTCCCTGATCCAAAAGCCTAACAGTCAACAAAGGTTTATATAATATACAATCATCGTATTGCATTCATGTTCTCTGCTCTCCAGAAAAGAAACGTAGCATCTTGACAGAGTAATTTGAAGTAATCTAAAGGAGGTAGGAGGAAAGAGTCAGAAATAAATTATTTTCTTCATTAATAGATAATCATCTCTGTCTTGGGTGTTAATCTTGTTTGTGAAGAATTCCAGTGTGAAGGACAGAAGCTTGCATATAGTGTAACCTAATTTTAAAATAACACACACTGAACACAAACTGGGTTCAAAGAACTTAAAAATAAAAATCCTTCCTATTCTACACAGGGAATGAAACAAATCTTTCAAAGATTCTCAAACGAGTAAAAACTCTGTCTCTCCTTCTTTTCACTGGAAAAATCAAGGCTTTATTCAGGATGTAGCATAGGTAAATTAAAAACCTTGTTCTTCCCAAATGGATTTCTTGGAAATTGATGTCTCCATGTTCCACTTCACTTTTGTGAGTCAAAAAATTAACACCGTAGCGTTGGGCAATTCTGTGAAAGTAATCTGGTCAAATCAAACCTGTTTCACTGCATTTTTGCCTTTGTCATCTAGTCCTTTGTGAAATACTGTAAACTGTTCTTTTTCTGGGACATTCACACACTTCCACTATCATTCTTACAATGCAAGAGGTGGAAAAATATTGGAATTTGGTTATGAAAATAAGATTTATAAAGAAGAAGGTTGTTAGTTTGTATGTAATTTTTTGTACTTGTAGGTAGAATAGGCCTTTAGATCTCTAAATTTCCTTGATGTATGAACATTTACACTCACTGGAGATCTGGCCTTTGGCTTTGATTTCCACAAGGGTACAATAAATAGTATAGCACAATTGAGAAAAATAAAGATCAAACTTGTAGTCTTCCTAGCTTACTGGAAGTGATAATAATAAATCTTCAGTGACTTATGTTTTATAGTAAGATAGTAAAATCCTGTGGTTCCCTATGGATAGGAATGTGGGGAACAGGTTAATGGAATTGGAAGATAAAGAAGTGACTGGTTGTCTGGACAGTTGCACAACCACTGTAGATATGGTATTAAATAAATTAAGGCTTTTTTTTTTGAAAGATATTGAGATGGCTAGCATGGACCACTTCCTATCAAGTAATAAAAGATACTCTATACCCCAGAACTGCTGAAGAAGATGCTTGGTATGCCTTTTTAGCTGGTTTACTGTTTCTGCTTTGGAAAATATTACTGGAAAACCCCATCTCTAGACAGTTTGGAAACACAAGAATATTGGAAGGAAGGCAGAGGAGTAGTTCAGCTCTATGTGCTGACTATGTGCTAGAGGTTAATCATGCTCTGAGGTTTTGCCTCTGCTAACTGCAAGCAGCTGACTCTTCGGCAGCTCTTCTTTGATGAGGGTCTTTAGCAACAGAGTTGTTCATCGTGATCAAAAGAGCAATAGCAAAAATTTCACTAATGGTCACAAGCAGACAGGTGCAGAGCCTCTGTGCTAGTTGAGGAAAAAGGAGGGGAAGTAAGTTTGCTGTCACCTCTGTATAATTCAGTTAGAATATATGAAGTGACTTATCTCTAGCTTTTGCCTCCTGCACCACTGTTTTAAATTGTTACATTTTTTTAAAACTAATTTCAATATAATACTACACTGGCAGTGTCATAACACAGCTAGGATTTAGTCAAGTTTTCTGTTGTGAGGATCTATTTTCCGATGTCTAAACTAGAACTTAGTGGGGAGAAAAAACTTTCTGGGGCATAAAGGGATAAAATTCTACTTACACTATCTTCAGTCCAAGAGTGCCTATTTTTTCCTAACTATTTTTCAAATGTAGAGACAGAAAAAAATAGTTTAAAGACTAGATATACAGTCAATTTATTATTCCACTGTCTCAACTGTGTTAACTCCTCCTGTCAAGCAAAAACAATAGCTTTTGGTATGATCAATAAGCATGGTTATTTGGCATATAAAGCATTTTTAATGTATTTTGGGCTCAGCTTTTTGAGGTAATGGAATTTGGGTTTCCCAGAGAGCTGGACTAAGATCTGATCCAACACATTCAGATTCATTAGCTGTGATTTTGTATCCCAAGGTAACTCTTTGGAAGAAAACAAATACATCTGGATTTCACATAGATTGTAATGGAAAGCTGCAAAAGGAAATGCTAAAGTAACTGTTTCATTGCTAATGCAACAAACCCAAAGCCTAACCAAAGTCAAATTGAGTCTAATGCAACTTGGGGAATTTAGGTGACAACCAGACTGTCCAGAATATATTACAGTGAAGAGCTTATTATTCTTCTCTAAAATAGTGCTACAGGTCATGAGATAATAAGAACCATATAGCCTTTTCCAGACACATAAGTTGTGTATCTTTTCTTTAAAAATAGCTTGAGATTATGTCTTTTTTTTTTTTTTTCCACCACAGAGGAATCAAATGGAGGGGAAAATGCTTATTTCTTATCCAGAATTGCTCTGTTCAAAGTTGAAAGACAAACTCTACAACCAGCAAAACAGTTAGTAGCATCTCTATGTGAAAAGGCCATGAAGTTGTGCAGTCACATATGAGATGCAAGATTTTCAATGAATGATTCATAATTATTCAAATCTATACATCTTTTCTGAGCAAACCTCAGATAAAAAATAAATATGTCTATTTCTCTTTAGTGCCATTTTGTAAATGTGTGGCCTCCAAAGTCTGTTTTCAAGGGATGTAGTTTGAAGTAATTTTCTTTTAAATTAGCGGTGGTAAAATAGTCTTTTCTTTCTTGGGGGGGGGGGGGGGAATCATACTTTCACTGTATAGTATTTATTGGCATACAGCTTTGGTAGTCAAAGTCTTCAGTTGCCTTGGAGCAGAGGAAACATGTCCCATTTCTAATTTGGAGACTCTATAGCCAGTATAGAGTCCAGCAATAACAGCTGCTACACAGGCACAATAGGCAAGGAGCCTGCCCAGAGTTAGCCAGGTCTCTGCCACCTGTGTCTTACAGGAGCAGGATTGATTTGGGCCTGACAGAGGAGATGCCTTTCCAGGACCTGGCAAAACCAGCACCCAGGCTCCCCAGGCTTGGCAGGAAATGTGCCGTAGCCCCTAGGCATTTATACACATGTCAGTGTGTGAGATCCACAAGGTCTGCCGGCACACGCTCTTGTATTTTGGATCTTTTCCCTCCAAACAGGCAATATAACCTAATTCCTCATCTTAGCCTGGCTGCAGTTCTATCATACAAGTGCATGGATAAAGAACGATACAGCACACTCAAGCAAACACAAGGTTAAACTCTCATTATAAAGTTGGAAATGGCTTGGAAAAAGAACATGAATTCTCTTAAAACCAGCTAGATTTATTTGTAAAAATCCCATTTTTGGCTGTGTACCTTTCACTTAGGATATTTAAGAAATGCCTCAGCTGTTAGACCTGCAGAAACAGCTCATAGGGCTACATGTCTTTTCTGCTCAACAGACTCGAAACTTTTCAATTTCTACATCAAAAGTTATCTTTGGGAGGCAGAGACTTAATGTCATTCCTTCACACTGCAACTTGCACAATCATTTTTCTGATCCACTCTCTCCCCTTTTCACTGTAACACAACATCTGTAACTGTGACTGATGCCACTTCTGCATCAGTTTCTACATCAGCTGTTTATCAGCATCAGAGATCAGCCAAGGCTGCAATTGGATTGTTTGTGGTCTCATTTTACATGAGTACCAGTGAGCACAGGCGTTCTTTTATCCCATCTCTCATTACATTTGCATTAATCTGCATTATATTAATAGGCAGAAGACATTAATAGTCATCATTATAATATTAACAATTAATACTATTACAATGCAAATAACAGCAAGTTTCACTACCTGCATCCATAGTATTTAATAAAGTGAAATAAATTTCTGTTGTTTCTTTCTAGCTTGTAGTCTATTGTTTATCAGGCTGGTTTGTCTATTCTGTAAAAGAGCCTTTTCTTTTTTTGAGGTTCTTCTACACAATCTACAAAGTAAGTTCTTAATGCTGAAAAGTAAATCTTCCCCAAAATAGTAATGAAATAATGAAGGAGTCAAGTCATATATCACAGAATCACAGAATGGTTTGGGTTGGAAGGGGCCTATAAAGGTCACCTAGTCTGACCCCCTGCCATAGACAGGAACATCTTTCACTAGATCAGTAGCTCAAAGCCCCATCCAACCTGACCTTCAACACTTCCAGTGATGGGGCATCCACAACTTCACCGGGCAACCTGTTCCAGTGCCTCACCACCCTCATCACAAAAAATGTCTTCCTTCTGTCCAATCTAAACTTACCCTCTGTCAGTTTTAAACTGTTGCCCCTTGTCCTGCCACTACAGGCCTTCGTAAAAAGTCTTTCTCTCTTTTTTATAAGCCTCCTTATTGAAAGGCTGCAATAAGGTCTCCTCAGAGCTTTCTCTTCTCCGGACTGACCAACCCAAACTCTCTCAGCCTTTCTTCAGAGGAGAGGTGTTCCAGCCCTCTATCATTTTGGTTGGCCCTTCTCTGGACCCACTGCAACAGGTCCATGTCTTTCCTGTGCTGAGGACCCCAGAGCTGGACGCAGTACTGCAGGTGGGGTCTCACCAGAGCACAGTAGAGGGGGAGAATCACCTCCCTCAACATGCTGATCACGCTTCTTTTGAAGCAGCCCAGGATATGACTGGATCTCTGGGCTGCAAACACACTTTGCCAGCTCATGTCCAATTTTTCATCCACCAGTACCCCTGAGTCCTCCTCCTCAGGGCTGCTCTCAATCCCTTCATCCTCCAGTCTGTATTGATACTGGGGATTGCCCTGACCCAGGTGCAGGACCTTCCACTTGGCCTTGTTGAAACTCATGAGGTTCTCATGGGCCCACTCCTCAATCCTATTAACATCATGCTTCTTTATCTTATTGCTTCTTACCTGAGTTGTAGATACTTCACTGATCATCACAGGTAGAGCATTCACTGGGCACTCTTAAAATAAAGCAGAATAATGATTCCCCTCCCTCATCCCATGCTCTAATTTCACTGGCATGAGACAGTGCTAAAGCACATAAAACAGCAGGGAAAGACAAGCTGTAAATGTATGAGTTCTCAAAATTACAGCATTTCTCTTCCGAGTATGATTTTTCTTCAGCCACAAGAGGTTACTAATTTGCTCCAGTCCTGCGATGAGCAATTGTAGCCTTCTTTAGGTAGCACGTAATGTCCTTCAGCAATAGTCCCTCTGCACACAGGGGAGCTTCCTCTTGTTTGGGCTGAGGCCAACTCTCACTCTCCAGGCCAAGGCACAAGCTTTCAGAGCTCACTGTCTCCCTGCAGCAACTCCTCTCTGACAGCAACGCTATCTTTCAAACAGAGGAAAGCTGACAGCAGGGAGAGAGAGCGTTTTCTACAAGGGAAATCCTTTAGTCATTCTCTATACGATTCTGGAATAAGGATCCCTCTTTTTAATTTGCTTTGGAGAGAGAAAGAAAAGAGGAAAAATGGTGCTAATGCTCTGTGCCTAAAAGTACATGAAGAATTGTTAAGCTGATTTTAAATCTATGGGAATGCGTGTGAATCTGCAATTGACTGGGTGTTTTTAGAGGTATCAAAAATCATTTTTTTTCTGGCCAGTTACACAGATTGGTAAAAACTAAAAGCACAAATTGCACATATATTTTTGTATATGCCCTTCAGCAAAGGAAGATCCACAAATAGCTCCTGTAGGTATCTCCGGTAGCAGCTGTCAGTTGGTCTCATGGCAAAAGAGCTTCCTTCTGTTATTTCATGCTGCAGAAACAGAACACTCTGCAGATAGCTAAATCTTCTCCCTTCAGTTTTTCTTAACTTCTTCCTTCAGTAGTACGTACTCAGACATACGCTAGAGAAATTATTGTCATTTTTTGCTGCTAGACAGCATTCACAACTGACTAAATTTTTTGGCTCTGATTTTTTAATAGCTCTGAATACAACTTTAAAACACATGATAGTCTTAATAATATATTAGCTAACTTTGCATATGAGAATGGAAAGTCATATGGGCCCATATGACTTGCTGGGCCCTAGAGTCTGATTCTCTGCCTTTAAGGGTAGATATGTCATAGGATTTAAAAAAAAATAAATGAATAAAATTATCTAAATATAACTTTAAAGTACTCATAGGTCTCATTATTGTGGGAAGGTTGTTCTAGAAGCTACCCTCCTAAAGCCAGCTTGTAACTGTTTGGTTCTGAGACATCACTGTCCTTAAATCAGAAATTCTTTTTCACTGTTTACCTACCCAAAATGTATATAGACAGGATTTATGAATGATGCCACTCTTTGTTTCATTGCCTTCATTGTGAGTTCTAGAAATTCAGCTGACCTAGTAATGAATCCACCTCTTATCACATATAATTTTATACCAATTTGTAGGTGGGAAGAGAAATGGTCTCCCCTGAACAGAGGAAACATAAAGTGCTGGTCTTTTGTGTATATATATATATATACACATATACAGTGTATTACATCAATGAAGTATAACAAACACAGAATCATAGAACAGCCCGGGTTTGGAGGGGACGCTTCTTTGCCCTCTATGAATGCTTCTTATGGAACCCCATGCAGCTGGGCTCTGAGCGTATTCAAGCTGGCTTTTCTAAAATCCTGGGTCTTTGTCCTACTGCTGGTCTTCAGTGTGCTCAGCAGGATCTTAAATTCCCCCATGTTATGCTCGCTGTACCCAAGGCTAACACTGGTGGTTATGTTGTCAAGTCTTCTCAGTTTGTGAGCAGTAAATCAAGCAATGCGTTGGTCCTTGTCAGCATATCGAGCATCTGTAGCAGGAAGCGGTCCTCAACACGTTCCAGGAACCTGATGGACGACATGTGCACTGCCGTGTTATATTCCCAATAAGTGTCTGGGTAACTGAAGTCAACCATGAGGATCAGGTTCTGTCGGCCCAAGACTTCCTTAAGCAGCCAAAATAAGGTTTCATAAGCCTCATCATTCTGATCCTGAACAAAAATATTTTCATTTAAAACTTCAACCATACTTTACCTATGGACAAATATTACTCAGATATAAGCAGTTTCAGTTCTGAATAAATATTAAAATTACCTATTTCCCACTTTCCTTACATTCAGATATCTTGCAGAGAAACAGAAAATAGTGGCTTGTGCAACTTGTTGGTGTTTTTCTATAGTTGCACAGAGATTCTTCATATCTCTAACTGCTATATGAAATAACTTACTGTACTCTTGGGATGCTTGATGCTTTGACTCTAGAGTTACTCATTTTATATATTTTTTTAAGAGCTTAATGAAAACTCTGGTGTAGAAATAACAAATTGTAGAAATTAAAAAAACCCTAGTGAGCTGCATAAAGACACTATCTGTAAGTTCAAATAATGAATGTGAACTGTTTATCTAGTTGCTTAATAACACAGACTGTTTTAACTCTCGTTAGGTAATCAATCTTGATTAGGTAATCTACCTTGATTATCATACAATCTTTTTTTGTACAACAACATTGCACAGATTAGGACAATGGGTTTCCTTTAAAGAAGAAAATCACAGATGAGTTAAAACAGCTGTCATTCAAATACCCTTTTTCACTCTAAAGGATCCCAAAGCTATTTACAAATATTGTGTTGCAGGAAATACTTCATCATCGATGCATATCCTTCTGGGAATAAGGGAGGGTAGGAGAGTCGTAAAACAGGTTAAGACTTGAAGCAAAACAAGACAGCTGAGGTTAGAGGAGGAACTGGGGGAGAATGAAAGGAGTGCTGGCAAGATTACCAGGACTAACACAAATCCCCTTCCGAAAGGGGATTGTAGCATGCACTTACAGCATGCAAGTGAAATGCTGAAGCATACTGCCCTCACTTTCCTGAACTTTGGTCTCATTACTCAGTGAAAGAGCAGCCCAAATTCTTGTTTAGAGACTGCAGGAAAACTTAAAGTGATTTGACTCCTACAGCCACTGTACTTGTATATCTCAGTGCACCATCATGTACAGTTATCAGTCAAGATTCAAATAGGGAATAAATTCACATGAAAGACACTTTAAGAATACTAAGAAATACAGTCAATATTATGCATACTTGTCACCAGAACCTATTGGCCTACTATTGTCCATTAAATATTTCTATATTTTGGTGCTGTTGCGTATTTGTCTGCAAGAGTTCAACCACATATTTACAGTGTCATATTTAGATGTTGCACACACACACACAAATATATATATCTCCTCCCCTGACCTTCGTTGGGGGTTGTGGGGCCCATGGTTGCAACACAAAGTACTACATTGCCTGGGTTCTCCTGAGCTTTAGGAAAATGGCAGTGTCTCAACCCTGTTCAAACTTCGCTACGTTAGAAATTCTTGCCTGGGTAAAAGGGTGACCATTTTCTTCGTCCATCATTACATCACTGGCCACGGCACCCAAAATTCAGAAAGCACATGTCCTGGTCACGTTTTCATTAACCAGGTTGGTTCATGCCCTCCAGCCTTGCTCTCTGAGAGGTTTAGCTCATGGTGAGCACCTTGAGCTGCCCACAACCAAACCTGCTTCTGAATCACTGAAAGAAAAGACTTTATATGCCTGAGGTCTCACACACTATATTTTCCTGTTTATTTCTGCCTTTTATAGTTGCCAGCTGGCTCCACACTCCGCATGCGTGCAGAGATGGGGACACATGCAACTCTACAGCCCTCTCCTGTTCTTTCTTTACCTTTCAATGAGTTGAAGGACAGTAGCATTTATTTAAAGTCTGTGCTTTGAAAAGATTATCCAGAACTACAGCTCATTTTACCACCACTGTCAGCACCCTGTGTGGATCAGGGGCTCCCTGGGGGCTGGGGGGGCTCCCCGTGGTGGGTCAGGGCAGGCCCTGGCAGCCAGGGCCCATCCAACCCCCCCCAGGAGCCAGGGGCACCGGGGCAGCCCCAGCCCCGGGCATCGGGCACCTCCATGGGGATGGGGAGAGGCCGAGGCCGGGCTGGGGCCTGCGTGTAGGCCCGGCTCGGAGGGGCCCATGGCCGGGCAGGGCAGGGCTGTGGGGAGCCGGAGTGTTGGTGGGGCAGGGGCTGACGGCCCCTGACATGGGGTCCTGGGCCCGGGGCAGGGTACGGGGAGCCCCGGGGGGCTGGCAGGGACAGTCAGGGCAGTGGGGGCACTCAGGGACACGGCAACCACAACACAGCCTTTGTTCAGAGAAAAAAAACTTTACTAACAGCGCTGGCTTTGCAAACTAGTTTTTCCTTGGTAGTTTTGGGAGTCGTGATCCGCCGGCTGGACATGCCGGTGCCTGGGAGCGTACCTCCCCACCCGGCTGCAGATAAGCCCTGATGCTCCCTGCCCATCCCGTCCTCCGAGGCTGCTGCACTGGAGCCAGTTTCGACCCAAAGGCCGTGCAGTTCAGCAAAGGTTTGTAACCGGCCCAACTACTCCTGTTGAAGGAGCACGGCCCTGCCAGAGCCCAGCGCCGTGCTGAGGAAGCCGTCTGCCTCCCAGGTGGGCGCGCAGCAGCCTGGAGCACAAGCGGGACGAGCTGGAGTTCGTCAAGCCCCACCTAAGCACACCTGCCATAAGTTATGGCCTGAAGTTGGACAGCTCAGTATTTAGCATTGGTTTTTAGATACTTCTGAACTAATGTGTTTAAGAGACAAGCGCATTTTACTGAGGCTCCTTGTTTTAATTAGCATTACAAAAAGCAATTCTGTAAATGACAGAGGAATTGACAGCATAAGATTGTAATTCTTAACAAGTATTTTTTCCACATACCCCCAGGCCACTAAGTGAACACATCAGAAGTTGTAAGTATGTTGTAGCTCTGAAATCATAATGTTTGGCATTGATTTAGAAATGCCTCCTGCGCATTAAAGGATAGAGGGGTTTGCTACTTGCAAGCACGACATTCCCCTGTATTGCAGTCATAAATGGATCAAGTCATGCTTTTGCTTTTAATAGATACATCTACTCTTTTGAAGCAACTGCCCCTGTACTTTTATGTACATGGCACATTTGTTTGTATGGTGGAGTTAGTGGAGCTGGCATGCACAAACTGGATTTCTTTCAGATGAAATTAAACTGAAAGATGAACAGCAGGACTGCACCTAATGTACTCCAGCAGCTCCAGCACTCAGTCTCTGGGACCAGTCTGAAGTTAGTCTGAATTAAAAAAAATCCCTCAAGTGTGTTGTGAAGTTGTAGCACCAACTGCCCTGTACTGCAGATCCAGCAAGCAGTGTGTGCATTGGTCCCTGCCCCTTGCCACTGTAGACAGAGCCTATACAACTTTATAGTTGGGGTTTTCACCAAATTTCACCCTTTAATGTTGCAAAGATACTTTTCATACAGAAGCACGTAACATGATATATTTAAAATCCATATTTCCACACAGGATATTACAGGTTGTATGTAATTTTTCCTCCTGTAAAATGTCCTTAGACCGTGCTATATTCTACTACCTTACCATCTCATATAACTGTTTTAAAGAACACAATTTATGTCCTCATTTCCCATTTTAGGTTCCTTTCTGCATTTATCTTTTATCTCTTTCAATATTCCTCATAGTATTTCTGGAATTACAAACAAGAAACTACCGAGCGACTAGTATATTACTTTCATCAGTAAGGAAGCATGTAAAATTTGGTAGATAACTTCCTGAAGAAGGTGGGATGAATGTTCTGTAAGCCCTTTGGCACCGCAGACTGGCTGAGCTGAGAGTTTAGGGTGACGTAATACATTTTTCCATGTAAATGCAAGGAAGAAAGAAACACAAAGGAATCTAAGTTTCATCCGTGTTGTCACAAAGTCTGGTAAATGCATTAGCTAAGGGCAGTGATTAATTCAGCACTCATGTAAATGAAATGTGCTGTCAAAGTCATTTTTAGTCTTAGTCCAAGTATAACTTCATCATCAGCTGTTGGTGACATGCTACTTTCTAACTGGTTATTTCTCATCCATATGCTCACTAACATATTAATTACTCTGCATTATCACAATAACGCATCGTTTAATACAAATGCAACAGTGTTTTCATAACACCACCAGAACATTTTCCAGTGGCAATGTACTTCTTTTCAGATATGATCTCATGACTAAATTATTCCTGACTTGCTGCCACATACACCCCTAGGTCATATATGTATTTTTCTTAATGGACGAACGTAAATTCTACCGTATGGAGAGAAGTAAATATGCCTAATAGGGAGGAAAACACATCCCTTGATGGGATTGAGGCAGGAAAAAGAAATGTTGCTCAATTACTGCCCTCTCTCCCCTGCCTCTCATTTATCTTTGCTCTTTTTTTCATATAATTATACATGACAGACAAATGAAGTACAGCATTTCTAAATAATGCATATTGCACCAGCATATAGGAGGAACAAAATAAGGGACATCATTTTCTTGATACCTAAAAAGAAGAGTTCAAAAAAGAGAACTAGTTTCATAGAACATGGAATGGGGGCCATTCCATGTCTAGCTTTCTTGTAAATAGGGAAAAGACAGTACAGCCAAGTAAGGTTATCCTCATAAGGCACAAAGGCCTCATCATGTTATTTGTCTCCATTAGCTTGGCTGAGAGATAAGTGACCAGCTCCCTCCACCTTGTGCCCATTGCCAGTCTTCAAGACTCCTTGTGGAATGCACCTATTTGATTGTAAGGCTGCAAAGACATTTTGAAAACTTCAGATTCAGAGAGTAGCTGTTTCCAAACTGTAGGATAGCTCTCTGTGTGCTTGGTTCCAACAAGAAAAGTGCTAATGCAGTGTAAGCACTTAAAATGGCAAGAACAACCTATCAACCTTGCAATTTAATACATTCCCCTTACTTTGCAACTAAGAACTCCTCTGGAGGTCAAAATTTTCCTTGGGGGAAAAAAAAAAACCAACCAACAACAAAACAACACAGGGATCTGAGAGCTACAGCTCAGTAGTGTTAATAAATAGCAAAGCACCTGGCAAAACATTGGCTGGAATAGCAGAACCTGGGCGGGGGATCATTATTAGTATTTTCTCACTGAGCCTTATTTCAAGACAATGTTTAAATCAATCAAACCATTTATGTGATTTCCCAGCTAACTAGATCGTTAGCTGGGGTTTGTGTGTAAATTTTGCTTCATAGCATCATTGTTGTGATAGAAATTGCTGCTTCTAAAAGGGGAAGAACTAGCATGTGCAAGCATTGCTGCTATAAACAGCGTGGCAGAGGAATTGAAGGCTTGTTTTGAAACTACATAAAGCTTGTCTTGCCACATAAACGTCAACTGGAGGTGCAAAAGCTCCTGACCTCTGACAACTGAACTATTTATTCAGTCAGGTGCCTAAAAAGAATCAGACATTAAAATCTGCAAGCATTTAAATTTGAGGATTGTTTGGGGTCTCTAATAATAACCCACCAGATACTTGCAGTCATGTGAAATGGCTCAGCCATGTCAGATGGACCGTAATGGCTCACTGGCATCCGTCTGCATTTCTGTTTGTGCACTCACATTTGCCTAAAGAATATACTGCATGAAACTTGCAGAAAGAAATGCTGGTTAGAGGAGTCAGAGACTGGAGGAAAGCCAAGGAATTATTTTATCCACTGAAAGTTAGATTCCTAAGTAAAGTTGCAAAATCTGGGCAAATATGGATTAGTATAAGAACTGGATTAGCATAAGAAATATGGAGTCCCTTTGTACGATGTCTTTACACCAGCACAATACATAAAGCTGTAACTGTGCTTGCATTTTATATCTGCAGATGGTTCAAAGGCAGAAAGGTTATGTCAATTTCTCTACTTACACGTACAAGCCTAGTACTTACACTAAAAATAAATGGAGGATTTAGACTTATAACCCCTGAAAAAAATTGCATTCCACAAAAAGATCTTATTAAGAAAGTCCTAGGCCCTCAGAATTTAGGTATTCAGCAGTGCTGACTGCATCTTGTAAAACCTAAGGCAGAAGTGCTTTCTATAAACTCAGTATATCCTGTTCTTGAGCGGCCCCTTAAAGCTATGGCCAAAACTTTTTAAAAAAAGATAACTAATGTAACAGGATTTATAGTTCACATAAAGTCACACATGCACAGTTATAGGGCCACTTGAAAGAAAAGATTCACTATGATTTTCCTACACTAGATTATTAAAAGTCATATATTCATATAAAAGAGAGAGCAAGAAAGAAATGAGAAATTTGTTTGAAACCAAAACTGCAGATATTTGTGCTAATCTGCAGAATCAATCATGGGGAAGGGGTAGATTTTATGAATGGAGAACAAAATATACACTGTTTTAATAGTGAACATTTTGTATTGGCATGAGAAATATGGTATAATTGTTTTCTCATATGCGCAGGAACAAGCCACAAATGACCGAAAAAAAGTACAGTAAGTTGGAAGAACAAAATGAAAACTATTTCAGAAGAGCAGCAGTAGCTTTCAGTTGCTCCCTGACTAGACAACACCTTACTTGTTATTTAGGCATTACTATAAGCCTGCCAAGGACAAACGGTCCAAGAAGGTCATTCCTTTAAGGCCAGTTTGGCTTTTCTCCTGTAATGAACCAGTGGGTTTTATTTTATAATGAAAAGGAATCCTGCAAAACTGCTTAAAAGCACTGGTTTCTGGTGTGTGCTTCAGTCTAGACTGTCTTGTCTACACTGAACTGCTAGAACATGTTGGGTAACAGCCTTTTCAGAGTCATAGAGTTGTATGTCAACAGGGACCATTACATCATCTAATCTGACCTGCAAGGTATCAAAAGACCTTACATTTCATCCACTTAATTCTGCATTAAGCCCAATAATTTGTTTGGCTAAAACTTTTCTTCTGGAAAGGCATCCAAGCTTGAGCTGAACACGTTAAGAGAGACGTCTACGCCTTCTTCAATAGTTTGTTCCAATCCAAGATCAAAAATGGTGGCTTATTTCCTGTTTGCAGGAGTCAGATTCTGCTGCCAGCCACTGGTATTCATTAAGTCTTTCACCATTAATATATTAGTGACTCTAGTATTCCTTAGCCAACCCCCTACCCCCCACCGAGAAACCTGCATATTTGTGAGGAATCACCTCTTAATCCATTCTTTAATCAAGTCTTTTCAAGCCTCTCACTGTAAGTTGTGTTCTGTGATCCTAAAGTTATTTTTCTGTACATCTCCCATTGTTTCAAAAGTACTTTTGAGAAACTAGATATCAGAAGAACAGCTTTCTAGCACTCTGCTACTCCTTCTTTGTGTGTATAAACTCATCACACAATCCTTCCGCTATACTATCACTCTGGCAACTCATGCCAAGTTAAAAGGACCCTATCACTAGCCCCTTTTTACAGCCACTCTTTCCCAGATATGCGCCCTACTTGATAGCTTGCCTTTCGCAGTCCAGCATGTCAATGCCCTGCCTTTGTGGAAAGGACCCAGCTTATCAAGCAATCCAAAGTCCAGTGAAGGACTGCCTTGTCTTGATGATTACTCAGTCTTCTTCAGACCTTGGAGCAAATGTGTTCAGCAGTAATTTTTTTGCTCCAAGTCACACGGACAATGTCAATTGCGCTAGATCTAAGGCAGATCTTTATAAATACAAGTCTTAGAATAACATTTCCTCACCAATGACTGCCTTATTCATAATATGCCAGTTAGTCTATTCTTAACCCATTTAATATATGCTTTGCTGGCATTGTGAAGTATTTCCTTTTTAAATGAGAATTCATTCTACGTTATATAAAGGTTTTCAAAGCCATAGACAGATTGCAATCGTGCAATCACCATCACCTCCCAAACAAGTAATTGCAAAGGAAAACATCAGGTTTGTTTAACAGGTAACGTTAGTGTAGCTAGCCTAGCCTTGCCTAGGTCAATCTTCCTGTGCATTTTAAACATCACCACCACGTCACCATTCTCCTACTTTTTTGAAACTTCCCTGGTGTTATAAGTATTTACTTTAAAACCATGGTGTTAGGCCAAAGATTTCCTTTGCCACCTATTCAAGTATGTAGTCAATGCAGCATTCAGTTCAAGACAGACAGAAGGTATGATGTCTCTGCATAATTATCTCAACCAGTTTGGGTAATAACCAAGCTGCTCACTTTGTAAAAAGGTCATAGATGAACTGAGAGCTGTTAGTCCTCTAGCATCCCTCAGAGTTTGTGCGTGTACTCAGAAAAGGGCACTTCCCCACTACCACCACCCACAACTCACATGGATCGGTTCACCAGCTGCAGTACAGAGAATTAGAGAATGTGTCTTCCAGAGGCCTAAGCCCACAAGAAGGACAAAGCCAAGAACATACCACTAATGAGGAAACAGTAATTGAAGCAAAGACTAATAGGCACTCTCTGAGCTGGATGACAATCACTCGAACGGTGCCTGCAGTGAACACACACCCTCAACAAGCACAGCATAGAGCAAACCCTCAGGTTTCCCTACATCCATCTCCTTATTCACAAGCTCAGACTGCAAGGAAGCCAAAAAGACTCTTGCCTCCCTTCCCAAATAGCCTCTGTGTCACACTCTTTTGCTTAATTTTCAGCAGCATTAACGCACCTGGCACAGAGCGACTGCTTTCCTCTGGCTCTGCTTCAAGAACGGGGCTGGGGTCAGCACAGCTGACTGGACCCAGTAGGTGGGAATAAACCTTTCCCCACAGCTGCGGTAGGTTAAAGTCACCCTTTCTTCTCCAGAGCACCTAGAGCTGGGGCTATAAGTGCCAGGGTATAGGTGGTACTCCAGCTATAGAGGGTGCTAGGTCTATAGGTGGTGCTCTGGCTATAGGTAGTGCTCCACACAGAGAGGTTTGGGCTGTTAGACTTCCCCCTCCTGCTCTTATCAGACAGCCTGCGCCAAGAAGTGGGGAATAAACAGGGTTCAGGCCGTTCATTCACACTGGGCCTGCGTCTGTTCCCACTTTGTTTTTCTTTGCCTCAGCCGGAGCTGAAGCGAAGTCGTTGATGTGTATGGCAGCAGGCAATGAAAGGTGACTGTTTCAAGGAGGAATTCTTTACAGCAGATGTTTTTTAAATAAAGTGGGAGTTTTTCATCTAATGCTTTTAGCAAACTCTAAGGAAGTCAAAATCTGTTCTGAATATATAAAAATTCAGCTTTGTGAAAAGATGTATTTATCTTCTGATTCTTTTTTACTTTACGTATAATTTGGGGGGAAGTGTCTATCTTTTAATTATAGGCATGCTTCTAAAACAGTATTCACTGGCTTCTAGTGTTTCTTACCTAAGGAGTCAGATAGCAATTAATGATTTGTTGGAAGAGGAAAATGTTATTTTCTGAGCAGAGTTTTATTCCACAGAGGAAAAAAAATTAATGAGAGAAAACAGAAAAGAAAAAAAATCTCTCCAGTTATTGTATCTTACTGAGAGTTAATAAATTTCTCTTGACAGCCTAATCATTGGTATCTACTCTTCATTTTTAGAGTAGCTTCTCATAGCTGAGATAGGTTGAGCTCCTCTGAAGTCCCTAAATCCCCTGCAGAGCACTACCAGACATCCTACTACAAATTCTGTCAACGAGGAGCACAGTGCTGCAAAACCCCAGCGACGATGACAAGTGTCCTAGCACCAGGCAGCTGAAAGTGGTATCACTGAGAAATGTAAAACAAAGCCCATGGAACATCTAAAGTCTTTCTTTTGCAAATGGTATGGCATTTCAAACTGCTTTAGGAAAGTGATTTAATTTAGCAAGAAAGTCAGGTGGGGATTTTAATTCTGCAAAATATATAAGTCAAATTATAATATACCCAGTCCATCAGAACTAGTACCCTTCAGATTGATGAATAACAGAAACATGTATAGACTGAAATTAGAAAACATTCATATAGAACAAACCCTGAGTTCAGGGATGCCACCTAAAGCCCTGTACGCTATTTACATCTCTAAAGAGTTAAGGAATCCATTAGAAAGTATCTGAGCTGTCTGCAACAAAATTTTTTGACGTGCAGTTGTCTTCAGTGGAGGACAAATTTTATTGGGTTATGTTAGAAAGAACTTCTGAGCAGCAAAGGATGTACATAACTATCTTCCATTTCATACATTTTGTTTCTGCTGTATACATTCAAAAGAAGTTGTCTTAGAATTTAATTGTCCAGTTTGTAACTTACAGATGCTTTAGTTACAGTGCATAAACCTTCAGATAAGTTTAACCAAGAAGCTGAGTTTAACCTTGAGATGCTGCAGTGATATACTACTCCACATACCATATTTTAATTATATCACCAGATGGTTAGAAACCAGCCTAATTGTATTTTAAACACCTACCTATTCCCAGATGCTGCATTCTTGCATACAGATAAATACCCTCAGAGGACTTTAAAACACATCACAAAAATGGCTATCATGATTACAGTTTTGGATTGCAAAGCAGAGATACAGAGGACAAGTACTCATCAAAAATCCCACCAGGCTTATGAAAGCAGGCTTATTAAAGTACTTGTGTACTTTAATAAGTAGTTTAGGCTACCTAATGCATAACTCAGCTTCAGCTTTCCAGCCTTAGAGAATACCTGGGCTCAGTGTTGCAAACTTAACACTCAGGTTGAAGTGAACCTTGATATTCAAATACATTGGCAGAAGTTTGTTTGCAAGTAATCTAGGGAATTACCTGGTTTTGATTCACCTCTTTCCTGGGAGCTGTATTCTGTTAACTTGACTCCATCTGAACAGTCGTGTTGAAAATAACGATGGAGGAGCCTCTGAATCCTAAAAGGAGGTTTTTTTCCTTGTAGATCAGGGCATTTTTACTTGCTGTACTTCTCTACCCTCTAGTGGTGAAAACAAACTCTCAGGAAACAACTTCAGTAAGTTTTAAAATCACCAAGATTTTAGCCAGAAGATATTTAAGCGTTTGGAAGTTCTTAATGAAAGATAAAATGATTTTTTTTTAATGTTGAAATAGGATACCAAAGCACTTAAGACACCAAAATGTAATAGGATTCCACAAATACCGAGGTGTCCACATTAACAAACCCAGCCTCAAACGAGGACTGCAGCGAGTGGGTGGGAGCATTAGTAAAAGAAAATGGGGCATGACTCAAATAACTGTTTGTTACTTATTTTGTAGAGTATTTTAACTAAGAACCTCAGGTTGAAAGTGTAATGCGTATGCACTGTTGTTAGCAGAGGCATAAAAAGTTTAGGTTTATACAAGGTATGTGGCTTCTAACCAGATCATTTGAGCATATGTTATAGTTCAACCCAATGAATGGAAAAATGCAAACTTGACTTTTATATTAAAAAGCTTGTTTTCCTGAAGATTATGTACAAGGCTTTTGTCCATTCATCAGATGGAAAAGTATTAGTTGTGATGTACTGGGTACATTCCAGTTGGATCTATTACATATTTTGCATAATTTAAATCCCTACCTGACTTGCTGGCTAAATCAAGCCAACAAGCTGGGATAACCAAAATAACTGCCATGCACCTGCTGTATACCTAAAATGTGTTAAAATACTTAAAATGTATAGGAGCACACAAATTTTATCTTAACTACCTCTTTACTTCACCTTCTTCAGTTGTTGCCCTGTTAGATAATTTCTGCCTTAGAGTTTAGTATGTTGCAGTAAATACAATAAAGTTTAGCTGATTGTTAATATCAGAGCCTAAATAATGAATAATAAAACTTCCTTATTGGTCTGAGCATATGGAAGCTGTCAATACACTTTGGATCACGGTTGTTACATTAATGAATGCCTGAAACTTGCACGTAAAAGTAATACCAAATACTGTTCATGTAATCTTCTCTTCAGTACAGGAAATTGTTTGGCTATGGCAATCAGCATTTCTTCAGATACATTTTCCATACCTATTAACAAACTAGTTAGCTCTGTAGCATAACAAATATTCTCCTAATTACTGCATCTGGACCTGTTTTCATTGCTAATAGTCTGCTTTTAATTTTCTTCCAAGCATAGGTAGATAGATAGATACACATACTATGCATACACATACGTACCATAATGAAATATATATGAAAAATAATTCACTCTCATAAGTGCATAAGAAATGTAAATCAATTTAGAGTTGCTAAGATGTAATTTCCCTAATGCAGAGTCTGTAAAGGACAGACGTGAATAGTTGTGTCATTCAGAATCCCATCTCTTCTTTTAACAACGAGGGCAGCCTTCTGGATGGTCTCCAGAAATGACATGGGCAACTGCAGATGTCAGAGCTGAGTCTGCTGAAGTCAGAGTGACATTTCCAGTATTTTTATGTCTGTCTAAAAGAAGTTAAGCTTCAAACCCCAGCACAATTCTCTTCCTTCTTAGCCAGACTAGAAGAGAATGGGTGAAGACAGAGAGAGAAAAAAGAGATGTAATGCATCCCTGGTCCTGGCAGAGACAGAAGCCCATGTCCAGGGACGTAGCAGGTCTCAGACATTTTAGCGAACGCTGGGACAGCAGCTGAGTGGGCAGCCCAGGCTCTCTGAAACACCAAAGGGTGTCCCCACACAGGGGAGGGTGTAGGAAGAAAGAGCCAGAGAAAAGGCAAGACTCTGCTCAGGGAGCACCTGAATCTCCAGGTCTTCTGCGGTGCAGTGAGCATTTAGGGTTAGTAAAGACTGAAGCAAGGGGGCTCACATCAGGGTGTGCTGTGGGGCAGGAGGGGAAAGGGTTTGCAGGGAAAAGAAATCTGGGAATGAATGAAGAGCCTGGAGCCTCTCTGAGTCCTTGGTAAACCTGCACGCGGAGGTAGCCCATATTGCTGATGATCAAAAGCAAGGAGAGCCCCTTGAGACAAACGTTGACTTTGGCAGCATAGCAGAAATAAAGTACCTGGTATTGCTGAGTACTTATGGTTGGAGACCAGTTAAGTTATAAAACTACAGGGGAAACTCTTGGTTTGTTTAATATTTTGAAACTGGCCAGGGCCTGTAACACAATATGGGAAGGAAGGAAGTCTGCAGTTTGTAGGAAATCTGATCTGCTTCATTGGTAAACCCAAGCTGGTAAATTCCAGGATAAAACTAAAAATAAAGAGACTTTTAACAGTGCTATAGTTAGTAAATATGTGGCATGTAAAATACAAGGAAATTTTACTTGTTTTCTGTAGAAGTATTTGCCAAGTATCACAGACGTGTTCATTTTAAAAAAGAAAGAAGGGAATTCTAGTTCTGCTTCTGAAAATCTGCTTAATACAATGCCAGCTGTAAAGTCACTACCTAAACTTCTGTAACAAGAAGATGAAAGAGAATTCACAATTTCAAAGACATTTCTTAATGACTCAATAGATATCTATAGAAGGAGCAAAAGATAAAACTTTCTAATTACATTTGTGGATATATTCTGTAGTGGTGACCTTCCCCAAGCAACACTAGCAGTAGAATTTAATTCACTGGCCCATAAAAAGGGAGGTTTACAGTGCTTAATTACAAACCACAAAAAGCCAAGAAGGAGGGAATGGGTAGGAAAATCAGACATATTAAAATAAAATGTACACATGGGGGAAAAGGAATTAAATCTATAACTTCATAAACTGATAGGTAATTGGTGTAGTGAGAGCGAAATATAGTACTCAGCATTTTTATAAGGCTACAGATGCTATAGTATTTGGATTCCAGATCACAGCATGTAAGGTACAAGCAAAAATTCCAAGGGTATTCTGATATGTCTGTTTACTTACCTCCTCACAAACCTACAGATGTTGAAGTGAGATGCTAGAAGAAGATACAGCACATTCATGACTGAAAAGCATGAGACCACATCCATTTTCAGAGCACTTAAATGACACAGTGGAATATGGTAACAGCCAATCAGTTCTGCTGAAGATGCATTTTGTACCAAAAAAATCACTTCTAGCATTTTAGTTTGTTTTAGCCATTTCTTTCCCACAATACACCGGCAAAAATGCATTTCACGCCCTTGACCAACATAGCTATGCTAGCAGAAGTCTGTAGTACAACCTTGGCTTTAGAATGCCATTGATATAAAAACATTTCAGGCCTCCTAATCCATGTTTTTGTTCTATGCATACCATCACAGCAAAGCTGTTTCTTTGTGGCTTCATTAGGAATGTTCCCACCATTGATTTCTGGAGCAAAGCTGCATTCCCTGGAAGTGCAAACAATCCCTGTGATGAACCTGCACTTCTCCTTTCTGCAGTGCTGGAGCCATTCAGGTGCTCAACTGTTGTAATTGCAATGGACAATTTATGTGACTTGTGATTTTAAATAAGCAAGAGGATCTACTCTGAAGTCGATCCTCAGTTCTGAAAGACAAGTGCTCTTCTGGAAGCTTGTAATACAAAAATATTATTTAAAGGGAAATTAAAATGTGTCATGGCTTTTGAAACACTAAACTCAGAAACTACAGCTTGTGGAAGTTGCCAGAAAAATACTGAAGATAGTTTTAAGCTGACTTGTGGAAGATAGTTTTAAGCTGACTTGTGAACTGTAGTAACAAGGAGCAGCATGTCTATAAATGTAGAATAGTAACCGTTACCAAAATGTACTCCAGAGTTTCTTTTTGACTTTGCCATTGGGTCTGTTTGCAGACAAACATGAGTGTTGTTCTGTCCCCTGCAAGTCCTATGCAATCTGTATGAAACACTTGCTCTATGGTATGGCGCCCAGCTTGTTAAGGAGTCTCAAGACCTTTTACCTTTTAAGATTCCATACCTCTGTGGATGCTGAATTATAGATTTCCTCTATCATGGTTTAATGATCACTTTCCAGTAGACAGAAAAATTGACCTGAATATGACATACTTAAAGTCGTTAGGCTGTTTATTTTACTAGAATTTTATACCATGTCTAATTATTAATACCCATTATTATTAATTGCTAATTAATAACAAATAGAAACTAAAGCCTCCTAAACTTCATATTGAAAATCTTTGATAAAGTATATTAGCACAAAGGCATTCCTGATTTCATACTACTCAAGTTTATAAAAACATTGAAAATCTGTGACACCCTGTGCGTGCCTTAGCTAGTGTTTATTTAGTCACACTGGTGGCTTGTGGTTTTTCACTATGTTATCTTATAAATTATCATGCTAGTAAAAATATTTTGCAAAATTTTCTTAGTAATTTTTCTAGATAGTCTCTGCCTATGTGAATGTATTTAGTCTCAGCATCAGAAGACAGTCTGGAATGAAATACTGCAGATTTTTAACCATCCCCTGTAGTTGGAATAGCACCCCACTGAGACTACAGCTCTTGGTATCTGCAAGAACAGCTGCAGTGCTGGAAAATTCATAAAGCAGCAGAACATGAGATCAGGTAATACCTTCAGATCCTCATGCACTATTGTGGTTTATCCCAGCCTCTTACAGATTTAAGCAGTTTTAAAGGGCAGGGGTTTTAAGAACATGCTAGATATGTGCCTTGCTTCCACCAGCTATCAAAATAAAAATCTGTTTTGTGTATTTTATAGCTTGTCAGAAAAAATCCATAGGGTTCGGGAGGTTTTTTTGGGGGTGTCAGATCTCTCCACTCTGTATTGATCTTATTACTCGTGAAACACTCTTGGTTTGGTTTTTAACATTTTCAGTGTAAATTTTACTCTAGCAGCCTTAACTGCCTAGAAACTGTTCTAAATCTATTTTGCTCTTCTTTCCCATGAGAAAAAAATAGAAATATTTGAAATAAGCTCTGTAAATTCTGGTATGTACATATGTATTCACACACATTAAGCTATCACTACCTTCACTGCAGTAGAAGGAAGAGATAAAAGACCACCTGCCTGTTATTAAGCATTTAACTTACATGTGACTGTTCCTAAAAAGCAGTATGCATGCAGACTGCCATGGATGTGTACATGCCCTGCATTGTCCAGAGAGGTCAATGGTGGGAGTGATGATATGGTGCTTAGAGGAGGTGGGTGCCCCTCTAGAGTGGCATATAGAGAAGTGGCCACCTCTGTGGGACAACACAAGGGCTGTGCGCTCCTGAGTGGGAAGAAGCCAACAAAAAAAAAGAAGCTGTAAACCTGCGACAAAAAAAGTGCATGATCAAGGGCAGCAGAAGAGTCTTGGGAGTCTGAATTAAGCACCACATTGTGCAGGCAAGCACAACCAGAAGACTATTTCTTTCCCACTGAACATCGTTTACAGCAGCTTTTCCTGGGCTGGACAGAGTGGTCATGGACCTTTTTGCTTTTAACTACCTTGCAACAAGCTATAAGCTACTCTGAAGAGAGCTAACATTCATCTCTCTTGTAAAAGGCGGGATTCCTGAAAGGGAAAGCCAAAGCCATGGCTCCTGTTGTAAGTGTTCTTTATACACCTTATGCATGGCTTTTAATTAAAAAAAAAAAAAAAAACAAAAAAAAAACACCAAAAATCATGGGAGCAAGATCCAGAAAAAAGCTTTCCATTTTTTAGCTAAGTTCCCATCCCACTCTGCTGAAGAGTTAGACCATGCCTACATCCAGGTTCCTGTCCCCTACCATTTATACTGGCCAAAGTAGGCTGTTATGCTTAGACAGCACAGCAAACTGTTTTTCAAAAAATGGAAACACACACTGATTTTTAGATTTCCTTGAGAGGTTAGATGGTGTGTAAGTAATCTGAATCATTCTCTGAGACTTGTGAGCAGCAGCCTTCTAAGTCGAGCCTTAGGCAGGAGTTGGGGCATCTGAATTACTGCTTTACCCCAGACCAGGAGTTCGCTTTTGAAGCAGCTCCCCCTCTCGCCCCTACTTACTGCCCTCTGGCTAACATTGCAGAGCGGTTCTGGAGTGCACAAACCAGGTTCCTTCCCGGTGTCGCAAACCTGGATTACATGCTCCGGGACACCAGGTGAGGCTCTGCAACTGCCTCTGGGCTTTCAGGCCTTGAAGACCTAGTGTAAATCAGAGTTCAAAGAAATAACACCATTTTACATCCTTGTGCAATGACTTTTAGAAAGGTAGAGTGTGAATCAAATGTTCTCTGAAACATAACAAGAATTCAAAAATAATTTAGTCACTAGAGGGAGCCTTTTAATCATCATAACCTAGTATCAGACCACCACTAACTTGGGCCTTCAACTCTTAAATGTTGAAGTACTTTAACAGGGTCAGTGAGTGCTACTTCCTCCAGCACTCGGTTTAAAGAAAATGAGGGTAAAAGACAAGAGTATGCAAGGCTTCTGCAAAATTCCACATTCATTCCACATTTTGAACAAATACAGACTTCCTAAAGATTTCCCCACAGAAAAACAGGTAGAGCCAGTAGTGCAGTGGCTGGGAACAGAATTAGCTTGGCCTCGACCTTTTAAAAATGCCATCTTTAAGTGGCACCAGTGAGAGGGCATTCACCTTTCCCTCCTCCAAAGATCAAACACCAAAATAAGCACCAGTTGTCACTGTGAGAGGAAAGTCTTGAGACCACAAGCACTACTTTACCTCCTAAATCTTCATTACACCGTAACTGTGCCCAGACGGTAAGTCCCAGCAGCCAGATTTCGATGACTGCTACTTACAGCAGTGATTGGGTCTAGCTCTCTCTCTGTTAGAAGGCGGCTACGTACAAAATCACAAAGACGTGTTCCTGCAGTGTAACTGCAGACATGCATTCAATTTTCTGCTGTACTCTAAATTTAGTAAATAACATAGCAGTTATAGTTTGTGGTTCTCCATTACAAATACTATAGAATTTGCAAGAAGTCCTGGAACACCAGGAGAATAGGAGAGCTGTGGAGGAGACCCCAGCTGCAAGAGGGGCTCTCCCAGTCAGCAGAGCCCGGTTGGGACTGTTTGCAACCTGGACAGAAAACCCCAGCACCTCAGAAGGTGCTTTCTTTTTAGAAAATAGCAGCAGAGGGCATCAGACAACAAGAAACCCTATATACGTTAATGAATCCTGAAGTGCTAAAGGCACAGTGAAGGGGAATGGGAACTGGAAAGGTACAGATTGAGAGGCCATAACATGGGTGGGGATAAGGAAGCGGGCACTGGGAGAAGGAAAACTAGACATGTCACTTCTCGTGTGTGTGTTGGCTGTAACCACTCCAGCATGGAAATGTTGGGGTCGGGGAGAGCAGGGGAGGGATCACCTATGGTGCTGTAACTTGCCTCAGAGGTGCTCCACTAGCAAACCAACCTGAGCACTGCAATTCGTGATGAACCACCAACTCCTAACAACATCTCCCTTCTCTTTTAAGAGATGAAAACAGGAAATTCTCTGTCAGTAAAGCAAGATTGCTGTTTGAGAGTATCTCACGCTTTCCAAAAACACTCGGTACAACAGGACTCAAACAAGAAAAATCAAGAAGACAAGCATTAGCCAGCATGTAACCTTAATGCATCCCTTTGAGTGATGACTAGAAAACAGGCAGCACCCAGAAGTGAAGCCAAATGACTCATTTTCCGAAAAAGCAAATACGAGTCTGTTGCCGGCATTTCCTCCCCACACCCTAAAACCGTTTCTGACGGCGTGCGCAGATGACCTTGTCATGGCTGCAGGCACTCGGGGCTGCCATGAAGTGAAGATATTTGCTCAGTTTCTATTTCTACAGACAAAAAAACTTGCTGCTTCATAAGTACAGTGATTTTCTGTTTTCCTTCGTGGAAACGAGGAGAGAGAACTGTTATTTATAGTGTCTTTCATGGGAGTGTCTCAGACTTGAAGGAGGTCCTTCCCTTCCCTCGAGAAACCGGTGGCTGGACAGAAAGTACTTCAGCTACATCTGTGGTGTTCCCCAGCCCTCACGCGTTGTATGAATGTCACCGTTGTGCACACAGCAGTGAGCCGTGCAGCTTCAGGGACTCCAGAAGTTAGACCATCCAGCCGCTTGCAAGCCCTGGTATAACACAGCTTTCCTGTGGCGAAGTGCGCATGAGCAGCGAGGGCAGATTTAAGGACGGCCTTCAGAAACAGATGTCAGACGCTGTGCTGTAGCAGCAGTCATTGTGCTGAAAAATCTGGAATGCTTTTAAGTCAACTGAAAATAAGCTCACGTTCCAGTCTATCAGCTGCCTGCTTTGAGCATAACTTGACCAGGTACCGTATTCCTCCCTTACTATGTTGGGAAACGCACAGGAAAATTTTAATGGGCATTTGGAAAATTTTTTTGCTTCTGTAGATAAAAATATCTTGAGAAAGTCTCTAAAAGGCATTTCCCTTTACAACATTATTCTCATACAAGCCTGTGTATAAAGTGAGAGCTGCTGGCAACTTGTTATCACAAGTCTGGCTTTTATTTTATCTATATCAAGTCTACAGAATAGGAATTTTTAAAAGACATTTTCACAGGCTGAACAGTACCAAATTGAATGGAATTACCTGTAAGACCTTTCACTGAGTGTTGCCACAATGATGCCACAAATGGGTACTGTTCTTGTGAAAAGTGTATCTGAGTGCATCTAAAAATATGAATATTTTCTCTTATGCAAACTGGCTTGAATTGGGATTTCAGTATCTTGTAAGTGTTTTGATAGAAAAGTACAGACAGATCAAAACAGTCCTATCAGTAAAGGAAAGCAGTAAAATGTGAAAGATCTGCAACATATACCTGCCTGGATTATTAAAATGGATGAAGAGAGGGGAGGAACAGGGCAAGCTGCTTTCACGGACCCTCTTGCTCCCACCAGAGCTGCTAAAGTTTCTCTGACTGGACTCCCATCACCTTTCACTAAGGAAATGGCTTGGCAGGGATAATATCTGTCAGCGCAGTAACTGTTTTCTGTATATTCCCTGCTATTTTACAGGCAGCTTCTGAGGAAGCTCAGCCTTGAGCTCCAGGCTGTGCTTTGAATCCGTGTATCTCTACCGTGGAGAACAGTTAGTGACAATCAATTACGCAATTAAATTTGAATAGTTCCAACTCCCTTTTATTTCAGCTGATTTGGAGGCACATAGTATGTGTACGTAGAAGGCGGCTGAGGTGTCCTCTGGTATCTTTCCTATACCTACTTAGGATGCAGCAAAGGAACAAATCCAAATGCAGGAAACTGAGTGTCTGTAGATAGCGATGCTGCATCAGCATTGGTGCTTGTACAGAAGTGTTTAGAGCTGTTTGGATGCCAATTTTCTAAGCATAGAAATTTTAATTTTCACATTGAGGCTTGTAGTGTTGATTAATAAAATGTAAGAAGTATGGATATTAACTAAGCTGCTAAATATTATCATTTCTGGAAAACAAAATGTGAAAGCAACATAATTTATAAAATTGGGATAGTTCAACCAGACATGGGATAAATTTGAAAGGAGTCTATTTTAAAGCCTTTGAACCAAGGTCATTTGGCCCTTACTTCAAAGCCTTTAAACAGTTTCTCTGTTTGCCTCTTTCACAGGCAGTGGAAGAGAAAGTCCCAGAGGAACCTTTGCAGAAAGCTGTGCAGAGGGGGAAGAAAAGAGCATCACACCCCGAAATCTGACACATACAAAGAAGGAAGAGGCTCAGCTCAGAGTCAAACAACAAGAGGTCATAAATGCAGTGTCTTAAGAAAATGTCATTGTTGGAAGAGGATGACTAGCGTTTCTACAACTAGAGATATCTCTTACAAGCCTGAAAGGAAACTTGGCACATTATGTGAGGAAGCAGCAGGCTGCTACTGCCTCTGTGATTACAGAAAAATAAGTTATATTGAGGACTGGATTTTAAAAAGCTCTTCTCTTCCTTTCTGAACAGTAAGTATTTTTCATACAGCTGAGTTGTGTAAGAAAAGAGAATTATTTCGCTATTTTAAGATAAACTTCTCTACACAAAAATTCCTCTAATTAGTGAAGTGCTAGCCATAAAAATAACATTAATGCCTGTACTCTTCTTCATTTAGGGTCTGATCTGAGGTGCACTGAAGTAAATAAAACAGATAATTTTGATAGGCTTTGATTAAGTTTTTAATCTATTTTTATTGCAGTGACTAGTAGGAAGATGCAAACATGACAAGGCTCTCTCTCTCGGTTTTGCAGGATCTGAACATTCGAAATGCAGAAATGATTTGGCAACTAACACCTTATTGGTGAGAAAAAAGTTCATTAATTATTGTTATTTCATACTTAGATCTAAGTGAAAGAAGTTTAATAATGACGTAATACTGTATTATAAAAGAGCAGCATTGTTGATCTGTAAAGTATACTCACAATGTGATTTTTTTTGTTCGTTTGTTTTTCTTGTTCTTAACTTTTTCATAACACAAAAGTCCCAGCCTGGGCAAGAAGGATGTCAGAGGAAGCTGATCCCATTCTCAGTTTCCCAGACCAACTTCTAAAAAATATCCCAAGCCCCTAAAAGCAAAATCACTTGTATGTCATCTGCCACATGTAAATTCCCAAGTGAGACTGCTCATAGGAAGTTTGGAAACAATGAGAAAAGGAGATTTTTAAAGTTGTGGTCCTGGCATTTTCCTTTTTCTAACATCTGTTTGGGTCAATGATCAAAATTTAACACACGCTCTATGTCTGGGCAGAGAGTGGTCTGGTCTGCAGCCAAGCTCATGCGGGAGCATCTTCAGCCGCGTGCGGTGGGAGTAATGAATGGCCAGGTCACTGGCTTCTTTCCTTCTTCTGTGTTTCAGGACATCCCTGGTCACAGCCCTGATTTTCAGTCTGCTTCTGCAGCCACCACTTACACAGCTTTCCATCATCACACAGCCAAACATTGTCCTGTTGATGGCTGATGATCTCGGCATAGGGGATGTAGGTTGCTATGGGAATGATACTATCAGGTAAGGAAACTGAGCTTAACAGTGAACAGAGCTGGTGCGTTATTTAATGTAAGACTGCAATCGTCTGCCCATCATCAGCTGTTTGAGCTGTCTTCAAGTTCATTTCATAGAGAAATAGGATTATCTCACAGCCTAGAGGGCATTCCCAGGGCCAGCTCTGCTAGCCAGAGCTGCTTTACCGTGGGAGTATTGCAACTGTTCTTGTGTATTCCTTAATTGCCCGACAATGACAAAGAGCTAAGCTCTTGCACATACCCGAAGATAGAAACGTTGTCCCATCTTTCAATGTATCAGGCCTCATTACCTCATTTAACTCTATTTTGCCATTCTTTCCCTGTCTCACATCAAAACACAGTATAAACCAGTGCAACAAGCTATGTTACTAGGAAATGCTTCTCTTTTCAGACCCAAGGACATAGAATTTGCCTTCTTTTTGAAAATCATGCCACAATATTCCTACCAAGCTGGCTTCCTACCAGCTTGTCACTTCTCTGAACAAAACTACATTTGGTACGATCACTCCTCTCATCCAGCAAAGTTCTCAGAATCTCACCCTGATTGGCACCAGCCAGCAAGTTTCTGACAAGTAGCTGATGACCATAGGTAGCTGATGGGGCTCTGCATGGCCGGGCCTCCACTTCAGCATAGCATCATCCCTGAGGCATGAGTTTTCTCTTGAAGAGCGGTGGGGTACATTTCTGCAAGGCCCTTCATAGGACTTGGGAAACAAGAAGGAATGATTGGCTTGAAATTTATCCAGACAGCTATTGTTAATGAAGAAAAAAAAAAAAATTTCCCCCCTCACTTGAGAAAATTAAAATAAAAAAAAAAAAAATTTCCTGGCCATCTTCAAATAGAAGAAACTTCCCAAAATAAAGATAAGTATATTATTCCTCATCCCCATTCCCTTGAAGACTCTCTGAATAATATCTGACAGTTTTGGTTGCATTTTTAGGACCCCAAACATTGATCAGCTGGCAAAGGAAGGAGTAAAACTGACCCAACACATCGCTGCGGCTCCACTTTGCACCCCCAGCAGAGCAGCTTTCCTCACTGGCAGATACCCCATCCGATCAGGTTTGCCTTGCAAAACCAAGCAGCCTTTAGACATTGCTTTATTGCTGAAGGGAACAGTGTCATACAATGGGCACAAAAGAAACGAGGGTGTGCAAATAGACGGGGTGCCACTGACACGTCATCCCTCACTGAGGCACACAAACACATAGCAGCTAGGCCTAGTACCTTTGAGGTGGCATCTATTTATGGGGTACAATGAAGTGAGCTGGGGGGGAAGCAGAGCAGAGAAGAACCAGCTCTGCAGAGCAGCACGCTCCCCCCCAGCTCACAACTTCAGTTACCTTTTCATGCTCTATTGCTCAGACTGCAGCCAGAATGGAGTTAGTACAAATTGTTACATTCAAAAAAGTCATTACACAGAACGTGAATAGTAATAACACATTTCTAAAGCACTAGTTACATTAATTTCTACCATGGGTGACTCCTCATCAGATACCAGAAACAGCTTAGCGCTGCAGAGAGCAGAGTAGATCTATGCAGATGTGTGTCCATTCCCTCCAGTCAAGGTGCAGAACGAGTCACTTACAGGAAAGCTTTGTTACCTATGTGTCACGATTCATCCATCCTATGAAATAACAGTTTGACAGCTATATTATTTTTCCCAGTTCTGTTTTTGAAGAAAAAATACTATCCTGTCAAACTGCACCCCTGAGATGAAGAGGTATGAAAAACAAATAGCTCCACATGTTTCTAACAGCAACTCTCTAATGCTTGTTCTATTGCAAATGATCTTCAGTGCCTTCATTCCCGAGGCATTTGTGAAGCTGACATGTTGTCCTACTTTTATCATGACAGCTCCCACTGAGATGGATAGCTTGAAAACACACATGAGCTTGTACAGACTCTCTCCCACTCTAACAACAGGGCCAGAGACATTCAGCGCTCCCATGACAGATTGTACTTCACATAACGTTGTATGATGGGGTTATGCCAGTATATAATGCTAAATTACAGGGTGTAAACCTGCAGGTGAGGAGAAGATTGCAGTGCTAGATAGCTGCTCTGTGGGTTTCAGGAGTCGGATACCAGCCATACCACTGTGCAGGGAAATCTTGAGTTCCCAGGCAGCCTAATGCAAGCTGGAGTTTGAGGCTGACAGAGGGCTGAGGTCTCCCTGCCCTCACCATCACACAGAGTACTCTTCATACCACCTGGATGTCACTGTGGTATATAAAAGCTCCTATACAACTGTGCTGTTCCAAATGAAATAAAATAAAATGTCTCAGTATGAGATACAAAGAAGAAAATCTATTATATAATGGAGAGACTTCATTCTTTCTTAATCTTGTCCAAAGTCCTAGATTCATTTCCCCAAACAAACAGCACTAGGATAAACATTTAACACTATCATACCTGTGAAACCAAGAAACAAGAAAGTATGGCTGATAAAAGCACTCTACCAGTTATACTTACTAAGATTGTTTGTTACTGTATTTTTTAGGGATGGATGCTATAAACAATTATCGTGTTATTTTTTGGAACGGCGGCTCAGGAGGGCTTCCTCCGAATGAAACCACTTTTGCCAAAATACTGCAGCAGCAAGGCTACAGCACGGGACTGATAGGTATGGGGACACTCCTGAAGATGGCCTAGAACGTGTTTCACCTGCACAGCTCACTCAAACCATTTGTTTTAGTTAGCAACTGCTTATACCTCAGGTGTAATATTTTTATTTCCTGATTTAAGAATATCTTGTAAGAAGAAATCCTGACCAAAAAGAATCTCTCTTATAAGAACAGACAACTGATAAAGAGAACAATACTGTTGACCTGCTTTCAAGCACAGCTGTGGTTGTTAAAATACATAATGGAAAATATGTTACTATTTCTTGAATACTATTCTACCAGGTATATGATAATTATTCCAATAGTATTTCATAAAATACAAAAACATGAGTGTCGTTTAAACATGCATGATGATGCTATACACAGTTCAGAGCAGATTCACAACAAAATGGAACAGATGCTAATTAAAACAATAGAGCCAGTTCATAATATCACAGGATTTGGCCTTTCAAAAACAGAAACAAAGCAATTATTTTTTCTTTAATTATAGCGTGCCACTATAGTTCACCAAGATTTCAGTACAGCCCATAAAACATTGCCTCCTTCAGCATTAATATAAATTCCATTTTACTTTATATTTTATAGGACTTTTTTTTTTTTAATACAGTTGTAACTTTTGGTCATGATCCAGTTTCAAATAATTATTTATCTTAGATATGTCACATAGTTCCACAGACTGATAAAACACAAACATTCCTGAGCTGATTTTTCAGCAATTTGACCTACCTCACCTAAGCATCTAAATGCCAATATCCAAAATCTATGTTTGACACGTAAAAATACCGGCTGCACAAATAAACTGAGTTTACTAAGAAAAGTGTCTGCAGAAATGGATCTGTATTTATCCAGCAGAATAAATCTAAACCTTAAAGGGCAATACTAAATGAAGGCCTCCAAGCATTTTAAGTTCTATATTACTGAACCTTCTTTTCCTGTTAGTTCTGTAGCAATATTATTTTAGTTATTTTAATCAGCTCATAAAAAAGCCCGTATCTATTAGCCACGTGCTTCGGCTTGGTTTCAGTATGTAATCACTAACAAAACAATCAGATTTGTCTCCATTTTGCCAAAGGGAGGTTGTGCTGCATACCTCCTAGAAGCAGCTAGGAAAATGGGCTGGCATTTTCCCTGCGGGCATCTCAGCTAAAATCACACTATAGACACCAAGAGCATCACTTAGTTTAACCAGATTGACAGATTCTGATTAATTACACTGTAGGGAATCACGGAAAGCACTGGTGATAAGTGACACAAAAAAAACCTGTAAGAACAACTTTATATTCAAGTCATGAAGCAAGAAATGTTGTACAACATCTACCCACATCACCACAGCTGATTGAGCACTAAATAGTCTCACCTGAATGGTTTGTGATTGTTTTGCTCTGAGCACAACCCGTTTAATTGCAAAGTTGAATTCTATTAATAACCTGCAGCTTGATGTGATAATGAGACTTTTCATTGGGAAGCCCTTTGCAGATTCTTTGTAGTCAGAAAAACAATGTTGTCTAACATATGCCCTCAAAGATTAATTTATCTTAATTATACACTTAGTTTGTCTTCTGGAGATTTGAGTCTTTTGTAGCATGTCAGAAGCCTTTATCAACCTCAGCTGGAGATTTAGGTGTTGGAGTGTATCTGAAGTCCAAAGATACTTTTGCTGCACCTGTATTTATGACCAATGCATCAATGTATTGATTACAAACCCATTTCATTCTATAGCTGGCTCTAAATATGTCAAGAGGTAAACTGAGTAGAGATTTTAGCTGAAAGCAATTCATCCACCTAGAACAGAACTTTCACACTTTCTTTATAGTTATGTTCAAAAAGCGGCATTTTTTTTTCCTCTGAAGCAGTTTTTTCTGCTCCTATTGTAATGCACAGCAACTCTATGGAAACCTGCTCGGCGTTGGCTGCCAGTATATGTATTGGTAACATAGTGAACCACTTGTTTAGGGTAATACCCTTCTGTAAGTACACAGTTCCTTACTCCACAATAAGAATTAGTTGCAAATTAGTTTTCAAGTAAAATTCTAAAAGTTCATTTTGATCTATAGATCTGGTATCCAAGGCCTGCATTACATCAGAGATCATAAAATGCAATTAAACTGCATCTCTCTGATGAGAGGTAGATTTTGGTTGCTTGATTCAGATTCTCACAAGCCTCAGTGTTTAAGCCAAATCAGCCAACTTTTTATGTCTCTGTGTAAGTGCCTAACCAGTCTGTTTGAATAGTCTGGAGGGGAACCAAATGCATAGTTTGATGTGCCATTCATCATAATAGAGGACATATGTTCATAATGAAGAACAAATTGTATTGCAAAAGGTCAGGAGATGTTCCTTTTGATACTGAAGACTTCAGAATTTAAAAGAAGAAGGGTTTGACTTATTAAATTTGATGAAATACAAATAAATGGCAAAAATACTTATAAAACAAGGCATTTTATTCTCATCCAGTACACAGAGATACTATTATCAGCAAAGTTATTTACATATGTACAGCTTCATGAGAAATCCTGATCTCCTGAGCTCAAGTTCTTCTGGATCTGGTGGTTTGTCTGCCAAACCCACTGTTGGGCTGCGAGTTACTTGACTACACTATCCATAGCTTCCCTTATCTAGCTGGCACCAACGCGTCGCTGAGCGTTGCCATAGTCCTGACATCAAGCTGTTCAAAACTTTCCAGAAACAAGTCTGCATAGCACCTTGAAGGTAAAGAGACAACAGGACAACAGAACAACGGTATTTTGCCCTGAGCTTACAAAAGGACTTTTTCCTCCTATTTCATACTTGACAGGTCTGCAGGAAGGCCATACATTTTTGCTTGGTTCTGAAAATTTGAATTCTTCTTCATTTCTAGTTCCCTTTATAGTCCAGTTTTTTACATTTGAACAAAGCTACAGGACGTGAATATGTATACAGAGTACCAATAACTCTGTTGGAAATTTATAATTTGAGGAGGTTTGCTTTGCTTTCATCAATCATAAGATATATCCCGTTATATTAGTACATACTTGGTATATATGTGTAGGATGAAGAAGTTATCACAAGTAGGAAAAAAAACCAACCATTTTTTGAGAAATGTTTTGTATGAGGAAAAGTCCATTTTTAAATATTATCTCTTTACATTCTAATAATCTGTATTTTCAGGGAAGTGGCATCAAGGTGTTAACTGTGAATCCCGCAATGACCATTGTCATCACCCTTTAAACCATGGGTTTGACTATTTTTATGGGATGCCTTTTACACTAATAAGTGACTGCCAACCAAATGAAACACCAGAGATGGACAGAGCCTTTAGAAGGAAACTCTGGCTTTCCACTCAGATGGTTGGCCTCGTTACGCTCACTGCTGCCCTGGGAAGATTGACCGGCTTGATTTCAGTCCGCTGGAAAATGCTGATCTGCCTTGCTGGGTTTAGCCTCCTGTTCTTCATATCCTGGTTCTCAAGTTACGGGTTTGTACGATACTGGAACTGCATTATGATGAGAAACCATGAAGTTACTGAGCAGCCAATGGTGACAGACAGGACTACATCCCTTATCTTGAGAGAGTCCATTTCATTTGTTGAAAGGTAAAGTGTGTTTCCTTTGATCACAATTTTTCTGGTTCTTGCATGTCTTGCAACTTTAAAACAGCACTTTCCCATGTGAAGTTTTTATTATTTTTTATAGTATTCTATATGATTATAAGTACTATTATGTCTATTAATTATTAATAACATTAATAATGTTATCATATTATTACACCAAAAATTAGCTGCTGCTTAGGGATGTCTGTTATTCCCAACTTCACTAAAGCTGATAATGTTTCCAAATTTCCATGCGTTGAATTGAATATTTCTAAGCTATTTTGAGGAAATACATATTTCAATCAATGAGATCAACATTGTAGCTTTAAGGGATAGCAGCTGATGGCAGAAATGTGGGGGGGGCTGGGGAAGGAGAAGTACAGCTGTGAGGAGAGCCTTATCTATGGACTGACACATGGGCAACAGCTGGCAGGAGATGAACCTACTGCCTTCGTTTCAGTAGCACTGTGGTGGTTTGCAACAGCACAAAGTGGAGCTTCAACCTGGAACTCTTCTATGTATGATTCAGGAAATAACGAGGGTCATTTTATAGACACCAAACATTATTTTGTCAGACAGATCCTAATCACTGGGTTTTAATACCTTACAAAGTAAGATGTTTCTGAAGTGATTGTTGAAATATGTGTATATACAAATCATACCATTTTCCATTATGACTGACCTCTGTATGTATTGAGAACCTGCCTCCCTAACAACAGTGTTGATTTCTGTTTTTTAGAAATAAGCACAAGCCATTCCTCCTCTTTCTTTCTTTTTTGCATTCCCACACCCCTCTTCTCACCACAGAGAAGTTTCTTGGGAAGAGCCGTCATGGTTTATATGGAGACAATGTAGAGGAGATGGACTGGATGGTGGGTAAGTCACCATAGCAAATTACAGTGTCTCCAACTACCTAATACCTAGGTCTGAATATATAATAAAAATTCAGTTGTTATTAAAAGAATAAAAGTATTAAAAGCAAGAAGAAAAAAGTCCTAAGCTTTTAATGAAAATCTGTCAATCTTGTATGAGCACTGTTGTCTTACAGTGTTGCCTTTTTATTTTCTCTAGTCTTGGACCAAAGGAGTCTCTGTTCACTCGGTGTTTTTTATCTAGTGTTTACCGGTTTTAACCATGTCCTCTTGGCTTCTGTCAAGGACCTCTCTTGCTCTTCTTACTAAATAAGTGAGAATTATTTAGTTTTCTGTGATTATTGAATATCAGGTAATTTGAACCCCTTATGGTCATGTAGCCACATTTGCAAAAGGGATAAGAATCAGGTACACATACAGAAAGAACTGGTTTTCAAACCTACCTGTCAAACACTTACACACCACAAATATAATTAAGTATCAGAAACAGCTCAAGAATGACTTCGAAATAAAAAAGAACTACGTTATTAATGCATATTATATCCAGCCAGTAATTTAATGCAAATACTAACTGTGGTCTAGAAAATATAAGATAAGAGTACATGACATTTTTCCCTCATTTCTCACGATGGCCATCACTGATGCAGAATCTAACTTTTTAGGGGCTTTGGATCATGCTTTCTTTCTGTATTTTTACAGCACACAGCACTTCCGCACTTTAAAATACAGGCTTCTGGTCTGTGACTGCGGTTCTTGCACTCCTTTGTTATAATACTAATAATAAAGCAGTTACAGCACATCACAAATCTGTGCTTTTACAGGCAGTGAAATCACAACTACAAATCTTGATGCTAAAAAACTCTTCTTTTAAACAATGAGCAGCACTACATCGATAAAAAATTACGTGAATGAAAGTTTACAAGTCAGAGGCTAAAATTTATGTAGTGTAAGTGATATTTTTACTTTTTAATACACACATATTCCTGTGTTTACAGGCCAGGTTCTGGATGTTATTGACAAGGAAGGCTTGAAAAATACTACACTAGTTTACTTTGCCTCTGATCATGGTGGATGGCTGGAAAGACAAGAAGGCAAAAGGCAGCTGGGTGGTTGGAACGGAATATACAGAGGTAAGAGCTAGCAGGGAAGGTGACAACCCAGCAACAACTAGTAAAGTACTCAGGATACCGCTAAAGCTTAGGTAAGATTGTACACTCAAGCAGTAACAGTGATTTATCATTGAGAAGAAAATTTGTCTCATTCTAATCAGGCATTAAAAAATTTAGACAATTCTAGCATGTGCAGGTGTTCTTTATAAGCATGAATTCTCAAATTGGCATTTCCTCATGAGGCAACTGATCACAGGTAATTTTGATTAAGCATGTGTAACTTCTCATTAAATATTAGTTGCATCTTGCATCTGAACCCTTGCCTTACCTATAACAGGTATGTTACAGGTTTGTAAAAGAGAGAGGAGAACTAAGCTGGGAAACCACTTTATACCTGAAAATTTTATTGACGCTGAGTTCTGATGGGACAATGTGTTTGTAAGACAATAGAAGGAAGTAAGTGTGTAAGGTCACTCAAGGGGTCTGATATAGTGAACACGCTTTTACTGATGCTGAGGACAAGGAGCTTAGCAGTAAAAACAGAAGAGTAAGGAAGGCTCATAAAGGTAACATTATCTCATGATAACACAATAACATTTGTCTAAAATTTCTCTTTATTTTAAATGAAACTTTTTTAAATGAATTTTTTTTTTTTTTTTTTTTAATGAAAGGTGGAAAAGCTATGGGAGGCTGGGAAGGAGGAATCCGTGTCCCAGGGATATTTAGATGGCCAGGAGTGTTATCTGCAGGCACAGTTATTGATGAACCTACAAGCCTTATGGACATTTATCCTACAGTAGTTCATCTGGCTGGAGGGGTACTACCCCAGGACAGGTACAAACACAAGTGTCTTTATTCCTCCTTCTCTCCCAAAACAATGGAAAATCTAGTTTGGAAACACATTTGCAGAGTCTGACATTTTCTTTTTCACTCCTGCTCCTTTTCTAGACACATAAACGTTACCACAGCTCAGTCACCTCTTCTCTACATTTGAGATTCACCATTTACCTGCAATCTTCTACAAGCACCTTCCTCGTTCAGAGTTGCCAGCTCCAGCAAGAGGTGTGCAGAAGGAACGCAGTCCTGTACAGCTTACCCCAGTCTGATGGTCTCTGTTTTTTCTGCTAGGGTAATTGATGGCCGGGATCTGATGCCTTTACTGCGAGGAACAGTTGAGCACTCAGAGCACGAGTTCCTGTTTCATTACTGTGGCATTCACTTACACGCCGTGCGGTGGCACCAGAAGGACAGTGAGTACAGAACTTCTTTCCCAAGAATTAGGCTCAATCTATGGGAGGGCATATTTGTCTAACACATTTTTTCTGGGATTGCAGCTTTCCGAGTAGTTCCAAGTGTAAGGTGGTAAACAACTAACTAGCATTGCCTATATTGTATGGCACAAAGAATTTGTTCAGGGCTTCAAGGCACGTGGCATGCCAGGCAGCCTACTGGAGCTCAGGATGGGTCTCACCCACCTCTCTGTCTGAATGCAAGGCCTGGGGAGTCCATGCCCTCCTTGTCTCATGGAGAAGTCCTTGCCTCAGCCCTTTGTCTGTCCTTCTGCTACCTTACCACGGAAACAAGCCATGGAAACCCCAAATTTGTTTTTCATGTCTTCATAAAACCCAAAGTGAGCGACAAATGATACTTGCTGAAAATTTTGGAGAAATTTCAAAATGTCGGAAATCATTTTACATTATTGGTTTAAATCTGTGACACTTTTAATTTTAAATGAAATTACAATACTATATGAACTAGTAAGTGTAGAGCTGAAGTGCAACCAGAAATGAACTCTAGAAGAACATTCACTCTTCTAATGCCTTGTGGTAACCACCAGTGTCATTGCAAGCCTTCTTTCTTTCCTGCCAGGTGGAGCCATCTGGAAAGCTCATTACATGACCCCCATCTTCCGTCCTCTCGGAGCTGGGGCTTGTTATGATAGAGGATTTTGCCCATGTTTTGGGGAAGGCGTGACCCATCACGACCCTCCATTGCTCTTTGACCTCTCGCGAGACCCTTCTGAAGCCAAACCTCTGTCGCCTGACACCGAGCCCCTCTTTGACACTGTAATAAGGAAGATGGGAAGAGCCATAGAAGAGCATCGCAGGACACTGACTCCAGTCCCAGAGCAGCTCTCCGTGTACAACGTGGTGTGGAAGCCGTGGCTGCAGCCGTGCTGTGGGATGTTCCCATTCTGTTGGTGTGATAAGGAAGGTGATAATAAACTTGCCGACCTCTAAAGGAAAGAACCAAAGTTCCTTCCTCCAAAGTGTTTTTAGATCACGAGTGTTTTCTTTGAGGGTGTTGATTGATGGGTTGGTTGGTTGTTTTAATGGAGACTTTATTTGAGAATTGTTCCAGTGAATGGCACCGTATTTGGTAAAGGTGGCTTTAGGCTGGACAGTCTCAGGGAGGGATCAAGACAGAAAGATCTGAAGAGCATGTTTTAACTTGCATCTGCTGACAACTGAATGAATAGTTCAAATGCACTGAAGCGGGCCAAGATTAGAGCTATACAAGTAATGATATAACTTATGTTTTGTTGTTTATGAATGTATACTTAGAAGCTTTGCTTTGGTTTTTTGTTCTGAATTTCTAAGTGATTCCTGGATTGAGGTCTCCCTTCATTTTGATATCCTTACTGGCAATGCATAAGATGCCCCTATAATAAATTTTTGTAGACTACTGCTTCCAAAAGAATTCGACAATAATTTTGCCCACAGTTCCTCACCAAATCTCCTTTAAAAGTAGCTTCCTCCTTTCCTTGTAGCTAGTCCCTCCAACAGCAGTGATGATGGCAGCTGGTTAGCCTGTGGCTTCTGGATCAGGAGGAATTGCCTGGGTGAGGCATAAAGCCTGGAAACATGACAAGCTGGGTAAGAGCTGTCTGTGCTTTCTGAGAAGGATGGGAGTCCTCTGATTGGAGTCAGCCTCTTTTGATGGAGAACACAAAAGGGAAATGATTTTTCCTTTCCAAAGCTCCCATTGCACCCAGATGTCTAAGGAGCACTGGCAAGGGCTTAGCAGCATTGATGGTCACAGAAATGCCAACTGATAACCAGTTTAGTCATTTGGGCACAGGACTGCACAACAAGTTACCTTGTTGCCTGTATCTCAGCCGTAACTGGTTCCTGCTAACAAGTAGTAGGTTCGGAAAAGACTCTTTGAAAGATGCCCAATACTAATTATAAAAACAAACTCTAATTTACGGTTAAAAAAAGAAATGCAGAATTAAGGTATTTTTTGCTTCACAAGTTAGATTTTCATCTCAGCAAACAGCTAGATTTACTTAGATCTAGCTCCTTTGCTGCTGTATATTCAGTTCTTTCCTTCTTCGTGTTAAAGTAGTTGTTCCTATTAAAGTAGCCTTGCAGGTAATTCTTTTATTTGTAGGGTACAGTATATATCTGTTCACATGGACATGTTTACACTGGTATATCTGAATATGTAGGCATCTGAGAACATAATTTGCCCATTCAATTTATTTCACATGTTTTTTACTATTTTTCCAACTATCATGCTAGGACCCATTTCTCTTGTTCATGTCCTTTGATAAACGTTTGGTTTATTTTGGTTTCATTTCCCTCCTTGTTTCCCACAATTCAGGCACCAGGAAATCTGCAGGTAAGCAAAGTCCTACAGCTTAAAAGCAAAGTTTTATTGTATGCCATGACCTCATGCATTTCAGACTGTTATAATTCGCCCTGATTCTCCATCAGTGCTATTGATGAGAAAGGCACTCAGTCTTACTGTGAAAACTTCAAGAGATGAAGTGAATCCATCACTTCACTTGTACTGGATTGTTGCTCCGTTTCCTCCATTGTTAAGAGTGTATGCTTTATTTCTCATTTGAATGTATTCTATTTCATGGATTCTTTCTTGGCTAGATTTAAAGGTCTTTTCATATTCAATGTGCAGTGTTTTCTTTACATTAAATTACCGTAATCAGACTGGCATTTTTCAATTTTCTCAGTCATTTTCCAAGATCCCGCTTCCATTCTCAAGCCAGTTTAATATCTGGGATTTTACATCCTCTCAATTTTTCAACACCTTTAAAAATATGTGGTTATAATACCTGTTCATATGATTGAACCAGTTTTTCTGGCACAGAAACACTTCAAAGCACTGTAGGATATCCATTTGGAGATAGAGAGTAAAAGAAGACCTCTGAGCTAGAATTTGTCCTGGACACTGGTGTTTGCCCATGTAATCACAGTTATGAGGCCCTGCCAATATGCAGTGCCATGGGATCAGAAAATGTTCAGGGCTTGGTTAACATGGACATTACTCATGGAACGGTCATGGGCAATAGTAAAGGTTGCCTTGACAAAACCATATTGTCTTTCTTTTTACTTTGAGTAGCCAGCAGGTTATGGTATCCTACTTTCTTGTGCTTCTGAAGCAGAACAATCTTTAATTCATTTAATTTCCTTTTTCTTTGGGAATTCTAACCTTACTGTGTTAAGTGCTGTTGGGAGCATGGTAGCCTCCTCCAGCTGCCCCAGCCCAGGACCCTCCTGCCCGGCTGCTGGAGCCCAACCTGGTGCCCGGGGACCCAGGGTCTCTGCCCAGGCTGGGGGACACGGCTGCCACTTTCCCCCTTGCAGATTCAACCCGTGATGAAGCTAAGCGTGTATCCCAGAGACACGGACACACACACATGCACAGGACACTGACATGGCCAGTCACTGTCTCCATACATTGTGTTGACATGTATGGTGTAGTCTGAGAAACATGGCATAGGGTTACAAGCAGTTTTGATAGACTCAGAATGGCATTTTTCAGATAAAAACAAAGTAGTGCATCAAAATAATCTCCTTGACAGTAAGTATAATGAACATCCATTTTCACACAAATATTTGCCACTGTTAGGAGTCCTTTGGGCTGTTTTCCAGTTGAAGAAGTGTATAAGGCAGGTATTTCTTTAGGGTAGTCTTATTCACTTACAAAGAATGTACCATCTCCTGTACATTCTATAAATACCATGGGAACTGGTTTCTCTTTTTGCTGTTCTTAACCTCTTCTTGTCATCAATTTGTTCAAAAGTCCTTTTTTTCCAAGCAATTTTTCACCTTCAGGCTAATCCCCTTTTCCATTTACTGTGTAGCTATTGTGGCAGTGAGAGCTGCGGTTTCTTACAGCTGGGCTACCAGCTTTTCCCCATGTCAAGAGAGCATCTAGATTTATTTTGCAAACTGAAAGATCTAACAGTTAATATTTACTAACATATTGCAACCTGTTCTTTGAGCTTTTTTTTTTTTTGCCTTTTTTTTTTTTTTTTCAATTGCTTGGCATTTTCAGGTTTTTGGAAGCTCATTGAAATCAGTGAAAACTACCAATTTCAGGAGATTTGAGACTAGGATTTTTACACATTGTTAATTTATCTGTTGTGGCCACATCTGACAGGAAGTTGCAAAAAAGAACAAGGCTATTCCTCTTTGCTTTACAGGATCCTGAGATATAAAACTCAGAAAGTACATAGCAAATAAAATGTTGCGGGTAAGAAAAAAGTCACGTAGGAAAAAAATAATATTCTATCATATTTAGAAGTAGACTGCTATTAGTTATATTACCATACTAGTATGATAAAAGTAGTCTTTTTATGTATCTCATAAATTGTTATATTATTTAACTAATACAAAAATGTCCCATATTTTGTAAATACTTTAAAACATTGGGTGAATATGAGATCTATAAAACATGAAAGCATTGTGGCTTATAGGTGGTTTTCTGCTTCCGTTTCTCAGTCTTTTTGTGTCACCAGCGGCATAAACAGATGTGAGGAGAACTGAAAGAGGACTTTCTAAGTATCAGTTATAACTCTTCAGCCTAATTAAAAAAAAAAAAAAAATCAAAGCCAAAGAATAAAAGTAAAGTATTTTCACATTAAGTGTTACATGTCAAGCATCAAGACTGAGTAAAAGTAGTTCTAAGAAGCTTGAAGGGAATTAGAAAAAGGCTGGAAGAGGTAGAGTTGTACTTTTCTCTTTGTGACAGCAGTTTGGAGTTAATAATCCAAGTTCTGTGCGCTCTCTCTATTAAACGGAGAACGGCCGGGGAACAGTAGGGTTGTACCAGAGCACCATGTCAGGTTCTCAGTCCCACCCTAGGTAAAATTTTGTGCAGAGGAACACTGAGTTTTCTCTTCTCCACGCAGACAGATCTTCTGCCTTCAGCAGAGAAGCCAGGAAGGACAAACTAAAGGCCTTCCCAAGGTTCTCCTTCTTCGGTGGCATTTCAGGAAGGGACCTTAAAGACTACCTAGTTCCAACCCCCTGCCATGGGCAGGGACACCTTCCACTAGACCAGGTTGCTCAAAGCCCCATCCAACCTGGCCTTGAACACTGCCAGGGATGGGGCATCCACAACCTCTCTGGGCAACCTGTTCCAGTGCCTCATCAGTTACCAACTCATTTTCTTGGCCAAGTAGTATGAAGTGCTTTATTACAATCTTATCAGAAATAGAATAAGAATTTATTGTTGTCTTAGAAAGACCAACAAAGCTTAATCTCAGGTGGGGCATTTGAGCTCTTGGCTGTGAACTAACCAGGTAGGAGAAAGTAATCCAGGCAATAAATAAATAAATTATCCAGGTACTTTAAAAAAAAGTGTGAGAGACAAAAAAAGAAATGCTCTATTCAGTCCTCAGAGAAATAAGTTTAACAGACTCTTCATATATGTAAAATAGATCATATGATTTCTGCTAGCCTCAGGAATTTATAGGTTGGGTCCTCACGTACACAACACTTTGCTCCCCTGTGTCAAACCATCCATCATGATATAACAGGGGAAGACAGGGCATCATATGTGTTGTATAAACTAGCACATTTTCATTAGATAGAAACACTGTCAGTTAATACTAGTGCTCCCAAGCTCTACACTGCTCAACATTACATTCATTCTTAGTAACACTAGTTTTGCTGTTAACAGCGCTGGATTACAGGTCCTTGGAGCAAAGACCCTTTGAAGCTTTGCAAAGTGCATCAACAAAATTGGTGCCAGTATGAAACAGTCACATGAAAATAAGCAGGGGAAAAAAAATTAGTTGTACTCTAGGTGAAACACTTACATTGGGACTGGTAAAAGGTTGACTAAATAGCCTCGAAGGATAGAGAATGCCTGTAAATGAGATTATGCCATGTGTTATGAGTGTTGCAGTAGCCCTTTAGACCGTATAACTCCCAGCTTTATGACAGTTTGGATAAACAGCTTGTGAGAAGCTTTCTTCAGCCAAATAAAAACAGTTCATCGAAAGCTCTGCAGAGGGCTGCATGTTCCTGCGCTGACGGGCACGCTGCTCTGGGAGCCTCACATCTATCGAGATGGAAATTTTTTCCCCATTGCAACAAATGTGCATTCCTCTTCCATAGCTGAGAACTAGCAGAGAGACCATGTGTCCTCAATCTGGTCTGTGTTGCCTCTCCTTTTCTCATTTATTTCCCTCCAAAACTCTTCATGAAAGAGGCCAGGCCCTGCATCTGACTAATTTTCAAGGAATCACCAAGATGTCACTGAAGCTCTTGTTCTAGCTCTAGGAAACTCCCCGCGTCCCTTGTGATGGGGTCCCGCTCTCTCTCTGCAGGAGACCCCATGGTGAATCATGAAGGGAGAGAGGATTAATTGCTGTCTTGCTGGCACAGGCAGTCACAGCAGGTGAAGGCCAGACAGCCTACTTGTTGAAGACAGCGGTAGTGTCTGCTGATGTGCAGCCTTCAAAATTGGAAACAAACAAAAAGACTGAAATGTGAATAAATGTGGATATTATCTCCTGTAACAGATTACTCCCGTTCAGAGACATGAAGTCACCTAGCCCTACAGGTAAACGAACAAATCCGCGCAGACTCGCACTCATTCCCTTCAGGCAGAATTACAGGCAGGACGGCTGGCTTACAGGACCATTTTTGTCAGCTGTGTATCAAACTTTGTTCATCCCATAAAAGAGCCATCAGTTTGGCAACTATATTATTTTCTGAAGTTCTTTCTTTCCAGAAAAGCTATCCTGTCAAACTGAAATCCTCAGAAAGCTCTGAAAAACAGATAACTATATAGACCTCTATCAGAAGCTCCCCAGTGCCTGGTAGTGCAATGGTTTCAATCTGTACATTCCTGAAGGAGTGAAGCAGATACCTCCCTCCACTCCCACGCTGAGAGCTCCCATCGCCATCCCCTGAAGATGCCAGTGAAGGCCAGCTGGCCAGTGTTTTCTCCAACCAGACCTTTTATGCATTCTTTAAAATACCTGATTTACTAGTATCTCACTGCTGTTGAATGAAAGACTCATCTCGTCTAGAATTCTTGTATAAACACACATGCATAAGTCATTTTGAAAAGATAATTTCAGGTTAGATAGACAGAATTAAATTTATGTAAGTGTATCAAATTACACCAATTGTAGATTTAGCCCTTCAGGAAGAGAAATACCACTGGAAGAATCTTCAGGAGTTACAGGACACTAGATCATACAAAAGCAGGATTTTGAAACATCTTAACTGTCAAATACTAATCAGTTTGTTCATATTTCTTTTTTTCCACCTGATTGATACACTACTATTTCAGTGCAAATCATTTGCTAAGACTGATTTTTACGATTAGTCACAATACACTTTTCTTCTAGTCGCATTTATACTGGTCATAGCCTAAGATGATGTAGATAGTGTTCAAGACTGGATTCCAAAAGCATCTTACAAAACCCTCAAAATCTAAATTTGGATTCTGAAAATGTTTTCACACATAGTAGCAAGCAACATTTGAGCATGCATATTAAGCTGTTGAAAATCTAATGATCCTTCTTCATTTAAAAATAGTCATAAAATATTTGTGTGTTATATTGAAAAGGAGATCTTTGAAGCCTAAAGAAGAAATGAACCATTATTTTTTCTTTTTTTTTTTTTTAGTTTTATTGAATTTTCTTTTTTGCTTTAAGATAATAGGAATATTTTTAAGCTAGTTTTGAACTCTCCTGAACACACATTAGTCAAGTGCTTCAGCTTGACTTCAGCATGTAATCACAACAAGATCACACAGTTTTCAGTATTTGAAGCTAAGTGTTCTTCTGTGGAGACCATGATGCAATATTCTGAGAATCTGGCTGGCCCCGTGGATTAACATTTTTATCCCTGAATATACAAGTTGGCATCTGTGATGTCTGTGCTTGAACATTATCTCAAGCACAACTGACAGTATCTGTCAAATAGCATCTCAGGGGCAAAGCAAAATATCAGCAATCGATGGCAGTACCTGGAAATGTCAAAAGCAGTATTATAAGAAAAAACCTCACACAGCATCTGCCTGTACCACAACACTGGAATGGATGCCATGTTGCCTCATTATTTCCATTAAGTGTCACATCATAACATAGTATTTTATAACTGACTAAGCATTTTTATCCTTGCTAAAAATAATAATGAAAAAAATTTAGCCCTAAGCAAATTACTAGTAATATGATATAAAGAGCAAGCACTTACTGTTATGCTTTTCAGGATTTGACTTCAGTTAGCGCTGTTTTCTCATTGGTGCTTCAGTTTTTTCTCTTGTACACTTCAGTGACTTTCACAAGAATGTCTGCGGGGTTTTTTTCTTACAATGGATTTTACTAGCCTCAGCAGAAGACTGCGATACTTCCAAAACTCAAACACATGAGCTAATTACAGAGTTGAATTTCTGCCATTAGGCAGTCCATTTATTTCTTATTAATCATTGCTAAAATTCATAAACTATTTATAAACTGGTTACTTATGTTCATTCACTCCAGGAACTCTCATAATCTCTTTCTAGACAATAGGGGTAAGACGAGAATGGTATTTTATCCTTTGCTTACTACATATTTTCTCTTCTACTTAAAGCTGGCAGAATTTAAAAAAGGCCAGAGAGATTCTGTTTTGCCTTGGAAATGTGGGCTCTTCAAGTTCAAGATTTTGGTTTATACCTCTTTCTTGTGTGCGATCCATGTTATAGGGTGATGCAGAGATCCTCCAATTTCTGTAGAACCTTACCAAGGAAAGGAACAGCAATATTAAGAGCCAGCAGATTCTAAGTGAGGAAGCTGGATTTTAAATAATGTTTCTTAACATTTAAAAACATACATATTTTCAGGAAACCACCATCAAGGTGCTTTACTGTGAAATCCACAATGACCAATGTCATCATCCTTTAAATGATGGGTTTGGGGTTTTTTTTATGGAATGTCTTTTAGGTTACTAAATAGCTGTCAGATAACTTAGCCTCCAGGACTGATGAGAGCCTTCAGATGATTGGCCTCATTACATTCACTTCTGCCTTCGGATGACTTACTGGCTTAATTTCAGCCAGCTGGAACACTGTCATCTGCCTTGCTGGGTTTGATCTCTTGTTCTTTGCCACCTACTTCTCATTACTGATTTCTAAAACACAGGAACAGGGTTACGATGAGAGCCCATGAAATTACAGCACAACCAGTCACAATGGAAAGGATTTCATTTCTCAACTTGAGGGAGGCAGCATCACCTACTGAAAGCTAAAGTATATTTCCCTGCAAATATCCTTTTTTTTCTGGGGCATCTTGCTTCTCTGTTTGAATATCTGAGAGATAGGTGATCAGTAAGTTAATTGTTTTAAGCCAAGATTTCAAAAGTAAGACTGAGTCTGTATTAATGATAATTTTATGTCTTAATTCCAGAAGCTAAGGTAGCCCTGAATTTTCCATGAACATTAGCTCTTTTCAAGCACTGAAAATTTGTTAAAACTTTCACGTTTTGGAACAAAATTCTCCAGACTACACTTAAATAAATATTTCTTTTTGCTCAGGAGACCAAAACTTTTTAAAGGATTGCAGCCAAAGACAGGAGCAGGCTGGTCTTCCAGAACAGCACATCCTATCGCAAGTATTTCATGCTCACTTCAGTCATGGGCCCAACAAATTTGTCACATCTGATTGCACTTTACTTGAGCTAGTAAGAACTACAGGAAGGCTTTTTCTATTCTCTGCCCAGCAGGAAGGGCTCATCATAACTTCCAGTCTTCCCACTTCTGGCAATACTGCTTTAGGGCAGATGTTAAAATAACAAATCTTGCTAATTTCTGTAAGGGATCAAAAGCCAGGGAATCTTACCTGCTGTGCAAATCACACATGTCTCTGAAGTTTTAAACTTTCCTCCTTTGTCTTCCAGTCACATGTCAAGAAATGCTATCACAGTATCTGTAATCATAGCTGAAAAACCAACACAGATCTGCTGAAGAGCAGAGACTGATTTGTTATTCTAATGATTGTATGATTAATAATTTAAACTCTCTCCTTGAAGAAGACTATAAGTCAAATGAAATAATAGGTATGTAAACTAAGTTGTTCTTTCATTTGATATTATTTTTTTATTTGGAAACAGTGCAGCCATTCTTTCCCTTTTAACCCCTTTTATATGTCCACGACCCTCTCTTTATCAGTGAAAAATTTCTTGAGAGGAGCAGCAGAGGTTTATATGGAGACAGTGCAGACAAGATGGACTGAGCGTTGATTAAACTAACATGTCAAATAGGTGTGTCTTCAACTACCTACTACTTAGGTCAAAATAAATAGGAAAAATGCAGTCATTTATAAAAGAACAAGGAAGAGAAAAAGCAAAGTATTTAATGTGCAACGTCATTCTGTCTGCTCTTGTCTGTCTATTCCTCCTGCTCCATTACTCCCTTTCTGAGACCAAATAGATTCTTATAGCTTTCATTCTTTCAGTTTCCGTGCTCTAGTGTTTACCAGATTTTGACTATAATTAATAAATTTTGTTTAAAGTACCTAATATCTTAAATAAGTGTCTTTAAGTGCAATGACTGTTGAGTTGTTATGATACGCAAGCGTACCAAGACAAGTATGCTCAGCAGGCTCTGATTTTAAACAGTGCTAGATGGGACTCTTCAAATATTGATACAACTGATAAACAAATGTAATTTTAACCTTATTACTACCTGTGAGTCTTCAATATTCACAAGAGCACTGACTGTTGATGAACATTTTCAACTATAATTTTTTTTTAAATGAATTTTAATGTTTAACACCTAGGGGCACAGCCCATTCTCTGTCTCTGCACTGTGTGACAGGGTCTTGGTCTGGAACTGGCTGTCTATATACAGCAGCAAAGACACTGCTAACAAGGAGCTCCCTTCACAAAGTGCTCTTTCTTGGCACTTGCTGGCTTTTTCTGTGATTGAAAATACAGCTCCTGCAAACACTGATGTTTAGGCTCTGTGCAGCTGGCCCATCCATTACATTTGGATGTCTGGGGGCCTGAATTTAAAGCTGGTCCCTTTGGTTATTCCTGTATGTTGGGGATCCACATGTCATTTAGAGTGGTTATGTCACTCAGCTTGCCAAACAGGTTGGCTTGAAGGACTAACAATAAAACAGCCTTATTGTAAACCCCAAGCTAAATGTATTAAAATCACAAAAATGCCAAAATAACCTATAAAGATGTGAAAAATAACAGTGGAGAAAAAAGCCAAATAGAAAAATGTATCTAAGGTTAATAACTGCACTTTTCAGTTCTGTGGGGAAGAAAAAAAGAACAGATATGTATAATGTAAGTGAACTAAAACTGGTTAAATCAACAAAAGTACATACAAAAATATTAACACAAAATTAACATGTCAAAATAGCAAGTATTTTTAAAAATTCATATTCAATCTATATGAAAGAATTTGAGAAATCAAGAAAAAAAAAATTCATAATCAGGAAATATTGAAGATGCTTTATTTCACCGTATTTCAGTGTTTCTCTGGAGGCCAAACTGAAGATGCTGTTGACAAGGAAGGTTTTAAAAACATCACATTACCTTACCCTGCTTCTGAGTATGGCAGGCGGTCAGGGAGACAAGATGGAAGAGCCTTTCTGGCTGGATAGAGTGAGATTTCCACAGGTGTGAGAGTCAGGAATGGTGTGATCAGATCTGCACTGGAGTAAAAGGGCCAAAACTAAATCCCTACTTTCTTCACCATGTCTTTGCAGAGTGGATCCTTGCCTTCAGTCTTGGTTTGTAACCCAGGAACTTTCTGCTGCTTCCTGAGCTGTACCACTTCCACCTAGTTCTTTCCAAGTCTCTCAAAAAAAAAAAAAAAAAAAAAAGTCTCTTTCTCTTTAGTATTTCTGAAGCTTTACTTTAATATCTGCTCCTTGATGCATGCAAGCATCCTTCTCTCCTCAGGAGTATCCTTGTCCTAATTTGAGCTGAAGGCTCCTTCCCTGCACTCTCATTTCTTTGCCCCACTCCATGAGCTTCTCCCAGCTTCAATTATTTCTACCAATTACTTCTTTGGGCAGAATTTCTTGGTTCTTGAGGGAAATGGTGCAATTGCTACTGCTATATCCAGAAAAACATTTAAGTCCCTAATGTTGTCCTTGAAACTCGTGCACTGCACCCACTGATGATGCTATGAATCTCACTGTATCCATATATTGTATTTATCAAGGTCTAATTAATAAGTTCTGATTGTTTTCTCCACCTTGCCATGGTATTTTGTATTAATACTTCTTCTGGCCTCTGAGCAAGAATACATCTATACCAAGAACCCCTATCCTTTTTTCTGTCTTTCTCTGACTAGAGCCCTTATTCAGTGGATTACAGCATGACACATTTATACCCTCTTTTTAAACCACCATAAGCACACATAGCCAGTAAAAAGAGGGGTCTGGTGCCCCCATGGTCCTGCGAAGTTGCATGGCAAGCCAGACTGTGCAACCACGTAAGTATTAGCACTGGCACAGCAGAGAACTCACAGACAGAGGAACTATAATGACATCGAGGGGAATTAGCCAAGCTGCCAGAGTTGGTATGCATACACCAACGTGACACTATGATGATTGATTTTCTTTGCTCTCAAGGGGGCTAGCCGGCTCACCCTCTGCATTAGCCATGGCTATCCTGCTTCCATGGGTAGGGTGGTTCCCCACACGGCACGATGTGGCCGTCAGTCTCACTGCCCGTGATCTGTGATCTTCCACTCGGTTAACCTTAAAGCTCTTTCTATGGGCCTGGGCTGTTACAGGAGCTGTATTTCCAGCTCCTACTTTACAACAGTTCCTCTTTATTCAGCACTTGCTACCAGGAGCAGGCGGGGAAGCCCTGCCCTCCCCTGTGGCAGGCGGGATGAAATGCCTTTGACCAGATTTTTTAAAGGGGACCCACACCCACTAATTACTCTGATACGAATATACAGGTCATGCTTCTGAAAACCCTTCTTTAGAAGCAAAGATCAGAAAGCCTGGGACAAAGAGAAAAGCGAGAGCACTGCTCCTCCAGTGAGTGAGCGAGCATGGAGTAAGTAAAAGATCAGCATTTTTATTTAAAAAATAAAATGCTAATAAGTAAAAAAAAGAGTCACCTCTGTTTTTCCCTCGGGGAGGACTTTTTCCTCCCCTCCTTACCCAAAGCTGACACCTCTTTCCAGCGGAGGCTGAGTTTGCCTTCACTGGCCAAGCCCCAGCGGCATCTAGCCCCTTTCCCAGGTGGCGTTACTGGGAAGCTGGGCTGAAACTGGGAACTTTGCCCCGCAGGGCTGTGCTTGGGCAGCGTCCTGCCTCTGCTCTTGCTCGCATCTTCCTCTGCTACTCTCCGCCTGAGAGGGCAGCCTGGCCCCTGCCTTCCAGCGGAGCTGATGCACCAGATCGTAAGTAGCAAAAAACAACCTGTGAGAGGGGTTAGAGTGTGTGTACGGGGGAAGGAGGGGGGGTTATAATAATTAGCAATCTCTGTTTTCCTTCCCTCTTTAGCGTTTCAAACCAAACTCCAGTTTTCGGAGGGTTATGTGGTGAATGGCAGATATTCTGCTTTTTTAATTATTATTATTATTGCTAGAGTTCCTGCGGCTTTACAGTGAGGTACAGACTGCATAATTTGCCTCCAGATTGCTTCCATGTGATCTTCGCTGTTTCTCTAGCAGCTGTTCCTGCCGCTCTTTTTATCTCATTTTTCTGCCCTGTTTCTGCCTCCAATTTTCCACCCTTGTGCATTGCTCTTGTCCTGGCTGTAAGGAAAGCTGCATATTCCTAGCTGAATAGTTTTAAGCCAGAAGGCACAGTTAGATCATTTAGACCAGGGAGTGCTAATCATGATGTGAAAATGCAGGAGCTAATTTAAAGCCCAGGGCCAGACCACCCCCTTCTGCTGTTGCTCTGCAGGCAGGGTGCTGCTGTGCAGCAGCTAAGGCCAGAACAGGGTAGCCATAATAAACTAAAAAATTTGGATTGCTTGCCACCAGAGTTTTGGTTAGTGACAATTCACAACACTAAGAGGTAATACAATGCTATGATCATAGTAACAGACAACAACTATTGACATTATCTGGGTCAGTAAGAAGTATATTCCCCCAGCGAGCACTGTTGCTGTTAATACCCCAAGTGCAGAATGGAGAGATAAAAAGACAGACCACCGAGCATCTGATTTTTGGCTTCTACCTTCCTTGCAAGGACATCCCTTGTTTTATGGTTGATGAACAGCACCTGTTTCTGGCTCACCAGCTGCAAGCACTGAGCAAGTGACTATGTTCACACCAGCTGGGAGCTTTTTCTTCCTTGTTTCTCTCCTTCCTCACTTGTCACCTCTCCATTCCTGATCATCTGGATGCCTGGAAGCTCTGGGAGAGAGGGAGGAAAGGGACAAGGTGGACTGGTATGTTGTATATAGTATATTGTATGTGTTTCCTCCAGAGCCATAATGCAAGCTGCAATTAGTATTTTTAATTACATTCTAACATACTGTTGAATATGATTAACCTGTTGTGTGTGGTATATTTTTGTAGAAGGCAGAAAGCATTTATTTTCAGCTAACACCAAAGCAGCAACATACCTCCACACATTACTTGAAAATTTTTGTCCTAATGCTTATAATTCACTTTTATTATATTTAAATAAGTGGCAAAGTGTTTGGGGTTTTGGTTTGGTTTTGCATTGGTGTGGAAATAATTTTTTTCAGTATCTGAAGTTAAGCAAAGAAAACAAGAAAGCAAATTCTTTTGCTGTGTCCGATTACTGACTTTTAGCTTAACTAACAAGAGCTTATTCCAAACTTTTCTGTTGGAGCTGTACCTCTCAACATTTTTAAGAATGAGAAGTTCCTCTGAATTCTGGTGGATTCCCAGAGCAAGTGGTGGTGTTGTCAGTCTTCTGGGGGTGAGGGTGAAACATGAGATGTGCCTGGCTTCAATAAATATTTTGGCCATGGGTATATATTTTTTGAAGTGAAGGTTTTTCTTTTTTCTTCTCTGTAAGGCCTCAAGAAGGATAAACTCTAATCTGCAAATATATTCAACAACTGAAATATTTGGAGGATGGGGGAACTGCCTGGAGCCAAGCCTCAGTGAGGAAGAAGGGTCTAATTTTCTAGCAGTTTCAGGCTTGTAGCTTGCTTTCTTTAAAGCAGAGCTGGAAAAAAAAAAATGGAGTCTGCACAAGGCAACTGGCTAAAAAAACCCTGTATAAGGCTACCTGGGGTTGTTATGAATCCATTTGAGTTAGGTCCACCTAATTCAGCCACTTAACCAAGCCAAAGCTTCTTTTGCTAAATCTCTGCAAGTGACTGTTGAGACAACTGCAGGCTTTGTGGCATTCCTGGCAGGTTGGATGAATTGTATTATAAGTCAATTAAGCCTTCGTTAATGGCTGATAAATTTGGAGAAAGAAGTGGTAGGGCAGTCATGTAGTATCAGCTGCAGAAGACAGTAAGTTTTGGATAAGGTCTACAGACAATTAAAATGGTTTAACTAAGGGGAATGTGTCCACACAAGGTTGGGCTGGCCAGTTCCTGCTGTTTGTAGCTCTGTAGAATTTGGCCTCATTTTGCAGAAATGTTTAGACTGAATTATTATAGAGTCCTATGACTTTTTATGTGGAGGTACTAGGCTGAATAACTGATGCTGTGTACTTCAGGTTGTAAATGAAGTAATAATGTTTTTAATTAGTAATGACATTTGAGAACTCTTCAGTTGAAATTAAGTAGTAACAGCAGCGATAAATTGTGAGACTGTACATACTATCAGCTTGAAAATAACCAGCTCTATTAGACTTTTGGAAATCCACAGTTGTCTCCAGTGATTCTTTGTCTGGGGAGACTTCTGTTGAGAATAACTTAGTATCATCACATATATTCAGTCCCTTTTGTCTGTGCAAAGACTAATCAATCTATAGAATTAGTATTTTAATATTACTTTAGGATTATATGAACCAGAATTTATATAGTGGGAAGGCTTATTAGTGTGAGAACTAAAGGCAATCTTGAAATAAAAAAGGAATGGTTTATTGAGAAGCAGCTCCTTCAAGTCAAGGGCCATGCTCTTCAGGTTATTTGAACTCTTTAGGTAAGAGTCTTAAAATTAGCTTTAATTGAGCTCCTTTAGGCAGCTTAAAAAAAGATGTCTTGTGAAGTGGCTGCTGAGGAAAACATTATGGAGTTTATATCGGATTGTTGTTCTGATTGTGTTTACTGTGAACTGTTAAATTTCAGCTGACTGCCCATTATGGGGAGTCCCATAACTTGTGTTTCTTTACAATACATTTCTTTCTTCCGCTTAAGGTACACAATCATTATTATATTGCACTCTACTTGGAAACATGATTGAATAATAAATCGCCTTGCTTGCAGAAAATGCATGCTCTATTTGTCTGATGCCACCTTCCAAATACTGGCTTCGTCTCAGCAAAATTGATGAGCTTTCTAAGACCTGTGTTCGCTCCCCATGAGTTTATGCACTAATTAATCTTTTACTGTCTTGTTTGTGATTGAGCTCTTGTTCTCTCAAAATAAAACATCTTTTCCTACTCTTGAATCATTTATATGTGGCTTTCTGCCCCCTCTCCCGTTCTTGAACTTCATGTTGAAAATAGTCTGCTTTTGATCACTACACAGTTTGATGCCATCAGCACTTGTGTCTTTGAGGTAAAATCATCTTGCTTGTCCCTCTCTTGTAAAGAGATATAAGGTTTGATGGAGTTCTTTTTTTCCTCCAACATCACACTGGTGACTATGCTCAAGTTGTTGCATGCTATAAGCTTAACTTATTTTCAGGATCGCTGCCTACCAGGAGATGATTGCACCACTACCTTGCACGATCATTGCTGCCATTCTATTCAGGTGAACAGATTTTTGGCTCCTCTCTGCATGTATTTGGTTGTACTTGACAGAATTAAAATTGTGTTGTTTGAATTGACCCACCTTTATTTTCCGAAGCAACCCTGGGCTCAAATGAATCACTTTTCCTAAGGCTTCATTTGCTTTAAGTATTTGTTGTTCCCTTCCTTATGCCCATGTAGGAAATTCAACTCCATTAAAAATCATGTCATCATTGTTCTCTCCTCTCCCCCCCGCCCCATTTTTTTTTTTTAATTGTACCTTGACTGTGAGCCCCACACTGTTCTAAAGTTGTGTCTCTCCCTTTGTAGAATCCCTTAGAGAAGTGGTCCAAGGTGCCAGACTCTTACACAGATATAACTTCTCTGTGAAATCTTGTAGGAGGAGCAGATTTCTTGAACAGAAGGATGTTATAATCTCATAACGCTCTCATTCTCTAGGTACACACTGAGCACAACAGTATCACCTTAGAAAATAATTCTAAGGGAAGTACAGGCACCAAATTTTATAGTTTAGTAGGTTTTTTCAACATCTGATTGCCTATGCCAGGGGTTTCTAACCTGTCCTCTGAAGATCATTGTCAATAAAGCTATAGGAGCTCAACTATGGTGTAAATCCATATTAAGCCTTGTAAATAGAAGTTACATAAATAGTTGCCTGTATTTTCCTAATGTTTTGCACTTACCTGATTCATTAAGCAGATGATGTAAAATCACTTGGTCCTAAAAATCATTTGGCAGCTAGTATTACTATCTTAACTACATACTTATTTAATGTCCTCATGTTTTTAAACAATGAGGTCTGTCTCTCAAGTGGAAGTCTCTGGCTATGCCTTTAACATTATCATTTCCAGAAATAGCTTTCTAGGTAATGCTGAAGAGGTGCATATATATATATATATATATCTCTCTGTATGTACCTATATGCATGTTTTATGTCCTACTTTCTTGCAACCCTATTGCTTTCAAGATTTATCGGTGTTTAGTAACTAAACTTCTTGCACTCTTCCCCCATGTATAGCTGAAAGATGATAACTTTGAGCTCTAAGCATCGTTATTTTATAATGTTCAGTAATGCTACATAACAACTTAGGATAGGAACTTGCAACTCTAAGCAGTAGGTTGCCTGAGATGTAATTTGTCCTTGACCCTATCTTAATCCACAAGCAGGATTATGACAGGGATCAGCAAATATCCAGCACTTAACACCGTGAGAAAACAAAGTGCTAGGATAGGGCTGCAGACATCAGTGAAAGCAGATTTCATAATTTGCCTTTTTTTTTTCTTTTTTTTTCTCTCTCCCCCCCCCCCCCCCCCCCAACATGACAGAAAGCAGTGGGGAGCACTACTCTTGTCCCCAGCTTCAAAAGAAGAATGCCTGAGTAACTGAAGTGGGCTGTTGGGGGCTGCTTATTTCCAGGGTCCTTTAGAGACCTTCTCCCTGCAGCTCTAACTGAATGTATTAGCACTCTGGAAGGATTCCTTTTATCAGTATAATGCCCTGTAACTCTTAGGGGATACAGCATTGGCAAATAGAAAATTCTCCTTTCCTTAAAATGAGTAATCCAAGTATAGAGATGGAAATTGCCCACAGTGCTTCTAAAGCAAGGTTTCACCACAACTCTGTAAATCACTGTTCTAACTTAGTAGTTGGATGTATAAAAAACCCCAGCTGGAACTTTGCTCTTGGGTGATTAAATTCCCATAGCCACTGGTTACTTATTTACAAGCAGGAGTTCACAGTCATGTTTACAGAAACTCCTATGTGTTGTGTTTGCCTGTTAAAGGTGATAGTTACTCTTTCATTCAAAAACATGTTTTTGTGTACAAGATCTTCACACCAAAACTTCAAATCCTGGAATGAATTTCAGGAGCTTTCTCAGTCTGTGCTAGAGAGCTGCTGCTGCCCCATGTCCTGCAAAATTAGTGCATATTGCAATGACAACTTCGTCCAAGTGAAAAATCAATCCAGGATTAGGTTTTAAGACTATCGATCAGCAATACTTACTTGGAGGAACACATAGTTTCAAATGTTCTAGGCATATTTTTATAAAAAAGTATGGTATGCATGTGTAAAAATATAAATTCTGGTTTTTGCAGATATTTAATATAGTTGATGCTGGTATGGGGCCTGGGTGACATCTTAGAATGGTGGTAGAGGAGATGGCTTCAAGTTCAAGTGTTCTTGAGCTGAAGGGGAGAGTTTGTTTTAGGTTTTTCCACTTCCCTTCCAAATATAATTAAAACTGCTTTACTCACTGGAGACAGGATACTCAGAAAATGCCAGAGTGACTTTGGAACATAACCTGAATTTTCATAGAATTTATGAAACTTAGAAATGCAAATTTTTCTCATGTCGTTGAAGTTTTTGATGCATTCTGAAATCTATGTTACTATTATGAGATGAAAATTCCTGGGCCAAATGAATAGATGACAGCCTTCGCTTATGTCCTTGCTTCCTGGGCTGCAGAAAGGCTACTGCAGCCTCTCTGACTAGAGTGATCTGGTTGGTAGAGATGGAAGAAATGGGACCGGTAAAACTCTGTCGTCCTCCTTCCCACTGAAAGTGGGGCTGGGAAATGAAGTTTCCCACTATTTTGTGTTTTATGCTTCGGATCTGCTGCCAGAGCATTCCCATCACTCTCCAACCCTTACAAGTCATGTATTTAAAAAGTTATTTTGTTGTGTTTCAGGAGGTACATCCTAATGGCACTGACTTCATCTTTATGCTGGAATATGTTTGGGTTGAGTGCAGCTATGGACTCTAAACCCAATATACTTCTGTTTCTGGCTGATGATCTTGGCATTGGAGATATAGGTTGTTATGGGAACAATACCATAAGGTAAAAGATCTCTTAGTACAATATATTTAACACTATAGAACACATATCCTGGGTGATTAAGCCTAATTATAAAATAAGAAATGTTCTTAACCTCTTAATCCAAGGCGCTTGTAATTGTGTATTTAAGTACTTGTATATACGCGCATAGGATTGGGGCCTAAGTAAATGGTGTGCAGTGAAAGAAAAAAAAAATCATTTTTGTTTAAGTTCTTTCTGGGAATTCCTCCCATCCCCTCCTCCATGTGCTAATTCTCCAGCCATTTGTTTTAGTATTACAGTTACTGTTTTCTCTCCTTCTCATGCATGAACTTCTTCATTCCTTTTCATGCATAGTTAAGCCTTACTCTATTCACCTCGTGCTTTTCAAGAATCTCTCATCTGCTTGCTCGCCATCTCCTCCAAAACACTCTGATCCAGACTCATGTGGACTGACCCACATAATTTCTTACATGATTATGTGCCTTCAAAACTAGTGATTACGTCCTTTCAAAACTAAAAAGGCAAAGCAGAACTGAATGGGCTTTGGGAGCACATCTTACAAGCCTCAGGTAGACCACAGGCATTTTGTTGGGATGTTCTGGGTGCATCTCCCTCAAATGATGTTGGTGGGGTTGTACAGAGAAATGGGAACGTGCTTGTGGAACTCCCTTGCCGTCCTCTTCTGTTGGTGAAGACAGGAGGAGGCCTCTTTCACTCTTCGTCGTGGTGTAGCCCATTATTCTGGAAGAGCTAGGCTCCCATACAAATGTAACTATGTAAAGATATCACTATAATATGAAATAAATAGCAGGTGTTTAAAAACATGGAACAGCAAGTCTTGGTTCCAAGAGCTTCAGACACCCTGTGAGATTCTCTGGCTCAATGAATTTTGAAATTCAGGGTCTAAATATGCTAGCAAAAGTGATCTGTTGGAAGTATTGGAATAGAAAAATATCAGCCTTAGATAATTCTTTCCATTTCCATTTTATTTTCAAACTAAACAGTACCAAAAATGCCTAGGTTTCTTTCCAGTGTTGCTAAGTGCACTCTATGGCTGTGTCCTAAGAATGGATTCTCCAGTGGCTACAGCCCTCTTGACCTGCTGTATCAAACTTGTTACTACATCAGTCCTGGAGTGTGTAAAGAAGAGATTTTGGGTTCTTTGAGGAAGTGTTCAAAAGCTCTAGTTCTTCTTGGCAATTTATTAAAATAAGTTTCAGATTACCTTGCTTCTATTAAACTTGAAAATGTTTTTTAGGACCCCAAACATTGACCGCCTGGCAAGAGAAGGAGTGAAACTTACTCAGCACATTGCTGCAGCATCGCTTTGCACTCCAAGCAGAGCAGCTTTCCTCACTGGCAGATACCCCATTAGATCAGGTTGGGCCTGTTTTGAACTACAAATTTCTGTGCGTGGTGCTGAGGTGCTACAAGAGCCAATAAATATTGGAACAGGAGAATTCAGCTATTTCCGCAACCTGAGATAGAAAATACACTGCTAGAGGCTCAAACTTTCTATAAGTAACTTCTGAATGGGAACTACTACCTCACCACCTGACAGAGCTTTAGCCTGACTCTGTTGGATGTGGAAGATCTATGGTGAAAATAGGTAGGTATGGAGAAATGCCAACAGCAGTGATATGTCACTTCCATAGAGCGATGCATCCTGGGCCAAACTGATGGAATTCCTCTTCATGGTGATGGTTAGAGGTCAGAGGTGGAAACAGGGCTCTTGAGAGAAACGGGCAAGTTCATTGCCAGCATAGTGCAGAAAGTCACAAAACTCTGGTGAAAATGGAGTGTTGGATCCGTTCCCCACCTGCCTAAGGTGCCCTTTGGAGGACTTTATAGATATCCATCTCTCACCAGGCATTATATAGGAAAATTAGATGCTTACTTTGAGAGCTAAGTGTAAAATTGGTGTGTAAGCTGGGTGAACTGTATCTCACCTAACGTAATACAACATCCCTCTGACGTAGGGAAATGCAACTGTTATCTCTCATTTTAGATGAAAAGCAGAAAGAAGACAATATCACAGTTACTCAGGCAGAAACTGTCACCCCTGATTTATTATCAGTTTGATGGTAAAGCTGGTACCAAGCATTTGTTTTCAAATATCTCTTGACTACCTGAAGTACTCAGACACACTCATGTGACTGCCCACAAGATATGCTTGGGTTTACTTTTTGGGAGGAACTCGGGCTTCAGGTTGAGCTCCTGACGTGGAGGTTGGCAGGAGCAGCCCAGACTCCGCTGGCAGAGAGCGAAAGGCCTGCAGGAATGACCGGAGCTGTTTCTGTCAGGGATGGCATCCAGCAACAGGTACCGGGCACTGCAGTGGAACGCCGGGTCAGGAGGGCTCCCTGCTAACGAAACGACGTTTGCCAGGCTGCTGCAGCAACAAGGCTATACCACTGGACTGATAGGTAAGGGGAAATGTTTTAGCACGACCTTGAAGAATGAACTAGTTGTATGAAGAGAATTTAGGGATTGTGTTTGCCCAAAATGGTCTGTTAGTCATGGATACAAATCCTCTCCAAAAGACTGAAAGTGGTGGGGGGAGCCCTCATATCTGCAAGATGACTAAAAATACTGCAGTCTAAAGAGTTTTATGACCATGGTAATGCCCCAAACCAGGAAGAATTAAAAACTGTCTTATGATTAAATGGGTGAGAATTTACTTTGCCTAAGATTTTTTTCAAAGGTTGGTCCACTGTGAGAGTTTTGTTAATGTAAAGATTGATCCAAACATAACAATGTCTTTAAGTATTTAATCTGCCTTTTGGAGGCAAGAGGCAAAGAAACAAAAGAGGATAGGGGAAGAAAGAAACAAAGTTTGTACCCACAGAGGAGATGAAGAAGCACTAGTGTCTCACAGATGAGGTGGTGAGGTCCCAAAGAGGTGTGATACTGTGGCTGTTTCCTCAGATGAAGCCAAAATGCAAAGGTGTCGGGGAAACACTGTCCCTTCCTCTCTGTGACTTTGATCAGACCTCAACAGTTTTCAGATTCATCATTCTTTTGGCAAATATCTCTAAAATCAACTGGCAAAGTCTCTCTTTTCCCTTCCATTTGCTTTTATTACTGTCAAGTGACAGGCACTGCTGCAGTGGATCCCTTCACGTAAATGGGTAGGTAGGGTAAACACTGTGTCCCTTAAAGCCAGGGGGTTGGGGCCAGCTGTGCCAAATGTGTTGTCACCTCCAAGTGCTAGAAATAGATGTGACTGCATTGAATTATAAGCTAATAAAGTGTAGTGTTCCTGGTTGAGTCTGTAACTATTTGGCAATCACGTAACCCAGCAAACCCGAGGGTCCTTTGATCCAGCACACTTTCTACACAGACAACAGCTTTTGTCTACTTTCTCTATTTTGGGCAGGGATAGAGTAAAAGGTTGGTTTACAGCGTTTTCTCCTTTTCCTATGGAGTAGGGATGTGCCTGAAGAATCACCTTCCTGAGTCTCGTGATCAAGATATCTGTTAACATTGGCCAAAAGTTTACTGGACCTTTCAGTAAATTTGTAACATTATGTTAAAATGAAGCTGCAAGTAAACAACTGAAAGTTAGGAAGGGAATGTATTAAAGCAGCCAGTGAGTTAGAGTACCTTAATTCCCTGATCCTCATTGAAAGGTAATGAAATCCCATCCTTACGTGACCCTTAGCTGAGTGGAGGAGCATCTTGCAAATTTCTCTGTTTATCCCATGATCATTTGGGGATCACCCATTACAGTATGACATTCACCTGATCAGGCACTGGTCTCACCGAGCATCCTTGTGCACGAGGAGAATGTGTTGATACTCTGTTGAAAAATAGTGACTTGTCTAATTCCCAAACAGATGCTCATGATGCTACCTTGGGCTCCTTTTGAATTGTCCACCTTAATGTTCTAATTTCTTTCATGTTTTAAAACCTTCAGGAAAGTGGCATCAAGGTGTAAACTGTGAATCCTTCAATGATCACTGTCACCATCCTCTCAATCATGGGTTTGACTACTTTTATGGTATGCCTTTCACACTTCTGAACAACTGTCAAGAAAACAAACCTCCAGAGCTGGATGTAGCCCTTCAAGCTAAGCTTTGGCTTTACAGTGAGATAATTATCCTTGCTGTGCTCACTCTCACTGCTGGAAAACTGATTGGTTTGATTTCCATCCGCTGGAAGATAATTGCCTGTTTTACTTTTGTGGGTGGCCTTTTCTTCATTTCTTGGTACTCTAGTTACGGCTTTGTGCGGTATTGGAACTGTATCCTGATGAGGAACCACGATGTCGCTGAGCAGCCGATGAGGTTGGAGAGGACTGCCTCCCTCATGCTGAAGGAGGCAGTGTCATTTATCGAAAGGTAAATGATTGTCTGTAGTTTTCTTTAAAGAGGCCAGGATGTTCTGGGCACTCAGAGTATTTTTCTCCAGTAACTATAGCTGTATCTTTAACCACTTTGAAACTCATATCCAAGTTCTCTATTTAGAAACTCAATGCACTTAAATTTTAATTGTAACTGTCTTACATTGGAAGCAGTAAATGAAATGGATTTTGACCAAATGATATATGACCATCTCACTACGCCCTGTAATCTGTAATTACTATATTTGCTCCAAGATTAACCAGCTAATTTTTACACTTCACTCTACAAGCCTCATTTGTGCTCTTTTTCATAAACCCTACAAAACACCTACATAAAATGTGTGATGCACAAAATTATTTCATGTGAAAATCTCAAAACACTTTAAATCTATTTTTATGGATTGAGAAGGAAGCCAAGTAAGATCATTCATTTTCTAGATTCAAGTTCTGCCTGCTCAGCCTTCTGTAATACTGCTATGCATCAGGTGTCTTTCTGTAAAACAGGGAAAGTAACTATTCTTTTCTTAAAGTTTGTGAAAACAAATACACTGAAAATTGTAAGTGGCCATCTTAGAAAAGCCACATGAATATTAAAGTAAACATGAGACTGTATCCAATTGCACTTAATTAAAAAGGCATAAGAGTTAGGTATCCGATTCGTTTAAGCACTGTGCAAATGCTATGCCTGTTTACACACTGGAATTTGAAAATAATCTGGCTGAAAAGGATCTTTCTTTCCTACGTTATATGTAAGAAGAAAACCATCAACTGATCAATGAGGGTGTACTAGATGTGGGTACAGTAGACCCAATGTGTGTGTCTGTGCATGGATAAATATGAAACCTTTAAAAATATTTCAAGTACGCAACAGAAATTATTTTTATTTTTTGTTTGTTTTTAAGAAACAGGCACGGACCATTCCTCCTCTTTGTTTCCTTTTTACATGTTCACACCCCACTCTTTACAACGGCAAAATTTCTTGGGAAGAGCCATCATGGTTTATATGGAGACAATGTAGAAGAAATGGACTGGATGGTGGGTAAGTATCCTTCAGGAAGGATTTGTTTCAGACACATACACCTGTGTATTTTAAAGCAGGAAAACTAATAAAGCCAAAATACCTACAGAAATCTAAGCTATTAAAAACTTCTTATAGGGCATTGCAAAAGATTATCATTGGAACACTACAAATGTGGCTTGATCTTTCAAACTGGCTAATAGGAAACTTGCTGTCTCTTTTCTTAAATTTAAGGCAAAATTCTGGATTCGCTTGAAAAACAAGGGTTGAAAAATCACACGTTCACGTACTTTGCCTCTGATCATGGAGGACACTTGGAGGCTCAGGATGGATCTGCGCAGCTAGGTGGCTGGAATGGTATTTATAAAGGTAGGAAAACCACTATGACTCTACATGAATGTTAGAATCGGAAACATAATGAATTTGCCTGGCTGAAGTTATCGAGGCTGGAATGAGTTGCATTTGTAGCTTGAAATATAGGTGACATACAGAGATGTTTTAATCTTAAAGTCATCTTTTCTTTCAGTAAAGTGCAAGCATTATTACAAATGTCCTTGACAAAGGTATTGTCTAGCTTGATAAACAGAGATAAAACAGAGATTGCCTCTCCCCATCTTTCTAGGTTTGGATGAGTTATATGTCACCTTTTGAGGCCTTCTAAAGTATGTGAAGTCCAATGCAAATGAAGAGTCAAATCTGTTGTATAAGCAGTGTATTACTGCACCTTTTTCTGTACATTCAAATATAACAAGCCAATGAAGACGTTCTTGTTTGCCTCTGAACTGCCATATGTTGATTCATTTTGCTGCAGGTGGAAAAGGAATGGGAGGCTGGGAAGGAGGGATCCGTGTGCCGGGAGTATTTAGGTGGCCAGGAGTGTTACCTGCAGGCACAGTTATTGATGAACCTACGAGTCTTATGGATATTTATCCCACACTTGTTCATCTGGCTGGAGGAACGTTGCCACAGGACAGGTATGGAGGTGTTTTCAACAGGAGAGCTTGATAGGAGAGCTAACTACTAAAAACTTACTGTTTCTTATCATCCTGGGAGATCTGACAAATATTGCTTAGCCTCAAGCCTGGTCTGAGATCTTCAACTAGGGAGCAAACTCTCCCAGATATGCCTAGGATAGGTGTGCTTATGGCAAAGCAGTTATTCCTGCCAAAGACCAGGTGTTAGTTTCAAAGCCAGGTTCAGCCTCATCCAGGAAAGAACTGGTGGCCAAGGTTATTTTGGTACTAACTGCATGACTTATGGACACTTACAAATACTTCCTAAAGTCATTAAAGCCATCCTTGCTCAATGGATTTCTTTCAGTTCCTTTGAAAGTTGTAAATGTAAATAATTATGAGATTGGTATTGATTTCCTGAATAAATTACTTTTTTCTGCTAGACCAAGCTCTAAATATTGTTTACGTATTGCTAAATGGAATGAGTTGACCCAGCTATTAAAAGAAAAAAAATTATCTAGGGATTTAAATATTGGCTTGGCAGTCTGCTAGCTGCTCTAAATCTATGACCAAATTATTCTGTGTGCTGTCTCAAGCACTGGTGCAGCCAATGGAAAGGCAGTGATAAGTATGCAGTTCACTGTCAGGTTTGCTTCCTCCTGAATACACTTCTACCCGTTACATTAGGGTGATCGATGGACGAAACTTGGTGCCTTTACTGCAAGGAAGAGCTCAAAAGTCAGAGCACAAGTTCCTGTTCCACTATTGTGGGTCCTACTTGCATGCAGTACGGTGGCACCAAAAGGACAGTAAGTATAAATGTTCATTCTGTGGTAACTGCAAAACATGAGTTTTCTCCTCTTGATAGCCATCTTGCTAATGGAGAAATTTATTGCGTGATGGGTGTTTTATTGGTACTGATCTCAGATTCTTGAAGTTGTTGTTCCTGACATACCAGTTACTATGGCTAGCTGAATGTGTCTTACAGCAAAAAATATTTGTAAATAACAAACCTGCGGGAAGTGGGATGGAAATACAGGCTGTCTACTACTAGACTGGAAACTTAATGTGGTTTTCTTCATATTTCTAGTGTTTTCCATCTTCAAAGTCAGTACTCCACACAATCTGATTTGTGGTGATGGGGGTGCCAGGGTGTGTGAGAAGAGGTCTCCTTAGTAAATAGCTGTACTCCTATCGCTTGAAGACACTTTCCATTTCCTCTATTGTCTTGTAGTTGTGCCACAAGATTTCTTTCCTGCCAGGTGGAGCCATCTGGAAGGCTCATTATGTGACCCCTGTCTTTCATCCACCTGGTGCTGGGGCTTGTTATGGAAAAGGAATTTGCCCATGTTTTGGGGAAGGCGTGACCCATCACGACCCTCCGTTGCTCTTTGATCTCTCGCGAGACCCTTCTGAAGCCAAACCTCTGTCGCCTGACACCGAGCCCCTCTTTGACACTGTAATAAGGAAGATGGGAAGAGCCATAGAAGAGCATCGCAGGACACTGACTCCAGTCCCAGAGCAGCTCTCCATGTACAACGTGATGTGGAAGCCGTGGCTGCAGCCATGCTGTGGGACATTCCCATTCTGTTGGTGTGATAAGGAAGGTGACACCACACAAAGTCTGTGAGATGGATGTCTACTAACATGTCCTGTGGCACTGAGCCCTCTGCTGACAAAGCTTTTGGAAAATAACTGTTCCCTTTCTCTCTCTGGGAAGCAAGGTGGATGAAAATAAAGAAAAGGAATGTTGATCAGAGATTTTCCCCTTCATTCTTCACCACTAGCCAAAGGTCTAAGGAAATCCTGTCTGGTATGGTAGAGGGCTTGAATGGAGACTGGTTTTGCAGATTTGCATGGAAGAAATGGCTGTAGAGGTATATGCTGAAACTCTGCCTAATTTATGCCTGCTCAAGGAAGACAACTGGAGAACTCTGCAGAGACTCCAGGGTATGGTGCTGAGCAGGCAGCTGCGAGAAATACTAGACTTAGGCAGAACTGTAGATGTTCTGAGCTGTGCCCCTGTAGTCCACAGATGATGGTCGTGCTCTATCCAAATATAGTAGTTTGTGTCATTATTGCTTCCTGTACTTCTCTGTTATCTCTGCAGTAATCATGTTGAGATGTTGAACAACACTTGAGACAGACTGAATCTGATTTAGTGAGGGATCGTCCTTAAGTTGTGAATAGCTTTTTGAAGAGACCTGCAGCTTTAGCTGGGTAACAATAATATATGTCACAAACAGTACGAAGTACAGAATGTTGAAGTCCAGTATAACTCTGCAACAGTTGCAAAAGAGAGAAAAGCATTTTGCTATTCAGAAAGAGGTCCTGGTGCATACTAATTTGGCAAACAGCAATTTTATTGAATATAAGATGCCAATAAACAATGTTTTGGATTAATAGCTTGCACTGTTTCAATGTCAGTTCCAGAAAAACAATGTTCATTTGAGAGTCATATTGGAATTAATGTTCAAAAATATTTGGTAGCAGTACACATAGGTTTACAAACTATAACTTGTAAAAAGGGGTTTTGCCAATACTAGTTAAAAAAAAAAACAAAACACAACACACACACACACTGCCTCGAAAAAAACCCAAACAAACCAAAAATCCTGCAGTGGTGTGATCCTAGCCAGACTTTCTAAGGAGATGTGACTTCACACTGAAGTTAGCAGTGCAATTGCAGAGATTTTTAGGGCTTTGAATTGTATTAACGACTGGGTTTTTTGCAGGAGTGGATGAAGTCAGAGTTTATTATAAGCATGCTGCTAGAACTCTAAAGAACTTGGGGGTTGAAGTGAGTAAATGGAAACAGATTATTTTACTTTGGTTTTTGTCCCCACCCCCCAGCCCACGGAGTACCCCTGCAAATGTTTTACTTGCTCAGCCAGTTTAGTTGATTAATGATTTTCTTCTTATCTCTTAGTCTTTTTTTGTAAGTGTGACATAGAAACAATTTTACAAATTTCTGTTTGTGTCATTTCAATGTTTATGGTTTTCACTACTATAAGTTCACTCTGAAAACTTGTCAAAGGTAGAAGGGACTATACAAATACCAGAGTTTGCTTTTAGTACTCAGACATGTGCAAAAAAACAGATGAAAGTGGCAGTATAAATCACCCTGACTCAAAAAGCAAGGTTTTGCTGGCAGAGAATTTGCCTGTATGCAGCAGTGAGTAAACAGCAGCTTCCTGTGCTCAGGCACAGTGAAAAAACAGTTAGCATAAGAGGAGGAAATACTGCAGGGCTCAAAATGCAGATATAAAAATCATCTCCTTTCTGCTTCATTGTTACAAAGCTCTTTCTCTTAAAAAAAAAAAAAAAAGTTGGTTTAAAACTTAGTTCTATTGAAGATAATAAGTAATCACAGCTGTTACCTCTGTATTGGGTCACTAACACAGTGGTGAGAAACAGGATGCAAGGTCTGTGCTAGCAGAATGCCTCCTCTGCTTCCAGCCAGAGTTTTGTTATCAGGAAAAAATTTAAAGGTGTGGGGGGTTTGGGGTTGGTTGGTCTTTTTGTTTGGTTGGTTTTTTAAGGCATGCCAGCCACAGCATGGGCACATCTTCAGTGGTGATCGTGTGGTGAGAAAGATGTAAACTGTCTAGAAAGGCTGACAACATTTAAAGATCCATCTTTCCCAAGGCATAACATAATCTTTGAGAAATATAATTTTTTCAAGAAAAATCTTTGCATCAGAAGCATCACAAGCTGTTAAGTAATCATACAAAATAAGTACTACAGTCAAATATGTATGAGTAGAAGTAACCCAATTTGAAAACTTATAAAAATAACTGGGTATAGTCATAAGTTCAAGGAGGTCAACAGATAAAAAAACTGCTTCCAACCATGATTATCCCTGCTGTGTATTATACAAATCTGATAGTCTAAGCTGCTTCATCTTTCCACCTCACTGACTCCTACTGACTTCTCTAGAACACAGTGTTAAATTCAGCATTCACTGTATTCAAATAACTTGGAGAACTAAAACGTCAACAAATAGGTGATAGCTCCTCTAAGTAATTGCTTAAGACCTTTCTAAGACCCTTTTGAAGTGTAAAGTGTATTATAACAGACTTAAGTTCTGAAAGAAGGGGGGGAATGCTAAATTTTCAGTCGTTGGGGTTGGGCAAAGAAAGTGCAATTAATATGTTCAGGACAGGTAGGTCTACCTTTCCTGTAAATGCAGCGAAGAAGAAAAGACAATGTGACAGAAGAAAAGGGGGAGGACAAGCTAGTCCTCTTATCCTGCCTGGAAGGCTGGAAAAGTAGGGTGGGAGAAACAAAACCCCAGGGCTCCGAGTACTGTGTTATTTTCTTTTGAGGCACTGAAATAGAGCAGTGACAGGCTTTATACAAATCTGCACAGGATTAACTGGATAGGGAATCTAGCAAAGGCAGTAGCCATGTTGTGCCAGTATTTCAAGAATAAGGACTTTGTTCTCTGCCTGGAATTCATGTAAAACCTGCACGGCAGTTCAGTTTGCTGGTGGTTGCTGGCGGGGATCCCAGGCGGTTTCTGTGCTGGAGACCGGGGGAAGGGAGAGTCAGAGGAAAAGGAGCAAGTCCCAGCCCGCTTCCTCCCACGCGTCTTAGGGGATCAGGACTGCTCAGTGCACGAAGGAGCAAGAGGGATTTCAGAGCAAGAAGAATAATTGAGACGAGGGTTTGTTTTCCACATCGTTAAAAGGGGTTGGCCTTTTTTATTATTCTTGATCACTTATTGTGGTATACTAGCTTACAGAGGGAATTACTATCTGATGTTTTCCTGGATTTCTGTAAGTAACTCTGCTGATTTCTAGAGGCTGATGTTAGATTTATGGATTAAGTCATTTTTTTTCATTTAACAGCTAAGGAAACTGGACAAGGCCTAGGGCCCAGTACTGCGTTCATGACACTCCTAGCGATGTCAGTAAGAGCTCTGCTTTCAGAAGGAATCAGCCCCTAACACAAAAAGGTGAATATGCATATTTAAGTTGTTGTGTGGTTTTGTTTTGTTTTTAAAACAAGTTTGATTTTTTTTTTTCCCGCCCTTCAGTAAGGTTAGTGTTCCTAAAATGGCTTGCAGTAAATCAGGAAGCACTAATTTTAATCATGCTGCTGCCAGTGATATGAACACCCCAATATCTTTAATACTACCACTGCAACTCCCCGGTTCAAAATTCACAGCTTTCCTAAGGGGCTGTACAAAGTCTCTGTCTATGTACGAATGTGCCTGCTGGGACCAGCTGGCTGTGCCGCATGAACTGCGGGGGGAGAAAGCAGAAGGCTGCAGAGCTGTCGTACCAGCTTGGAAAGCTTATCAAGGCCCAAAGGAAATCAAGGTATTTCTTAGATGTCCAGATCTGTCTAGTTCCTTTGCTCCACTACAGCTCACAAGGGCTGTGATGATCCTCAGCTATTCAGCGTAGGCTGCAAATATTTTCATTGCAATAGTTTTGGCTTAATCATGTAACCCAAGCCCTTTAAACACAACGCTGCCTACCAGTTGCTGGGAAGGCAGAGCTCTGCCTCCATTGTTAAAGCAACCTACAGACATTCCCATTATAGGTAAAGACCAGAGCCGTTGCTAGTTCTTCCTTCTCGCCGGTTAATGCCTTCATGCACTTGCCTGATCACCACCTCAGCTCTGTCCTATGGGGCCATAGTTCATCGTGGCTTCGGGAGAACTGCTGTCAGGCTGTGATTCTGAGGCATCACTACCATACGAATAAAAGATTTGAGATCCTCGTAGTCCTTTGCTTCATATAAAAGCAGGCTGTATTACAAAGCATGATATTAGGCTTCTGCATGTGCATTTGCAGTGAGGTCTTGCTTCAAACAGCCAATGCTTTGGGTCAGAGGGATCTTGCTGCTTCCCCATTAATCCCTGACTCAGCCAGTGGGCAGGGAGGATGAGCTCTCAGTACTGCCTTTCAGGATCTTATCAATAGAGAGGGGAAGCGTCATCAACCCTACAGAAAATTCCACAACTAACAGAGATCAAGTTTTTGGGTTTGGTTTGGTTTTTTTTCCTTATTTCCCATATGATCTCAGCCATAGCCAAACAAGCACCTAGATGTTACTTGGAAAAATCATCAACAGACACCAGGTTCTGACTCTCTTTATGCTATTTTCCTGGTCAGAAGAACAGCATCTACAATTTTTTTAACCTGTGGCTCATCCTTTGAAATGCATAGGGCAGGATTATACTCTGCTCTGGCCAGTTTCATATCCCACAGACATTCAAGGTAACTGTAATGCTTATGTACCAAAAAAGGCAGAAAAAAATTCTCTCAGAAAATGCTATATTTTCACACTGGAGAACATGCTGATTTTGGAGAAAAAACCCCCCACAAGTCTTTCATCAGTCAAGATGGAACCTTTCAGTTCTCTGTGTTTAGAAGTGACTTTATATTTACAAACATGCTTTTAGTTGTTATAGAAAGTAAATATTCTTATTGGCTTCAATCTGTTCCTTAATAGAGCTGACATCTTTGTTCTTGTGCTGATTTGAAACAAAGAAGTGTGGAAAAGTAGGGATTTTGCATGGATGGGATATTTCAGATTTTTATCTCTTTTCACAGTGAAGGAATGAATGTCATCTCTAATTTACTTCAGGGTACACCACAAAGATGAGCGTGTATGCCAGTCCCCGATGGAGCTGGTTTGCCATGTACTTCTGCATGACTATTTACCTGATTCCAGTGCAACGTTTTCTGCAGATCCCTTAGCCTGTGGCCATTCATAAGGAAAAGGAGTGGATTTCCCAAGCCATTCTTTGTCCAAAGCGACTAGGTGTGCTCTCTCTTTCAGCAAGTATAGGAAATTGCTTCCACTCATAAAATTTGCCTTGCCAGAAAAAAAAAAATAATTAGAAACCAAAAGGTTATTTCTAGGTTTTTAAAGTCCAGGTTGACAACTAGACTTGGCAGGTAGAAAAACTGGCTTGTTAAATTTATAAATGGCATTAAGCTTTGGAGTCATTTAAGGAAATAATCATAATCATATTTATATTTCTGGACAGTTTTTAGTAACATTCAGACAGAAACACCTCCTCGAATGTACTAGATGGCATCCAAACCTAAGAACATTATAGTCCCTTCAGGACGGCTTTTCTTTGAGGTGTTTTTTGTAGTTTCAAAGCTCACAGTAAAGGTTAATTTCTTTTCCTGGACCTTCAAGATAATTTGAGGTTAAGTAAAAGTGAGATACTAGTTTTAATTATCATTACCTCAGTTGTAAAATAGTGAAACCCTTCCTATCAATGAACACCAACAGTTCTGTGCATGTATTGAGTAATTTGCGCCTTTAACACTTGTTTAAAGCCATGGGCATTTAGCCTTTTTTCCAAACTTACTGGCGGCTGGGAACAGGCCAGATCTGGCAAAACTGGGTGCTGTGCGGCCTGACCTTACCTGTCCTCGGCAGTGGTCTTTCTGCCTTGCAGTGTCAGTTCAGCGGGGCTCTACACGCACGCGTTCGGGAAGGTAGGGACTGTCTAATCAAGCCCTCGTAGTTCAGCCCACCTCTTTTGTAGCCAGCGGTGGGCAGTGGCAATATGATTGCAGTAATGCAGGGCAGTTAATGACCAACCTCACAGACAAGATCACCAGAGATATTGGGCTCTGATTTTTTTTTTTCTTTTTTTTTTTCCACCAGAATTTACGTGACCAACTATGTACCTGTTTCACACAAGGGAAAACCATGAAGTTTACCAGGGAAAACAATGGTAAGAAAAGATATTTGCTGAGGGTCTTTCCTGGCTGTTAAGTGTTGTGATTAAGAAAATGTAAACAGATCTCTCTCTTCCCCCCCCCAACCTCATTGAGAATCGAAGAGCAGCTAATACAGGTTTACATCTATTGGTATTTCAAGGCCTTTTACCCTACTTTTATAGGACATGGAGGTTTAGGAGTATACGTAACATATAGTATAGTACGTTTACTATGCATTTATCATATTGCAGTGTCTATTAATGAACTAGCAGCCAGTAGATATGTTCTAGCATATGTATTTCACTTCAGGTGAACACCTGTAAGCTGCCTCTTGCAAACACCTTCAGCAACTAAGACGTGCTGAGATATTCTTAGGGTCTTCTAGGGTGATAACCAAGTTTAAGCCCATTGCTGCAACCTTCATTTTGCAGATGGTCCCACAGCTGAAGCAGCACTTTCCAGATGCTGTGTGTAGCACTGGGTACAATGGATGCAACAGTCAATCCATGGCCATCATGACCAGCATGCCTCCACACCAACCACCACCACGCTCCTGTCCCACTCGTTCCAGGAGCCTTTAACAGGAGTGTCCTACACCCCCGTACTAAGGGGTACCTCAGGAGACTTGCAAGCATCCAACCGCTCATTCTACTGCAAACATCTGCTGAGATCAGTGCAAACCTCAATAAAGGAATGCACACACAAAATTCCTGTGTGAATAAAAAAAAAAAATAATAATTAGTGGTTTTAGAAAACTCAAGAACTTTTGTAAATATTCTGGAGCTCCATCTGCTGGCAGTATTTGGTAGCTGTTTGCATCTATAAGGAGTCCTCATAAATCTTTAAGAATAATAGTTTAAAGTCTATTCTAAAGCTTAAAAATGTTTTTGTAATATTACCTCTTTACTTTTAATTTCAGGAGCTGCCTAAATATTTGGCTAATTTTATGCTTGTTTCCAAGAACCTGTGTATCAAATCCTTCAAAACCCAATTTTTTATTGATACTGGCTGATGATCTTGGTATTGGAGATATGGGTTGCTATGGCAATGATACAATAAGGTAAGAATGTATTCTACGAAATAAATTGTCCCTTCCTGGTGAACTTCAGTGGAAAAAACACTGATGACACTTAAACTAATCCATTAATAATGAATTTTCTAATATTATCTAGATACACTTCTTTTCAAACCATGTATAAAATAAATGTTCTACGGTAATTCAGACTGGAGTAATAATTATACAGGCATGCTTGAGCAACTTTCTTGGACTTCTAATGCAGTCAGAACTTTGTGAATGTGTCTGTCCGCTGTATTTGTCAGGCATGTGTATAATCTATAAATGTCCACAACTCCAGGGTTGAAATATGAAGGACTAATATCAGCTAACAATTCTAGTAGGTTTCTTATGAAATGACATCTTAGTCTATGTGATATATTTATCCCTAGTGCAGTTTATCAATCTGTATATAGATTGATTGATAGAATGATTGTGTATATATATGCTGTGTTTACTCAACTTATTATAGTCTTGGAAATTGTGCTGTACTGTATCTATTAATGGAACCTTTTTCACTATGCTGCATGAGCTTTTGATGTGGGATAGACCTGAAATACCTTTCCTTTTATTGTTCTTGGTCTTTTTTCTTTTTAGTTATTAATAAAAACACAGGTATCCATGGAAAATTCATTCCTAAGGAGTTAAGGTATCTCAAAAAATATATAACACAGAGCTTTCCTAGTTGAGTTGTAGATAAACAAAGATTTTTGTAAATTTGATAATGATATCCTAGATGAAACTAGGAGGATTGGGATACCATGAACTTCTGTGTAATACATTTTATCAGAGATGGGATTTTTGTCTTTAGGACCCCTAACATTGATGGCCTGGCAAAGGATGGAGTGAGACTTACTCAGCACATTGCTGCAGCTGCTGTCTGTACTCCAAGCAGAGCAGCTTTCCTGACTGGCAGATACCCCATCAGATCAGGTTGGGCCTCTCTCAATGGTTCACTGCAGTTTGTCTAGCCATTATTGCTATTAAAAATCCTCTTAAATCATTTTAAAGATTAGTTAATCTAAGGATTTGGGGTCTCAGTGAGATGGGCAAAAATAAAGGTGACTAGATTTAGTGACTGATTTCTATGGGAAAATCCCCACATAAAGCACATTTAATGTGGCTAAATGACAGCACAGAAATGGATGAAAATCCAAACAGCACAAAGCAGCCAGAGGTAGAAACATGAAGAAAATTGCATAAACACTTTATATTCAGTGGTATTAAGATCACATTAAGTGTAATATTTTTAATATCCTGGCAAACTTTTTCAAAGTGAAATATGTCAGACTGTGGAATAGTTCTCAACAATAATGTTGTTTAAAACATTTAAATCACACAGATTTACTTCAGCTGTGTAAATTAATGATAGAAAACTTCAGCCACTGCATACAGCAGTAATAACCAGTGTAGCTCCTCTGATGTCATTCTGACTTGCTAAAGAAGAAATCTAATCATGAACTGTACATTTCAGAAGTGTGTACCCCTGACTCTGTAAGCCTTTTGTTCTACCAAAAAAAAAAATCTTTCTCCCCGCCCTCCTTTTTTTTAACATTATATCGATAGAGCTTTGGTTGTAAGAGGTTGCCTGATGTCCAAACATCGGCATCTCAGTTCCATTTGTAGACACGCCAGCATAGCTGAGGCATTGGCATTGGACTAGCAGATGGCATGGGACTTGGAGGAGACATCCTTCTAGGGGTCAATCAGAATATCCCAGGGCATACTAAATGGCTTATAAAAAGGCACTAGGCTTAGGCAACTGAGTCCCATTCATTAGAAAGAACAATTTGAGAAGACTGAAAATCTGAAATCTGGCTTGGTTTATTTTAAAGACTGTCACTCCTCTCTAGGCATGGCATCCGGCACTCAACGGCAGGTTCTTTTTTGGAACGGGTGTTCTGGTGGGCTCCCACCAAATGAAACTACTTTCGCCAGAATACTGCAGCAGCAAGGTTATTCTACAGCACTTGTAGGTATGAGACATAGCAACTTGCTGCCTTTTCATTCCTTGTTATTCAAATAAGGCTGCTTCTGTAGGATCAGTTAAACTGGAGTTTCTTGTATGCGTAACTTTCAGAATCAGCAGGGTTTTTTAGAATGTCATCCACAAGCCCCAATGTCAGCATAGGGTATCTAATAAATCCAAAATGAGGATCTATAGAATACATAGGTGTACACTGCAAACAGAAGTAAATGCAAAGGAAAGAATCTTGTTTGCCCAGTAGAGGTTGTGTTAGGAAGAACCAACAGAGATATTCACTGATCCATTAGAACAGGAAAATGTTGTCTGCCAGCTGGTACCCAGACACCACAGTGGTCTTGATTACATCTGGTGGCTAGATTTTCTGTTATTTATGCAGCCTGCTTATTATCACAGTTAAGATCCTAAAAGTGCCTTCATTTTCTGCAAAAGCAACTCTGCAAAAAAGCTGAGATAGTCCCACTGACTTCAGTGGGTTTTGAATCAGAATACATGTTCAAGAAAATCCTACTAACTCTGCTAATTTTGCCTGAACAGCAATTAAAGGATGTGTCTTTCAAGTACCCCCCATTTTTAAACTCTTTTGATGTAGTCAAAGGTTTCGTGTGCTTAATTGTAATTACTGTGATTTTCACACCTCTGCTTAGCTCTGGCACACTGAAGTGTCATTTAGTTCCTAAATTGAAGTGAGTCTTGGTGATGTACCGACTGCACACAAGCCTGTGTAAGGGGATGAACTTTCCCCAGCTCACTGCAGTCTGGTATGGCTTATACTGTAAACTACATTCATATACATGAGCACAGAACTGGTTAGCAGTTCTCAAAAGTTAACTTGTCTAGCTAATGGCCCCTAAGCCCATGGCTATAGACTGTCTGTCCTTCGATGTCAGGATAATTACACTGCTCTGTAATATGACTTCATTAAGGTTATCAGTATATGACATACTCTGATATGTCCAATTGTACTGGATAATTGCAATGGCCTATTTTTGCTACTCATTTTAGGATTGATATAGACACACAGAGCCAGTATGTACACCTTCTTCCCAAAATTTGTTCTTGGACTGTGAAGGTCCGATAGAACTTGTGTGTAAATTAGTTCATAGTTTTGCATTTGGCTGTTTCTTTTGGCACAAGGGTTTTTCCAGTTTCTCCCCATCAGGCTACCTATTAATGAATGGCTACCTTATATGAAGAATAATAAGCACCAACTATTGCAACCCTATTTGTTCTTATTCAGCGAGGCATCCGAGTTGGACCATTGTCCTACGTGGAATTTTAACAGATAGGTGAGGAAAACCAGCTGTTTAAGGCAGATAAAGTGCCAATGCATGATCACTCCCTGACGGTCTGTCCCCATTCCACACCAGCTCCTCCCTTGGCTGCACCTTAACTGAGGAGTGCAGCCAACCTATTAGAAATACAGGCACCAAAGACTAACAATGTTGGATTTAAGATCTTTGTTTTATGTTTCCAGGGAAGTGGCATATGGGTGTGAACTGCAAATCCCGCCATGATCACTGCCACCATCCTTTAAATCATGGCTTTGATTATTTTTACGGCATGCCTTTTACCCTTTTGAATGAGTGTCAAGGCACAGATGACCCTGAACTGGCCAAGTCTTTGCAAGATACTTATTGGCTCTACACACAGGTGATCATCCTTGCTGTGCTTACTCTTTTGATTGGAAAACTTACCAATTTATTCTCAGTAAAATGGAAAATAATCATATGTCTGGCTATCTGTGGTCTCCTGTATTTCATCTCCTGGTTCTCCAGCTATGGCTTCACCAAGTACTGGAACTGTATCCTGATGAGAAACCATGGTATCACTGAACAACCAATGAATCTAGAAAAAACTACTTCTAATATGCTGAAGGAGGCAGTTTCATTCATTGAAAGGTAACCAACAAAAAATTTATTGCATTTCAAGGATTTTAAAAAATAATGTGATTACTGTGTCAGAGACCACTGGGTTAGGCAGCTGGCATGCTGAACTGCCTGTCCTGATGCTGGCCAGCAAATTGTTCTTTTCTGGCATCCCCCTACCTGTCAGCATCCAACTGCTGTCCTTTGTCTTCTACAAAACTTGTCAGCTCATCAGGAAAAGGATGATGATTTTTTTTGTGTGTGTTTATGTTATGTTAACCTGATGCAAAGGGGTCCTGGCCAAGGACTGGGCCTTCTGCCAGTAGGAACAGAAAAATTGTCTTAGCCTGATGAATGGACTGTCATAAGAAGTGTCATATGGAGTTAATATTTTGCAAACAGGGTGATAGTGAGTTTTGTTTTGTTCTCCAAGGGTGTCCTTCATTTAAAATACTATCAGTAGCCTCAACTGGCATTGAACAAGCCACTAAGTCTTTAAAAGTATTCATGTGTTAAGTCTGGGCATATCCCTGAATAAGATTATACTATTCTTGTCAGGGTTTTTTTAAGGGAAATTGGGGGTAAGATAGATACCTTCTGTAAAACTTTGAGCATAGGACATCCTGCCTGGCCTGTGGCTGCAGTGTCATATTTGCCTCTTCCATGAGGATGTCTCAGATGTTCAGTGACATCCATGTTAATTTTAAGCAAGCAAGTCCTATTCTCCTTGCCTCTGAGAGTGTGTCAGTATTTTGGCCGTGAACTTTCTTAGTTATTTATTTGATTTTCTACACATGTCTAGTTTGGATCCAGAAAAAGAAAGGGCCCATTACTATTTTGGTCTTAATACAGAACCAAAATCTTTGAGGGGGTGTTTTAATCCTCTCTGTCTCCCAAAACCTCAAAAATGCAAAGATGTCAAAATCAAGAATTTTTGGTTTAGACCACAATAATAACTTTTATGGAGATAGTCACTACAACACCACTGTTCTATTTCAGGTTGACTGACAGTTTACAGAGAAATAACTATTGTTTTCTTTTATTTCAGAAACAAGCATAGGCCATTTCTTCTCTTTGTTTCCCTTTTACATGTTCACACCCCTCTCATTACCACAGAGAAGTTTCAGGGAAGAAGCAGACATGGCCTGTATGGAGATAATGTAGAGGAAATGGACTGGATGGTGGGTAAGTGGTGGTCTTGAAGAAAATCCATCATTTATTTGAATGTAGAGAAGGAATTAAAGGGGTGGTCACAGAACTCCCTTTTTGCATATGTAAAAAATTAACTTGCCTTGGATATGCAGTTAGCTCCAGAGATTGCCATACCATTACTGCACCTCTTTTTTTTTTTTTTTTTTTTTTCTTTCTTAAGATGAAAGCTCTAACCTTTCTTGTAAGGATTTGTTCTTTTTCTTTTTTAATCACCACACTTCTGTGCTGCAGTGTTAAATGCAGTCAAATAATCAAATGTGTGCTTGATCATGTTGTCAATCAAAATGTATAACATTTCTCCAGCTCTGTCTAGTCTCAGAAGATATAAGTGGTGCTGCTGCTGAATATTACGTTATATGCTGGTTGTTTTATGTACTTGCTCATTTTTGTCAAATAATAATCCTTGGAGCAGAAACCAGAACTTCTTCCTAGCGCAAAGGCCAAGTTTAAAAGTTATGGAGTTTCACTTAATAAATTGTGTGAAGTCACCACATCATGAAGACTCACTTAGGTCTAAATCTAGGTTCCAAGCGCCAGTTAGGTCTTTAAACCTAAGCCTTACTTAGTTGCTCCTTTCTGCTTCAATGGGAGGGAGGGAGATAGCTACTGTTTGTATTTAGTCAAAAGTGAAGACCCTACTGACAAAGTATTCACCTCCTGCCCAGGCCAATATTCAATCCCTGAACCTTTTCTTCTTCCAGTAACCATGTTTACAAAATCGTATTCTGAGAGGAGCCTGATTGCTTTTGATGGGCAGGCTGAGAACTCCTGCAAGATCCAGTTGAACCAGAGGACTCTGCCATGCTCCTCTTCCAAACTTTTGGTACCAGTCACCTTCAGGCACAAGCTGCTATCCAGCTGTGCTCATGTAGAAGTCCGATAGTGTAAGGAACATGCCGTGTATAGGCCAAACAGGATGGCAGCTAGTAAGGACAGAAGTCTCCAGGGTTGGACATCTAAGTAAGAGATTTGGGGTCTAATTCAGAACTAATAAGCCTAGACTCAATCTAAACTCTTTTGGGAGGAAGGTGTCTATTTTTGGTTAAGGTAAATAAGTACTTTGACCAAGGAGACAGAGGAAGTCTGTAAAGGAGAAGAGATTGAGCAGAAGAGCTAATCACTGGCTTATACTTTTTCCTTGTGTACTTCAGCTTTTGCTGCTGCTTCTGTAGCTATGGAAGCTGGTTTTGGTGAATACATTTGATGCATCAGGTAATGAGGACAAGCAATCAAAGATAAATCACATTCTGTATAAATATTTGATGCTATCAGTACTGAAAACATTCCTTATGAAGTTAGGTTTGAATTACAGTCTGTGAAGCTTTTAGCACTGTCATCAGGAGATTTTGGTTAATAGTATGCAGCCTGATCTCGGAGTCCTTGTTCAGTTCCTGGTGAGACACAGCAGTTTTCTATGATTAGGAATCTAGGCAGCATGATTATTTAAGCTTTTCAAGATGTCTGAGGCTACACAATGGAGACAATCCTTGACTCAGAAAATTTACAGCAAAAAGCTGACTGTATTCTGAGTAGCTTGAATAAAAGAATCGTTCATTTAAATTATTTTCCAGTTGGTTTTATTTTTTTATTTTCCTTTTTTATAGACACTACAAACAAATTTTGGACACAGTCAGCAGCTTTATGTTGGGCTTTTATTATTTCTGTAATGCAGGAGTACTCTTTGCATTGCTTGTGGTAGCTCATAACAGAACTCATTCAGGTAAATGGAAAGATTCAGTCTTCACTGAATTTTGAGTCAAGACCTAAAAAAATCTGACTGCATCTGCGGACATAATTATGATTTTTTGCTTTGTTTATAGGCAGGCTTCTGGATGTTATTGACAAAGAAGGCTTGAAAAATAACACATTCATTTATTTTGCATCTGATCATGGAGGATCCTTAGAGGCTCACAGAGGAAATGCTCAGTTGGGTGGATGGAATGGGATCTATAAAGGTAAAATTTTGGTAGTGTCTACATGCATAAGACTTCCTCTTAAAAAGAAAATGACAGAGTAAAATACATCCAGATAGTAAATATAGTCTAAGATATATGCTGGGATGATAATCCTGGATTGTAGGGCTGGAGCAAATTCAGGGCATCAGCTATTCATCTTTCAGCCCCCAGACAGGATCACTTTCACCAAAGCTACCCCTGACAGCTTTATTGTCTAACCTATCCTTAAAGACCTCTAATGATTCCACAGATAATCCAGTTTTGATTGTCTGTCCTACTGGAGAATTTTTCCTGGTACTTACCTTTGATTTCCTTGCTGCAGTTTAAGCAACAGATCTTGCCCTGTTCACCAATCTACAGAGAAGATATTCTTCCTTTCCTCCTTGCAACAGCCTGTTGTTGCAAGGTCATTATGTGTTTCAATGCTATTATGTTCCCCCTCGTTCTTCCTTTCTTTAGACTCCAGTATGGTTGTACCTCCTTCTAGTTCCATGTTGTCTTTAAATATCATAAGTGTACTATCTACTCCATAACTCAAAGCACTGCTTGGAATTGTTGTAGTTTCATAGAATATCTGAAGTGGGAAGGGGCCCATAAGGATCATTGAGTCCAACTCCCTGCTTCTCACAGGACTACCTAAAACTAAACCATATGACTAAAAGCATCATCCAGATGTTCCTTGAACTCTGACAGGCTTGGTGCTGTGACCACTTCCCTGGTGAACATGTTCCAGTGACCGACCACCCTCTCAGTGAAGAACCTTTTCCTAATGTCCAATCTGAACTTCCCCTGACGCAGACCCAGAACACACTGCTTGGAGTCTCACTTGAAACAGCCTTCTGTTTTTCACGGTAGACCATTATCTATGTCAACACTGGCAGATGTCAACACTGGCAGATATCATGATGACTATTTTCTTGATATAGTTTTCCAGTTTGTCATCTATCATATAGAATGAGAGTCTAGAAACATCTATGACTGGCTTGCAACACAGTGTCAAAAGGTCTATGGAAATGAAGATCTATCATATCTCTTGTATGTGCTCCCTCCAGACTGCCAAGCCCCAAAAAGCCACGGTGGCAGCTTGGCACTTACTGTATAATGAAGCCGGAAAACTGCTCCTGTCACTTATTTCCCTACGGAAGAAGATTCAGGTGCCTTGACCTCGCTCAGCATCAAAATGCACATTGTAGTAGTAAGTTACTTGATGAGCCACACAAGCTATGTTTGATACAGCTTGGATCTCATCCAGGAATAATCCTAAATGCTAAATTAGCTTTCAGTTATGGATATGAAGTTTTCATACCAGTAACAGATGCAAAAAGGCCAACAGGCTCACTTGAATAGCTCAGAACCTAACTCAAGGAATTCAATTCTATTAGCCTAACACGAGTATATTAGTAACAGGAGAGTCCAGAGAGGAAACCTGGATGTCACTAGGCAGAGATTTCAGTATGAGAGGGCAATGATGAAATCATGCCTACTTAGAGAGGACACAAGAGGAGATAGAATTTCAATTTAGATATTAATAACAGAAAGGCATTCCCATATATGTCCACATACAGAACAGGGGGCATCCCACTGAAACTAACTAGCAACGACTCAAAAAAGATTAAAAAATTCAGTTTAATTCCTAAGTATCTGTAGAACTCGCTGCTGCTGCTAACAGGATATTATAAACAAGAAGATAAGATAAGCCACGCATATGAATAATGAGAACAGCCACTAGTGCATAACAAAGCATGAGATACCGTTATCTTACATAGCACAAAGATTATTGCACAAGCAGCTGGACTTGCCCTGTTTATAATCCATCACACCACCCTGGCAGCCTTTAAAACTAAGCTCTGGGAACCTTGCCTCTCAGCTGTAACTATGAGAACATCTCCTCCATAGCAAAGTCCAGCATTACTTAGCAAAGCCAACGGCTAGTATAAACCACTGTTCAACTGCTCATTTATTAGCTGAGCTAATAAACTAGCTTCAAGTTTTGTTTGCCAATTTGCCTACAATGCTTTCCAGCAATGACTCCTTGATAGGAGGAATAACAGAGCAAAGGTCATGTAGGTACCTGAGCTTCAACATTCTGCAATTTTTGTTTTCCAACTGGACCCTCAACTTGGAGTTCTGGCTTTAAAACACTTTATTTCATCAATATCCTTGACATCTATAATTCATATCTGTAATTAGTTAATGGTTCTCGCTTTGAAATACTATTCAAAACAATGAATATTTTGACTTGCAAGAGAGCCAATACATGGAGCACAGAATTTAGAAGATGACTAAGGAATGCAAGAGAAACCAAGTTAAGAAAGACTCTTCAGATTACCTCAAGACAAGTTCAACAGAAATGTAGGTGGAAAGTCTTCATCACTGTGGCATATTCAGAGCACTCCCCTATTTACTGCATGGGTTCTGCACCCTTCCATTGGGGACCACCTCAGTGGTTCCCTGGGACTGTAAACTCCTGGAGGGTGATCAAACATTATCCTAATTCCCCTCACTGCTCTCCAGGACTGCAAATCATTTCATAATGTTCCTGTTGCCTCTGATTGTGAACTGTCTGACAACCAAGCTGGCCCTGTGTTAATCCCCCTTCCTCAGACACCAAGTGGGGCTGCAATGTCTATTCCACTGACACCAAGTTAGGTTTTGCTTTTTATTAATAATAGACTTTTTTCTTGGGCTTGTTATTAGGGAATGTGGAGATTATTCTCAGATATGACATTCAATTAACATTATAGGTTAGAATGTCAGAGGGTGGAATTGTTTCTCTTCTGCCAAAAATGCTGCTTAGTAGTGGGTTGCTATATGTGCCACCCAAGAAAGCAGTGTAAAATAAAGAGGTTAATAATACTTATTTTTGAAAGTAGAATTTGCACTGGAGTCATTCTACTGTTCTCCAGGATTTAATGTGTTTTCATTAAAGTTGTTTGAATATTCTAAAAGTTTTAAAACCTTTTATTATATATCCATGATAAACATCTAATATCTTTCATTCTTTTATCTTTTTTGGTACTCTCTCCTCCAACAGGTGGAAAAGGAATGGGAGGCTGGGAAGGAGGGATCCGTGTCCCAGGAATAGTTAGATGGCCAGGAATGTTGCCTGCAGGGACAGTTATCAATGAAATGACAAGCCTTATGGATGTTTTCCCAACAGTGGTTCACCTAGCTGGAGGGGTAGTGCCTCAGGACAGGTACAAAGGTGGCTTCATAAACCATATTTGCTCCTCTTTCTTGATTTGGACAGAAGCTGACTATATATGTCATGCATCCTAACAGCCACAGGTTAAATTCTGGTTTTCTTAACCAGGTAATTCTCTAACTTTCTTTCTGTGTAGCTTTCCCCATCTTGTCTGCTTATATGGAAAAGGCAAAGGAAAACAGTATGCTTTATCAAGGGTTGTTTAGCTAATTCAGTTTTCTAATCACTAAAAGGCATTCCGGTTGATGTGGGACACTGGGATGACTGTAAAAAAACCAAACCAAACCAAAAACCACAAACAAAACCCCCTCTTTTAATCTTACTCTTTATGAAAAATGCACAGATCACAAAGCAGGTTGGTCCTGTTGGAATGCTTGGACAGGCCCTTTCCAAGACTAGGAAGCCAGGTTCTTCATGAGTAGGGAAGGTGGAGCAAATGGCACATGGCCTGCATTTGGCTGCCAGTACCTGAGAAGTCGCTTCCTCAGTAGTAAACTATTTGTAGCATCTACATTAGACTCCTCTAAAGAACACAAGAAAGCGTGGGTGGCTCAGCCATTTGGGCAAAAAGCATAAAAGTACTGGAGGTGTGTAACTAAACCATTAGTCAATGCAGTAAGCGGCATATTTTTGTTTTGTTTTTACAAAGCCTCAAGCTCACAGAGCTATCAGTGACTTTGGTGACATCCATTTTGGGGAGCAAAATTAAAAGCTGTGAACCATGCCTTCACTATGGTTATCACTCCCAGGAAAATTATAGTAATGGTAATTTATCTCCCCAGGCAGGATGTGTGAACTAGCTGTAATTGCAAAAACTGCTAGTAACTGCTAATCATTGGTCTCCACCCATCCACACAATGAAAAATGTCAGGGCTCAATAGCTCAACAGTAGCTTGGTTTAGAAATGACACTTGAAATCTTTAATGCTGCATACGTGGAGAGCGAGTACTGCTCGCACTCCAGCTGCAGACTGACATTTTTAAGCAGTCTGGTGACTCCGGTCCTCTCCATCAGGGTAATCGACGGGCGCACCTTGCTGCCTTTGCTGCAGGGGAGAGTTCAGCACTCCGGGCATGAGTTCATGTTTCACTACTGCGGTGTGTTTCTGCATGCAGTGCGGTGGCACCAAAAGGACAGTGAGTATAACCATCCCCCCTCCTGCAGATCAGATGATGTAATGACCTCTAGCTTCCAAGAGAGTATCACGTAAAAACATACGTATGTGTATCCGGAGTAAGTCTATTGTCTCAAACTCTCGGTTCTTCTGTAAGGTGCAGAAAGCCTTCGTTGTCAGCTGTCCTGCCTTGCCTTGAGATGAAGGGGTTTGCTTCCTGGGTAGCATAGCTTCAAGAAATTTCCCTGTCACTGCAGCATTTCTATTGCTTTTGCTGCAAAAGCATTCAGGATCAGCTTTAGTGCAAGATTGAAGAAAAGGAATTGCACACACAAGGTCTTTATCTTAAGCAGTAGTTCGTTTGTCTTCAATAGCCCTCTCATTTGTTTCTGTTTTTTAGCTGTGGCATTAGACAAGCTGACTGCAGCTGTAATGCTTTCCTGAGCTTTCAACAGGCACCCAATCTTTGCTGATGTCACCCTCCATTACAGTGTAAAAGAGAAACAGGCCAGTGACTGGTAGTTGTGTCCTTATTCCTGCTTGGACTTGGAATGGAGGATGGCATTTGTGTAACCAAACACAGGTGCCTGGGTCTGAGCTTGGTTTACAGTCACCAAAGAGATGCAGATGTTTACAGGGTGTGACTCACCACCTTCTGATTAGCACGTCTGGTCTAGATCAGTCATGCCTGTTTCTCTCCACTGACTAAAAAAGGAGCTGAGACCATATCAGATATAAAAATCACCCTTATATTAACTTGAAGTTAGTTGAGATGAATTGCAACTTCTGTGACTGGATTATGTGATGGTGAGTTGATGAATTCATGGGGATACTGTACTTGGGTTTTTTCGTTCTGCACATGTGGAGAAATGCAGGAGCTGATGGAGTAGGCCATGCCTACTCATCTTCCCATCCTTCAGAAACTTGAATGACCACCTCTAATTTTTGTTTTGCTTTCCCTATCTGTGAAGTGAGAGAATTACAGAGTTCTTGAGACCTCAATTAGATAACAGTTACAAATGCTAGGGCATTCCACCATCAGCAGCTGTTCACACTCAGCTGGTACACTGACAAGGAGCTGGCTCTTCAAAGAGCACTTTGAGTGCTGACCATGGGGTGAGAGAACATTAGGCAGCCCAGCAGGAAATCCTTCTTACGCCACAGTGTTAACTGGGTGATCTTTCTTGTGCCTGTTTTTATTTCCTTTCTGATACAATGACAGTATCAAGTACAGATAGTATCAAGCCAAGAATCTACTTGCTCAGTGAACACTTGAAGACTACAAAACTTACCTGTGCTTGCAAATATTTCAAAATTGACTTCTCTGTTCCCCTAGATACACACAGAGAGGAAAGAATCAGGATAACGGCTGAGAACTTTGCTGTCTGTCTTGTTGGCAACGAATAAATACATACCACTGTTGCAACACCAAACTCTTAGTCATGCTGCCAGTTTAACCTTGAGATCAGGGCCCTTGTTGTCACAGCACGTTCAACAGAAGCAGGGCTCCTGCGCAGAAAGTCACTGCGCTCGGCTGACAGGAACCATGGAGGAAAGAGACTAAGGACTAAATGTGAGGAGATGATGCCAGGTGCTGTGGTGGTATTTTTAGGTTCTTGATCCCTATAGATAAATCTGGGTACTTCATTCAAGGAAAAACAAGTAAGCTATACAAGCCATACAGTACTTGAGGAGCTAATGCCTTCAGGGTGAGATCCAGATCACCCTGTGCAGTGCTCAAAGAGCTATATTGTAGAAAATGCTAAAGTACAAGGGTGTTTCATAAATCCAGCTCTTCCATGGAGTGGAGCACCTTCAAGTCCTCTAGGGAAGGTTTTGTTTTGTTTGGTTTTTTTTCCTCTTGGGACTCCTCATTCTCTCTATCCTCTGGAGCAAAGATGCTGGTAACATTTTGTCCAAGAAATGGTGCTTGGCCCTGGTGTGAGCAGGCGGGCCTGGTCTCGGCAGCTCGGGGCCCTTGCTGCTTCCCCCTGGCTGGGGAGTTGGATGCCCCGATACCACCGCGGCTACGGAACGAGCTGATCCCAGGGTGGAAGCCACACTTGAAGCACGTGCTCCACGCCAACATGTTGGCTGTCTCAACTAATTATTTAATTCCTTTCTCCGTTTGGGCACAACCAAAACGTATCATCTCCGAGTGACATGTAAACCACCACTCTGCATCTTTGCTCTTCCTGGGCCCGTTGTCCCTCACGATTAGTTGAGCCCACCCCATGGCTTCACCCTTTCAGCACTCGGTTTTAGTTAGTTTTGGGTTATCTTCTCCCGCTGTTGCTGCCGCAGCGCCTCTTTTACTATGCCCATTAACGTCATCAAAACACGGAGGCGAACACTGGAGGGCTGCCCGGCGCGGCCCTGCCCTGGTGAGCGCCCGCTGCCGGCGGTGGGCCCCGCGGAGAAGCCCACCACGGCCGCCGGGCCGGGCCGCTCCCGCCCCAGCCGTCCCCCGGCACCGGGCGGGGCCGCCTCCCCTCAGCAGCCGGAGAAGCCGCCGCCAGGGGGCAGCGCGGCACCGCCAACTGCCACAACCGCCGCGGGGCTGCAGGCGGGAAACGAACGCCTCAGAGGAGGCGGAGGTTACGCTCTCAAAAAAAGTGAAGTAAAATAAAGTCTCCCTGGCTTTTCGGCGCAGGTAGCTGCTCCGCTTTTCATTTTCACGTCTCGAGGGGCCCTGTATGAAAAGCCCACCCACAGGTTTGGGGACACAGAAGGAGCATGGCCAGGCCCCTCAGCACCAGGAGCCCTCGCCAGGCCCGGCCAGGTGTAGTGGCTTCATTTCCAAAGCGGTGTCACCATGGGTGCCCACCTGAACCACATCCTGAGCTCCCGGCCAGAGGCTGGAGCTAAAAGCACCATCAGAGACTGACAGGGCCCTAACCCCAGGGAGTGCGGCACATGGCGCCCGCAATAGCCCCCACTTGGCAGAACGGTGAGAGTCACTGCTTTGAACATCTCTCCCCCTGTACCCAATACTCAGCAGACCAGGGAGTTAAGAGACTGGCCATGAGCTGCCACTAAAGATGTGAGACCACAGTTCACTGGACACAGACCAGTGCTAAGCTGGTCCCACCCCAGAACCACCAGTAGCTCCAGGTGCTTGATCACATCTAACCCTGAGCCCATTCGCATCTCCGCATTACCTAAAGTGGAACAGCTGTCAGAAACTTAAACCTCTTATGCCTCTAAATCCACCACTATTCTTGGAGATCTATCTTAATTTCTTTTTAATATGTATATTTTCTGTACAAAGAAAGCCCTGTCTGACTGCAGAGACTCCTGGAAAAAATTCCTACTAGAGGAATTATGCTGCATGTCCCTAGTGAAAGGCTAAATGCATACTCCATCAAGGGATGAGGTTGAAGAACCACTTTTTGGGTTAAAGGACTGCTGCTCTCCTTACCTCCCTCTCAGTTCTTGTTCTCCTAGGTTACAATTTTAGTTCAGATCAGCAGCGTGCTTTTGAAGCAAACCCCTCTTGAGCATACCCACTCATTGTGCTTTGGGTTGCATTGCAGAATGGACTTGGAGATCTTGACTTCAGTGTGAATGAAACTAAACTGTAAAATAGGCTCCAGGATCATACCTAATTAATACATTCTAATTACTAAAAGATGTTGTGGTAGATAGATAGGACCAGACAGGAGTTAGTTAGCCCCCAGTAAAACAGCCCCAGACAAACACAGCATGGTGTATAAGCCATCAATAGCTGTTCTGCTCTACAGATCAGTTTCTAATAGGCCACACTACCTGTAACATAGACACAGGTACAATATGCAGATGCAAGGTGCATTTTGTGTTCCTGTGAAGCCCCAGGAACAGCTAGATCTCCTATGCATGGCTTTCTACAATTTTCCCATCGAAACACAACTGCTCATGGCAAGGGAGTTGAAAACAATGGGATGTTCTGCATATAAAAGACTGGCTAATCAAGTATTACCATATGGTTCAGTTTTCAGCCAAGCCAGAAATTCTGATTCTTTGCTCCAACTGCCATTACTTCTGACTGGGCTGACAGACTTTTTAGAGTCTGTTTTAGCTCATTTACAAGTATATCACGTTCATATTACATATTTATTGTCTGTTTACTTCTATCTATGGGACAGGCTAGATATGAAGCCATTGTGTCTTGATGTCACCCAGGCAGGATCCATCAATTAAGCCCTTCACAGCAGCCAGAAGAATCCTTTGTCTATATGTTAAAGAGTCCTTTCCTCTACCACAGCACAATAAGGCTTATTAGTGACAGTCCATTTCTTTCTGCTCGTTAAACTGATTGATTGTTACCAGATGGGTTTGAGAGATGTTTGGATTGAAGAAGCAGGTTTCCTTTCCCTTGGACATATTACATTAACATGTTGCCCTAAAATTCACACAGATCCTTCAAATTCTGTCAGAGCTACTTCAGTAGCAAATTGCATATCCCTCTTTGCCTCTTGGCGATGACTGAAACCCCTGCTGCTTCCATCACCACTGATTTCTACCACCTTTTTTTTTTTTTTGATCCCTCTGTAACCCAGCTGTCTACTCAGCTCACCAACACAGGTTAATTACAATCATCAGACTCACTGTATCCTTCCAAATGAACTAACAAGGAGCTGGCTCCCTCCCACTCTGCAACTCTAGTAATTAGTTGCAGCTGTGAAAAGTGAGTGTGAAAATTTTGCAGAATCAGAATTCTCCTCAGACACTCTACACTCACTTCTCTGAACTGCCTTGCAGTGTGTAAGTAAGTAAGTTATGAGGGATTCAGCTCAACTATTAATGGAAAAGAATGACTAGTTAGTTTGGTTTTTCTGAACACGGATCACAAATTCCTACGTATAGCTAGGTAAGTCTACCTGTCCATCTCTTATTTTTCTATTAAATGGTCATTTTAGCAGTATCACAATACCACTCTGTCACATCCCAATATCTCAGGACAATGACTCAGGTTTGCTGATTCCCAGGTCAGGATTAAGATGAAATGACACCAGGGATCCTTTAACTCACAAAACTCACCTTTTATTCACTCAGAACAAGAATTGGCATGCCTACCACAAAAACTGGTATGCTCACAACAAAAATTGGCATGAAACCATGTCAGTAAACTGCGTAACATGTGCTAACCATGCATCACCAAACATATAGTACGGGCCTTGCTTATCTGGGGATCAGTTCAGGGAAGACAATAAGGAGAGCCCTCCCATTGAGTCCCGAGGTTCAGAGGGGACCCCCTTGCTTTCTAGACTCCTTCTCAGAGAGGAGCCCAGGGGCAGCTGGATCTGCTCTTAGTCCCAGACTTGGTCAGCAGTTTATGTCTAAAGGGATGAGGTGTAGGGATTATGGAAAAGGGAAAAAGAGAGAGAAGAGTAAGATTTCACTGGTCCTGGCTCCAGCGTTGGTTCAGTCAGCTGAGGGGTCCGGTTCTGGTGGACTTGTGCACCCGGGGCTTCAGTTTGTGTCCTTTTATCATCCTTGCCCCTCCTTTGGGCAGGCACTCGAACTCATTAGGCTAATTAGGTAGCCTTTGGGCCATGGGCTTGGGGGTCTTTTGGGAAGTAGCTTCCCCTTCCCTGCATGGTGATCTTTCGCCATACATGGTGAGCTGCCCTGCTCAGCACCTCAAACCGGGGAGCTGTGCACCCTCCGGCCTGCCCTCCCCCTCCTGTTGCCAATGGGTGCTGATCAGCTCCTTTTCACCACGGGTTCCTTGATGGGCAGAGTTCCTTGTTATGGAGAGTCAGTGGTTAAGCAGAACTTGCCCCACCACAATGTTTGAGACGTTAACTCCTTCAGTCTCTCACACCCTCCAAGTGGCACATAGAGTTTTACAGGGACACAAGTGGCAGACTCCCTCTGCGCTCAAAATATTAGACCTAATCACCCACATAGTGTATATGGCCCTGCATGTACCCAGAGCCCAGGTGTGTCCGTGAGCCACGAAAACCACTGTGAATCCCTGCCAGCTCCCAAAAGAGCCTTTCCCCCATATGTGACAACCATGACATAAGCTTGCCCTACAAATGGCAAAGCAGATCACTTAAAACATGAACCAACCTTTCAGGGACCTCCCCTGACTCCGAATGCCATTAAGCTGTTCCAATGTGCTTCTTCTGTGACAGGTGGCACCGTATGGAAAGCTCATTATGCTACTCCAGTATTCCAACCAGAAGCCTCTGGGGCCTGTTTTGGAAGAGGAATTTGCCCATGTTCTGGGGATGGTGTAACCCATCATGACCCTCCGCTGCTGTTTGATCTCTCACAAGATCCTTCTGAGGCAAATCCTCTATCAGCCGACACTGAACCCTTGTTTGACACTGTAACAAGGAGAATAGGAAAAGCTGTGGAAGAGCATCGCAAGACGCTGACTCCAGTCCCACAACAGCTGTCTCCTTACAATAATATATGGAAGCCGTGGCTGCAGCCATGCTGTGGCACATTCCCGTTCTGTTGGTGTGATGAAGAAAACAACAAAGTACATGGCATGCTTTAATACCAAAATCAAAGTACAGTTAGCTTTAAAACAGCTGATAGTTTTCACATTCATGTGACTACAGTCATACAGAGATATAGGTCAAATTACACTGGAATAACTGAAAGGGCCATGATTGATGCTTTTTATTCAAACTTTTTTCTTACCTGCAGAAATTTAATAAGCCTCTAATTTAAAAAAAAAAAAAATTAAAACTGCTCCAAACATATTCCACCTATGGGTCACCTCTATAATCTATCCCTCAAGTGCATAATTCTGGATCAAATACCCAAATAAATGAAACAAAATTTTTCCTTACTGATATTCAAGGAAATTATGAATGGTAAGAAAGCAAACTTTAATTGCAGCTGTTTGTACGGATAATATGCTCGTTAAGGCAATAAGACTGAACCCAAGAGGGGATCTCCATTCAGGCCTTATCTTTTTAATGAAAAAACCTGTCCTGTATTTAAAAACACAACTGCACATTTAATTTGGAAACATACCAAAACACATTGGCCTCTAAGAAATAAACACCTGTTAATTTACAGCAATTTTTTCCCTCATCTGTACATTCATTTATCTGTCATGTAAGAATTCCCAGGAGAAACTGAACTGACGACTATGTTTTAAAAATTAGGTAGCTAAAGTTATCATCTCAAGTTCAGCAGCAAAGTATCTAGTTATTCTGAAATGCTAAACCGCAGCAATTCCTACTGACATACATTTTCCACATTAAGTCATCTCACTTGCGAGGGCATTGAAAATCATCACCCAGCTGCCTTGACAAGATAGGCCCCAAATTTCATGATCTGCGAGACCAATTCCTAAGCTGCATGTCCCCACTTGAGTGTTAATGCTCCTGATTTCAAAAGAGTGCTATTATGCCCTATGAAAAACGTGCGCTTTTTTTGTGAGACAGCACTTTGTTTTTAGTAGGAAGTATTAAAAAAATTCACTGCACACCCTAATCACTTCAGCGTACAGGTCATCTTCCCCAAGCCAAGGAACTGTCAGCACTCTGTACAGTCATTAGGGAAGGGGAGGGAATTAAAATATCTAATCCTCTCTTGCTGCCCTCAGGTTAAATAAATTCATCTCTCAATATATAATCCTAACCATGCTCTTGTGGGGTTTTGTGTCCAATCCGATTTTTAAGCAGAGGTTCCTGCATTTTCTGCCTCAAAAGTAGATTGTGTGCCAGAGACTCGGATTCAAACTTCTAAGCCTTCCTGAACACTGTGTATTCACTCCTACCACACAGCTAAAGGTCACCAAGATTTTAAAAGCAACAAGAGACAGTAAGAGCAGCACAGCAGGTGCTTCAGGTGACTTGCTTCCTTAAAGCTAGCCACCTTGCAGAACCACACCAGTGCAGCTCTGTTCCAAGGTTGTCCGTGTGTCATTTTTTGCCTTTCAGAAACAGGAGGAGATAAGGCAGCCCACGGCAGTTGATAATCCCAGAGCAGTGCACTGCTCTCTCAGCTCCTGAGCTGCAACAGCAGGTCCCAACCCTTTCACCAGCCTCAGGACAAAACAGTGTGTTGTACCTGGACTATGCACCTTCTGCAGTGTTTTCAGGCAAGCTCCTGATTTACACCCCCGATCTGGTGTGTGATAAGTCGCTGTTATTTTGCTCTAACCAGCACAGGTTGTGATCATGATGCAGCACCAAAAGCAAGTCTCCAAAAAGCTGACCGGGCATTTCTTCAGGTTATTTCCTGTTTTACTTTTCCTCTAAAAGGTCCCCAAGCAAGTTATGTAGAAATTATTCCGCATAAATCAAAGTGCTAATCTGACAATGAGCTGATAGGACACATCAACGTCAGACTTGACAGAAGTATCTAAAAATATATTTGTTCTTACTGTTTGATAGCATTTAAATCCACATCAGCATTGCTAAGAACTTGTCAGAAGTTTTGACATTTTTCTGTGGCTGACAAGCACTGAAACCAGAGCAGCTGCATTTTGCTGGATTCATGCAGAAAGAAAAGAGCATAAAGGACCATGCATTTTAAAGCCAGTTTGGCCGATTCAGAGACGGAGGAGAAATCTTATTGCTCAGTGGGGAACAAAGCTGAAAGCTCTTCTCTAGAGTCGAATCAGTCAGTTCAGTAACATCTACATTGCCAGTTAAGCATGAGGATAAGCTTCTTCTCAGTTCACCTCACTGCCCTCTCCACCTGCCCACCGCATTCATACACAAGAACGTGCCCAGTCACAGACTAGGCCACGATCAGAGCATTTACCAGGGGACGGGAAGGTGTTCGAGCACCCACACAGCATGTAAGCACAGGTCCAAGCTCCTGCTGACAGACTAGGAAGCCCAGTACATCAGCAAAACCCCTGAACTCCATCTCCAAGCACACCGTGAACGCTTTAGACCCAAGTTTAAAGCCAGGCTAAGAGCTAGCAACATGAGCAGAGTGCATTTGGATCGGCTTATACCACATCCATCATGCAAGCCTGCCCTTCACCTCACAGGAAAAAAATATCACACCATATAAAAGTAAATGTTAAACATTTGTGCAACACCTCACTCCCCTGAAAGGTAAATTTGCTAAACTGCCATACAGAGTCAGAAGCTAAGGACTCACATGAATATACATGCTGCCTCCCTGACATCCAAACACAGATAATCTCATCTTGGCTGGCATCTGTGGAAAGCCAGAGGGGTTTTGGGCAGGAAGGGAAGGAAACGGGCCCGGCAACACAGAACTGGCTTTTGTCAAGTAACTGTCAGAGACCTCGACCAGGTGTAAGGAAGCGGGCTCTCCCATAGGAAGAGAGTGCACACAGAGGTAATCTGCAGGGGACAAGGAGAACAACGTAATGGGAAAAATGGGAAATCACCAGATAGGGTGCACCGTGTCTCTTCAAAAACCACGGAGAACAGGAGGGAAGACTATTTTCAGTCCTAAATTCCTTTCACTGTCTAAAGCTAAATGGATCTTAAAAGATGCCAATTTAGAGGAGACAGTGGTAAGCAGGGAAAGGAAGTAAATTATTTTACCCGTTTCCTGCAGATCCTAGCCATGGAGTGGTTGCAGATCTCTTTGTCTGTATACACTCTAACCAGAACATGCAAGCTCTGCACAAGCTATTATTCTGATCTCCTGGGAAATATATATTCCCCATAAAGAAGGTGAACCCAACATCACACTTAAGAGTTGTTCTGGTACACACTTCCACATAAAATGCATTAATAGGAAAAAAGCTGTTACAGAAACTGTTTGCATTTGAATAATACTGAAAGAAATAAACTCTTAAGTCAGTTACTGAGGTTTGTCTGAAAAAATCATCTGTAATGATCTTTTCCAAAATACGTAAGAATAAGAGCTAAATTATATGCTTTCTCCCTTCTTTCCTCATGGTCTTTCCCTTCATAGAAGAGAGAAAGCACCACATAAAAATGGCCTGTTGGGAAGATCTGAGACAACTGGCAAATCTCCAAGCCAGTGTTAACCATAGGAGAATGTGCCTAGACATGGGGAAGCATTACTCTGTAACAAATGAAGTTTGTTTTTACTGAAAGAGCTGTGGCTAAACTGTATAAATATTTGACATTCATGTTGTATGAAGCTTACTTCCATCTAAAGAGCCTGATCATTATTAAATGACACTTGGAATCACTGCATTAGACTGACTCAACAAAGTAATTGTCGAGTCTCACAGTAGTGAGAGAATAAGCTTCTAAGAGACCTCACTTCACTGTGTTTAAATATCAGACAAGTTGCTTTCCTCCCTGCTGGAACCCAAGGGAATGCCAGTGCATGGGTCACAAGATCCCATCATTTGAGGATGCAAAGTAATTGCGTGTATCAAGTAAACTGAGAAAAGCAATTTGAGCTCAAAGTTTATCCAGCTTGAAATTCCTGAGGACTCTGAGTATATCTGAGAAGCATCTACATAAATGACCAAAAAGAAGGAGCAAGTATCAAAAAAAACCCTTTTGCTCACCGCCAGACTGTATGTTAAAAATACACACACACATATATGTAGTGTTGAACTGAATAAAATATTGGAAGATATTTGTAGAACGTTTTGATTGTAATGTTACATCTAAACAACTCTGTAAAAATCAGATTTATTAAAAACAGAGTTTCTCTTTGAATTACCATTCAAAGAGAAATTACCATCTGAATTACTACTGCATTACTAAGATTTTTTTGAAAGCAAGAAAAAATATTTAAAAAAAAAATCCCAACCCCAGATTTCTGAGATAAATGGGGATACTACAGGTTCCAAACAACCCTGGCTTCTGTTCTGCCATTTGTCTAAAAGCTGCAAGTAAAAGGTTTGGAAAGACAAAGAATTTATGGAGGTTTAAAAAAAAAAAGAAAAAGAGAAAGTCTTTAAGTAAAACATAAAACAAGTACCCACCCATCACATGCAATCAGTTGTGTTCCAAGTATTTAACACTATGAGAAGGCTTTGAAAATCGTATTTCTCTAAAATAAAACAAATTGCCTGTTTCTGATGTTACACATCTAAAGGAAAACCACCTATATTTATCATGGTTCAGACCCCTGTACAGTACCACAAGAGGGAATAATCACTTTTCCAAGGCAGTTAACATCATGCCATCCTGAAGTGGGAAAAGTATTAAAATAATCACAAGTTGGAGGCTAGCTCCCTTGGAATTTTAAGGGTTTTTTTCCCCTCCAGTTAGTTGAAGTTGAAAGGGTTCTGACAACAGTCAAAGTAAAATTCAGGAAAAATGCTTGCAATGGTATTTTTTTCCTTTATTCATAGTATGTCATTGTCAGCCTTCTAACAATTAGTTTTTATAATGTTTAAAGTCAATTGTATATCGCTGTTGTTTTTTTTTTTAAACTACCTTTGCTATGATTATGGTATGCTGTTATTACAAGTTGAAAGCTTATACTAGGATGCAACGTATTGCTTGAGTGTCACCCCTTTTAACTGTCAGCACCAAAGCAGCACTTTGCAACGAATATACTGAAACACAGACTACTTCAACAACTAGTATTAACTGACATGTATTTTTGCAGGCTATTTAAGAATTGACTGCTATACATTTAATCTCATTTATAGGGCTGATTAAAAAAAAAAAAAAAAAAATAAACCACAGAAATAAAATCCCAAAGTGATGGAGAGAAAATTGGGGGGAAAAAAAGAATAAAATATATAAAACGTTTTTTTTTCATAGACTGACCTGAATACCTTTATACAAAGGTGAAAATATTCAAGATGTGAATTAAGAAAACAGGCCCATCTCATTTTGTTTTCAAAGTCACAGGAATCAAAACAGTTTAGATCAGCAAAACAACAGAATCAGACCTATTAAGGAATAAATAGGCATGCTGCAGACTTGTTTCTGTTGAACAAGTAGACATTTTCAGGAGCATGCAAACGTAAAGCCACCCATTACTAACCCAGCCTCCCATTCATGGACAGAAACATCAAGGTAAAAAAAAAAAACAAAAACTAAGCATTTTTTCAAATACCAGCCTTACAAAACAACTGATGTGAGCTGACTGAACTGGAGAGACAAAGAAAACTACTTCTTTCCAACAAACAACCCAGTTGGAAAGGTCCTCACAAGACATCAGGCAGTAAAGTGATATTTCAACAACAAGAAGCTCCTTTTCCTGTAGGCTAGGAAAGTGCATTAACCCACATGTCTAAAATTTTCAAGAATTTTCCTTGTGGCACACCCACACTATCTCCTGTTTATACATGAAAAGCACCCAATAAAATTGTTGTATTGCAAATAAAATCACCCTCTAAGTCTAGCTGTGAGTAGCTCGAAGCACATGACAGAAGAATCAGCATGTTTTGTTTTAAACAGAAGCTGTCCTCTTTAAAAAAACAGTCTGCCACACAGCAATAGGTCAGAGTCTGGACTTTGAAAATCCTTACAGCTGCTTCTCAGGTCACGAGGGCTTAAACAATACTGACAAAAACCTCTCAGTCACACACATGCACAGACCAGCTGGTAAAAGATCTTTGGCAGTTCTCATTTTATCAAGCCATTTTTTTTCCCTTTACATTTCATTGAGATTATTATTCTACAGTGCCTTCCAAATTGCCAAAGCAAAAATACGTCTTGTTTAGGGAAGAGTGGTGCCAAACTTAACTTTCTTTAGCCTAAAAATACCTGGGGCTATACCACACTTTAATGTGGAAGAAATTCTAGGTGAAGCTCACCAAGTTGTTTTTTGTTTGGGTTTTGTTTTTTTTCCAAGTCATGTTTTAACTTAGCAAACCTCAACCCTGTCGATCACGGCAACATGCAGCCCATAACAGCCCCCAGACCTGCTTGTGGCCCCAAGATCTCAGAATGATGTCTGTAAGAGCAAAGAATGCTGCCCAAAGCACAGCACTTGTGAATTCTGGAATACTTGTGAATTCTGGATTCACTTACAAGATTTTCCCTTCTCACACCCTGGTGACAACAGTCCTGTGCCAGAATCCACTATGATACTACATTACTTGTAATTAGGTCAACATTTTTTGTGTGAAGACAGTACACAAAAACTCGGACAGGGGTTTTAACCACAGCTATGCTTTTCCATGAAATAAAATAAACCAATTGCAGTTCTGCTAATTCAAGAGATCCTAAAGTTTATAATTATGTATGTCTGTAGAAACAATTATAACTCACACCTGTTATTTCTGCTCAGCAAGTAGGGCTAGTATCTCAAAAGCAATTTAATAAAATTAAAAAAACATATTAAAGTAACTAGTCAGTCACAAATAATACTCCCTGGCACAACAAAAAACCTGTAACTGCATCATCTGATACACACATGACTTCATATATCCCTTCCATTTCTATTTTATTTCCATGACATCAACGTACTACAATTCTTTGCAAAACTTTGTACAATCCACACACAGTAATATTTTACATATTAGCACTTTCAACGTATTCCATGACAGCTCATTTTACTACATTCATTTACTATTTTAAAACCTTTCAGTTACTGATTTCACATCAGTAATTTTTCTCCCATAATCTAATTAATGTGCCCAGTAAGATCTAGTAGTTACTGTAAAAAGTACAGCTGCATGAAGCATGAGTTCACATTGTTGACTACAGTTTTATATAGTCTTCAAAACCAGTTTGAATTATATTAGCAATAATGCTTATAAAACAGAGAACTTTCTCAGAAGTGCACAAATTCACTAAGAAACAGAGATAATCAGTAGATCAAAAGCCACATGAGTAAGAGTACACTGCAGCTACTGTGATCTCCACATAGTGCTGTGCTGGGCCACACGCAGCAAGAGGTAGAACACACCTACCTGTGTTAACTTGCAAAGGTTACCTACACAGGAGAGGCATGCTGTCAAGGGTCCCTTTATGATCAATGGAGAAACTGAGAAGAATCATCTTCTGGCCATCTCTCCGACTTCAGAGACCCTAAACATCTAGCTTGAACTAGAAGCTTGAATTCAGCAGACCCACCAAAGAGATTCCCACTTTAAGAATGCTTAGAATAAATGAGAAATAAAGAACTAGATAAAAATCAGAAATACCCCACAAAAGTAAAAGCAAATCCACTATTGTGAATATTAGAAAGTAATTCTAAAATACTGAAAGATAATTTTTCTTACTCTAAGGGACCTTTTGACTCTTTTGTTCTATTCCTAATTTGTGCAAGTTATTCCCTGCCCCTCCCCATCCTTTTTGATAGAGGAAAAAGAAACAAAAATTCCTTCCCTCCTACCCTGCTTTTTTCTCCACTAGCATCTACGGCAATGCCTCTGATGTAACATTACATCATTGCTTTTTAAACAGAATTCCCAAGTTATTTCATCAGGTATATCTGTATCAAAATTGGTGACATATTAAGACTGAAATGTGTTTCAAGTCCTGGATCAGCACTGCAGAATTCTTATTCTGAGTAGCATTATGAATAACTGTGTCAAATCTGTTATGATATTAGCATGCCTGTCAAGCTTCTTTCTTTCAAAGTGTTTCTTTTTCCTTGTTTGTTAAGCCAAACTTGCTGAGATTAGTCAAATTTGAATACCCAAATTCACGAAGCAATCCCCCATAAGTATCCTTAATATAACGGAGTCTCATCAGTAGATTTTGCTGGAACTACCCTCACAGATTTATTAGTTCCCACACACAGCTATTGTTTAAAAGATCTTCAAAGGGCCTGTTTACTAAAACAAGTGCCAATTGTGTTTTCAGTTGCACTCAAACTGCCTGCAGTATGGGGCCACCATGCTAAACAAGAACGCCTTTGTCAACTGTTTTTTGAAGTACTGTAAACAAATTGATATAAAGCACCAGAAGGTTTACACCATAGTGTCAGCATTTCTTCCTCTGACTGCACAACTCTGAATATGCAAGTAAAGCTAATATTATTTGAAAAAACAAGAGTATCCTATAGCAACGATATAAAAGGTTAACATACATTATCAGTCTATCTTAAGAGTTTTACACTACTCTTCATCACCAGCATGATGAGGCTGAGCAGATTCCTATAAACAGGGAGAACATCCACTAGTGATCTCAGACAAAGCCTGAATTTCCTCTAACCCTAAATATACTTAGACGAAAAAGTTTTGTTGCAGACTCCTATGACGCCAGGATTTAATCTCCTCACTTTTTTCTCATATTGAAGTCTACACTATGGTTGTCCTTGAAAGTGTTAACTTGGTTTCAAGAACAAAGTTGTCATTTAAATAGTTTTATAGCATCTTCTAAAAGGTAAAAGTACTTTTGAAATAATCTCAATTTGTGAAATAATCTCAACTTCCAACATGTTTCACACTCATGACTGTTTTTGCAGAATGCTATGGGGAGGAGCAGGGAATAGTGATAAATATGAGAGGTCAAATGCAGAGGGTACCATTCGTTATACTTCAGAAGGCACAATGGGAGGACAATGAAGATGAAACCCATAATAAAGATGAGGCACACTTAAAAGTTAAAAAACAAGAGTCTCTATCTGTTAATCTTCCCCTAAAATATACAAGGATCCATATCTACCTCTTCAACTTTGGTGTCAAATAAACTATGAAGATAGCCAAGTATTCAAGGATTGCATTTATAGAAGAAACATAGATCATGATGGCCATTACAGTACACTCCATCTTAATGTAAAAATGCATCCAATTTCTTTTTGATGTGTTCAAAAGCATCTTTCCCCATATAGTCCATGCGCCCTTCCTCCCATTTTCTCCGTTCATCTTCTGGACTTGGTTCTTCTGGTTTGAAGTGAATAGACAGCTCTGAAACAGAATGTGCGACCTCATTCTGTGGGAAGAAGCAGAACAGTGAGAAAACAGTCATTTGGTCATTATCATTTCAGTGCTGTGAAGTTAAACCTCGAATGTCAAACTTCTGCTTTGTACAGTCCCAGTTAAAACAATAAAACAAACAGTATTCAAACATTCATTCTTGTTTTGATAATATGATCTCATTATCCCATGCTTTTACTACTTGTCATAGCATCTGTGAATATACCAAACATTTATTTTACTTGTCTTAACTCAGACCTTGGCATACTCAGCAACAACACAATGAGACTATTATAAATACAGCTGGTTTAGAGTAGAGTATCTCCTACAATAAAGTGTAACCATGTATCTGTGCAAATTTTGTCTTCAACAGGCTCTCATGTGAATCTAAGTTCCTAGAATTTTTAGTCACTTGTTTTAGCTGATCTCCAGTGAGGTCAGTATTATTTAGCAGATGTGAGACATTACCTGTATAAATTACTTTAAAAGATTTGACACTATTCACTACACCAATAAGTAGTTCATTTTGAATGATGATCCAAAATTGTGAATCCTGAATCAGGTCAAGTTATCATAGGTACACAAATGCAGGATACGTTATTAGTGATAACTTAAACGACATAAAAGAGAAACTCTGTCCATGACTGACCAATGCCAGTAAAACCAGAACATCCCAACAACTATAACCAGTAATAAAGATGAAATATAAAAAGGACTAATCAAGGCAGCTATTGAAAACCTGCTTTCAGTACTAATCCAAGAGGCTCCAAGCCAAACAACTCATCTTATGTTATGAACAAAATTGCAATCAACCAGAATGGCCTTCCAGTGAAGCCCTCACAAATTCAATATACAGATGTTTCAGAATAGAATGTAAAGGGCAGGAATCAGTGGTTTAAACCACCTTAATCCCCTGGAATAACCATTGCATCTGCCAATTTGGGGCAGATAAGGCACAGGACTTGCTCAAGATCTGTACCTGCAGACCTGGTAAGGTATTTCAAACAGCCAACATGACACTATATGCTTAGGCAACTGCATCCTTCCAGATGTATCTCACCTGGGTCCGACTTTACATGACTTTAAACATGAATAAACACTCTGAAGAGCATGCTTGCTCCCTATTGTGGCAGTGTAAGTTGGCCATATAGTAATAATTCTCTTTACATCATTGAGCCTGTGGTTTTATAAAATGTTACCGGACTTCTAACTAACTTTTGCTGAAGAATAAATCTGAGTTTTAACACCTGTTGGATTTGGTTAGTTGTGCATCCATAACACCTATACATGCAAATATGCAACAATACTTGGTATTTAATTTTCAGGATTTATATACATGTAACTGCAGTAATGCTTGACATTCCTTTCTTTACCATCGGCAACCCTTATCAACAGCTTCGGATGCCATTAACAAGACAGGAATCATCATCTTTTTAGAAATGAAGAATTTTAACTATGGCCCAAACACCCCTGGCTGCACAGTAGCTACAGTTTCACTTACAGTTTTGTTTCTCAATTTTAAAGTATTTCACCACAGTGCTTCACAATCATACAAAAGGCCTCAACAGAAAAATGACTGTGTTGTGTACCTTACAAGTCCTTGACACCCTGTCATCCCCATCAACGCCAAGTCTGGCACTGCTGTCACACTGCCCACAGATAAATGCAGTGCAAGATCACAAAGGAAAGCCTAGGCTCCATGCCTGACTCACTGTACATTCATTTTCCACTTGCTTGGAAACACCACTTCAGCAGGTAAAAAAAAGAAACAAAACAGAACAAAAAAATCCAAATAGCTTTGCTTGTATTAATATTGGAGAGCTAAAATTAACACCATGCATTTATTACTTGGTGGCTAGCACAGGAAAAGATACATTAAAAAAACCTAGAAGCATAACTGATAGAAAGGGATCATACCCCAGTATTGGAAGCAGTTAGGGAATTACATAGCTAAGAGATTCAAGATTTTATTTACACATTGCATTATAATTAGTTGGGACTTCCCAAAATGATGGTGGAAGAAAAAAGACATGCATGCAGTTATCAACAGATGTACAATGCAGAAAGCTACATGTACCAGTTCTGAGGTTTCCTGAAACCTTGGATGAAGCAGGATGAAATACAAGTTGTTCTGAAGGTCTGTCAGGCTGAGAGAGATGGATGTTACAGAACCGCTTTGATCAGCTTCACATACAGGTTGCTAAAATACAGCCACTGAGGTTTTATTAGGAGAGTATTTTTCCATAGTTTCCTTATCATAAGAATTCATACAATACAAATTGATTTCAGTCTTGGGGTAGGGGAAGGCAGTGGATGGGAGGAAAAGGAATGAAACACATTATCACCAAGGACAAAATTCGTCTCACTCAGCTTTAGCTATCAAAATGGCACCGAATCTAAGCTCCTACTACAATCAGTCTAGGATAAGTACCTCCAGAGGGCAGCTCATCTCATCCTAAAATAGGTTCAAGAGTGGCTGTCATTCTTCAGCAACTACAGAAACAGCCTGGAAATCTAGCTTACAGTAGATGCCTACCATTCAAGAGGCTAAACTTCAAATGAGAAAAATCTCATTTTAGGGTAATAGCTTGCTCTATAACTGATGAGCTTTTTATATGCATACAATGAGAACAGAACAATGTATTCCAAAACAAAGGTAAAACATACTGCCTAAAACATCTTGTGCCAAATATTTGCCTTTGCCAGATATCAAAACATAAATGAGTAGACAGACCCCATTCTGAAGTCTTTTCCACCAAAACCAAAACAATCCCACAAGACTACTGAAGTTAAGCAACAAAAAGTGGAATGATGGTGTTCCTAAGTAAGGAGAGAATCAGGCTATTAATTTCTGATTAACATGATCTTCTGATAAACCAATCCTAGCAACTAAAAAAGAAATTTAAATTTAAATGACACTACTTTAAGCGAACATTATGATTATTTTTTTTTACCCCAAACAAACATCTCGAAAATGTGTCCCTATTTGGTTTGAGCATTTCCAATGGAGTCACATGTATGAGGCACACAAGATAAGATTAATTTATTTGCAAAAGATGTGTTAAGGTATAGAGCTGGAAGGTTTGCAATTTTCCTTCAGCCCCTCCACACCCAGGGTGGACGAGAAAGGAAGGAAGACTACAGTTTTACTTTATGGAGTTAACTGTAGTCAAAAGGGATGAAGCACTGAACATAATAAAAACTGCCTTCATCTTACTAGAGAGCAGTCCACAAGTTACAATAGCAGATGACATTAGAACATTAATTTTATTTTCTCCCAATTGTTCCCTGCTGTAGCATGGTTTATCATAAAACACATAATGACTTACAGCCATGAAACATTGTGCTATTATGTCCAACTTAATTCCTGCATAAAATAAGGGGAGTCAGTGCAACAGAAACACCCAAATTTGAGAAGAGTGACAAAAGAACCAGGACCCCTACAGTGAACATCAGTGGATTCTTTTAAGACACTCCTTGTTGCCCACAGAAATTTGGGGAACAGTCTTCCAAGTCAACGCTTCTGGAAAAAATTTCTACAAAGGAGTGATAGAAAGGATTCTAGTTTTAAATATATTAATTCCCAAGAGTATTAATATTCAAAAGATTACTTTAGTAACAGAATTTTTTTTTATATTACACTTTATTAAGTACCTAACAACTTCCAACAAGTAACCTCTTCGTAAAATTCAATGCAATTTTTTCAACCTCCAGACACATCATGCATGTGTGACTAAAGATTAAAGAAAATAGATGCCCTTTAGACTGTTCCTGATGCTAGCAAGAAAATTCAATAGCTACAGCTAAATTGAAGAGGATATAATCTCCCAGATCAGAAGCATAATTAAGAAAATCTCATTTTAGTGTATCATTTTGTTACTGCATATAGTAATATACAACATACTTACAGCTTTGAAAGTGAGCTCCTCAGGAGAACATGTTGTGGGATATATTTCATATGTCTGCTCTGGAAGCACGGGTATTTGCAGCGAATTGGCCACATAAGGACTGACCTTTTTCAATGTAATTTCAACTCCATTGAAAGTATGCTAACAAAAACAAGAACATCTCACCACTGAAATGCAATTTTGCAGGAAATTAGTATCTTATTTAAAACAGTTTCACTTCCTTACAGGGATCTCAGCATTAAAGGAATAAGGTAATAAACTGAAAAAAGTTTGTGGTCCCAGATTCAGAGCATGTTGCAATTTAGATTTTTGCACTCAGAAGTATGCCAGAATCATCAGGAGGTAAATCTAACAGGTATTTCCACCTTCATGCTGCTGCAGCTGAAGTATTTCTTTACTGCCCAATTTCTTAAAAATTAAAGCATGTTAAAAGTATGAGATAAAAAAAACCCTACCCATTCCTTCCTCTGCTTTCCAATTTGTGAAGAGGTTAACAAACCAAATTCCTCTCTAGGGCTTTGATGGTAACTGTCCAACTAATCTTATGGGACTATGCAATTAGTTCAGTGATGGTAATAGTCTAATATTTAAAAAAAAAATTAAGAAAATATTTACATATGCATAAAAGTGATCTTAATTGTCATGTCTCAATACAAAATTAAAAATCATACTTCTACTCATTACTTTATGCTGCTGATCTCCAAGAAATCATCTATTTATCAACAGATTTTTTTATTCTACTCATGGAAACCATGCATTGCTGCACTTCCTTTGAAGAAAAAAAAAAAAGCGTGAAGAGCTCAGTAAGTGCTTGATGACATACGAGTACTGAATATAACATTGTAAATGTATTTAACACTGCCTTCGCAAATCTGATTTATTTGTTATGACCCTCATAAAATAAGTTATAATGCAGTTCTGAAAAGGTAAATTTTACTATACTTCAAGGGCTAGTTTGATGGTCTATATCAAGTTATCTTCAAAAAGTCAAAAGTCCGTTTGTTTCATAGCTAGATTATCACCTTCTCTAATTTGTATCATACTTTGTGCTTAATTTGCAGAATTTATACATACACATTGCCATACAAACTCTTCAGCAATTAAGAAGAGGAAATCTTTGGAAAGCCAATAGTACTAAAAATCCTTCCTAAACTGCTAGTTTAGATGCTTCTAGGAGCAATCTCTGCTACTACCGATCAACAGATACTATGTTTTTTCATGCAATTCCTTCCTCTAGCAAACACATAATTTTCAGAATTTTTGTTGTGATTCCAGCATATTCCCACTAACTCCTTATTAGTTACCTTGCATTCCTCAGATTCTGATTCTTCCATCTTTTGAAGTTTTCCTAACAAAGGCAATATACTTGCACTGTATATATTCCACCAGAGGGCAAGAAATGACAGCTGATGAAAAGATTCAGAGGTGGTGCCATCCTGCATAACTCTCTTTGTTTGAAGGTTATATTTGTAGTTCCAGGGCTTCGTCGCTCCCAAGAAGTGAACAACTTTGGCATCTCTACCAAAACTGCAGAGATTAAACATAGAGGTCTATACATTAAATATATATTTTTTTAGCCTATATGAACTGCTAAAGAAACATGCTTACTCTCGCTGGTGAGGTAATTTTGACATTTTGCAACACCGACACATTCAATATGAGTATATATTTAGTATTTTTTTCTGTCTTATTAGTTAAAGGTATCTCATTTAGCATACAGAAAAAAAAAAGGCTGCATTTCCATTTGCTTCCAGCTGCTGATTCTAGTAAAGTTCATGAAGGAAAATGACAGGCTTATGGAGTACCATTTCTAGTCCTCCTGCATACTCTGTTCACAAATAAATACCACTTCAAACACTGAATCAACAAAATTGATTATTACTGATCCCATATTAAAAATTACTAATAAGTACATCATCCTAAGTTTGCCTTCCATTAAGAGCGGTTTGTGCAACTAGAGCAGTAAATCATGACACTAAATCCAACTTGCCTTCTGCCAGAAGTTTCCTAACTGCATTGTCTGAAGTCATATAATTACTAGCACAAATCTTGTTTCACAGAGAACCTTTAAAAAAAAAAAAAAAAGACAAAAAACCCACAACTGTTTCCCATAGAACTGACTGGAAAAGTAGGGAACAACCTTCAGAGTAAAGCTGTCAGAACCTAATGCTAAAGCAATCTACATCTTTTCAAATCCGATAAAAGCTTCCCTGAAACAACATACAAGACAGTGTAGCCAGCTCTGGGACTCAATCTGTGTCCAGATGCAAGACATTCATATTGTATTTCAGCTTTTACTGCATGATTTTTACATAACACCATTTCTGACTGCTCTAATTTATAATCAACAGAATATGGCATTATTATTCTCTCTTATAATAGAATGTTTGTTAACAAACTACAGAGGTTTACAGTCAGTCAGACATGTTAACTACTTACTGATTGAAAGCAGGAACATAGGTGTATACAGCGCTGCTGCTCAAGTTATAGAGGAAAGGTAAGTGTTTGCCAATATCTGCTGTCGCCCAGTTGCTGAAGAAGCTATTCAACAAGCCTTGATCACCCCCTAAAGAACATAAAAAAACGTATTACCATAATTATGCATACACTCAAATTTACATCAAAATTTCACATCCAAGGATGGGAGTGAGACTGGTGTGTTCATGGGACTGCAACTTGGAGTTGACAATATGGCCATGCGAGCAGGTACAAGTGAATAATACCTGATCCACTCCGATGCAAGTTCAGTGTAAATGAAGTCCTATTGTAATATATGAAGAAAGGAGTAGGAAAGGGGTTTGGTCTCCCTCAGAGCAGAAGACTGAAGATCAGCTGTATTTCTCTCTCCTAAACCAGACAGCAAAATTAAAACTTACTGAGCAAGACTTAGACACAATGTCCCTTCATTGCCCTCTTCTGGGAAGAACTGTCCACAATAACTCAATGGGCCTTAACTACAGTGTAAGAGGCAAAGGTCTGCACCTTAAATTTTTGTGGGGGCACAATTACGTAAAGCCTGGAGAACTCCTGCCTTCCTCTATTCTGCCTGATAACATGGAACCTATGGAAAAACAGCTTACTGAGAAGGAATCGAACATTTTGCACTTCATCCCTTATGCTTTGCCCCTTACCATCAAAGCTGCCATGTTCAGCAGCAAACCGGAGCAGTAGGTTGTAAGTTTTCAAAGAAGGTCGGAATACAAATACACCACTATTAAAGCAGTCAGGCCAGCCAGAATCGGGAGCTGCTGAAAACTCTTCTCGATCAAATAATTCATCAACATTGCAAAGCACCTTAGAGACAGTAGGTAAACACAAAAATTGTTAGAGCAAATGTTTTTCTAGAACACAAGGAGCTAAATCAGTACGAATGGAGTAAATTGCTAGTTTGGCTAAGTATATCGTTTGCAGAGCATAAAAGCAGTGGCAATGCAAAATATGCTAGGGGTCAGAACCTCTATTTTTAATATAATAAAGCAACATTAATTGTGGTTCTCCATGATTTCTCTGATCAAAGTGCAAACCCTGTGAAATTATTCCATGAACCTTGGAGACCCTCCAGAAGGTGCCTTTAAATATTATAACATACCATGAAAACACAAAATTTCCTTCTTTCTTAGCTCACCTTCCCAGAGTCCACTATTCTCAGTAACTGCAACAGAGCTGAATGAAAGCTGGGAATCCAAATAATCTGAGTTAGCAACAGGCTGACTAAAGGGGTAGCAGAAAAACTGTCTCATTACCAGTTTTCTAATGTAAGCTAAGCTCATAAATTTGCTTTGGTTTAGGTTTTTAAGCTTCACAAGGAAGTGGGAAAAGTCAATCAGGCTAAGGCCAAGATCACTTTTAAAGTTGGTAGAAAGACAGCTGTGGAATCACTGAAAGTCTGGACCCCACCCACAACTGAGCCACTGTGAAAAGAAGCAGAAAATTTTTTTAGGAGACAAATTACTTCACTGAATTTAAACCAAAACACAAATATTTGCCTTCCTCCTTTACTTTAATCTAAAGCAGGAAATCATAAGCCTCCCTGCCTCACCCCCTGAGAAGAATAACTTAATTTGGTTTCTAATTCAAATACAATTCTATTAAATTAAAATGCATCCCAGTGTTTTCAAGTGAGCCATGTAAGTGCAGGGGAAGGCTGACATGATTGACCTTGCCAAAATTATGGCCATTTTTATCTCTATACCTCTAAAAAATGAAAAAGAAAAAAGTAATTAATGTTTCCGGGCTTCCCGCCCCACCTCCTTTTTAAAACTGGCCTGCCTTCCTGACCAGAGTAAGTCCAAATGAAAGTATATGAGAGAGATCTATTTTAAACATGTCAGAAGCCCATTTGCATAGAGTGTGTTTGTGATATCTTTTGAAGACAGACCTGAGGCTACTCTCAAAACAGGATTTACTTCTATGCAGATGGCAAAACTCTGAGCATTGCCACAACATGCCAGCTGGAGCTTCTGCAACCTTGTGAGCACCAGCAAATCTGGTCACTTCACAGGCCAGTAGGCTGCCTGACAAGGAAGCATCCCACACCCAGAGTAGCTCCTTAAGACAGACACAAATGTTTCCACAGCTCCTGCTCTACTCACCAAAGTGTCTGCATCCATGAAGACACATTTGCTATAATGAGTAAGAGTCCAACAGTGAAGCTTAGTGAAGGTTACACCCAGTTCTGGCCTCTGCATCAGAGCCAAACGGACTGAGTCAGCACTGTCAAGCGCATCCACCTCAATGACTTCGTCAAATACACTGCGGAGGACAGACCTACCAGAGGAAGCAGTGGAGAGAAAGAAGGCAATTTAAAGAGGTTCATCAGAGTTCACTTCCAGCATAAAAACAGTAATACGCAGCACCACATTTATTATGACAATAACAAAGGCTAGACTGATTGGTTACAATGAGAAGTCAGAAGTGAAAAGTCCTTGTAAACAGACTGCTGAAGTGACAGCTATAAATCAAGCCATAAACCATCACCCCTTCTACAGGGCAAGCACATCTCAAAAGTGACAGGTGCTGTATGGAGGAGAAACCAATCCTTATTTTAGTTACTCAATCTCCTATAGAAACACCAACAGAAGTTAAAGCAGCTTTCATCCTGCACACTTGACTCTAAAGAACAGCACGGAACCGTGTTCTCTGTGCATTGCACAGGATGTGGCATGCACTGTCAGCGCAGTCACTTGCACCTATTATGCCCAAGTAAACACAGCTTCAGAACTCCACATTTTAATACAGGTAATATATACTTGCTCACTACTACAAATTGTCTCAAATGAGACTTTTAGGAAGATATCTTTTCTATACATATCTTCCATGGGAATTTTATAGGTGATACCAAAGTAGGTAATTTTCCTTCAAGACACATGAAAAAAGTCTTTTGAACACAGCTTATTTATTTACATTACACTATTAACTACGAAGTCCCAGATGTTATGCAAATACAGAAAAAGAAAAGCCTGTGCTGATTATCTAGATTTCAGAGATATTAGCTTTTGCCTGACTGATCTTCAAGGGACAGGAGTTAACTGGGAAAGAACTAAGAGTAGGTAAAGATTTTTAGAAGCATAGTTCAGTAGTGTAATTTTTCTTAAATGCTATCCTTGATTAAAAGATATACTATAAAGGGTTTTCCCCCACTGAATGGGGATGAAAAAACTGATGGACTTAGTATCCACCCAGGTGTCAAATGTATACAGTATTCCCTCAGGAAGGTTACAGTGTTCTGACAAAATCCATACTTTAAAAAGGCTGTAAAAACAGATTCCTGTACATCTAATCACAGCAAAAATGGGAAAATACTTTTCTTGAGCCAGATGCATTGCAAATACTTTCACATGGCATACAGAAATCAGGAGCTTGCACACTTCTTAAGCCACAGCAGAATTAAGAGTTTAAGTAACTATGGCATGTCATGTTCCTTTTAACAAGCAGCACTGTCCTCCAAATAACAGGGCTTGAGGTCAATACAGAAGTCTCATTGATGTATTTCTGTAGTGCTTGTAGTGAATTTCATGCAAGTCTGTAGTACCTGTAGAATCACAACCCAAATTGGAAAGTGATTAAAAAAAAAAAAAAAAACAGCAGCAAAGAAAAGAAAAAAAGAATTTCTCATCATGATAGCTGTGCACCAATATTTTAAGATTAGTCTTCCGAAATCAAGCCCCTAAGGTTTTTGGAGAGTTGTTACGTCACATGTTTTTATGTATCTTGCTCTTTCTAACAGCGAATCACTTGGGGGAAAAGAACAGTAGTGCCTTTATCTTGGCTTAAAAGCAGACACCAAAACCCTAGTTCCCAAACTTTCAGCTTATGTTCCCAATTACGGGCTTAAGACAACTTCCAGCCAGAAGCTCTACTTCTGCAAATGAATACTTATTAGGCTTACAATCTTATCATGGATGTTACTTGGGACTTCTCTCAGAAATCACTAGCCAAGGGGGAACTTAATGCTGTTAAATCCACAGGAAGCCTATTAAAATCTTTCATGTTGTTGTTCATTATTCCATAATATCAACCTCCAAAAATACATGAATCCTTACCTCATCCCACTGGAAACCTCTGGTGTAATTAGTACTGCCAATTTTCTAGATGTCATATGGTTCCTCAGCGACTGTCCGAGAACCAGAGCGCCTTGAGAGTACACATCATCGGTAGCAAGGGTCACAAAGGCTTGATCCGTTACTGTGAGCAAATATTCAGAAGAGTCACTTCACAGGTTTAACAAAGGCTCTTTTGACAGGTTTCTTCCTCCTCCAGCTAACCAACAGGCTGCAGTTTATAACAGCCTGCAGTTCCTGTGATAAGCTCTTTTCTCTCCCAAATTCCCCCAGAAGACACAACTGAATGGAAAAGCCAGTGAATGTGACTGCAGAATGTATGTTTCTGAATTTTGTTATTTTTTGTTTGCCTGATTTACATAGTAACAGGTATGAAGTTTTTGGACTAGCCTTAAACAAATAATTCCCTGTGTCTTATTGCCTAAACATAATCTCAGTCAAAAAAGCCTATCTGTAAATATTTAGATTTTACATTTAACTAACATAATATAATACAACCAATAAGGAAAATGTTCCTGTTTATATAGTGCCAAAAGCTAAGGAAAAAAACAGGCTGTTAAGTACTAGCCAGAAACGTCCTTCTTTCCATAACCTCACTGAATCAACCCAACAGGCATTATTATGTGCTCTGTCATCTTTGTACTGGAGTAACTGGTGCTGGCTGAACAAATGTAGAGAAATTGCTACCGAGACTGGTACACCTCCCAGAAGTTAAGGATCCCTACCTCAAGGAACTCCAAGAAAATCAGGAGTGTTCCTCATTGTCAAGAAACACATGGGAAAAAAGTTACAATAGAAACGAAAGAAAGGTACACTCCTGCACAACAGGAGACATAATGTATTTTGTAGAGATACTAGCCTCTGGCAGTATCACCAGGGGCTGCTTCTTCAGCTCTGCCCTCTGACAGAACCACCGTTATCAGGGTTCTCCTGGGGAGAGCCAGAACCTATGATTCAGCAAAGTGAACAGCCTCCTTGGAGCACAAAGACAACCTCAGCATTCTAGGCTGCAGAATTAACCAGAACAAGATGAGCAGGTCACACGGATGAGGGGAATTCCACTGAGGTCTACAGAGCTTCAATAAACACTTGTGTTGGAATACTTGTTTAAAAACACCATCATCTTAAGGGACAAGCAATTATGTTAAATAAATCAAACCAAACAAACAATAACAACAACATAAACACCCTGTCATACAGTTTCCAGGCTCTGTGAGAGACACTACGAAAGAATGTCACAGAACTAGTTGCAGGTCTGAACCCAACAAATGACCTCATGGCTGCCTCAGCCAGGGGCTGCAAAAATGAATGACTTCAAACCTCTAACCTAACATCAAGGTATGCAGTAAAGTATGGTCGGTGCTCCTGACAACTTTCTCAGGTACTAAATATTTCCATTTTTCATGTCCTCCAAATCCAGAACAAAGCACAGACCCACTGGTGTGCTGTCTCCTCCCCCCCTTTTTGCCCTACCTCCCACTTATCTCCAGCCAGACCTGAATTCGAATCAAGCACATACACCTTACATTTGCTGACACTCCAACGGATCCCTGCACCTCAGGAGAATCCCGGTAGTGTTAAACTTGGCCAAAAAAATTGAATCATCCATTAAAACTTAAAACAGTTTGCAGATCCCTCAGCTAAGCAAACTCCAGTAACATTTTTAAACACAATTTCCAGAAGAAGCAAATGAAAAAAGGAGCTTTTAAATCTCCCATTATTGTAACAGCTCAAGCAAGTTATGGCTATTCCAGAAAACGATGAATAAGGAGTTGCTTACATGGAGTGGTTTAAAAGGACAGTTGTGCAAGTAAACTGCTCCTACTACAATCTTCCAAAAGGTTAATCAAATAAATTTAAGCATACATAAAAACCAATACAAAACAAAAAAAACCAAAACACTGAAGGCTACTTTAGCAATAAAATTATTCTCAAAAGACACAAGTCAGCAAAGAAAAACACTTTTGTGTTAGGCAACAAGCATCTTCAGCCAAACAAAGGTAATAAAAGACTACTGAGAGGAACGTGGGAGGCAGGTTAATACAAAAAGCAAACTGTGAAATGAGTGGGAGCTTAAATCTTAAAATACTGTTTTAAATAACAACCACAAAACTGAACACATAATCTTCTTATTGCTTCTGCAAATTCTTTTAGCTACAGAAGCTGAATCTTTACTTAAGTAATATATCTAAAAATACACATGCTACTCATCAAATAGTTCAGCAAGCTGGCATGGCAAATTACCACATCCTACGGACGCTTTCATGCTTTGTACCTCTGGGGCAAAAGTTGTGGTCAGAACTACAAGGAAACAAACTGCCGAACAAATACAGCTTCCAAGAAACTCCTGCTAATACCTCACACAGGAAAGAAACCAATTGCCTGTTTTGAGAATCAGATGTGGGACACGTATTATGGTCTTCTCTAATAGAGTGAATCACTACAGAGATAATTAAATAGATAATCAAACTATTGACTGAAACCATGCAACATTAAAGTATTTCTAGTGCAAAGAGAAGCACATCCTAGCTATTTCAAAATCTTACCGGGCCACCATTAAGGTTCCACAGGCGGTTTAAAATCAAAAGATTTTATCATTACTTGTTCTTTCATCTAATCCCTATTTTCAAGAAAGAGGTGTTACTTATGTCGTTTATCATGTTCTTTGGAACACTGTCCCTATAAGTAAATGTTTTATAACTGAAAACTAAGGATCGGATTTTCATATAAACTTGTGAAAGTAAACTGTTTACCTGAAAATTCCCATTTAACTGAAATCAAGGACAATGCTGCGTTAAATCTAATGTACACAGGGTTTCACTCACTGAGTTTAAGCTGCAAAAGAAAAGCTGATCTTTTAAGTTTGAAAGCCAAAGGTCTAGGTATTTAAGAAATAAAATCCAGTCGCAGCGAATTTTAAGTGTCAAGTGCACCATTATGCATAACTTTCAAGTCTTTGTGCTGAATGACAATAGGATTTTCATGGAAAACACCTAGTGTTAACAATATTTTCAAGCAAATTGTTTTTAAGCTGTGGAACCCTATGGCTAATACCACTGACTCAGTGAATTATGTGAAAAGTAAGTATGTGATCAGAATCACATTAAAACCATGTGACATGAATTTACAAATCTGCTCATTTCTCATCTGGGTTACCACACAACACATGAAGATGCAAATTTAGATATCATTATCATCATAGTTTTGATACCTAACAATAGTTTCTCAGAACAAACCAAGGATTTTCAAGCAAGTAACTTTGGCAAGTTATTTTAGAGCCCACTCAGCAGCTACAGCTAGCAACACAGAAAAGACAGCAGAAGTAATGTGAATCTCTACAGTCAGGGTGATTTTATGTGAAACTTTTTACAGTTTTTTAGCCAAGATCACCAACTTCTGATGCTACTTCCTCACAGCAGTAGTACCTCTGACACTGCCAGAGGAAAAATTCTTCAACTGGCCTGAAAACTAATTCCAGGGCAGCTAAAAGCCTTACTTACAATCCACACCAGCAAGTGGACAGGGTGGTGCTCACTTTGATGTTCAAATTAAAAAGAGAGAGGGAATGAACAAACACCAGGTACCCAATGAGAATCAGGAGTGACTCATAATAACAAGCACTGAATGAACCACATGCACCTGCCAGCTTCAAGACAAGTTTAAGGAGGGTAGGGGCTTTTTCCATAATCCACTAGACATAGCTTCTTAAGCATATTTTGGTCTTTCTTCTGATAGACAGAGAGAGGATAAATGTGCTCTAGCTGTGGCTCCTACAGTAACAACTCAAATTTGCCAAGTCACCCGCTCCAAAATTGCAATAGGAGACAAGAGGTTCATATGCTACAACTTTCCTACAAGCATACTCTAAATAACACATTGCTGCCTTATGCATAAGAGTAGATAAACCAACAGCTAAAAGCCTCCAACAGGCTGGTTAGGGCCCCAGTACGTACTGCCATTCATAATAACCAATGCTGTCTCATTGCTTTCTTAAATTCCTCCCTGGTACCATCTGTTGCTCTTTTGTCACCTCCCCCCTTCTACTTCAGACACAATCCGCAGGACAGGCAGGCTGCAGTCTGGACCTCTGTCCGCTGAGCCCAACGCGCCTTTCTGAAACCCCGAGCGACAATGACATAACACAGCCCCAACTCACATCACGTTTTCTAACAACAATTTTGTTACTCCCCCTCGCACACATAGGTCTCTATGAATCCTCCCCCAGAAGCATGTCTGAGTGAAGATGTGTTAAATTACTACAAAGATAAAGAAAACTACAGGCCTTCTCACTTCCCTGACCTAACACAACCATATCAGAAGCACTTAGAACAAAAAGCTCTGCTCCAGCTGACACCCACAACCTTGAAAGCAGTCAAGAAGTATTTTAAGTAGGTAAAATGAATAATGATGTCAGACAATAACCTATGTCAGACCACTATCAGAAATTATTATGCAAGTTTTCAGCAAGGAGGCAGTTCTTGCCCTAGTAAACAAATGACAGCTGGCAGTTTTAATTCCCATGCTTCCTCGGTCTGGGTCCAATAGTAGAAATATTTACATTGCTGATGAAGGTGGCATAACCAACACTTTACACGGTCCTTTTTATAACAGAATATAAATTGACATTTGATGGCATGCAATATTTCTCTTGGTTTAATGAAGTTCTGCCTGATCCAAAACCAGATTCTCTCTTATTCTTTATTAAACAATAGTCAATTTTAGTAGATGGGATTACGACTGTTATCTTGGAAGACTACACAAAGAGAACTTGTTTCTCATTTTGTGTAGCTTTTACTATATATCTTTCAGTTAAGAACAGTTACATTCTGCTTCAAGACCCTGCAGTTCTGTTATTCAACAGATAGTAAATGATCCTGATGAAAAATCAAATGCAACATTATAATATGCAAATAAGCATAGCACCCAAAACTAGTTCCAAAATAGCAACATACCAGTTTGAAATAAACTAGTAATAATTGCTTAAGCAATCCAGAGACAGCACGGAGGACTTGACAGGTATCAAGTTATATGTTTCCAGTCTTTCCACCTTCCTTTCAAAAAAAAACCACAACAAAGAACCCCACAATCCTCTAATCCTTTAATTTGCAGACTCCCTTTCTACATCTTCCTCCAGCACTGAGGTGCCATATACATAAATTCAAACAGGATCCACTTGGCCCATTGCCCAAGGAAGGTATGTCCTCAACACCCTGCAAACAGTTCAACAAACCCATCTTCGGGGGGCTGCTGCTCAGCTTTTTTCTCGGTCTTGAGACCACGTTCAAGAAACAGAACGGCACCTGCACCCGCCCCGCAGTCGTGGCTTTAAAGGACTTTATCCTCAAGTTCCTCAAGGCTTTAAGCATAAGTGAATAAAACCAGTACCGCTGCTACGTCAGAAGGGACATGAGAAAGGTTTCCCCGAATCCGCCTGAGCCCGAGGGAGCCCACCCCAGCCTGTCGCCCTGCAGATCCGCCAGGAAAACGCAGAGAGGCCTGGGTAGGCCAATCCGTACGTACAAGCAGAACACATAAATGAGTTTAGCTCTCTCATCCCACCGGACAGTTTAAATCCTAATCCGAGGCTGCTAATTACAGCACTCTGCTGATAACTAAACAGCGGAGACCCTCCGCCGCAGCGGGGCGGGAGGAGGGAGCAGGCCCCGGAGGAGCCCGGCCCGCGCCGGCCCCGAGAGGCGGCTGAGCACAAACCAAGCGGGGCGCTGCCAAAGGCGACGGCAGCCCCTCGGGCAGAGGAGCCGCGGTACTCACCGGACATCCTGCGGCAGGAGGGGGCCCGCCGGGCAGGGGCAGGGCTCGGCCCGGACCCAGGCCCAAGCCCGCGGCGCCCACCTCTGCGGCCGCCGCCGCCTCACCTACTCGCGGCGGGGCCGATAAACCGCGAAATGGGATTAGCCTCTTTCCTGCTGAAGGCAGTGGCAGGTGAATTATATTCGCAGGGACTCCTGCGCAGCAGCAGAGAAACGGCATTAGCGGCAGAGACCATTGGGGAGGGTTGGCGCGACCCAGCCCGCCCTCCCCCCGCCTTGCCCGGCGCTGCCTTTACTGCAAGGGGGCCATCCTCCTCTCGCCCCCTGCCCCGCCGCGGGCCCCCTGCCCCGCCGCTGTCCTCCGCGGCGGGGCAGAGCCCGGCGCTCGGCCCCCACGGCCGCCGCCTGACGGGGGCCACGCCGCCGCCCGCTGCTCCGGGCACCCCCACACCCGGCGCCCACCCCTCACGCCCCCACGCGCGGCGGCGGCACGGCGGCGCCCCCTGGCGGCGCGGCGAGGCGCCGCGCTCCCGCTCCACTGGGCGCTGCGCGGCAGCGCCCGCCCGAAGCCCTCCCGTCATGGCGGGGGTGGGGGGTCCCTCGCCTCCCCCCTCTTTTCCCTCCCGTCCCGTCCCCTGCGCCCTGCCCGGGGGCGCTGAGGGAAGGAGAGGGACCCCCTGGCCCCCGCTCCCGCCGTCGTTTCCAGGCTCCCGGGCCGGGCCCTGCGGGGCTGCGCGGTGGCTCGGGCCGGCGTTGAGGAGAAGAGCGATCCCTGTGGGAGGGACGGAGGAGCGCCCGGCCGCGGCGGCCGTGCGGGGAGCTGCGGCCTGCGTGGGCCGGAGGGTCACGGCGGCAGGCTGACAAAACGGGGGGCGTGTGGGCCGCGTCCCGCCACCCGTGCTTCTCCCGCACCCCACGGACTTCGACTGCAACACAGCCTCCCCACCACGCACGCTCCTGTGTGGAACCGGAGAGGAAGAAAGATAAGGTAGGGGAGACTCTGCCACGTAGCCCTTTGAAGAAAGCATCGACGCCTTTGATGGTGGAGATGGCAGACTGCGGAAAAAAGATCGTCGAGCAGGAGTGCAGGGACTCCAGCATGGCTTACGGTGACCCAGATAGGTGGGATTCACGGCCGGTTAAGGGAGTCTGCCCCGTGACGTGTCTGTAGCCACCATAACCCCCACAGGTGGACGCAGTCTGATAACTTGCCACCCAGATAAATAAATAATTGTTTTCAGAGAGCTTGTGCTATTCGGAGTGCTGTATATATCTTCACATATGTATATATAAGGACATGTATTCACACAGAGTATAGGCAAGGTAGTTTAGGCTGACCTGGGTTAGTAGAGGCATCTTTGCATCAAACTGGTCTGTGAACACCAGTAACTGCTTAGCAGAGGACAGCGGTTTAAGACAGTGTGCCACTGAAGAAAATGCACATACCTTTAAAAATTAAACCTTTCTTTGCAACGATTTGCGAGTGATCAGTGTTGCCACTCCAGGCTGCAGCATTTCTTCTCTCACACGCTGGTAGTATCCTAAAGGACCACCGGAGAACATGATGTGATTGCTCCAGTAGTGGCAGAGGTGTTTAAGAAGGAAGGACGTAAATGCATAGGAAATCAAGCTTTATTTATCCTGCAGAAACAAAATTCTCAGGAAATGTGTTCATCATCTGCTTACATAGGGAGATCAACTAAACAATATGCTTATGAGTAGCAAGATCACTATTGTAGATATTTCTGCTGGCAGAGCTCTTTCAATTGGGGCACTTCATAATCAACAAAAGCATTTTCTTGGTAATAAAAGAGATGTCTACATTTAGATGATTTTCTGTTTTACTTGTGTACCAGCAACTTTTTTACAGCATAGAATAGACTTAAAATGTCAGAGCCAGTAATACAAGCTAGAGTTCTGATGGTCTAACAGCCAGTTTATATTCCTTTCTTCCCCTCCAGATTTAAATACATGAGAGCTTACCTACATAAACCCCCAATTATGTGAAATAACAATACAAATTAGTATTAAAATAATGAAATTATTATTGTCATCATAATTATCATTATCACTATCATCATCATACTAGTTAAAAGGGAAATTAACACTGAAAAGTGTGCCTGCACACTGGTATATTGGTCATATGTTGGTGTCATTAGACCAAGGAGCTTCACAAGTTTAAACATTGGGGGAGGGCAGGGTTTACCAATTCAAGTTCATGGTTTTTCCTCAAATTCTCCATAATAAAATCTGCTTTTTGGCTAATAATATTAACACAAGCACTTTCAGCTGAGTCAGAAATTCTTTTGAAAATACTATGAACAAATTTAAATAAATGGTAATAATATTTCAAAATGAAAAATCTTCATAATGCACATAGATCCTTCTCTGGACACTGCTTCTGAAAAAAATTGATTCTTAAGCTGTTTTCTTTTTTTTTCCTTAATGTCTTTAATTTGAAGCATTTCTTTCTCTTCCCTAGCAGGACATAGATGGATTTGTATATAAAAGGTTTCAGCCAGCACGTGTGCCAGAAAGTAACAAAACAAATAAAACATAGACATCTTAGATAAAACACAGTATGTGTTTATTGAAAATTTTCAAGAGAAAGAAGCAAAATATATATTTTCATTGTTAAACAAACAACTGAAGTGGTAACCACAAAACATTTTAACATTTCATTAGTCAAAACTTTATGTCTACCTGGCAAAATATGTATCAATCTGTTTTAACTATTAACATGGGAAATTAGTATTTTTAGAGAAATATCAAGTGTCCTTGGAAACCATATTAAAAATATGTTATAATTCATAAGTTGAAAGTGATAACCACAAAGGTGCTCGTTTGTTTGTGTGTTGTCAAGATGTTTCTGTATTTTAACTGATGTACATTATCGTTTCTCACTTTCAGGATCAAAATAAAGATTATGGTAATCTCCTCAGCAATTGATACATATCCATTTCAAACATAGTTTAGATAGAACAGATTTATTTTATGAAAAGAATACTTTTTCAAATTACGTCTTTCAACAATTTAATAAATACAAAATCATGTTTACCTCCATCTACGTGGAATTTCAGTAAGAAAAAGCATGCTTCACATACAAGAAGATAAAACCACAGATCTCCTCTATGCTTTAAAGAGTTAGCTAAAAGAATACCTTTTCAAATTATGTCTTTCAACAATTTAATGAATACAAAATCATGTTTACCTCCATCTACATGGAATTTCAGTAAGAAAAAGCATGCTTCACATACAAGATGAAGACAAAAACACAGATTTCCTCTATGCTTCAAAGAGTTAGCTAAAATGGCTGTATTGCAGAATTATGTCAGTAAACTACTAGTTTTGCCAGCTTTCATCTGCATTTCATTCATTTGCTAGTATTTTGATTCAGTTAGCTAAATGAAGGCAGAGAGACTGGAAAAGTGTTAGGTTTTGTTGATAGATTTGTCTACATAAAGACATTTAGTAGCACAGCAAGGTTGGACAGGAACAAGGGAAGAAGGTAAAACAGCCTTGCTAGCAAAACAGTATCAACCACACCTCTGCATATGTATGAAGCTTAAAAGTTGGTGTGGCATAGATTTTATACAACCAAGTGTCACAGACTCATTCTAAATTATTCTGAAAACTTTGTACCTATTTTTCCTTTACAGAAATTATGAATAATATAGAAATTATGAATAATATGGTTCTTAAAAAAAAACAGCCTGCCAGATTAATGCCTTTAAAGGGTCCTAGAACAGGACCTAAGTTTTCAAGAAGAGAAACAAAATTTACATCAAATTCCAGTTCCTGAGAAGAGCCAAACACCATTTCAGTAATAAATAAATAAATAAATAAAATCAGCACATGTTCCTCTCATTTTTATGTTTTTAAAACAGTGGTTTGTCAATCTACATATTCTTTTCATGCTGTATTTTAAAATTAAGAATGAATTTTCCATCTATACCTCCTTTCTCTTTTCTAGAATTCAGACATAAATACAAAGTAAAGGCATTAAAATTTTTAATTCTTTATACAACTTCATGTTTTCCTTAAACTTTATGGACGATACAGAAATATACTAAAGAAACCTAACATGTATGAATGGAAACATCAATTTCCTTATTCCTATTCTATCAGAAGGATTAAGTATTTTGGCTAATTTTGAAAACAGGAAAAAAAAAGAACTGTTCAGTGACTCAAATGCTCACAAACCAAAATCTTTCCATTTTTAACTTACATTAAACTTGATTTTTTCGTTGTTTAAAATAAATTGTGAATCAAAATGCGTATCCAATCTTTATGAATGCAGGTCGGATAGTTCAATACAATCCCCGGACATTTTAAGCATGTCTTTGATGACGTAAAGCTCAAGATGCAAGAGTGGCATCAGGTAAAAGAGAGCAGGATTGCAGCGTCTCAACAGAACATTCATTAGAGGAAGATCTTCTTTTGTCAGAATGGTAAAGTAGAAAGAATTTGTCGGACCTGTGGGCTGAATGTCACCAACCAGAGAGGCCTGTGATCAGAGGGCAACTCTTCTTTCAGCGGTTTACACTGTATCCCCAGCTGAAAAATGAAGATTGAACAGTCAGTATTTCCACCAAGGATGCCCTTTGCCAGCTTTTCTGGGCTTTTTTCGCTCCAGTCCTTTTGAGGCAGCGGGTGGGAACCTCGTATCCCCAGAGACATGCAGACAGCCTTCCCCGTTTGTCTCACTCCCCATTTCCAGAAGGCCACGGGATCACTGACCTGATGCTTTAGTTACACAGTGGCCATAGAAACAGAGGAAAACAAGTGACTGTCGGGACCCTGAGGGCACAAACAGCATTCCTGGCCCTGACCACCCTCCCCTGGGGCATCCCGGGCCGTGCTCCGGCTGGATCTCCCCTGTGTGACCCTGCCCAAGCCTTCCCCCCGGCGCCTGGAGAGCAGCGCCGGCCCCGGAGCCCGCCATGGCACCCCCAGGCTGAGGCTTCTGGAGCGCCGGGGGATCCCAGCTCTCTCAGAAATCTCTGTGGAGCTTCTCCACACACTGCCTGCGTTTCGCTCATGTTGTAGTCGTTAGTCCCGTTATGGAACAAATAACATGAATTAGAGGTTTAAGTTGACTTCTATGGCAGCTAAGGGCCAGGGCCGGGCTGTTCCCAAAGAGCTGGGAGCCGAGGGCAGCCGCAGGGGAGCCCGAGCCTTCGCCTCCCCGGTGGCGGGTGCGCAGAGGTGCGGTGATGGCAAACGAGCCCCGCAGACAGGCCAGCCATCTTCATCAGAGGACAAGGCAAGCAGCCCAAGGCCAAGCCAGGAAACCCAGCCGGCCAGCCGGGCTCACAGCCAGGGCCGGTGTGTGGGGATACGGTGCAGGCTGGGGCCAGAGGCCCACCCAGGCCGGAGCTGAAATGGAGGCCCTGGCCAGAGGGTACATGGGTGCCGCAGGCGAGCCTGATCTGGGCCATGCAGGCTGGTTTCCACACACAGAGCCACGGCAGTCAGTCACCTCTGTGGTGGCAGACACCTCACGTCAGGTAATTTCCTTCATAGAGTGACATACGTCCATCTTCTGGGCACGTTTTGGCTTCCTATACTTGTCCTTGATGAAGAACATTAACTACCAGCATCTCTCACAGACCAGTGAGGTTGTTCAGGATGAGATTTTCAAACGCCCTCATCCCTGACCTATTTCTGCCCCCACTGAAATTGTTCATAAAATTCCCATCTACTTCAGCACTAAATCAGCTCCGAAAGTGGGAAACCAGTTTGGTCTTACCATGTGGTTTGAAACAAAGTTTCTTGTTCTTGTAAGCCGAGTAGGCTGCTATGGATCCAACAACTAATATTACAAAAGCAGAAATTATAGGAGATGTAACTCCAGCTATTAATCCTGAATCTGTGGAAAAAGAGAAAGGTTTTTTTCAGAGGCACTGAAATGGTTTGACTTAAGCATTTTATCTACTAAGGCGTGCTTTTGCCAAACTATGAGAATTGTTTGGTGAAACATTGGAAATTCATTAAATAGAATTAAGCAGAAGACTAGAAATTATATTACATTACAGCTGGTGTGAAAATGATGTCTTAAAGCCTAATTTCATATATGTACTACTTTTATAAGGCTAATATTTTCTTACTATTTTATGATGATAAGAAACAAATTATAGAGTAAATTATTTACTATACCCGTGTTTGCTCCTTGATTGAAATGATGCTCATCCTCTCCTGGAATAGAGGGTGAAGTTTCATCAAGAAATGTTTTTCATCTTGTTTTGAGAACAAAGTCTTTACTCAACAAAGTGTGATTTTGTACAGAAGGTGAAAGGGGGCTGCTCAGCGGAACTGTGAGAGAGGAGCTCCCCTTCCAGTCCTGACCAACAGCTGTGCTGGCTGGAGAAGTAACCCATCCATCCTCCTGACACTTTGGTTTTGGAAAAGAATATTATCTTCAAAAAAAAGGATAATACTTAGAAGTGTACATCAAGCTGACTTCACAGGGAGTAGGAGGCCAGTATACTCTGGCTATTCTCTACTGCCGGACAATCAGATGATTTATCAGTAATTTAAGTCAAGATCATAGGCCCAATGCATCTACTTTCAGTTCTCGGCAGAAGGCCCTTGCTTTGGGACTGTCCTGGCTGAATACAAAGGGATAAATCCCACAGGGTTCTGACATATGCCAGAACACTACAAAATGTTTAGGAATATGTTTCAAGTTTGAGCTTCAGGCTCAAAGCCATGGTTTGTGGAGAAGGATAACTAATCTAAGTAAAAATAGCAGTCTTGTCCAATACCTTCAGTGACAAACAGATTACCGCTAAAGCAAAACCAGCCAGCTCCGAGTTACAAGTTACAAGCTGCAAGGAGAATTGGCAAATACCTGGTATGTGTGGTGGCAAAATCTTCCCATCAAAGAGATCTGAGTCATCAAAACCTCCTGCAAGACAAAGATTAGGATTTCTGTTGCAAAATTATCTGAACAATGGTAACCTCTTCAGCTCCCTTGTCCAGTCTTTTTGTAGTGTTCTAGGAGGGGTGAGGGCCCTTTGAAATCCCAGCTTTGACATGGTGGATGGGTCAGGTGTCCTACACTGAATGGTTAGCTATTCAAATTCACCTGGAAGATGGAGTACTGAAATTGTTGGGGTCTACCCATTCTGCATCTGTATTGGCACCTGTAGGATGTGTGGGCTTGGGCTCTCAGTAGCACAAATCCTTATATAATTTGGACATCTCAAATCCCAGTGGTTCCTCGAGCAGGAAGTCAGTGGGTCTTTTCCAGGAAAGACTCCAGGAGGACCTGTCCACGGCTCATTACTACAATCATACCAGAAGTAAATATGGGATACATGGTGGTAGCTGGGATAGATGTGCCACTTCCATTTTATTTAAGTGGGTGTCTGGGACCACACTCAGAAGCAATACAGTCCTACATCCATCTCCCCAGTCCCACCTGTTGTATGCCCCAGGGCCATCTCAGATGCACTTTTCAGTATGGATTTGAACATAGGCTTATCCACGCCCTGTGGCTAGCAGTCAGATTTGAACCTTAGCATGATTCAGTGTACACATACCCAAAATGAAAAGGCAAACAAGCTGAGTGTTAGTCTCATGCCACGTAGGAGTCAACATCCCACATTTTGGGCAGACAGAAAAGCTTTATGGTAAGGACATTAAAACTCAGAAAATCCCAAACACTGGGTCAAGAACAGTGATTACAAAAGGGAGATGGAGTGGAGGGATGATAAAAACTATCAATAAAGAAATAAGAGAGTAAACTATTCAAAATATCTCCTCTGAACAGCTCATAGTGCTAGATTTTCTTAGGAGAAAGTATTCTTACCGGAATTACTATGGCTTCCCGGTCGTGGTGGAAGAGGTGGATATAAAGGTTTTCTTGGGATGTCACCTATTGATAATTACTATTGTTAGATGATTGGACAGACAACACTGAGAGCTGTAAATAAAGAGCACGATGACCTGGATTTTTTACCTATTTCTAATTTGTCCTCCAATGAATTAAGAAAAGGACCTTGTCACTAGTTAAAAAGTCTCAAGCACTATATCAACAAATAACTAGCTACTAAAACTAATTAGAAAGTGAAAAGGGAATATTTTCAAAATTAAAATGAAAGAGGAATTCAGAAAAATGTTGAAGGAAAGTATTTAAAGTATTTCTGGCAAGTGCTAACATTGTTTAATGCTGACAGCTGGGAAGCACAGTGTGTTACTGTAGGTTTTAGTGGTGCAGTTATGCAGAACCAACAGAGCAGTTGGTGTTCTGGGCTGGGCAGGAGGCAACAGGTTATCTCTGTGCCATCAGCAGGTATTAATAAGATCTGCAGATTAGTTTCATCTAACAGATGCTGAATTCACCTAACGCATGATGAATTTTCTACTCTTGAACAGTGCAAAATGAACTCAGACTTCAGCTTTGTTGTTTAGGACTTTTTGCTGGTATTTGGCCTTAATTTTTGCCAACGTATTAGAAAGAGATGCATTGGATAGAGCTGGAGATATGATGAGTGTTAGTAATTTCCAAACTGCACATACAGTGCTGGAGTAGCAAGAGCTGACTTGGATCAAAACCTGCCAAAGTTAACATCCAGGGCTGTTTCTCTGTGTATGTAGAGTAGGTCACCTCTTGCTGTCCTTTCTCCAACCAGTTCAGTCCCATATTTAACTGTTCTTCTAGGCAGACAGTGAATTTAGCTCTGAATAAATGAAACTTAGGTCACAGAAATAAATACCAACTTCCCTCTCTCTCCTTAAATCTTTCTTTCACCTTCAATACATGCCAGATGCCCTTTTATCATGTTTTCTTCTTGCCTAGCTGCTAAATATAATTATTCTGTTTGTGAGTAACATTTAGGTTCTGATTCAGCGAATTATTTAGATATATGCTTAATTTCAAGCGAGTTTAGCCTACTGCAGTCAATGAATTTTAGGCAGAGTCTTAAAGCTTTGCTGAATCAGACTGTGCCCCATTCAATAGAAGAGACTTGTTTCATTCAGAACTGTGTAACAAATGAAGACTCACCATGGCACAAAAGCAGAAAACTACTGATCCCATTATTCATTTTTATTATGGTGTTGCACTTATTCGGTATTCTCTAAGCATAAGAAGATATATTCTATGGCATAGCTAGTGAAAAAATAATGTCTTTGGAACTATTGAAATGAGGTATGTATCATTAATCCCATTACACCATGTATGAATGTCAATTAAGAACCTGAACTGAAAATGGAGCAAAGAAATAAAAACTGAGGCAAACATCATTTGCCATCCTCTGAATGAAAAGGTGGGTCTTAGTGAAGATACTTAAGCTATTCATTAATAATTTAACCAAAGTACTAAATCCATCCTCTCATAAAAGTACCCATTAAAAACTTGCAGGAATGGAACAATTAGTATGGGCAGGAAGAAGTGACAGCATAAACATGGGAATTATAAACAAAATTAGATTCAGCTTTATAAAGCGTGGGCTAACATGTCATTCAAACACAGGCATGAAATGCCATGGGGGAACCTGGAAATGCAGAAAGCCTGGGAAATGGGAAAGAATAATATAAAAGTTATGATTCTCTAAGACTGAAACATGAGTAAACCAGATCACTGCGACTGGAGTAATAATTCAGAGGTTCTGTGCAATGAGCTGAAAAGTAATTTTTCTTTTGTGTAGCCTTGATCCAAATAGAATGTTAGGCCTGGATTCAATAGTACTTGCCTTTTAGATAATTTCAGTGTACAAGAACCTTTCTAGAGTACTTCACATCCTTGGTATACCTCTAAGCATACTAAACAAAATCGGGTGCCAAAATTCCCAAAGTCAAGGTTTTCATATGTCTACACACCACAGCACAGTACAGTGAATACTTCCTGGGTCAGTTCTGGATGTTATAGAAATACCTGGAAGTTATAGCACGTTACAACAGCTTGACTGCTTCAAGCTTAAGCTATGTCTTGTCCATCAGTGCTCATCTCTGAAACATTCCTTCCTGCATTTCTGATCTGGGATCAGCAGAGTTACAAAAAGCTCACACCTCTCTCTATCCACTGTTACCTCTGATTCCTAATCTTAGGCGGACTCATTTGTGGTAGTTGAAGAAACTACTGCTGTCACCTCTTGTCTTCAACCTTCTGCCAGAAGCCACCACCCTGAACCATCACAGCTGAATGGGCAGTACGTCCTCTCCCCAGCCATGACCGCGGTACCCTGGCATGGCAACGTGAACCATAGCTGACTTCAGTTCAGGCAGGCAGGCCAGCCTGCAAGCTCCCATAGCTGGCAACCAGACACAGCCCATCCTGCTGTCCCCGCTCTGCATGATGGACTCTGGCAAAGGGGCTGCCTGTACATGAGCTGTAATGACTCCCATTACTACAGTTCCTCCTACGGTCTTGAAATCTCTTTTCACAAATTAGGCAGACTTCAGAAAAAGACTACAAAAAAAATCCAACCATTATATTTGAGAAAAGAAAAGAGTACTCACCCCCACCAAGAGCATCTCCTAAATGCAGATCATTGTCTAAAAATGAAAAAGAGGAAGGTGTAGAGAAGTGAGTTACACACAATTCTTGAGGGAATTGAAATGTTGCTTTTAATAGAAAATATACAACTGAATGTTTGACAAGCAACTTTTTCAGGTCAGTCCCATAAATTCAAATGAGATATTACACTTTTCTTGAAAACTCTTACAGAATTTAGTATTTGCCCACACACTAATTGACAAATCATACAACATTTTCTACTCAAAATACGAAAGATTTATTCCTGCTTTAAATAAGCTCAAAATAAATCTCACAGTGGAATCAAGATTAATACCTCTTTAATATATCTGCAAGTACATAAATAAAACTAGATATGTTAAAATATTAAAATGTATCTATTTTTTAAATATATTTATCAACATTTATGTCTGTGGTGGGTTGACCTTGGCTGGACACCAAGTGCCCACTCAAGCTGCTCTATCAATCCCCTCCTCAACAGAATGGGCGGGTAGAAAATAAGATGGAAGAAAACTCATGGGTCAAGATAAAGGCAGTTTGATAAAGTGAAAGCAAAGGCAACGTGTGGAAGTGAAGGAAAACAAAAGATTTATTTTCTACTTCCCATCAGCAGGCGATCTCCAGCCACTTCCCAGGAAGCAGGGTTCAGTACGCATAGCGGTTGCTCCAGAAGACAAATGTCGTAATAATGAATCCCCCCCCCCACCCCTTTCTCTTAGCTTTTACTGCTGAGGATGATGTCCTATGGTGTGGAACATCCCTTTGGCCAGTTTGGATCAGCTGTCCTGGCTGTGTCCCCTCCCAAGATCTTGCCCACCCCCAGCCTGCCAGTGAGGGGGGAACATTGGAGAGACAGCCTTGATGCTGTGCCAGCACTGCTCAGCAGGGACCAAAACACTGGTGTGTTATCGACACCTTTCCAGCTACCAGTACAGAGCGCAGCACTACGAGGGCTGCTATGGGGAAAAGTAACTCCATCTCAGCTTGACCCAATACAATGTGGTTAAAACCGGTATATGCATGTTTGGCTTAAGTGTAATTTGTTGAACTGCAAAAACTGAATACCCATTTCAAGAACAAATACTGGGAACTAATAAACCTACTTAGGGAGAGAGAATTGAATCAACTAATTTACGTAAGGATCATGGTGACAAAAATTTTTGCTTCAAGCAATCATATGTGCCTGTCTGAAGTTGGGTGACAGTCTGTTTTTCTTTGGCTGAGCTATAAAGGTTTTAAAATATACTTAAATGTCTGCATGTGCATGTTACACAGTGAACAACAGGCTATTGCCGTTTCCCCAGCACTGTCTCACTGTACCTGGGATGGAATTTTCCATCCAATAAACAATTTGTCCATGAGCTGCAGAAGCATAAACAAGAGGAACTCCGTTTCCAACATGCAGTGTGGATATGAGTATGTGGGTGATATTTTAGGGTATGTATGGAATGATGGTGAGCTCTGAAAGGTCACTGAGTAATAGGCAGAAATACATTAGATGGATGTCATAACTCCAAAAAAAGCATTTCTTGCTCCTTATAAATGTGAAGTGCTAGAATGAATCAGAAGAAAAGGGACAGCAAAATATACCTAAATTTTGATACCAATGCTTCTTGCCACAGAAATTAGACAGACACTCAATTAACTATATAGGTTTTTTCATTATAATTGTGTCAGAATTCCCAAACCCCAGGAAAATCCATCCAAATGCATCATCATGCAGAATTCTGCCTTCTTGTGTTCTTTATCTCCAAAGGGGGTGGGAAGCTGCTTTTGCACAGTATCGAGTCTCATTTGTGTAACAGCTCAGAAATGCTCTGATGTCACCAGGAAATCTGGCAGGAAAATAATCAAATTCATACTACATGACTCGGTTCGTTCTTGTCAAGTCGGATGTTGAGCCTGTCTGTGTCTGGTCAGCAGAGAGTTGCATTTCAAAAATACCTTTACGTGTCAAAATGCTAACACTGTAAGAAGCAATAAATTGCAAACTGGATTCAATTTACTATCAAGATGAAGAATTCAAGTAAAATGTAGGGCTCCACTCTGGAGGGTTCATGCAGAGATTTGTTGCAAAAATGCTAAGGTTGATATGAATGTAATACAAATGGAAATGTGTGTGTCTCTACGGACCGTAAGAAACAGCAGAGCAAAGGGTTAAAAGAACAGACAATAAAAGTCACTGTTCCCAGCAGTAAAATTGAGGAATGTGTTGTTTCTGTCAAAACCAGCAGGCCTGCACTCCGATAAGACGACAGCACAGATGACTTGTCAGCAGAGGAAAAGCAGAAGGGCACTCTAAAGCCAAAGGTTGCAGCATACCACCTATTCCACTACTTTTCCTGTTCGCCCACCCAGAAAATAGTCTTTGGACCTAGTCTGTGTACCCCAAACAAGCAAAACCAGACAGTGGGCAGCAACCTGGCCTAGGGTTCAGAGATGCTGAAGTAAGCAAGATTATGAGGCAAAGGACCTTTCCATAATAGCTGATGACTCCAATAGGGTATAAAAGATCTGTACATAAACTGGCTTGCCATTTCTGATCAAGAAGAACCACAGAGACAGAATAAGGACTCAGTAGCTGGCGTGCCTTGTCCCGTGTTGCACATGATGCTCACCAGACCTCCTGAGCGCACACATCTTGGTGCTCACGGATATGTGGGTTTGAGCATATGACTGAATTAAATCAATAGGAGGATGAATGTAAGTGGGTAAAATCAACCTATTTAGCGATTTTGTAAATAAACATCACCTTCCACGAAATTTTGTGTTGAATTTTGTTACACTAGATGGGAGGTGCCTACAGGAGAGCTTCAACTCCGGCAGATGTGCGTGGGAAGTGATGCCCAGAGGACATCGCCTGTACAGTAATTGGCCTCAGCTGGACCAAAATCATCATCTCAGCCAGCCTCATTTCTCAGTGATACTGGCTGAATGAGACATAGAGGAAACCCTGAGATTAACATGAAGCATCAGGCAGATGCTAGGACATACTTTCGCATCATCTTTCTGCACTTCCTAAATCCAGTAATTGATTTTTAACACTGTTTTTTTTTAATTAGTTTGAATTTCTTTTAAACTCCCTGCAGTCCTCTTCAGTGCTGAAGAAGATTCCAAAATCTTCTGTAAAACATGGGGTTCTTCATTCCCAAGAATTAATGAAGTTGATTCAGGTAGGGCTGCTAATCATCTGACAGTCATATCTCTAACAGATTTAGGAGTCCCTAAAAATCAAATCCCTTTCACCTGAGTGAGGCATCTTCACTGTAGATACTGGCATCCCTAGGTTACCTTTAAACATGTCTAAGGACAGTCTTTTAAGGCACAATTCAAGTAACCTGCTTGAAATGTCTATATTAGGATAAGAACAAATCCACATTTAGAGTGATATGAACTGTCCCTAGACATGCTGATTTCTCTCCACTGACTTTAAAGGAAATCAGGACAGTTAGCTAAGCAGAGGGCAGTGGCATAGCAGTACTTTACAAGAGACACTTCTAATCTAGGCCAAACACAGATTTTCTTTGCAAAAAGAAGCGGGAAGAATGCAACCATTACAGGATTTAGTAGCTACCACATTCGCAAAATGCTCCCCCTGTTTGTTCAGAGTGAGCCAGAGAATTGTGTGGAAAATGTAACTGCTTTCATGTACCTAAAGACTTATTGCAATGTTTATCCAGAAAAAGACTGAAAGTTGTGTGGGCTAATGTTACCCAGCATTTCCTGATTCAAGCATTTTGTTCGATAGCCAGAAATTTCCTTCAGTGTAGTTTAGTTGAAAAATCTCTATGTTATCATAAAAAGTTCCATCATAAATGCATGTGTGGTTTTGTTGTTGTTTGGAGTTTGGGTTTTTTCAGTGATAACGAGTGTTCATCGGCAATTGTCATTTGTCATCCTCAGGACTACAGCTAAAACGTTTTGGTTCTCTCCACTGTTCAGAGCCTTTTTTCCTTTCTGACACAGATCTTTATACCTTTCAATACTAGATATTAAGTAAATACATGGGGAGAAGAAAGAATACCCAAATTCCTTCTGATTCTTTTCCAAGACCGTTATGAAGTATCATGAATATTTATGCTAAAAGAAAAGATAATGGAAAAAAAAAGTAGAACAGTTACCCATTTTTAGCAACAGTTACCCATTGTTATACTCCCCAGGGAGTTCAGTACAGGCTGGAAAAGCGTGAAGAAGATCTTCAGGAAATAAAATGCCATCACTGGCCAGTCATGCTCTAAAGACTTACTGGAAGCAGTAAAGACATGTAATTGGTAATTGTCAAAAACCCACTGACTTTACATACAGAAGACAGCTAGTATTCACACAAATGATCTCAGCTACGGTTCATTAGCAAATACGATCAAGAATCTTATGTGAGACTGTTTCCACATATCTAAAATCAGTTATGACGCGTTATCTCCATTACTCACTCAGCACAGGCCTTGTTGGTCTTCTGATCACTGTAGGCTTCCTGGTAATTATGTCCTCTGTGGGACACAATGACAGACCAATAAACAATTACAGCTTAAACTTTTTCAACTTAATAAAATAAGGTATCTGCAAATCTAGCGAGCTGCATTCAGTAAATCTTTATGTATCATGGCAGAAGCTAAAAATGAAGGGATATGTTTTCAAAGCCATTATTTTTTTGTTGTTTTAAAGAAAATTTTAATTTTATGACAGAAACATTGAAATCTAGCATTTCCCAGTTCTGTATTTCTTTAACTTATGTAGCAGCCACTTCATATTCCAGTTCTCAAGGAAAAGGACTTAAGATTTATTATTGGGTCTAAATGCCATAGTAAAATGAGGAGAGGAGATTTACCTACCTGGGTGATCAAGAGCATCAGCTAAATCAAAATCACGTTGACCTAGAAGGAAGGTGACAGAAGGAAAGAGACTAAGTCAGTGGGCAGGTTTCCATGACCGCCAGGTCCGAGGGCTCTGGACAAAGCCAGAACATCAGTAAGAGGCAAAAGAAAAATCCATCCAAACAGGAGCAGGCGCAGAGCAAGCTGTCGGCTGTTGTCCCTGTACCGTGCAGTCCTGAATGATGGTGCGAGATGGGCTCGTTTAAATCAAAAAAGCTATTCGTTCAGGTAGCGCAAAGAGAAGCTGCTTTCTCCTGTTATCCATAGCCAGCCGCTGTGCAAACATGCCTTTGAAGAACACAGGTTGCCTGTTACAGGGCACAAGAGCTATTGCCAGGAGACAGCTGAAAGTAGCATTCAGCACAGTACTTGCAAACCAGAATCATTAGGTGAGAACTTTTAATATCTTCATTATTGTTTTACTAGCTCACCTTCAGAGAGCAGCTTTACTGGCAAGCCTGTCTTGTGATTACTTGTAATGTGAATCAACTTTTTTTTTTAGTTCTTCCAGTAACATGTGCCAGCAGTAAAAGATATAAAAACGTGTTTACCTAATTTAGTTTCCGCTATAACTTAAAAAATCTGAAAGAGGAGAAAATAACCTTCCTGTTCTGCATTAGGTGACAATGATGTCACTAAATGTCACAGCAGGGCAATTAGCGTCCTGACCTTTGAAGCTGGCAGGTAAATAAAACTGGAAAATGTTTAAAATGTATAAACTGAAGCATACAGCTTTGAACTGAACACACACAGTTATTCATACGAGTTTTACCTTCCACTCTCTACAATCTGCCACTTTCCTTTTAACACACAGCCTTCATGAAACACCTCTTTGCAGAGTATGTATCCATTAGTTTTCATCCAGACTGAAACTTCACCGTCCTTGTGTTTGCACACCAAATACAAGAACAGCCTGCACAAACCCACAAAAAGTCAGTACATGCCATGACTTCCCTAAGCAGAAATGTTTTGCTGTGCTCTATCGAGTAAGCCTCTTGATTCGCATCTGTTTATTATCCTGTCTAAAAGGTTTAATACCCAACTCTTCGATGAAGTGTTTTTCTTGGTAAGTCCTGAACAGTTCACAGCACAAAAGGCATCATTGTTCAGGTGGGGAAACTGAGGAACAGAGAGAGGCTGTCAGAGGTTCTCCAGCGCGACAGCACTCTGGGTTCAGCTCAGCCCTCTCTTCTTGACAGGGGCTGTCCGTCTTCATAGCATTCTTCACATTAATCACTGTTCCTCAATAATAGCTCTCGCCTGTGTCAAAGAGCTGCTGGAAAGATTAATTATCAGTGGTAAAACACTGTGTGATCCCCAGATAAAAATCAGAGCAGGAGCATAAAGTAGAAATGTTTTGACTCCCATGAGGATTTTCACGTAAGTCTGTGAACTTAATTATCATCTGGTGCCTGACGGAAAAGATAAAACGAGGCTGGAATGCAAAATAGCGAATGGCTTCTAAAGAAAACTGTCCCTATAAAATATTATGACAAACCTGTGTTTGGAAAGGAAACGCAGAAAGCAGCATAAGGCTTTCCCAGTACTGTTATTAGAGTAGCATTTTATCTCTTATCATTTGAACTGATCTTGGAGTGTCACCTCATCCGACCACCTCTCCTTTCCCTGCCCTGGCCGCTCAGCCAACCTAGCTAACTCCAGTAACCTTTGGGCTGGGTCCCTAGATGGGTAATATTCCAAGATGCTGACAGGTTGTTTTTTCTATATGAATCCCTTAAAACACATAAAATTGAGAAGTGGCTTCCTCAGAAGATACTCTTTTCCGGAGCCCTGAGGGCACCACTAGCCCGCCCTGGCCCTGAGCCCCAGCCCGTGGGCTGTCACAGCCGTGCTGCTGCCCGCCCGTGGGACCATTTGATCCCGATGCAGACCCCTACCCGCAGGCTGACATCCTGACATTGCCTTGACTTGTATGAAAAATTCTATTTTTCTGAAGCATTTCTTCAGTGCCAGCAATACGAGCAACTTAAGTTTGACTGTCTTTTGATTTTGTCCTCTGGATAAATCTTCATTCTTATATTGGCGTCCTGAGTCTGTCTGACCTGAGCCCTGCTGCTGCAGGATACCGCCGGCAGGGCTCAAACCGTTTCTCATCAGAGTGAGTCATCAGAAATAATTTTGTAACAGCAAAGAGCTGTTGGCTAAACCACCTCCTCTGTTACAGGTCCTGACACGCAGGAACTGTTGATACGGAAAGCAGGTACTGAGGTCCTAATGCTCTAAAGAGAACGTGACAAAATTGTCTTGTGAAGGAAGACTCTGGAAAACTTCCAAGTAAAATATTTCTTTGAAGTTAGAGAAAAGAAAAAAAAATAGAAGGAGGAATCTAATCAAAACAGATTCTGGGATTCAAGCAAGATGATGCAGATGCTTCCAATTGCCTGAGCACTAAAGCAAAACAGCAGACTGAAACAGTTACTAACATCTGCCCTTCTGGACAATACCGACGTTGCCCTCTCCTGTTGTATGTCTGCTCTGTTGTCAAAAAAGTGGGAAAAGACAAGAGGTGTTCTTTTGAGACAGCAAGGGAGAAACAGAAGGCAACTACAGAAATTTTAAGAAGAGAAAAAAGAAGCCTGAAAATCCCCTGCAGAAATTATTCAGATTAATTTTTTTTTAATTATTTCTCATGATAAACCAAGTATTAAAATAAACAGACACCAACACAGAATGGCTGATTGGGAGTAAGATAGGAATCTACACTGAATTCTTTTTGGCTGTGTAAATATAAAGCTTGACAGATGGGCAGATTGTATGTGGACATCTGCGCAGCACGGTAAATGGTATTCCAATAAACCAAAAGATTGCTTGGACTTCCATCCTGACTTCCTCCGATAATAACATCAAATGACCGCAAGGAGTAACATTTTTGTGGAACGGAATTTTAAATGCTCATTACCATTTCTGAGACTGCACCTAGACATTTTGAGAATCTAATCTGGGAGGATAACAGATGGTTAAATAGCTGAACAGCCCAGATTTCATCTGCAAAATGGTGGGTCTAGAAACAAAAACACATTAGAGACTCAGAGAATATTTAGCTCAACAGGAACTGCAAACACTTCAGGGAACTCTTGAAGATAAATGACAAAGGAAATAAATTAGTCAAACTTCTTCACAGAACAAACAGACTGAAAGAAATTCCACATATAAAAATGGGCCCTTTTTTTGGACCAGCTTCCATAATAGAAACAGCTGGAAATGTAATGACGAAAATGAGAATGAGAGAAATTTTAGTGGGGAGAAAACAGCTTTGTTCCTTTGGATTTTTTTATTTGGTTGGGATTTTTTGTGCTTGTTGTTTGTTTGGGGTTTTTTTAGCCTGGATAAAGTTATGAAGAGATTTAGCTATGCAGGAGGTATTATCTCAGAGTTATCTCTGTTATTGCTGCTTTGGGCTAGTATGCTATTTCTTGGCATCACTTCTAGCCTTTCTTCTGGGAGTACCCCTGTTTTTACATAGAAGTAAAATTATTGTAATAGTGGGTTTTGTTGGGTGGTCTATAATGATTCATAACAGAGAATTTGAGAAAAATGCTTGTAAGCTCCTGCCTGACACCACAGAACAGTCCTTATCTGCAAATGAGAAAATGCTAAGCTAAGAAAGCAAGCCTTCCAGATGGATATACAGTTTGTATTGCAAAAGAACCTGTTTATACTAGCTGCTCAAACACAATGAACTATACTAACAGCAGGACTTTTGCTGGCACTGCCAGCCTTATTTGGGATGTAATTCCCTCATTCCCACCCAAAACATGCAGCTGTGCCAGTAAAAATCTGAAGTGTAGACCTGGCCTACATAGCTAACAGTAGACTTCTCTGTAGCAGCCAGACAGGGGAGAATAGACTCCATAAAACCAAGCATCAAAACATAGTAGATTAAATTTCAAAGTTAGTAGATTTATTTTTAAAGGCATGATTCCTCCGGGTAGGACATTTGCTTTCACTAATGCCCATACTTTCTATGAGCCTTTTTAATATCATGTGTGGAAGGCTGGTGATATAGAATCCCCGTTAGTCCACTTGCTCTACTATGGAAACTGTTACGGTTGCTGTTTGCCACAGAGATACTGAGCCAGCTTTTAGTAAGTTCTCTTGCATATAAGAAAAACCCTGCTGAAGCATCACAGAGCTGAGGTCATCTTACCCCACCAAGGCACTCCCTTGCAAAGTTGTGTCCTCAGGCATATGTGCATTTAATGTTCACAAACATTTGCCCGTATTAGTTTTCTGAAAATGTGACCCAAATATCTGGTCACTAAAATGCAGACAGTAGCATCTTTTGCCTATGGTTTGTGTCCTAAATGTTAAATGGATCCATTAACTGTGTAGTTGATTGATCACAAGGGTCTGAGGTCCCACAGTTTTTGAGGAGGATTGATGAGGAACAAGGCTGGATACTGCAGGCGGATGTTACGGGTTCATCGTTACGTTTTCTGACAAAAGGCTACCATGGCATCACTCTGCAATTTTTAATCTCCATAAGTAGGCTCAGTCCTGCACTGGATCCATATGAGCATAGCTTGTGGCCATTAAAGTGACGCACATTTAAATAAGACAGGATGAATATTGCTGAATGAGAGTCAGGTTATGTGACGAATGAAATTAACTTCTCAGGCATTTAATATGCATAGTCTAGTATTAAAAATGAAGCTAAGATCCATAAGAAAATGTGTTTATATGTGTGTATACATGTGTGTGGACATACATCTTAAATGCATACAGGCACATGTGTGTTAGATAAATCCATTTGTCATTAATGTGATTAAATTAATGGGCTTTGAGTACATTGCTAGCAGTCATATGATTGGGATGAGATTACCTGTGTTACAAATAAATTAGAAGCAACTAGGTTAGAAATGTGAGCTAGATAGAAAGGGAAAATAAGTTGATTTTACATTATTTAAAAACAAGAACAAAAATGATTTCTTCAGTGTAATTAAGAATTGTTTTGTGAATACAATGAACTTAAAATGTTATGAAGCTGGCAGAGACTGAGGAAGAAGTGGGTGACTCACAAATGAGAACAAAAATTTTCTAAAAAGGAACAATATGTTTCCAAAACCGCTCATGAGACCCATTTTATGTTCTTTTTAGCTGAAATGATAAGTTATTCTCTGCGCAGATAATTTCTGATCATTATACAATCATGAGACATATTTCCCCTCTAATGGGAAAAATGGATGTATTCTCCTGGGTATGTGATTCAGAACATACCCATTTATTGGTCCAACTTTATTCAGGAAGCAATTATGTTTGTTTAAAGGAAATTACTCATGTAAGAAAAGTTGTGGGAGAACTTAAAGGTTTACACCCCAGAGTGGACACTTTGGACAAAATCTCAATGAGCAGGTACTATTTCTTTGATGTAATACCCTCATGATCCATATTTCCTGATGAGGATACTGTAGCTTTTTTTTCCATCACGGCCCTTTCGTTCCATAAGCAATGATTGCCACTACAGCCCCTTAATGTTGGGGTGGAAAATGAGTAAGCTTTAAAATCTGTAATTAAGATCTAAGTTCCAGTCTATAGACCACAGCATATGGACCTGATTATTGGCTTCGTGTTTCTTCCTAGGCCACTTCTGTTTACAGTTTGCATTCAAGGGAAATGAAAAGGTCTCTCTCACTTATTCATACAGGAACACATTTAAATAATTACCAGCAAATAAGATGCACTAATAAAGCAAGAGTGGCAGTACTGCTTTAGGTTTCTGCAGCATGGTCTCATCAAACATGAAAGAAAATCTTCTAGTTCTACAGTGTTTGCTTTGCTGTGGACTAACAACAGCTGTTCAAAGGTAGCTGCCATTCTTTATGATGTGATATGTCCTGCATACATAAAAAACCCCAGATATAATTTTCTATATTTTGCTTCAGAGTGAGTGCAGAAGATGCTGGTGTGTGCTGCAAAATTACAGGCAGAGCAAAAGAGTCGGGTGCTCTGATGAAGCAGCACCGTATGTTTGCTCATCTTACCGATTTTCAGCTGTGCGTCGCGAGGAAGCGGAGCTTAGGCCACGGCGTGGGCTGTTCGGCCAAAGCTGCTCTCTGTCCCTGTGTGGTTCGTGAAGCTGTCAGCCCTCTTCAGCCATTTGGTCTGAGAGTGACACGTCACATGAGAACTGTACAAGTAGAGAGGCTCAAACGAGAGACCTCTACGAGTGTTCCTACTGAACCTCTGTAGTGTGGCACAGGCAACAGCTGTGCTGGGCTCTCTGAGTGACCGCTCACTGCCGAAGTACGGGCTGGCGAACCCACACTTTCCCCAGCAGATAGATTAGAGACAACAGAGGGAGCTGGAGATAATGCAGGAGGTCAGGGAGATGCCAGGCTTTGCTATTTCTGTTGCTCACAGAGTGTCTTTTAATGTTCCTCCTCCCACCTTCATCCCAAGTACACTGGTAAAATACATGCAAAATACCTTCACTCTTCAATATGGGTCGCAAGATCTCAGTAATGCTATTCTGTAACTTAACATCGAGTTGAATTTATTTCAGAAATTCTGTTGTATAACTAATCCTGTGCCCCCTGAAGTCACAGTAGCTCATCAGCATAATTATTTATATTGCTTCCAAGGGGGTTAGTAATACTGCCAAGTCAAAGTGGATGATCAGGACATTTCATACACATTCTTTGCTTATGTGTTTAAGATGCAAGACAGCAAAGAAGCAAGACCTGCATCTTCTCTCTTTCATGCCATTAAGAACGTGTTTTCTAGAAAAGAATAACGCTGGAAAGAGCTGCTGGACATCACCCAGCACGTCCATTCAGCAACAAAGTCTCTGCAGAGTGTCAGGAGCCACCTCTCATCTCATTTGGACTAAAGGAGAAAAGCCATCAGGCTGCCTTCACAGAGGTGAAGAAGCCTTTGCTCATGGTGCCGGAGTGCACAGAGAAGCCTCTCTGAATGACCCTGTGCAAAGGGTGATGGAGCATCAGTTGGTGTCTGAACTTCAAAAGCAGGAGACTCGGAAGAGGATCTGATGGCTTAGCCTTCGGAGGGAACAGCAGTCAAGAGTCTTGGCATGCAGAATGCTCTGCAAATCTGAGTTGGATTTCTGAACAAAAAGCCAGCCTTCTTTTTGCTACCATTACGCTCAGGAAACAAAATGGTCTGTATGATCTTTGTGAATAGAAATATCTGGCTCATATCTCAATTTCTGCTCCTTGCAGATGGTAACCTGCAAGGTAGAGTTGCAGTTTTGATGAGATATAGATTGTGATCCAGGAGGCTTTGTTGCTGTTAACTCAGGACTCCTCACAGTGTGGAATGTATGCCCCTGGTTCTTCCACCGCTAATGTTGTAAGACTTGGGACGTAAGGAAGGACTTTGCTTTAATTTCTCTGCTAAGCTAAGTGCCTACTCTGGCCTTTGTTTTCATTTAATCTGGAGCATTGTTGCCCTTTGAAAACATAGTGCTGTGATTTAGCTTTTTAAATAAATTCCTCAGGAATTAAAAAATGCTTATACAGTGGAAGTGGAACTGTTGTATTTTCGTAATCCATTCAAGCCCTTTCTTTCAATTGGGATGGCCTAGTTGCCTTCATGAGATATTGTCTACGGATCAGAATTTTAGATAGTATTTTCCCATAACATTCGTAGATGTCAGCCCCCCTGGGGAAAAGAAGGAAGACTCTGATGTTAAAGAAGATCAAAACAGTCTGAATCTCCCTTCTTATAGCCATGAGGCAAAATGCCACAGAAAGGCATATTTTTATTGATTTTTTAATCTTGAAAGAATGATGACATTTATTTCTTTATTTATTACCCTCGGTGGGATGGAAAGGGATTGACAATTGCTGATGCAAATGAGGGACAAATACATAGTGAAAACAGGTCGTTTGGGCACTGCTACCAGGCTTGGGATGTGGCAGCAACATTTGAGAAATGAACCCAAGAAGCTGAGTAACCACGCTGGTGGTTAGCTCTTCCCGAGCTCTGATGTTGCAACAGCTCTGCTGTTGTTACCGTTTCAACTAGTTCAGGTATGCCTATCAAACTGCAATCGCAACTTTGGATGATAGCGCTGACATGCCTACAGATGATAGCAGCTCTGGTATTGGGAGTGAAATAGTTTTGGCGCCCAGCAACAAGAGAATTCGTTGTCTGGTACATCCCTGCTGATACCATGAGTGCTTTGGCATGAACACAGGGACCTCACGCAGAGTGACGGCAAGGATGGAGCTTGATGGAGCAGTATAAGAAAAACAGAACTGTGTTTTTCATCTCTCCCATTCTGTCCTTTAACTCCAGTGAAAACTACATTATTCATAAAAATAAGTCACATAGTGTCTCAAATCCAAACAGGTCTGTAATTTTCTCCCCGTAAAGTGCCTAGCTAATTAACCGAGAATACAATTAGTTTTGAGTCAACTTCTTTGTAAGCCTTAGCTGGACACAGGTACGTGGTTTACTGGCTTGCAATAAATGCTGTTCCTTTTACCTGCATAGCATGCAATACCTGATGCAGTAAAGTTAATGTGTCTAAAACATCATCAACCTTTGGGCTGTCTTTGTTACTGACTAAACATGTGATCTATCAGTGGGTCTTAAAGACCATGGATATCTCTATATTATATCTATATTGGGAACCTGAGGAGCATTTCTGAGCAGTCAGGTCTGAGCGAGAGTCTCAGCTGCTTTCCAGCTCCATACAGGAGACAGCCCTCGGGTTGTCCTGCTTCCCCACTGCAGGTACGCTAACAGGCATACAGCCCAAATGGGACCTGAGGGATGTTCCAAAACTGAGGTGTATGGCCTGAATGGGACCTACAGTATATTTCAAACAGGTGCATGATCTCAGTTACTGGGGGACTAGGACCTAAGCTGTGTCTTTCCAGACCCTAACTGGGCAGTGTAGACACAACCGAAGCTGAATTACCACAGGTCTGACAAGCTGCAGTAACCAACGTGGGACGCTAGCATGAACTTCAGTGGAAAAAGTTTCTACGAAGTTTCTTTCATTTGGGCTGGGCTAAAAGCCACTCAGACAATTAGTTGTTGCAGCTCAACTTATGGGAGACCTCGGGTAACCCGCCTAAGCTTGGAAATAACAAAAGCCAAAGAGCGTAGATAAAAGTATGGAAGACTGCAGTGAGCGTGTAAGTTTCTGAACTATATCAGGTCTCACTTTCCTTGTGCGGTGTAGTCCTTGGTTATGCCATGCCTCTGTTGAGATGCGTCCATGAAACTAGTCCAGCCAACTCACTGAAGATAGCCAGACATAAAGGAAACGCTAGATGGTAACAGCAGTGATGTGATCTGGTCTGGCCATGGTGGCACAGTAGTTTCTAGAAGATATCACAGATGGTTACAGCTTAGGTAAGAATTAAGGCTGCATATAAAAAGGTGAATCATGCTATAGACATTCCTATCATAAGGACTTACACCATCTTTTCACCAGCATGGCCAAGCCGTTCTCATATCATGTCTTGATTAAGACTGAGTAGTGGTTCCTGTAAACATCCCCTGAAACATGGCAAATACTTTTATGATAAAATTCAGTGGCTGTTGCCATAGACGAAATAATTCATTTTGCTTTCCAAAGTGGATTAAACAGTTTCCACAGTCATAAGACTGTGCCTAAAGCCCGCAGCAGCTTTCAGCAATGACTTCTTCCCCAAAGCAGGGCCTGAACTGGCTCTAAATTAGCACATGCATAAAGCAGGAACGGTTAGGCTGACTATCCTCGTAATTAAAGTGTCAGAGTATATGGAGATTGGCTTGCCTATGCTCAGATTGCTTGAACAGAAATATTCAACATAAGAGAGTCCTCCAGAACAAGAAAGTCCACATGCCAGTGATGAGAGACCGTGTGAATCATCCCTGTTCACAACATGCTACGGGGCAGGCCAGCACAGTCCTACTGCTCTGCTGTTTCTATGCCACATTACTTGCTGAGAACCTCTAAATAATTCCTCGTTCGTTAAAAATGGAACTATGGCACTAATTTAAGTAAAGTTTTTTTCACTGCCCATCACTGCAAGATCTTCTAGGGACTCCATTTAAATCGGGGGTGGTGGAAGGATGAGCAGCAGCAGCTATTTTGGAACTAGTGGTTAATGATTGATTTCTTCCTGCAGTCGAATGCTGTGCTACAAGTTTTTGAAGTAATGCTAATATATAAAAAAGAACATATTTATAAAACATTAAAAAATATATTTTAAAAGTACATTACATGGCAGATGCACACGAGGATGATCCTATTTGGTTTGATATCAAAAAAAGTTTTACAGAATGTTCTGCTAAAAGAAAGTTACTTTTGAATATAGAAAACCGACTCAATGTAAAAGGACTACATTTTCCCAACTGCTATTTGTTCGTCAAAAAATGTTTACAAATTGTATTCAATTCTTCATTAATCCTGCATGAAAAAAAAAAGAATGTATGCTTGTGTGTGGATTTTATATATTCAGGAAAACATTGGCTAAGGTTAATAAATTAATAATTATTAAAGCATGAGCACCAATATGAAAGCATAAGCATCTTTAAACTGAATCAGAATTTGTTTTTACAATATAACTAATATGTTTCAAAATATCAATAACCAAGAAAAGCTCTAAAAACATGAAGTTAGTATTTGACTAAGGATCTCTTTGGAAACTTTAAGTTCCCCTGGAAGGTCTCATTTTACAGCTTCCATTTAAAAAGTTTATACTCGAGTCCAAGCTTGTGAATAATTTTACGTGAGCAACACTAAAGAGAAATAAATTATAGTAAACAAACTCCAGCTAGCATGGCTGTTACGAGCAATCATCCAAAAGATATGTATCTCTTCAGAAACTGCAAAGTACTTATCTAAACACGCTTGAATGCTTCTCATGAAACAGTAGCAACAAAAATAACGCCAGCAAGCATTCCTAAATAAACAAGCACATTTTTTCAGGGCTTGGGGTTTAGGGTTTTAGTTGTTTTTTTTTCATTTTTAATAACCATGCTCTAGAAATAAGCCAAGGCAACGGTCACTTACCTCTTACATGGACTAGAAGAAAGCCAAGGCACAAAAGAAGGACGCTTCTGAAACTCCCCATGGTCTTCTGTGCAGTGCCTTGATTGCACTGGTTGTTTTTTTTCCAGCGATGATGGTAGATGTTGCAACCGCAGTGCCGGGCTTTGAGGGAGACGCTCGCTTGGAATCAGCAGCTGCGTCCAAAGAGTTCTCTCACACTCAAGCGCCACGGAAGAGAGAAAAGTCCCTCAAAACCTCTCCTGGTACAAGACAACTAACAAAAGCAAACCACCCCGCCGCGGCCAAGCCGTGAGCAGCACCGTAGGTGCCACCCGCCCGCCAAGAAATCTATTTATGGAGCAGGCAGGGAGCGCGAGCACTGGGGAACCGTCGGCAGCACCCAATGAGGAGGGAGCAGCGCGCTCCAAATCCACCTCCTTCCCGGAGGGAACGCCGACCTGTTTGACATCCTCGCCCTCGGAGCGGGGCGCGGCACTGCAGGAGCTCAAGCAGCTTGTGAGAGGAGAGCGGCTTCCCCCGAAGCGTACGTGAAAAAGATCTCTCTGGCGTAATCTGTCCTCAAAGCCCTGCTACCCTGCTCGTTTTTTGGCCGAGCAATAGCTGCCGGTAAAGACAATCCCGTCGGAGTTGTGACCGCGAACTCAGGCCGCCGCGTGAGGGAAGCGGAGGCCCAGAATCTGCTTTGCAGAGACTCGGGAATTGTTCGCAGGGGGATGACAAAACACCCTGATTTTATAAACTTGAAATGTGATATTGGACTACTGAACTGAAGCATGCTCAGCTCTCCAGCAGATGCTTATCTTCACAAGGTAAACATTGTCTGTCGTGATTTTTTCCATTGATTTAGACACATTTTAAAATCTAAATATCCACGCATATCCTACATGGAGCGACATCTCAGTGCTGAGCATGAGAACACAAAGCTTTGGAAAATGAACAAAAATCATGCATCCATCTCTACATGAACATAGTTTAAAATCACTGATGTGATTTAAACCCAGTTTTGCCATAGCCTCTCTCTACCAAACACATACGCCAGCACACTTGTCTCTTGAACCGGACTGCCACCGTCACACTGTGCCCGGCGCCAGCAAGCAGACGGGTGCGCGTCCTCCCTTTTGCTGGGGGTAAGCTGCAGGCGGTTTGGTCAGCGCTGTTTTGACGAGGGCAGCAAATACGCTCAGGATGCTGCTACCGCGACCGGCCGATCTGCACGGCTCGTGGTGTTGCTGGCTGATTCAGTCTGAGGGAGGGCACAGGCCAGCCCCTACTGCGTTTCTGTTGAGTTACCTAGAACGTAGGATACAGCGTGTGCTCTGAAGTCATGCTTTTATGCTATCTACAAAAAACTGACGCAACAACATAAACTGGACTGATAGGACGTGGTGATATTGGATCTTCAAGAAGTTTGATGTTCAAGTAGGTCAGCCCCCCCCAAACATGAACCTGCAGAATGGTTTATACAGGCCTGGCTTATTGTATCACATGGCTTAACTACTTTTAAGCTAGTAATAGAAGTTCTAAAGCTCAATTTAGGTATCATCATATCCTTGTCAGGGCCAACTGCTCAATCCCAGAAGAGTTAAGGACATTTAGGTCACAAAAGATGACTTTGTCAGCCAGTTAAAACAAGAATTATACCACGACACAAGCAATCCCATAAGTCCACTGTTTATTTTTTTCCAGAATACAAAAGCAGGCACACATGTGCTAATCTTCATATCAGTGATGAATTTGCCTGAAAGGAACAGGAAAGTTAGCAAGGATATGTACTAGTCCCAGGCAAGTCCAAGCAGCTCACATTCTGTAACTTTACTTCAAAACAGTTGTTCTTGTAAGTGAAGTCTTCCCAAAATGCATTACCTCACCTGTCTGCTGATACTAGTTCACTGGGATATTGAACATTCTCAAATTAAGTTTGAAGATGATTCACCCCTTCTCTAGTTCTTCTGAAGCCAGCTACTGCTCTGTCCAGCTAAATAAAACCAGTACGAATAAGGCCCAGGAATGAGTGCACCTAGCACTGGAGTCAGGATGTCTGAAATACTTATCCCACTTCTGTTCTTGGAGTGCATTGCAGGAACTTCTTAATCTCAGCTCTCTCTGTCAAAGACACGCAACTGCTTGCCCGAGGTATCAAGTAAACAATATTACATATTAAAAACAAATATAAGGCCTCACACCTGACCATAAATTGCATTTTTATCACTTTGAAAAATCATTGACCCATCTTTTTCTATTTAAAGAGAAAACAAAGTTCTGTCTAATACTCACCTGACAAGGTGGATGACTTGCCAAATTTTTTTTACTTGTTCTTACATGAAAAAAATGTATTAAGAAATAGCAAATGGGTGGAGAAACAGAGCCAGTGTGTCTGTCTATTCTCTGCACCACATACTTTTAGCCCATCAGGCCTCTTTTAGATGAGACAAGCTAAAAGAGAAGCAGAGGACAGTCACAACTCACCACAGTTGCAGCCCCATCCTTCCTGTGGGCAGAGGTTAGACATGGCTCTTTTTGGCATGGGTGACCTGCTGTATGAGTCTATCGGAGATGAAAGAACCAAATTATACACTAGAACTACTAGGGAAAGCCACTAATATTGTACAGTATTAATCTTTTGTCATAAAAACGGAAGTATTTTAATTAAAATATTGAAACATCTGGTAATACTACACATTAATTTAAATATAAGCCAAATACACAAGCGAATCAGTGATACAATTTCTCGGCAATGGAAGAATACAATTACTACACGCTAGCTAAAACTTCAAGGGCGTTTCACAAGCAGATGGAGAAACATGCATTTTAGTACTTTATTCTTGTGGTTCTTGAAATACTCCAAATGCAGGGGTTTGAAAAAACTGTATTTTTTTCTCCATTAAAGTCCTTTTCCTATTCCTAATCATCTCATCCCTTTCTTTCAAATGTGTCTTTTGTATCTGTGTGAAAAGAGCAAAAAGAAAATAACCTTTTCAGTTCATTAAAAGGTTAAGGTTTGTTTCATAAACTTGTCAAGTGAAAAACACACAGAGAATAGTACAGTTTAGATAGTGGCCTAAAACAATTAGCGAGAAAAACACCAAAATGCACAATTGGGAGTGTAATTCAGCCCAAGGTACACTGAAAACTGAGTGCACCAAAAAGTTTTCCTTTGTATTCAAAATTTGGCACAGATATTGAAATGAGCATGAATAGGAGCTGCAGTAAAAAGCTGCCAAATTTTATGCTTAAGAATCGCCTGCTTTCATTTCCACAGCCCAATGAATTCATTTGGGTAAGTTTGGATAAGTATTTGAAATAGACATCACATTTGAAAACAGTCAAAACATTTTTCAAGCAGTCCTTTCACTGATAGGATGAACTAAACTGCCACCTCAGCTCCCTTGTAGAAGCTAAAGCAACATGATATTCTACAAGAAGATCCTGCGTTGCTTTTTTCCTCCTATTACCGAAGGTAACTCCCCCTCCTCAAAGGAAGTAGACTGGAAAAAAACCAGAACTGAAGAGGGTGTGCCACAGGACTGGGACAGAGCTTTGTTGCCATCTATTTAAACTCAGCTTAATGGTGAAGGTACTTCACCAGGAGTGAACCTGCAACTTGCACAAAGGACAGTAATTTTTCATCCAACTGCAACAGTCTGACCAAAACTCTTACGGAAACTAGAACGTTAATTCCCAAATTGGGATCTGAAAGTCACTGACAGCCCGTAAGGCCACAATGGGCAGCAGCTGATCTGTGGGAGATAACCATAAAAATACCTCAGTAGGGTGAAGAATAATTGTTAACTGATAATGTTTCTCGACCCAATGAAGGTGAGAAATAATGAATTCAGATATTTAGTTACGCAATGCAAGAGCAGTTGAGTTAGGAAGGCAAAAGATCAAAGTCTCAATGGTTAGTGACGCAAAGAGCAACGTAGCAATTAATACCCAAATAATAACTGAAAAAAATAAGAGAACTGCTACGTTTTATCCACAGATAAGTAACAGAAACCCATAAATTGGCAGTTTCTTGCTCACCACAAGAGAACAGCCTGAAATTTCAAGCCTGCTCTTTAACCTTTTCTTCCTAGGTAGCAGCAGCCAGTCTTTCTTCCTTCTCTCCCAACTCCAGCCTGTGAAGCCATAAATGGACAAAGCCAGAGGAGATGACATCAGCATTACAACAGCAATTCCTTCCAAACATCATCTTCAGGTTTGCCTGTTTTGTGGCATATAGCTGTGCCCAAATTTCATGCAGCAATCTATGCCTGTTTAGACTGAAAAAAACCCAGTAAATTTGCTACTCTTCAGTCACTTGGCAACGCCCACATTGCCATCTCATTTAGTTACGATCCTCTCGTATCACAAGGTGAGACAACGACACATGGCCCTGCAAAAGTGTCAACTCCTAAGGGCTGCGATGATAGGTGGCTGAGGAACATTCAAGGCAAACACTGTTAAGTTTGCCCATACTAAGCCTTCTATTGCTGTGCATATTTTCAGTAGATTCTGTGTTACCAAATCTAGGTGCTGTCCTTCACACAGATAGAGGTCTTCTCTGCACTTCACACTGGTAAGCACCCTGTGAAAGCAGTTCACAGCTTTGTTGCTAACTGGCCAACTTCCTTCTAAAATGATTAAAACGTCTGTAAGAAATAAACTTGAATTGTTGATGGAGCAGACAGAAAAATGCTCTGGTAGAGCACCAAAATTTTTGTATTTCTAGAGCTACTACAAAGGAATATACAAAAACATTTTCTTTTTTTTTTTTTATTTCTTTTTAGAAAAATCACAATGTTGATAGGAGGTTTTAGTAAGTAATTTTTACGCTTGCAAAAGCTGAAGAAGGATTCAAGAGTCTGGTTAGCTAAAAGCTAGTTTGAGCTTCCCCTGCCACTCTATCCCTAAGAAACACTGGCTTATTTCCATTTTCTCTACACTTGGCATTGATACGAGATACCTGTTTATTCATGCAGGTAAGCAGTACATTCCATTTCTTTGTATTTACATAGATCAAATGTTTATATAAAAATCACTTTTGCACCCTCAAACACACTTAAAGGTTTTAGCACTTTTATACTAAAAGCAGAAGTGGGGCAAAAAGAGGTTTACAAATTAATTCCATAACAAAATACTAAAATCTGTGTAGAGCTTTGTTGCAAGCTAAGGAACATGTACAAGAAATTCTTAAATGAATTATCCTTGGCATACATTCATATTTGAATGCACAGACATATTTACATGTTTAAAATCCAAATCCATAATGACTTCTAAGATGTTCCGTGAAATGACATCTTTCTGTAGAACTCTGCCAGGTGGCTGAAGCACATTAGTAAGACACATATCGTAAAATTGCATGAAAATTGGAAACAATTAGAATGAAAGCCAACAGAACTGGTCAGACTATTCCTTCCAGACAGAACTAGTTATTATTCCAGACTTAGTCCTTTAACTGTTACGAGTTGCAGTTTTCCATGTTTCCACAAATCCTTGAAACCTTCCTGCGGCTTTCAAGAGCCACAGCAAAACTCACAAGTGCTTTCAGTTGAGGATGCAATCACAGGTCCTCATCCCGATGGCAATCCTTCACAAGTCCAAAAGCATTCTTCACACATATGCTATTTATATTGTTCAAAGGATGCTTGTGGAATGAGGCTGGGTTGTTGTTCTGGTCAGTCTTGCTATTATGTACTTTCAAACTGTTTCTGTCTTTTAAGCCTTCTGAATTCAACATTATTTTCTGTTAAGTTTTTGGTTATGGAAGCCTGAAGATGTTAATCCCCACTCCCCAATGCTTCATCCACAACTGTTTAGACAATTGCCAAACATCAATCTTACCAGATGTACAAAATCGATTATGGTTCTGATTTGCAAATCAGGCTTTTCTGCATCTGACCAGCTCAATACTTGCTAAGCAGGAAGAACCAGAAAGGATGAAGGGTCTGCGTGCACTAGTTTGGGTGTTCTGAATCTGTACCAGACAGATGCAACAAAAAAAAATTATGCAAAAACAAAACTGAATTTTTGTCTCCTGGATGCTCAAGAACAAGTATCCCTTCCCTGGTGGCTGACCCAGGCAGCTACACAGACTGTATCAGCAGTACCCCCACCCAGATCCATTACCCACACACAGTGAGCCATTTGCTTTCAGGTGCCCACAACATAGACCCAGTTGTTTGGCTGGTACACTCACTGCGTTCAGGATATTAAAAAAATGTTTGCACCGCCTGAGAGCAATGGCATAACAAAACATTAATTGCTTATTGTTTTTGGAAAGGTAAGGAAAAGTTAAACATACTGAATGCACTTGAGACACACCCATTTGTCACAGGAGTAAAGGAAAGCATGTAAAGGCACAACATACTTCTACACTCCTGTCATTAAGGCCATATATTGGTGTGCAACAATGCTTCACAGGGCTAACCATAGAGAAGTACTCAGGTCTAAGTCACACTCCCAGATGTGTTTCAAACAAGAACTGTTTTCTCATGTAGCTTCAGACACTGCTGTTTACATTATGCTTTTTTTGTTTCCTTTTTTTTTTCAGGCAGAATGCAGGCTCTCTGTCCAGTTTCAATGATCTGTTATTCATCGTCCTTTCTTGAATTTAGTTCTCCAGAAGCGTGCGCTGAACTAAAAAGTGAAAAACAACTCAAGATTAATACACCAAGTTAGTATATATTGTAAGTTATGTATTACTGTGTAACACTGTATGTGGACAACAGACTTTTTTAGTAGGCATTTGAAACTGTGAGATAAATTCAGGTAAGCAGAGGCTCGATTCTGTGAAGCCAGCACCCTGCATACCAAGGGATGTTACATCCCAGATTTCTCACTCAAATAACCACATCCTACTAGATCCGTGTAGCTATCTACACTTGCAGTATAACTCAACATGCAGTTTCAGACTTGCAGTTTTGTGGATGCAAAAATGAAATGGAGTACAGTCTGGGTAACAGATAGAAAAAGTGGTTTGTTCAAAGAAAGCACTAGCCTAGGTTATCTACATTTTCAGGAAGTCAAAGATAAGTCTACATAAAATTTTAAAAATGCAAACCTCTTCTGCCATGCCATCTGACCTGGCTTAATGCAAGACTGCTTCTAACTAGAAGCCATGTAGGTGCGTCAACACTATATTACCAAAAGCAGAGTAAATGTCTGCTGACTCCCAGAACTTAGATCAGGAGTAGCACCATGCTGACCATGATTGCCCAGTTTCTTGGCTCAAAACATGCTCACACTTGCCTGCAAAATATAACAGAGGTATGAAATTTGGGATGTAACACGACATCAATATGTGGGCAGGAGTAATCATTTATGATAACATGCCACATTTGATTTTATTGGTTAAAATAAAGTATGCATCGTCTGACTCATCTTTCATATCTGAGTTCTGGTGAATCTTGGCCAAAATTTTAGCATATCCTGACTCCAACTCATATGTTAACTGCCTTTGGTAGAGGTCTTCGGACAATACTACTTGCTTCACTAATGCATAGCTGAATTGAGGATACCTGCCTATCTCCAGTCCTGACTTCAACAGCCAGTCACAAGAAAATGTTTTCTCCTTGAGAGTTTTATATATATAACAGCTTAAAGGAAAAATGTTTATAAAGAGGATCATGAGCCAGATGGAAGTTTTTAGCAAACTGATGAAATACCTAAGAGAAATAAGGTATATATTTTTTTTAAATTATAAAAAAAACAGAACTAGTTCTGCAGGTTTTAGATTAAGCCCACGGAAGAATATATTGCAGATCTATACTGCTCTGAGATTTTAATATGCAGTGTTTCAAAGACTCTCAACAAGCTTCAGCATGAGTTTGTACTGCTTCTTCCTTTGTTGACCAGTCACAAGGGCTAGAAGGCCAAGTTTTCACCTATACTGTTTCCTCCAGATCTGTCTATGGCTTTCCTGGAGTTAATCATCTGTTCCATCAGCCAAGTACCCCAGACAACCATACCTGGAAGGGTAAGGTTGTTAGGGTTTTTGTTGCTTTAAAAGAGATCCTTCCACAGCTGTCACCATTGTAGAAAGATTTATTATTTGATGATTCTTTCATACAAGAATCATTCTCTGTTCACAACAGAGAATGTTTTAGTTACAACAACATGCTAGTAAGTTCAGACCTCCTTGCCCCCAGTGTAGTTTCACCTCTGCCCAAAAACCATTAACATTTTTTAATATACTTTCTTGCAGAGTTCTTTATGGGTTTACAATCAAAAAAGGTATCAGATTCCAATCAGACACAACATACAGTAATAAAACACCTGTCAGCGAACTGCAGTTATGTATCACACTAAAGGGGCAGGCTTGCGCTTTCATAATTGTCTTTACTAACACTTTTGCAGAGAAAATTAAATTCTTTACTTTCTCCAGCTTCTGTATTTCAAAGACTCCTCAAGGCAATAAACCAATCTGTTCAAAGAATAAAAAACTAGAGAAGAGTGGCCATATTATCAGAACTGAAATCTTGATTCAACTCTAAGCTGTCATGGTAGTTACAAACATTTTTTTGTGAAACAAAACAAAACAGCCTAAGTAATTTTCTCCATTATGTTAGATGTCAGTAAAATGCATTTAATAGGATCCCCACCAAAAAGCCGATCTTCCATCTAGATTGTTCTCTTACCAGGTGGCTCAGATTGCGCTCCCCGATGGCTTTCCATATTCACATTCTCTTCATCTGCTAGGAAAAAAACAGACGTTTAGCATTCAAATTCTCTTATCTTCAAAAGTTGTTGATTAATGGAGATAATTTGTGAGAAGAAATAGCACTGAAGAATCTGGGCTGCTGATAGTAATTGAGTTGCCCTTGTGTTGCCTGCATGCTAATTTTAACATGCGTGGTAGATGTTACTCAGTTTTCAAACTTCCCAAATTAAAAACAGCAGTGCCTGGCTGGATGACTGCTCTATCATCTCACTTCATCAACCAGTCAGAAAGACTTGAAAGGACAAAAACAAAGCTTCTGCCCCACCTATCACCCACAGTACTCCCAAAGTTCTCTGATACAAGTTATATCGTATTTAGGTGGAAAGGAAGCAGACAGCAAGCAATAGATGACTCAGAAGAAAGAATCATTTGGAGATGAATATCCGGGTAGCTGTCAGAAAACTAGTACGTAGGCAAACATCTTGTGAAAACACAAAGGCAAGATTTACAAAATTAGAAATAACAAAGTATTTTTCACCACAAAAATAGCGTCTAATCCCCAACTTGCACTCAATTTTCCTTAAAGAAATGTTTTCTTGCAGTCTCTCCTGCTTACTCTTTAGCAGAAAGTGCTTTTATTTTAAGAAATGCAGACCCTTAAGTCTGTCTGCTTCTGAAAGTCTAAATTTTGGGTGAGACATTCTTCAGACACCCTGTCTTAGATGACTAGTAAGAGAGATTACTCCCCGTGAACACAAATTCATCATGCTATTAAAACTACCTTATGCATAAGAACAATTTCTAGCCCCCCATATAAATACAAAACCACATCTCTTTAGACAGTAGAAAACAAAACTAATTTAGAATTCTTACCACTTTGTTTGAAACAGAGTTTCTTCTTCTGGTAAGCAATGAAACTAGATACTGCTCCAATTACAGTAGCAAACACAGCACTAACAATTCCAGCTATGGCTCCCTGAGAAGCTGGGGTGGGGGGAAAAAAAAAAAGTTTGTATACATTTTTCAGAATTGAAAGTAATGTCAAACTTGCACTGTCTCAAAGTAAACTCTGTGAACACTTCCAAAAAACAATAAACTGAAATTATTACATGAAACTGTAGTAATCAACTCCTTCTATCTTTGCAAATAATGAAAACTGAATCCTCTAATTTTATAATCATTGGTTTCTTAGCAATGCCTATTGTTAAGCAACTTAAGCATGCCTGTTGTAAGTTCCACTAATTAAAAAAGCTACCCTAAATCTATCACAGACATAAATGTATATATTTACCCTCAGCTGTTTGGCCATCATTTGGACTTGGGTCCTTCCGTTCTGTAAAAATGAACAAAAGGTTTATATTTTACATGTCTAAAGAACAGTCATATAATAATTGACAACCTTTTAATCAATTAACCACGCAAAATTGCAAGCCATCTATTATATCCATACAGTGCTAAGCTCTGGCACTCAAACTTTCTATTTTCAAAGCACAGCTCATGGTAGTGCCAACTTCAGCCTTGGGTGCTCAGCACTTCTACAAAATGAGTGCGGCACACCTGTGAAATCTGGTTTAATCGACTTGCCCACCACCACAGAATACTCAGTGGAGAGGAAGAGCATATAAATTCAGGGTAGCATTCAACTGTATTTCCATGGAACCAACTATCTCTTCCTAAAATCCCAGCCTCATTTACTAAATACCTTTGCAATTCTCTTAGCAAACAAGACAGAAGTTCTGTAAATACCATCTTTATTTATCACTATGCAACTCGTACCACTGAAGCAGGAACCTGTGCAGATGAAAACACCACACGAGTCTCAAGAGATGCTTCTTGCCCCCGCCAATTTTCATGTTACTGCCCCAAAGTAACCTTGGAAGGTGAAAGCTTCCCAAAAAATTAGGATCATTAATCTCTGTCTAGGACAACTCTCTGAAGAAGTCAGTAACCAGTGGCACATCTCAAGACCACATCAGGATACTTAAGGTAACTTTGATCTGGAAATAGTAAAGTTGCAGTAATGCACACAGGGATGACTAACCCCATCTTAATGATGACTACTGTCATGTGCAGCTTGATCCCAATGACCATCTCTGTACTGAGCTGCACCATAATGATTGGACATGGCAGATTACTCTGAGAGTAAGCTATGAAATGGTTTTGTGCTGCTCAGAGTAGGAATACCCTACATCACTTTGAAGTATAAGGATCAATTTGTCCTCTGGGACAGATGAAATCTTTGAGAACACACGGCAGACCCTCTTCTGGCCCAGCCCTGGGCTTCCTAACCACAAGAACTAAAAGAAACTGATAGTATGTCACAGAAGATCTGAAAATAATACCTGGATGCCTTTAAGAACTACATTCATGGCAAATTTTGAAATAAGCACCACATTTACATCTCAGTTTTAAAACGCACCTTTCTTAGCATAACAGTAAAAATCATTGAAGGTTTTACCTCTAGACCAGTTTTACCCCTTAAATATCTGGGAGGTTTTGGCAGAGACAGAATACATTGCTTTTGAACTGGAAGGTATGCTCTTAAGTTTCAGATATCAGAACCAAAGGTGTTACAAATTAGACCATGTTAACCAGCTTGTGAGCAAGCTTTTATCAAAAGCTCAGGTGGCCATAGGATCGATATGAAGCACAATCTACTATCTTACCATTGCTGCCACCACCATGACCTCCTCTGTTTGGTAAACGACCATCATATAGATCTGAATCATCAAGTTTGCCTATTAAAAAAAAATTATTTTACACATTTTAAGTTCAGTGAAAAGACATCTCAAGGCACATAATGACATGCAAGTTTTCTCGAGATCGTTCAGCTGAGTTTGTGGTGGTTTTAGGCTCAGTGTCATAGTCACAACACGTTCAGGTTTCAAAAGCCCTCCCAATCTCAAGTCCCTTCAGCTCAGCACTACACAGTTTGATAGCAGCACTACTGCCTCTGGATTTCCTGAACAGAGAGAAGTCGGTGTCCAGGAGCAGGTAGTACTGCACAAGTCATAGACTAAGCAAGTAAGAAGCCCTGTAAACTACTTAACTGAACAGCCCAAGTCTCACTATCCTGTTGAAGCAGAGAAAGGACATGGACAGGAAAGGACCATTTCTTTTCAAGGCTGCAGCTGTGTTGGGTTTCAAAGTCACAACCAGTCTTTTGAACCTGTACAACACAGTAGCTAGAGGAAAAAAAAGAGTTCAACATGCCACAGTCCAGTGTCTGCAGTACTTGCAAGACGATGGGAAGATCCAAATGTAATTCCCTCCTCTGATTTATTGCAGGACATTGAACCAGTCCCTCTCCTCTTCCACTGGACCCTACCTCATGGGGGCTGAGCTCTCCTCCTTCCCTCTGCTGCCAATGAATCTTCAGTTTATGCAAAGCCAATCTGTTTTGAGCAGCAAAACTAAAAGCACTGCATCAGAGGATGTTTTAGTTGGGTGGCAAAAGCACTGTACTGAGGCATGCAAGATCTGAATTCAAGTATCTGCTGCAAATCAGGCAGGAGAAGAAACAAGAACCAGTGCTTGCATTCCAGGTAAGGACTCTTTACCAACATATTCATGGATAATGGCATCATCACAGCTGCATCCATCTGAATCTGTTTTGTTCTGAGTTAGGCAAAGACAGAAAAGACCTCTAAAGCACAACAGGCAGGGAAGGACATGTATTTTAAGCCTACCTTTCAAACACAAAAGAATTGTATTTCTTAACTGGGCCTTTAAAAAAAAACACTAAAAAACCCCCAACTCTTTAACTTTGAGCTTTACCTTTAATTTAGATGCTTTAAGAATACAGATCACAGGTAGTTTCTACTTTTTAGCATGACTAGCAGGGATTCAGTTTGTAAAGATGAAGGGACTCAATCCAATACACAGGTGCTCCACCATAAGCAGCCAAGAACAGCATTGCCCCAAGCACACACACTCTGTCCCATCCTTTCTCCTCCCCACACCATCCCGCTTTTAAGTGAATAGAAAGTGACTCAACAGGTTTGTTATGAAATTTCAAGACTACCGCAAAGCTTATTTGCAAGACAATTTTTCCTCAATCCTCAGTGTTTATCCAGTGCAACATCTGACATACATAGCACCCAGTTAACAAGCGATAATTATTAGAAGTTTAACTGAGATAGTAAAACCATGTCACGATTCAGGAGATTGTGCTACAAGCCATACCAGTGTCTTTAGGATGTGCAGGTGGACCTTGCTTGGGATTATCTACACACAAAGAGATATTTAGAAAAAAAAAAAAGAAAAAGGTTAAGATATCAAAAGCAGACTATAATACAGTAGCTTTGAAAGGGACTAGGAAAGATTAACAAATACTTTTCTACTGTTCAGAAATTCCTGTTAGGTCAGTCTTACCAGTGTCTCTAGGAGTTGCAGGCGGACCTGGCTTGGGGTCACCTGTAGACAAATAAGAGTTAGCATAAAGTCAGCAAAGTTACTAGTGTGAAGAGACCAAAACCAGAGCATATAGTGACCCTGAAAGACCATCTGACCTAAAAAATGGTATCAAATCTTCCCCATGTAATTTTCCTTTCCTTTCATGAGCTAATGCTGTATTTGTTTTGTTATTTTAGGTTAAACACTGTACTTAATGCAATTAACAGTTTTTCTACTACATTAGCTTGTATGTCAGACCCTTGCTATAACTGAACATATACAGAAGAACTCAGTAAGTGTTATGCAGTATTTTAGTTTGCATATCTGATTTCCAACGTTGAACTTCCTTAAATTTTTCTACCAGGTACAGATTACTTGGCTGCTTCCTCTTTTAAAACTACCAGATTTTAACCAATAATAAAGGTTGGTACCTTACTCAAAAAAAAAAAACAAAAAAACAACCCCACCCCCCCAAAAAAAACCAAACAAAAAACTGGACAAGATACAATAGAAGTAGAAATATAGTCCCCACAGAGACACTTCGTTTAGCTTGCCACAAAATAGCAGAATAAGATATCTTAGTAATTATCTCTGTACTGTTTGGTCACAGTCTTTGTTGCCCACATCAAATTTACACACCAGCAGTGCTTTCTAAAACCGTGTTTTCACCAACAGCTGAACCAATGTAGTAGCCCATTTCTTCTGTATGCTACTTCTCCTTGATGTTGCATGGTCTTGCTTCCTCCCAGCTCTAGCACAAGCCAGATCAGGTCTCCTTAGGCTCTCTGCATATTCAAAGTAAAGAGGCAGGCACCTCCAGAGCACAGTTCTAAGACCCCAACTTAGGCTTGCTGTCCTATAAAGGATCCTCTCTCTTCACTTACGTGAACCATCTGATTCATTCAGCCAACTGTTTCCCAATTAGCCAATTCTGTTTTCAAAACCGTCAGCAGTTGGAAACAGACTGTTTTAAGAGAGACAAAACTTCAAAGGGCTAAATCAAACACAGCAGCAAACAGTGCTACTGTACTACAACTGTATGCCCTGTGTTAGGAAAGCTGTCTATACTGCAACAGGTCCAGTGACGGTACTCAAAAAGCTACTGTGCATTATCTGCCTAACCGGATGCATCTTTTACTGGCTGAGTGAAAAAAATACTGCAATTTCTACTGCTGGCCACACTGCAGAGCTGAAGCGCATAGAAAGAGCACCTTCCCTCATGTTATTTCAAACAGATTAATGTTTCCTTGTGCTACTAAAATTACTTCCTGGAAAGGAAAAGATTACTTCAGATTTAAAAACTACTTCCATAAGTAATAGTTTATGGAATTAGTGCCATCTAGTGAAGACCCAGCAATGAAACAAGTGGGACTTGTCTATCAAATGAGTGAAATACATACAGTTTTTGTGGTACAGACCCTTAAAAATGAAGGTAAATAAACATAACTAGACTGCAATTATTTTTATCTGCAGTCTTTTACCTTAATCAGCTCAGCGCCCTTATTACATTTAAGTAATAGATAGACATTGCACCAAGTACCACTGAGCAGTATCCAGGAAAACATGATACTTACCAGGATGAAGAGCATCTTCCAAGTTGAAATCCCCTACAAAGAAGGAAAAGAAGTTTTAAACATAATGCAAAAACTGAGCTAGTTTTAGACTATTTTTACACAAAATGCACCTCACAATGTTTAATATAATGGCATGCTCATTCAACAGTGGCCCATGGAATAGCACCACAGAGCTACCAGGCATTATCTGTCAAACTACATGCTGCTTTTGGTGGTCATGGTACATGCCAAGGGCCAGCTCAGGGGGAGCAAGCTCAAAACATACAGACTGAAAGCCAAAAGAAGGGATTCTCACAGGGTCTTTAAGCTTGTGAAATCACAAAGTAAATTTGTGAAAACACTAGCAGAAGACTCCAAAATGCAGAAATCCTTTTGCTATTAGGGAACGACTTTCTTTTATAGAAATATCACAACTCTGTGTGCCACTGACTTGAAAAATTCAGGCCCTTGAATTAGTATCTACAACTACACTTGACTTCACAGTGAAAGGCATTACAAGCCAATTAGATCTCACCTGAATCTGATGCTGATGGCCTCTGAGATGGAAGAGGATTCTTTGTAGTTTCTGTCAGGGATGGTTAGAAAAAAAAAAAGTTTAAATACCATTTAACACATTGTTCAGAAGATACATTGAAGGACGAATATAAGTCTATATGTACACAATGAAATGCACAGGATTATGTCTATACAGCAAGACATTTTCCCCTTAAGAGGAATTCCTGAGTGTTCCCAAAGACACATTTCAGTTCTATGCAGTCAACATTTTGACACACCCATAGCTGAATTGTTCCACTGGGGTTTAAACAAACCATATGTGGGGAAGGTGTCATGCTTGGTCATGCAGTGATACTCAGGAACAAACAAGTCAAAAGAGCAGTCACTATTTTCCCACCTACCTCCCAAAATTTGCAAGAGTGTAATAATTACCAAATGCATCTTGTAAGTTGAAGTCGTCAAAATTGCCTGTAGATGAAAGCAACAGTAAGAACACTGGTTTTGTGTACTCAAACCCAACACTTATTACAGTCATAAACATGTCTTTGATCTATCTTGAGGTATGTTTTCTGCTTCCTGTGTCAGACTAGAAGAATATTTTGAGTAAGGGCTGAAGACACTCTTCTCTATTTCTCCAGACCACTATCTACACATCTCTTTGGAAAAAAAAGGAACAGCACTAAAAATTGTCTCTATAGAAAGGATCCAGAAGGCCAGAACACATATTTCTACAGTAAATACAATGCACTTAATCCTTTATTCTTGCCACTCCTATTGCATGCTTTCTTAGTGCCATCCACAGCATATTCTTTCCCAGCCTTCTTTCCATTGAACCACAAAATGAGCAGGGCACAGCTCCAATTCACAAGACTTTACAAGATTCAAGTGTGAAGAAGAGCCTTGGAGCAAAAAGGCTAGTATGAAAGTTATATGATCAGGTAATAGATTTAATACCTTGGCATTAGAAATTAATTTTCATGGGTTTATAAGACTTATCTTTTCCCCTAACAAAGGTTAACAGTATGAAGGTGGTTAAGGTACTACCACAGATGATCTTGAGCAGTCTCTTCAACTTACTAGAAGACAGCTAAATGTGGCTGTCACCACTATGGGTTCTCCACTCCAGGTGGATTAAGTTTCATTTGCAGCCCTTAGGAAAAGAACATTCTCTCTTGCTGCTTTAGGTCAGTTGCTAGAGCTACTGCTGCTTACCCATCTGTCCTGGTTTTGGCTGGGATAGAGTTAATTTTCCTTCTAATAGCTAGTATAGTGCTGTGGTTAGGACTCAGTATGAGAAGAATGCTGATAACACACTGATGTTTTCAGCTGTTGCTAAGTAGTGTTTAGACTAAATCAAGGATTTTTCAGCTTCTCCTGCCTAGCCAGCGAGAAGGCTGGAGGGGCACAAGAAGTTGGGAGGGGACACAGCCAGGATGCTGACCCAAACTGGCCAAAGGGGTATTCTATACCATGTGACATCATGTCCAGTATATAAACTGGGGGGAGTTGGCCTGGAGGGGTGGATTGCTGCTCAGGAACTAACTGGGCGTTGGTCAGCGAGTGGTGAGCAATTGCATTGTGCATCAATTGTTTTGTATATTCCAATACTTTTTTTATTATTATTATTATAGTCATTTTATTATTATCATTACTATTTTCTTCCATTCTGTCCTATTAAACTGTCTTTATCTCAACCCACGAGTTTTACATATTTTTTTTTCCCTGATTCTCTCCCCCATCCCAGGGTGGAGGGGAAGTGAGCGAACAGCTGCGTGGTGCTTCATCGCTGGCTGGGGTTAAACCACACCACCAGCCAACTGCAGACACACTCACTCAATATATTCATGATACAAACTGGTTTCACAGCATGAATATAGGAGTGTGATCTCAGCAGCAGAGGCTTGTAAGATAAATGGACAGCTAAAACAACTGCTTGGGATATTTCCGATAGTGCATCATTCCTACTTTCACTGAAGCATGGAAAAAAGGCATGAAAGTAGATACCAGCTATTCAAGAAAAAGACATCCAAATACACTGCTCCAGCCCCAAAGAAGCTGGAAGACTTTTTCTACCGAGTATCAAGCCAGCCAAAGCAAAACTTAATTCCAGCCAGAACTACCTTAATTCAGAAGGTGCAAGCATAAAGCCTTGATGTGTCTGGCTTTTCCTCTAGGAATGTAGCTACAGAAGAGGAATCAGAACTGGCTACTGCAAAGTCTGAAGAGAGGAATAAAAAACAAACATCAAAAATAAAACCATGAGCAGAATGTTCCTTCTGCTTACATGACAGGCCAAGTTAAGACAAGGACAAATCATGAGTCTAGTACCAGGAATGACAGATGCTCGTATACTTGATGATATCCTTCTCAGCTGAGGTCAAAATTGAAATCTCTTTTCCTTCTCAGATAACTGCACTAATAATGCCTTTTTTTTTTCCAGAGAAGAAATGAGACTAAGATACATTTTTATTTTTTTAATATGGAAGCAAGGAATGACAACCTGAATAAAATATCAAAGGCAAGCTCACAGTTTCCTGAAAACATCTTTCAAGCTAGTCTTCAGTCTGGCCAACTGAACTGCTACAGCAGAAACTGAAATCTGAAGTCTAAGCAGCGATTTCCATACTGTAACATTCAAACTGAGTATCACCTTGCTCATAGCCATGTAGGGAGGTAGTAGCACTGCCTGGTCTGTGACAGGTCCCTTCATGAAAACAGAGGCAATTCCTGGCTTTAATGTGGTGCATGAGCAAAGGGCATTTAAAATGTCCTGGATAAAGTCATTAGGTATAGATCTTGGATAGAAAGCAAGAAGATATTTTACTTGGTGTTCTTCACTCCAGGTGGAGACCATAAGCTCTTTTAGACACTTAGCTCATGAAAAACTGTTTCACAGAATGCAAAATATATGCAGGTTGTTTATCTGAAGCCTACATCATCTTGCAATACAATCTTAAAAACCTCAGTAAAGTGAGCAGTTGCTAAGACCCAAATCTCAGTTACCTCTGAAGTTGTCCCTTTGTTCAGACTACACCAAGAAACCTCCATATTAATAGGCAAAAAAGGTCAAAGCACTCAAGAGAACTTTAAAAGAGATATTTGCATAGTAGTTCCTCAAACTTGAATTCTGGTTTGTTTGCTTTCTCAAGTACGTACATCTTGCAAGCTACAGTCCTCCAGGGAGGAATGCCTAAGACAGGACCTGATCAGATATTTGCTAGTCTAACTCTTAAGAAGGCAGGCAGAAGGATCTGCTGAAGATGCATGCTCCTCAAAACATTCTACCACAGCAGCAACCAGAGGATGGACCACCACCATCTGTCTCAAGGTTAAAGATATATTACTAAGTCAATGAATCTTACATTGATGGGTGTATTTCAAGAGCACTATTTCTTTTTAGAAGGAGTGGCAGAGGGAAAAAACAAGCACATATGCTCAAAATTATGCTTTGGTGCAGCTGAAGTTTCACCGGGAGCAGAAAAGAGGCTATTTGAAGAGTCTCCCACTGCCACCATGAAACTTAGTCCGAGAACTCTCTGAATGGTTCCAGCTGCAGTGGTTTCCCTCAAGAGGAGGAAACCAGTGTAAAAAGAGTGTGCATTCAGTGACATTTCTATTTTAAGGGATTGTTTTCACATGTGAACTTCATGGAGAAATAATTTAGGATGAGACTGCTGACTGCCAATCTCATATAAGATGTGCTTTGAGAGACCAATAAACAAATCTGACAGTTAATAAAAGAAAAAAATAATTCTATATTGACTGAATTATTCAATATTCTGCAACCACAATTCTGTCTTCCAAGCATGCAGCAAGATGTCAGGCTCTTCAAACACATTACTTTATCTCAATAAAGTAGCAGAAAATGTCAAAACCTAGCGTATGAAACTCATTACGATAATCTGCAGTCTGAAGTGCTGGCAGTCTGCTTTCCCAGCAAAGACCAGGTGTTGCGCCACTGTTCACGACAAACCTTTGTATGTCTTTAAAGCACTTGCTTTTACAACTGTACTCACTCAGCTTTTAGTATGGGTGGGTCCAACTAAACTAGAAGTTCAATTATTTAGACTGAAAGGAGAGAGGCTCAGTACCAGGGATTCAGCTCGTTCCAGGGAAGGAACAATCAGACAACAGAGATAAAGCTACAGAACTAGAATAAAGGTAGTAGCAGGATCCAGGAAGAAGTCAGCAAGAATATGCTGCACTCATTACAGGTTTAAGGAGCACCCAGAGTAACCGAGCTTATGAGCATTTTCTTAGTCTAAGCAAAGATAATTGCAAATAAAGCAGACATTATACTGCATATAAAGCACAACACAGCAGGTATTTCTAGCTCTGTGCTGGTTTTGGCTGGGACAGAGTTAATTTTCTTCACAGTAGCTAGTATGGGGCCATGATTTGGATTTGTGCTGGAAACTGTGTTGATAACACAGGGATGTTTTTGTTCCTGCTGAGCAGTGCTCACCCAGAGCCAAGGGCTTTTCTGCTTCTCCCCCCACCCCACCAGGAGCAGGCTGGGGGGGCACAAGGAGTTGGGAGGGGACACAGCCGGGACAGCTGACCCCAACTGACCCAAGGGAGATGCCAGATCATAGGATGTCATGCTCAGCAGATAAAGCTGAAGGGGGAAGAAGAAGGAAGGGGGGGACGTTAGGAGTGATAGCGTTTGTCTTCCCAAGTCACCATTACGCTTTCCTGGAGATGGCTGAACACCTGCCTGCCCATGGGAAGTGGGGAATGAATTCCTTGTTTTGCTTTGCTTGAGCATGTGACTTTTGCTTTCGCTATTAAACTGTCTTTATCTCAGTCCACGATTTTTCTCACTTTTACCCTTCTGATTCTCTCCCCATCTCACTGTGAGGGAGGTGAGTGAGCAGCTGCATGAGGCTTAGTTGCACCCACCCAGCTGGGGCTAAACCACGACAAGCTCCTAAGGGCATGAGCAGATTCAAGAACATTTCAGAAGTGTCTACACTATTTTCCTTCCATGTCCGTAGCTCATATACCAGGTTCTCAAGAGACAGGTCTTCAGCAGGCTGTCCCCAATAACCTGCATGGTTTGTGTCAGATGGGGGAAAACCAGCAGATAAAACGAAAGAGCAATTGAAAAAGCTGATGAGCTAGAGGGTATTCAAGAGAGCCAAGTAACTACTCAAATAGGAGTCCTTTGCAAAGACCCATCACTGCTCTCTGATACTTACTGCTATGGTATTAGATTAGTCATATTTACATTCCAGTGCCGAAGCCAACATGAGCTTTGCAAAGTTCCTCCATTAGTCACGTGTATGGCAACACACCAAGAAAGGAAACTCGTGATGAATCACCACAAACATAACTTTCTGACTTGAGCAACAGACTGCTTGAATTTTGTTTTTCTAAAAATGCTGGCGCTCTCCTCCTTCCCTGCCTCCCTCCCCAGCGCCCTGCACACCACAGGGTGCCACATAGCCTGCAGGCTGCAGCTGGTCTTCCAGTTGTAGGCCTACAGACCAGGTGACAGTGGTCAGCTTGTCCCTGTCCCACTGCTGGACATTACCTGCCATTTCATCAGTGGCTGACTTAACTTACAATCACAGAATCACAGATTATCTCAAGTGGGAAGGGACCCATAAGGATCATCGAGTCCAACTTCCTGCTCCTCACAGGACTACCTAAAACTAAACCATATGACTAAAAGCATCGTCCAGATGTTTCTTGAACTCTGATGGGCTTGGTGCCATGACCACTTCCCTGGGGAGCTTGTTCCAGTGACCGACCACCCTCTCAGTGAAGAAGCCTTTCCTAATGTCCATCCTGAACTTCCCCTGACGCAGCTTCATTCCATCTCCTTGTGTCCCATCACTGGTCACCAGAGAGAGGAGATCAGCACCTCCCCCTCAGCTGCCCCCCTTGAAGAAGTTGTAGACAGCAATGAGGTCACCCCTCAGCCTTCTCTTCTCCATGCTGAACAAACCAAGTGAGCTCAGCTGCTCTTCGTAAGTCTTGCCCTCGAGGCCTTTCACCATCTTGGTCGCCCTCCTCTGGACACCCTCTAACAGTTTCCTAGAATCATAGAATCATTTAGGTTGGAAGAGACTGTTAAGATCATTGAGTCCAACCATTTGATGTCCCTATATTGAGGCCCCCAAAACTGCACGCAGTACTCGAGGTGGGGCTGCACCAGTGCAGTGTAGAGTGGGACAATCACCTCCCTCGACTGTGCTTGATGCACCCCAGGACACGGTTGGCCCTTTTGGCTGCCAGGGCACACTGTTGACTCATGTTCAACTTGCCATCAACCCAAACCCTCAGATCTCTTTCCATGGTACTGCTCTCCAGCCTCTTGTTGCCCAATTTGTACATATAACCAGGATTATCCCATCCCAGGTGCAGAATCCGGCTCCTGCTCTTGCTAAATTTCATACAGTTGGCGATTGCCCAACTTGGGTCTGTCGGGCTGCCTAGCTGCTCATTTTCACGAAATCTGCAAAAATCTTGAGCTCAAAGAGGCCTTTCATCTCTGTAGTGTTTACACGAGGTTTGGCAGCCCTCTTGGGGGATGAGGATGCTGGTAGCCACAAGGGCATAAATTCTTGGGCAACTAAGCAAAAAGCAGTTTCTCCAACTTCCAGCAGGGAAACTGGATTTTATACTCCCATGTCTCGTGCTCCTTCCCCTTGGGGGACTGAAAACATGAGGAGTAGAAATACTCAACACCTGACCACAACAGAAGCTACAGAAAAAACAGGAAGGCCAATACATTGAAACTTGTTCATGAAACACTTTAAATAACAGAGCAAAGCCATCACATCCCTTACAATTGCTTTTTAAGTTTACTAGCACTTGATTTCAATCCAGGTTTTGCCCCACCAGCATTAGTTATCTACAATAAAAGTCTTCTACTGCTCAGTTCACATTCTGGCAGTTATTTTCCAACATGTCCTAAGCAGGCAAAACCAAGAGAAGCAATTTAATTACAAAAAACCTGGGAGAAAGGTGACTTGGTTCTCCGTATCTTGCTGTAAGAACTGCCTTTCTAAATTTAAATGGTTTTTAAATGGAGAACCTGGAACATGAAAACCACTCGCTGAAAGTGGAAGAATGTACTTAAAACTGTACTTCTCCTCTCAGTCAGGGCAGAGGTTTGCAGGCAAAATCCCTCTGCATCAGGGAACACAGATGGTATGTTTACTCCCACTGCCAAACAGCAGTTTATAATTAGCCCTGCCTGGCGTCTCATGAAATTAAATCCCACACAGTTGGTTTCAAACCCTGTTCCTCGTACAAGTACCCACCTATCGATGCTGCTTTTCAAGTTTAGTTTCTCTGCAGAGCAAGAGAAACAAAAAGCTTTGCATAAAATTCAGTTTAGAAGAATGAAGCCCCTTCCTACCTAAAGTAAATACGGCCCAAACACAAATCACAACTGTATATCAGCCAAAAAACAAAGATAATTTTTTACATCTGGGGAGTGTCTGCTTTCTGCACATCTGCAGTGTTCACTAATGTATCTGACAGGAATAAAGTCAGCTAAGTCTCCGCTGCAACCAATAAAAAGATTTATTTCCCTCTTAAAAAAGATGCGTAAGATTATCCTAATAACTATCATATTTAATTTTTGTACAGTGATCCAAAAGCTAGTTCCCTAAAAAATGACTTTATTTGTACCAATCTTGAAAATACAGTACAGAAAAAGTTAGGCAATTATGTGGCCTAATCTTTTTCTGATCTGACTGCTAAAAAATAGTTTTTAGACTAATCTGTGACTTATTTTAATATTTGAATTACTAGCTACTCCTTCCATCCAAAACTGGCAATTTAATATTTTGTAAAAACCCTACAAGGTCACAATTTGACTCAAAACTATTCACTTAAAGAACTGTAGTCATGTGAAGGTTTTTTAACAGAAGATGGTAAAATTAGCCATTTACTGGGGAAGAAAACCCCATATTATGAAGCACAGTTTGGGGAATTTTGCTTGTCTGAAAGCCTCCCATGCACTGGGCAACTTTTGTAGCCCCTTTGAGTGGAGAAAGTAAGAAAATACAATGTGGCTCTGAACAGTAGCTATAAGCAGAGTTTTCTGGGGAGGATTTCATATAGGAGTAAGAGGACAGAATGAATAGCTCTAAATCAGCAGAAAGCATACAGAAAAAATGAGTCAACCACGATGCTAGAGAACTAACACAATGGCAACAGTCCTGCCAAATGCTGAGCTGCTTATCCAGAAACGAGAAGGGGTAAAAGAGAACTACGCAATAGTTGCAAAAGGTCTATGAACACCTGCGAGTCCTTCAATCAAGTAGTGAAGATAAAAACAAATACTTGGCATCTTAATCACAACCTGTCCAGTGATGAGTTGTCTATCACAGTCTGGTTGTTTTCTTATAATTTGTAATTCTGCATGTCCATAACCGATGTGACCACTTTTCCCTCTAAGCAACAGTTTGGACGCTTGGCGATTTTTTTCAGGTTACAACCCTCAGTGGCAAACCAACATCAAACAGGTCCCAGATCTGCTCCTTAAGCTTAAAAGGGCGTCCAAAGCACTGTCACTAACAGCAGCTTGGAAAGAGCTGAAGTATTTTCCGTGCTTCCAGGAAAGTCATTTCTTGCAGAGAGCACCTCCCCCACATACTCAAAATATTCAAAACCCGGCTGACCACAGTCCTGGGCAACCTACGGTGGCTGACCCTGCTGGAGCAGGGGGTAGGACTGGAAGGTCTCCTGAGGTGTCCTCCAGCCTCAGCACCCTGTGGTTCTGTGACCTGGGCCAATTCTAGTCACTGGACTAAATTCCTTGTGCTACAAAACTCATATAACTACAAATAAAATAAATCACTCTGTCCCTCTGCAATTCTTTTTACAGATGAGAACTGAAATACATTGCTCTGTCTCATGAAGTCTGCAAGCGGAAACCTAACCTACGCTAACAAAAGCTGTTAGAGGAAAATTTGGGTGACAGAAGCATGGCACTTGCATTAAGAAATGACAAGATTAAGTTCTGGGGGCACTGGGATGGGAAGCAGGAAGGGAGGAAGAGGATTTTGCAAAATATAATAAAGGTGCTGAATCCAAGTGGCAACACATAAAAAGATATTGGACATATTTATTTGACTTTCACTCATTTCTTCTTACCTGTAACTTCAGGAGGGCCTGACCATGTTTCAAGACTGCAAATGTCATATACTATGCTTATTGCTATTTCACCTAAGTACTTGGCCTTACCAAGCATAAATGCATTACTAAAATTAGTGAGTGTTTTAATAAAGTATTTTCTAGAAAGCAAAAACGAAGTTTCCTTTTGTGTAAATTCAGGGACTAGGCAAAATACGACTGGCAGACAGAAGCATAGTCTTGTCTGCATTCCTGTGCAGCACACCCTTGACGAAGGCTGCAGGTGTTTGATTAAATATTGCCTAGCCTTACATTATTTAAAGCCTGCATGTTGGTCCTTGTACCTGTGAGTGCTAGGCACACTGAAATTTTCAGCCTTCTAAGTTACTGGTCTTGAGTTCTTGGTACTCTTCCTCATAGCAGCCCTAAAACACAGAGACGTCACTGCATTGAGCCCAAAGTTACTTGATATCAGCAATGCCAGCCGTGGGGCCAGTGCTGCCGCTGCCTTCTCTTGCACCAACAGAGCACCTGCAGAAGCCAGCCCTGTCCCTCTGCCCTGGGGCAGGCAGGGAGTGCTCCCTGCCCCTCTTCCCAGGTCTCACCTGCCGACAAAATCACTGTTCCCCCAGGGAGGCTCACAGAGCATGCACAGCTGGCCGAGACACCTATGCTCTCCACCGCTGCTTCTTCAGAAACCTGTGCCAGAGTGGGACCAGGAGCTCTGAAGCAGTCTTAGGAAACCCTGTTCTCAAATCTCACCAAGATCAAGCAGGCACTGTGCACCTACTTTGCATTCAGCCACTTTTGAAATTCTGTCTTGGCATAAGAAATGTCAGTAGTTAATTTTTTATAAGCCTAAGAAACCAAAATCCTTTAAGTACATGTTGCTCACAGTCTACAGCTTCAAAGTTTAAGCTGCGTGATAGACAGGACTTTAAGCTTTCACAAAGCTGACAAGCCTTGCAGCTACTACTCCCATAGCCTAAATTTCCAGGTGCATTCTTACTGCAAGGCTCACATTTCCTCTTGTTATGAAAGTTCCCTTACCTAATTATTATATCAATCAGTCTTTATAGTATGAAATCGTATTAACTTTGTTACTATATATTAGTTCATATTGTACACTGCAATATAGTGAAGTAGTGGAGTTTTACTGGAGACTTTGGTATTGTTCATACTTAAGTAAAAGAAACCAAAGGACAGCTCGGCCATGTAAATAAGGACTTTATTTCTTGGAAGCTTAGTGCTGTCCCTGAAGGATAAAAGATACGATACGCCTGGAGAACCAAGATAATACCAGCATCCTAGCCCCTCTAACACCTCTCTGAAACCCTCCTAGCATTGGCTGGCATTACAAGTAAGTAACTATAGCAAGACTGACTCCAAGGACATCTGGATCAATAGACAAGCAGCAAGAACGTTGCAGAAATATAGGTGCTTTGCGAAGTTTTATTATGACTAGTCAGCAGTAGCGTGGGTGTTAATGACTACTCAAATCATGTTGTACCTGAACATTTGAAGGCTACAAGAACCCTGTGTAAAACCACATTTGAGGTGCCCCAATTTGGCTAGGATACCTCATGTACATGAATAAATATTTACCCTTGTAATTCTGTATTTTGCATCCTAGCCTTCCTCCTCAGTCGGCAAGGCCCAGTTGCAAATTTTCATAACACTCGCCAAAGGTCAAAGTCAGTATGTCAGCACCTCTCCCTCTTCCAGAGTCAAGGAATCTCGTTACTTCTTGAGGATTTCTGCACTTATACCTAGTGACAGTTTCAGCAGTTCTTGGCAAGAACCTTTCCGCAGCTGACCGACATCCGTGAAACCTCTTGCTCTGAAGCACGTACTTCAAAACAGTGCACGTATCACAAGCAGTCAAAACTATACTTTGAAAACAGTGAGGCAACATACACGCTGATGGCACTAAGATGGACACCAGAAGAGATGGTGGGGCTGGGAAGGGGCACGCTTTCAAAGCCCTTTGAACACTCAGTGTTCTCACCTTCGTGAACAGATTCATAAACATTAAGCCTCCCTGGCATAACAACCCAAATAGCAGCCAGCACCAAAAATTAACAGTTAAATACACTGGAAAGACTACAATGGTAGTTAAATTTGAGACTAATCTTTTGATTAAGAAAACTGTTTTATCCAAGCAGGTTGCAAACTCTTCAGTATTGTGTAATTTAATAAAATCATTGGTTCTGAAAGTAACTACAGCTGACATCATGTAACCTAATGCTATTTTATCACCCCAAGTTTACCTGTACTTCTGTTCAGATAATAACATTCTCTCCTTTGCACTGAAAGCCTCTAAATGCACCTGTACAGTTCAGTACCCTGCCCAACCTTATGCAGAGAAAAGGCAAAGTGTTTTCAGGGCAACTGTGTGATCTCTTGAACCACGACTTCACAAGCTGCATGCTTTTTCTGCTCATCCCAATTCAGTAAAACACTTTACACAGCAATAAAGAGTGTAAGATGACAGATTGGAAGCTTCCCTTACCACCAAGCAGTCAGGAAACACCAGCATTTTGTTTTGTCTGCATCCTTACTAGCTCACACTCTGAATTTGCACCTCTGGTAGCCTCTTGGAGTGGGGCAGGGAGGGATGGAAGAAAGAGCAGACCTGGAGGGGGCTCGGAGGAAAAGGGAAGTGCAGCAGCGAGGCTCAGCTGCAGAAAGGTTAGGCATGTCTGCACTAGATGAAAGATGGTAAAATTTTAGCACAAGGAAGAAGGAATTATTAAGAAACCAAGATTTGTCATCTGGCAACCAGTGAAGTAAAAGCTCCAAAAATTCACCAGAGTGGGAAATAATCCTCATTCTGATCAAGGAAAAAGAATTTAAATTATAACTTATGATGAACAAGTAAATGGAACCTGGCCTTCCATTTAGAAATTCCTTCTTTAAAACAAAATTTAGTTGAAGTGTACACTTGCAATGTGCACAGAACTAGGTCAAGAATACTCTTACTTTTACAGCAGTACACCAAAATGATGGCTCGTAGTAAGCAGGACTGTTTTATGCCTGCTGATACTTGTAAACTGACAATTCATTTCACAGCCTGTTTCTTCTACCTTCCTCACTAGAAGTCTTACCAGTTCCATACAGTTTGTATACTAATAGCAAAATCCAAACAAAATCCGTAATCTAGTCAGAAACATTAACTGACCAGTAAAATTGACTTTGCTTTCCTAGACTCTTTTTCACCGTGGCTTGTTCAGTGATGGCTAAAAAGATTCTTCAGTATTTTCAATCTGCATACTTAAAAATAGGTACTTTCTTTTAGCAAAAACTGTAGAAGACAACTTTGGGTTTTACAATGAGGGTTTCCTGTGGGGTAGAGGAAAAGGGGTAGAGGAAACCAGCACAGTGGTTTGCAGTGATTCAACTCATATTTTAATCCATTGCTCTGAGACTGAATCAGTTCTGGCACTAGTCAACCCATTTTATAACAAAACCTATTGTTCTGCTCAAACTTCAAACATTGACTGTTTCAGTAGCACCAGTGACACTTCCTACAGGTATTTACTATTAAGGGACTGAGACACAGTTGCATGAAGTGACAATTCAGTGAGTCAGGATTTTGCAGCTTGTGCTCCACTGCACCACACCAGCATTGGTTTGGAAACGTGCAGACTAGCTTCAGCCACAGGACGTGTGATGTGACACCAGCCTGCTTCTCTGGGCAATGGGGAACATGGCTGGAGAAGGTTCATTTTTTCTACTTTGACTTTGTATCATGTATGCAAGATTAGTACCTAAAAAAATATTTCTGAAGGACAGCCATACACACAGAGATACGGCATGCACCCAGGTCACTGTGATTAGTTTTAGTTGCCCAAACCAGACAGATAAAAAACCTAAATAGATGAGTTAGAATCCAACTAAGTGGCAGCCACAGATACATGGCAAGCCAGAAATGTGGTATAGGTTTTGTCAGATGAGGGTTTACTTGTTGTTTCTCATTTTTAAAAAGGTATTTTTTTTACTTCCCATCCTTCATTATTACTTGAGGAACAAGATAAATCTTCCCTTTCATACCAAGGCTATGTTCTTAGTAGTTCCAACTTGTTCATGTGCTCAGCAAAACATCTGGAAGGTGTTCACAGTGAGACCATAAGCATTTCTAGTTCAAGGGCATCTAGTGGAAGTACTTCTGTTCTGCTATAGTTAGACAAAAACTTTTATCAAGAATTCTCCCTGTCCACCCTAAGAAATAGTTTCACCATCTCCATTCTGATTCTGTATCACCTTCTAATGCAAACTGGATTTTATATTCCACTTGCAGGCAGCCATTACACATGCCAGACTTTAGTCTGCACTATAAATTTACTCATTCTGTAGAAAACCACAGGAAAGCAATAGGAGCGGACGGCAATTGTCCTCAGGACGGGTAAGAATTGCAAGCTAAAGGGATCCATGCCTGGGTATAGGACTGGGAGTGGAGACAGTGACAAAGATGCAATGGCAACACCCAAGGGAAAGGAGTAGAAGCAGCAGTGGGCAGGGAAGAAGGAGGAGGAGGAGCAGACTGCGCCGCAGAGGTCTGGAATGCAGAGAAGTTGTCAGCTCTCTACAGCCACAAGCTTCAGAATCACAGTCCTTGCCTGAAATTTTGGGGAAAAAATGTCTACCTCTCTGCTTAGCTAGCACAGTAAGGAGCTGGCCTTTACAGAAGGCCAAAATAGCAAAAAGGAAAGCTGGAAGTTTTTGCCAGAAGGGGAGGGAGGAGGGATGTTGTAAATTAGATTGCAAACTTGCTGGCTAAGACAAGCAGGTACGGCTCTGATCCAGAGAAGTTATGTCTGTATAACCATTTGCAACATTTATGGAGGGAGAGGGCAGGGAATAGTTGGTGAAGTAACTACTGAATTTAGGATTCAATCGCAAGATGCCTGGCATCCAGGATGTACTGAGAAACACAGGCAGGCAGAGATTTCTGGCATCAAAGAGGGAGAATACAGACAGGCAAGGATAGCTGGAGGCAAGGGAAGAAACAGTAGATTGAAAGATAAAGATAGAAATATAGAAGAAGATAGCCTTATCCAAAAGCTTTCCACACGGGCTTCCTCAAACCCTTCCCCCAAACCTTATCCTGAAACTTCTTGTTTCTAAATTTAAGAAGGACTGTGTGACTCGAGAGCTGTCTGTTTTGTCCAACAATAGCATCAGCTCTAATAAAAACGGTATCCTACCCGACATATTTGCCTCACTTATTTTTAATTCACCACATAACACCACTACTACTACTATCACCACTAGCCCCTTCCCTCTTCACACAGGTTCAATATTTTCCGCCAAATCACAGGGAACGAACAAGTGGTAGTAAAATATAAGTCTAAACACTGTAACTCCATTTTTTCCAGACAGAAAAGGTTTAGAGTGTAGTATTTTTGTGGCAGTAATAAAAACAGTAATACTACCAATATTGCAAAGTATAACCAGGCTTGCAGAATTGGCTGTCCTGGTAATACCGGCATTTAACAAATGTTTCACTTTATTTTTCCTTCAGAATATTGGACTTCTTCACAAACAGAAAAGATGCAAGCAATGTTTTCTGTAGTTAAGCAAAAAAGCATACAAAGACAGTTTTATAATTAAAATCTGATTTTTACCAATTAAATTGATGGGTGTTTAAGAAAAAAGAACTTCTAATTCATGGAAAGATTAACTTGTATACTGAGTCATAACGTTTACCTGATGAAAGAACAACTGCTATCCTAAAAAACAAAGTTTGATTTTACCTAGATTAAAACTCTTTGGCTTAAAGTGAAATGAGTTTTGTGGATATATTACACACTTCAAGAAATTAATACCATTTCTAGTGAAAAATTTTGAAGTAACAAGAGATCCAACAGGAGTTTTACAGGACTCAAGCTATGAGGAAAGTAGAGCAGAATTAACATCTGCAGTTAATTAACAGTTGCCTCAGTCAAGAGGTTTTGCTTTTACAAGTACAGTTAAAGATGCCATTTCTTAGATGTTTACAGTATGTGAACTCTTCACAGGTGACTGCAAACTCTATAAAGGAAACCAACTGCATTTGTTATACAGCCAATGATGTTGTGTGATAAGACCTGACTTCAAATGTCAATGTTTTCTTTCAAAATGATCTTTTTTCCCAAAACATGTTAGAATGATTCCTTCATTTGACATGTTAATTATGCATTTTAAAGGAACCGTTCTATATTTAGAAAAACTACTGTAAATAGGCCTTATACCACAACTAAGTTCTTGGACTGTCACAGGAAGTTGCCTTACAACTTCTTGGAATTCTTGTAGAAAATCTTCTGGATCCTGTTCTTCTGGGCTCCCCCGTCATATCAAATGCAGAGACTAAACCAGTTTAAAAGGAGTTTGTGATGACTATCACTGCAGTAATTTTTGTTTTCAAGAGGTGAAAAACGTGCTTTCCTGCAGCAAGCAGAGAAATCTTTCCCAGACTAGAATTTGCAAGCATATGGAGAAAGCAAGACTTTTTTTTTTTTTTAATGAAAAAGCAAACTAAAACTAGCTTTTATGATACCAAGCAACCGTCCAAACACTAGCTTTTGCAGTATTGGTCCCAAGTCTGCAGAAAAGCTGACTCAGCGCTGTTGCTGCCACTATGTGCTTTTGCAAGGTGGCACAGAGACCTCCTGCAGCAGCTGATAAGATACAGACAGGCAAAGGGCAAGACACGCAAGCTGGAACACTCTTTCTCTGTATCACGAATAACTTGCAAGATCTGAGTAGTGGGGGCTGACAACATGGTGGGACCCCTGTTGACCAAGGAATGACCTACTATGTACCATGCTGGAGGGAGCATGCTGTAGGATTAACAGCAAGGCCAGGGAAAATACCAAGATTCCGTCAGTATGGTAAATATTGGGGAAAGATGCCTGGAAAGAATGGGAATTCTGCATGCCCCGTCACAGATGCTGGGACTTACGGAATAGATGCTGCTCCTGAACGGAAAAAAGAGAGGGTATGCCCAAGTCGAACAGAAGGCCCTTCAGAGATGCAGCATTGCCAGCTGAGGAGTTGTGAGCACAGGGCAGAATCAGAGCTCAGTTCAACCATTACCTTCTCCTGCTCCAGACTGCATACTGTTCTGACAATCCATCTGAATTCACTTCACTGGGGGGGACCTGCTGCTGGCCTGGCAGCAGGTGCAGATAACCAAACTTATTGGGTTGTCTGGGTAAGGCGGCCAGGCACCACCTGGTCTCATCTACACCGTGCTCTAATGGATACTGGTGCTCAATGCACCTTATTGCCCTGGTGTAGCAGAGAAGATTGAGCAGTTATTCAGAGAGTCAGTGGGGAAGACACGTGCCTGCCTCTAGTGGAAGGGAGCCTCAGTTTGATTAGACAAGATTGGCAGCCCCTACCTGTTGCTTCCACCCTGTCATGGTTTAACCCCAGCCAGCAACTAAGAACCACGCAGCTGCTTGCTCACTCCCCCCCACCTAGTGGGATGGGGGAGAGAATCAGAAAAAAAAGTAAAACTCATGGGTTGAGAGGCCCCTGCCCTCCTTGGACTCGACTTTCCTGACCACTGTAGATGGACAGATGAGACAGAAAGGCATTGGGCTTTTGGTACAGACAGTGTGCTTTGTACAGGAGGGAACCAGCTACAGGACTATTACTGACCCCAGCAATGTTGCATGCACTCAGATAGACTCAGCTGTTCTTCCCTTAGCAACACAAATAACTTGTGAAAGACATATTGAACTGATTAAGGGGCTGCTGGTGAGATTTAAAAAGTAATTAGTAACTCATTCCCTGGAAAAACAAGGGGAGGGGGGCTCTCAAACACATTTACCTTACAACAGTCCTGTTCAGCCTGTCCAGAAGCATACTGGAGAATGGCAGTTAACAACAGACGTCAGAGCTTTGAATGACTTAACTACTGCATTAGTAGCGGTAGCTCCAGGCGTGCTGTAGTTCTTGCATGAGCAAGAAGCCAAAAAATATACCTGGTATGTTACAACTGATGTTGCAAATGCTTTCTTTTCAATCCCTCTGGCTGAAGAGGCAAGGCTCCAATTGCTTTCACCTGGAATAGTGTGCAATACGTCTGGAACCAGCTGTTGCAAGGGGTGGAAACACAGCCCTACCATCTGCCATGGCATCATCTACAAAACTTTAAAGCAACATATCCCCAGATAATTTTTCCACTGCATTGATGATGTATTGATTAGAGGAAAAACTCTTGAAGCAGTACTAAGTAATGGGCAACCAGGTAATCTTTATCTTTCCCAACTTGAACTGCTTAGTCCGTGGCCAGCAAATCAACAATATGAGGACTGAACTCCTCTGACTATAAAATGCCCAGCATATGATGAGTTATATGCTGAAAATAACCAGTGGGGTTTGTTTACTGACGGATCCTGTAAAATCACAGCAGGAAAAGGGACTCCAAGCAGCTTGGAGCCCCTCCACAGGGGAGGCTGCCATGTGCAAAGGGACAAGAGGCTGTCATCTGTGTGCAGAAGTAATGGCCTTCAGAGTCGCCTTGCAACATGCTCATGAGCATCAGCGGCCCTGAGTATACATATACACAGACTCCTGAGCGATCACTAACGTGGTGCAGAAATGGCTCAAAGATCAGAATCATGATAACCAGCAGCAGTGAGGAAAACCACTTTCAGCAGCAGCAGCAGACGGAAAGTAATACAACAGCTACTTGGAGACACGTCTACTTGAACACACGGTGTTAATGCGCATATCTGAAACTCAAAGGCAATTTGAGAAACGTAATAACCAGGCTGACCAGTTAGCTCAACTTGCCAGCATAGATTTACGGTGTGAGCACAAAGGAAGGCTACTTTTAGCCAGGTAGGTACACAAAACTGCTGCTCAGGTACCAGGGCAGAGAACACAGCTTAGATTTGTCTCAGGAAGCCGTAGTGCAAGCAACTAGGTAGTGTGAGATCTGTGGAGTAATACGACACACTTGGGAAGTATGAACGATGAACCAGCACATGCGATGGGAGGAAGGGAAGTCTGAAGAAGTCTGGCAACTAAATCACCCCCTTCTCTTCAGCAACACCAGCAGGTGTCATGTCCTCACAGTGGCAAAGCTAGAAATGGGGTGCTAGAAGCTTTTCTACTTGGAAAGAAAATGTAGGCAGCACCCTAGATGGAACAAACAAACATATTTGTTGGCATGATGGAATGCAGCTTTGTCTAGACTCAGATAGCAGTAGTCATTTCAAAACCACAGCTGTCCAAGAATGAGGGGAAGATTGTGGAGCAGAGCGGGTGTATCATATTCCCTCTAATTCCCAGGCATCTGGAAAGGTAGAATGGTACAATGGCTTACTTGAAACAGCACTCCAGGAAAAGGGAATCTCACCTCTATGAAGCTGGGGGGGGGGGCTGGTTAACATAAAAGTAGGAACCCATCATAACAGCCCTGCAGAAAACCATTTACCCCATGTTCGGCTGGTGACAAAGTACCAGCCAGCCCTGGGGACACCAGAATTGAGACACAAGTTAGTGTTTATCCTCCTGCAGCAACTGAAATCCCCAAGGAAGCAGTCCTTATCACTTAAGGACCAGGAATTACCTACGAGGTGGCCTTTGGAAAAGTGATAATGAAATTAAATATGTGCTGTTACGTAGGCTAAATAATCTTATTTTACTTCATAAACTATGCTCTGTGTTTTGGAGACACAAGACATATGTCTTTGCAGACTAGATGCATGTCCAAACAGTTCCTAGGTACATATTGCTCAAGAATGTATGGGAGCATGAACTGGGCAGGGTTTCAGCAGTAGAGGGCTGCAAGGTGCCCTGTCTGGGAAGAGGCCATAAACTGTTCTGTGCTGCTTACAGTCATGTCACGTTGGCATTGACACCAATGGTGTGCACCAAACCTTCAACTGGCCAGAGGAGCGCAGAGCATTCCTGCTTGAACACACGTAAGAAAGAGCATCACCCAGCAGGGACAGGAGACACGAGGAGATGGTCTGAGAGGCTTGCAGAAGCGACATGTGGCTAGAGATGTGCTCCGGTCAGGAGAGGTTCCATGCCAACGGGCTACATCCCTGAGGGACTGCAGCTATCCACATCAGGGCAAGGACACCCCTGAGGGACTGCGGCTATGGGCCACTCACATCAACATCACCCACACCAGAGCAGCAGCAGCCCTGAGGGACCGTAAGTGACCCTCGCTGGGGTAGAGACACTGAGACACAAAGAGGAGCAGAGGGAAGTCAGCAGGAATCAAGTCGGAGCAGCAGAAAGGAACCATTAGGAGAACGACGACATTCCTGCTCTGCCCGTCACCCCACCGAAGGGGCAGGGCACGGGCTGAGCATAATGTGCAGCAAAAACCAAGGAAGCTGAGATGGGGCGGGTAGGGGTGTTTGGCTTAAGCTGAAAGTAGGGAAGGGGGAGGACCTTAGGGGTTTGATCGTTTTCTTTCTCCCAATTCCCAAATCCATGATTAGAAGTCTGTGTTAACTGACAGTAAGCTAATTTAAGTACAAGTTCCCCAAGTTGAGACTGTTTTGCTCCTAACATTCTCTTAAAACACTTCTACTAGACTCAAAAGATTATATTCCCCTGCCAGAGCATGGAAAAGCAGTTTGGCTAAAAGAAAGAGGCTTGCCCCTGGCAGATGATCTTAACTGATGAAGATTACTATTATTACTGCATTTCACTAACACAGCTGTCACCTGATGAAATACAAGTTGATTGCAGTGAGAGATTCAAGACAGCAAGAGTTAAAGCAGAGCCCTTTCTTAAGCGCAGGCAACCCCATCACATGCACCAGAGCAACATCAGGAAAATATTGAAATTGGTCTTGGCTGGACAGCAGTAGGCTTAGTCACGCTTAACTCTTGCCAAGTTAAATCACTGTAACTATGGAAAGCTTAAGGATTGTTGCAGTGATGTCATTTTGATGTAGCAGCGCAGTGGCCATTTTATATAAATAACAACATATAAAAAACCCCTCTCCGCAATTTCAAATTAGAGGAAATAGAAAGATGGAGAAACATGTGCTGCCCTTTTCACATTCATGCTGCCATGTATGAACACTAGCACTGCTACTAATATTGTTCGACTGAAAAGAAAGTTGTGTGGTTGGGGTTTTTTCGGTTTTGTTGGGGTTTTTTTGTTGTTGTTGGGTTTTTTTGTTTTTTTTTATTGTTTTTTTTTTTAAATCAGATTTAAAAGGCAAACAACTCCAGAGCCCACAAAGCAGAGATCAGTCTCCAGGAGTCCCTGTGCCACATCCCTGCCACAGCTGAAAGTGCCACCTACTAGACTACAGACAGGCTCATTTCACCATCTTTCATCCAGCTAGTCATTTTTCTCAACACTGACTTGCCTCAACAGGAAGCCAGGGGCACAAGTGTTTCCTTCCCTTTGCTCGTAGCCCTGTAATTACAGCGGTCTTACGACGAAGGGTTCTCCACCTGTAATTCACCTTAGGCTACTGATCTTAGAACATAGATACCTTAGCTTCCAGTGTATTTTGCTCACCTCCCGGTGTTCACTACAACTGTTCCTTGTGGCAACTGCATTTCAATTAACAAGCTCTACACAATTCTTGCAAGGATACTTAGAGCATATATTCCTGAGCCCAAACTCGAGATCCTCAGTAAGCAGATAGCTTTTTATGCCATGATCTTTCTACAGTAGATAAGGGAGACTTTTGAGCCTTGTGTCTGCATGCAGCAGTTTTCTGCTGCTGATCATGTATGGGGTTTTTTGTTTAATCCTCCTTCTGCTGTGCTCTTCATATAAATTGTACAGATCTCCTATCTAATACTTTTTGTTGTTGTTGTGTTTTGAAAACCAGATGCCTAAAATTAGACACTGGGCTAACCTGGTGGTTTTGCCGATGTAAGATGGCTGAGCCGGTCTCACACCTCACAGTCAGCCAGAGCAGGAAGCCCCCTGCCCTCTTCTCCCCTGCCCCTACCTCATTTCCACTCTCCGATGCTCGGCCCTGCCACTCCCTTGTGCTGGCTCCGACACCCATCAAACACGCTGCAGAGCAAACTCAATGCACCAGATTAGTCATTTGCTGACTTATCAAGCTGAATCATCTCATACAGGCCCCAATGGGCACCAGACCAAACACAGGCAGAGAGAAATGGAGAGATCCTGCTCCTCAGCAGGCACAAGCTGTCAGACTGCCTGTAGAAACTGGTGATATAAAAACTCACATTTGACCTTCCTCTGGATCCAGCCCCAATGATATCTAAACTCCAGCTGTGCCTGACTTGCAGAGCTCATACCTGGCAAATGAGACAACACCTGAATACCAGTTGTGAGGTTAAAACTGCAAGCTCTTTTCCTAAGCAAACTCAAATAATAAAGTTCACCCTTGCTTAATAAGACATTCAAATCCTCATGGTACACTGAATGTTGTTTTAACACTAACAGCTTTCACGTGCCTAAAATGGATGATCCCGTAAGAAGTTCTCCGTCCTGAGGCACGGACTTGTCTGCTTGAATCATGAAAGCAAGCAGTGCCAGTGAAACCAGTCACCTCCAAACCGTCACACAACAGCTGAACTGCTTATAAGGCAAGATCCTTAACTTTCTGTAGCAGTTCTACAAATTCAGACTACAGACAGCCTACCAACAGTGAAATTAAGATTTTCAGAAGTATGTCATTCAGGTTTTGCCTTTATTTTAATTTAAGATTGCATCACCACAAATCTGAAATTCCCCTGAAGGGCCCCACCCTCCCCAGGCTGACATTCTCAACAGCTCTTGAATTCTTACGCATTTTGTTTAAGCAAAAAGTGTCCAAACTAATTATAACCTATCTACTTGGTTCATATTATTAGCATTAACCAGCACCCAGATAAATGAACCAGCTTTTTAAAAGCAATCTGTTAAAAACGTAGCATAATTTTCCTCAGAATTCAAAACAAAACCCCGGAAGGCAGTTTTTGTGCACCTTCTCTCCGGTGGAGCAGAAACCAGACAGACTCTCTTCACCTCCAAACTTCTTGGCAGAAAGTTTAGAAAGACTATTTTTGAGTGACTTCAAATACCTCCACATCTTAAAAGCATCACACCAAAGATCCTGCTGTCCACGACCATGAGGACTGCTTGCAGAGGTAGAAGAGTGTTTTCCACATAAGTATGAAGATGGTATCTAAATGATAGCAGCCTGAATCATCTGTCAATTTTAGAGGTGGCTACTGTAAAATTGTACTATTTTTCCAAGAGCTCAGCTTTGCTAACCTAGCAGTTAAGATCACAATAAGGCCACAGCAGAAGGACTGAATTCAAGCAGTCTTGATGCCAAACTGCTTATCTGGCATCCTGCACGCAGTATCTAGCTACAGCTTCCAATCAAAGCTAGGAACAGGTATTCTTCCTTCTCTCTTCAGTGAAGAGATATGTAAGTTTTGAACTGTTCCTTTTACAAAGCACCTGAAAGAAAATACCTAAGCATAGCACTGAGTAGGCTTATCAACATAGTAAAAAACCAAAAAAGTTTCTTAGAAATAAGTCATATAAATGGGAAATGACAGTTTGCACTGCATATTCCAGTTTAGGAGTCTTCCTCCCAAAAAAAACCCTTGGTATTGGGAACTTTGCTACTTTTCTCCCCCGCTCAAACTGTTTCCTTATACCAAATACCAACGTGCTATTAGGTACGCACCATTTCGATCAGGGTTCAAGAAAATCTTCCCCGACACACACCGAAGCCGTGAGAAGCTTCTCAGAAAATACACTGGTGTGTTCTACCCTGCAGTTTTGCCATAATGATTTTTTTTTTTATAAAGGCTGCTGTGTGACGGCAGACTTTCTCGTGAGTAACTATCCGATGCCCTGGAATCGCCGTAACTCCGCTTTCTTTCCTAAAATGGAAGCCGAGCTCCAGCAGAGCTCCCCGCCGCCCCGAAACGCCCGTCCGAGCCTCCTTCAAGGACCCCCCCGCACCCCAGGGCCCTACCGGGACGGGTACCACGAATTCACCGAAAAGACTGAAAACAAGACAGGTTTTCCAGGGCGGGAGGCAGCCGGCGCCCGGGGACCCGCCCGTCTCCCTCACGGCCCCCGCTCGTCCCCGGGGCCGCTCCGCCGAACCCCCCCGCCCCAACGCCAGCGCTCGGTCGTCCTCCCCCTCACCGCCCCGCCGCGGGCAGGGGAGCCGTCCCTCCCCAAGCCCAGCGGGGGCAGCGGGGCGTCCGCGGGCAGAGACCGCTCCCCGCCCCTCCTCACCTCTGGCGGGGACCAGGACGGCGAAGAGCACCGCCGCGAGAAGGAGCCTCCACCGCCTCATGGCTGCTGGCCGCACACAACACGCCGCCCGCTCCCTGACAGCCGCTCCCGCCACCCGCCGCGGCCGCTCCCGCCCGCCCGCAGGGCAGCGCCGCGCCGCCCCCCCCCCGGGGCTGGGTGCGCCGAAGCCGAACACGCCCCGGCCGGGCGCTGTCCCTCCGCCGCGGGGGGAGAAGGAGGGCGACGGCGGCCCGGCCCCGGTCCCGGCCCGCCGGGGCGGAGCCGCCGAAGGGCCAGCGGCCGGCCTGGCAACGGGGAGGGGAGCGGGCTCTTCCACGGGCGGGCGGCGTCGCCGCGGCTCTCCTCAGGGCGGCGGCGGTTGGGCGGGCGCTGCCCCGGGGGTGGCGGGCGTTGTCTGCCGTTGCCGCGTCCCCGGGCAGGGCCGAGCCCCGTTCCCCGGCGGGCTGAGGCCGGCAGCCGGGTTTCCCGTGTGGAGAAAGAGCAGGGCTTCGGGGCGAGCGGGTTGGAGCGGCTCAGCCCTGACCGCTGCCGTGCAGCCTGCCTGCGGGCTGAGGGAGGCACCGGCCCGAGGAGCCCCGAAAGGAGGCCCCGTTTTCCGGACGGAATTTGCTCCAGGGCTTAAGCACTGGCCACAGGTTCTCACAGCGGAGGCGCGTGCTCTTGCACCGCTGCCGTCGCTTCGCCCAGGCACCCGCTTTTCCCGCTTTTCCTCAGGAAAAGTTACCCGACGCTAAATGCGCCAGGACACCTCATAATCTTGGCCCGTTACGAGCTTGCTTTTCCGCTGGTTGGACAGAAAATCAGTGAAGCAGCTTTGAGTTTTGTATTGGCGAGCGATGCCACCCTGGGCCTGCAGCTGACGGTGCAAATGTAAACCCGTGTGCAGTACAGCACTGAGTTTTCCAAACCAATTTTGCTGGTGTGGGAAGACGAACGTCAAAGCTCCCGTTTTCGTGTAAGTCCTTTTGTAACGGCCGTTTCGTGTCCCGTATTGGACGCGTTGGGTTGAGGGCCAGCCGGTCCCCCGGGTGCTGTTGTAGCAGCCCGAAGCGGGTCGGGGTGGGAACCGTGTCGATGCGGTTGTGCTCGGCTCTGCTCGGGGGCATGTATGACAAAAATGCCTCTCCCAAATCCTGGTTTTCCGCTTGCCAAGTATGCGCTGATTATTGACAGGATAATAAGTAGTTCAGTGACGCACCGTATGCAACTCAGAAGATAACTGCTGGTGTGCGGCTGACTTGAATTCACTGGTCACAGGCCTGTTCCTTCCTCCGAGAGGTCTATGCCTCTCCTCTAGCATTTGTAGGACCTTGCCAGCTGGAAAAGTGGAAAGTCACAGAGTGAATCACTGTCACCAATTCATAAACTGATGGCAATATTTTTTCCTCTTTGATGGTGCCTAGTCAAGTAACTTTTAGATTTAACCTGAGGCCATAAAGAGTTTAACTGTAGTAATAAATTTAAAACGCACTTAATCTTAAAATTATGCCGTGTTTTAAATTAAGGATAAGATTTTCCATTGAAGTACTTGAGTGTCGCAGGAGTAGTACTGGAGTCAACATTACATTGTTGTCAGCAGCTTCCTTTTTTCTGGATTCCAAGCCTACATGGTAAGGTTGGATATATGCACATGCATTGTGTAATCCAGCAGTACGGATCTAGTCATTAATGCTATGTGCACATACACAGGAAATTATTAATGTTGCTCAAAGGATGTCCTTTAACAGAGTGTTTGTTTATAGCTGTTGTTAAGCATCACCTAAGAAGTTGCTGTCTTGACAAAAAGAACAAGAATCAGTACTGTGCACTTCTCTATTTAATCACATCGCAACAAACCACTTTTTTTTTTTTCAGGATTGCAGAACTAACAGAGAAAGCCTAGGTATCTCACTGGAAGTACCACGTCAGATCAAGTCCCTGTAGCTTCCTGTTTCCAAAATTAGTCTTTGTCAAAGTTACCATCTTCAGATGAGGTAAAAGCAGCCTCCTGTTAGAACAGATGTGAGATAACTGTACTTTGCACTAGAGCTAGTGGTTTCCACTTGGCTCGATCCTGAGGCAGGGGTGATGTTTGCTGGCACTAGCGACTTTATGGCTACTAAATTTTCCACGTTTATGAATATCGGGGTTTGTTTTTTTTTAATCTTACTGATCTTTTGATCTGGAGATTTCACTGACATCTTGTGAAGATGAGTTTCATTGTTTGTGGTTACAAGCTCTTCTGCGTGTTGAATTTTGATTAGAAAAAAACCCGGGCTTTGTCATTTCACATGTAAAGCCAACTCATCTGTAAAAATAAAAATAATTTAGTACTAGGGCTGGTTATCTGATTGTGTGAGTAATATGCATAATCTGAGACCCACTTCTTCCAATAGCACCTATCTTTGGCCCGCTCAACCTGCAATGGTTGCCCTCACAGGTCTTTTACTCTGTCTGTGTCCTGCTCATAGCCTCTACCAGGAAGCCTTTGCAAACAGCTCGGGCATCTGCCTGATCTGAAGATGCTTTGAAAGGAGAGAAGGTTACCTTAAGACTTATTTCTAAAGAACAGGATCTTTAAAAGACATGCACAGTCTTTGGTTTGGCCCAAAATAAAATACAACTTATGCAGCATCACAGTGAAAGCTGGAACTTGTAAACCCAGATGAAACTGCTCAAACTTGAACAAACTCAGTGATATCAGCAGCTAAAGACCTGTCTTTGTAGCTTTCTGTGAGCTATGAAGATAAATGCTCCTTCCCAGTTTCCTCCAATTCCTCTTCTGAAGTAAGATCCTTGTAGCTCTTTTCCTGCCTCAGCGTAACTTTTTGCCCCTTTTACCTATGAGCTCTCAACCTTGCCAGAAACAGCATAGCTCTCCAGATGTTCAAAGAAGCAAAGGAAAGACAAATTGATTTTTATTTGCTAAAAGCAAAGTCGTCATGGAGCAGTTAAAACCTTACTGCTCTGTCCCCCAAGGGCACGTTTTGGAAGAAGAGGGCCACAGCCACTGCCAAGGGATGGTGAAGCAGATGGGCAAAGACAGCTCTAGGGAAAAACAGAAAGGAGGTGGGCAGTATTGAAAAAGGTAAAAAGCTATTCTTTGATGCACAGGAGCGTTGGGTTACTGTTACAAAGTTGGTATGAGTCCGAAAACAACTCTGGAAATGACATTGCCTTTTTTGCTTTTACTATTCACCAGAATTTGGCAATAGTCTGCGATGACTCTTTATTTCAGGTACAATGTTTCTGACACCAAGAACATTCATATGTAGGGAGTATATTTGGGTTGATGTTGTGGTTGTGGCCTCATCTAGCAGCATTCTTTGGATTTGTCTTTATTTTTAAATAAAAGTCAAACATGTGAAACCTTATTTTCTCCCAATGTTTTCATACTTGAGCTGTGAGAAGAAGAGGCTAGTTCCACCAGCAAAGTTTCCTGTAAATAATGTTTTAGCAGCAAGTTGAAGTTTTAGGACCACAAACTGATATGGTATAGTCAGTCAATACAATCGTGAAATTTTTTTAAAAGGATGAAATATAAAGCATGTATTACAAACATAAGCCCCATTTGATCTTTGGTTAAAGATTATAAAAACAGCATCAGGTTTGTTTGGTTTTTGGTGTGGTTTTTTTTTTTTTTTTAAAGAAGCAGCAGTATTATTTCCAGTTCTAAGGGTATATTCAGAATAAGCCAGAGTCCAAAGAGGCTCCAGAATCTGCCATCTAACCTCTGCTGGCTCCCCTGCTGTGTGCTATTTTCTGATGCCCTCTGCTTTGCAGGACAGAAGAGACATTAAGACACCACAGCCTAAGGGTTTCTTCCTAAGGAAACAAATTAAATTCCTCTACAACCAGCCCGTTCAAGATAATTTCAGAAAGGAGTTTCTGCAGGAGATGTGGGTATCCTGAACAACGTCTGCAAAGGCCAATCACCTGGTCGTAGTCACCCTCAGCCTTTCCTGCGGTAAATACCCTTTCTCTGTTGGTACTGCTTCTTCCCTGCCAGTAGCTGCAATTATTGCAGTATGCCTGCCTGGCTTAAAGCGCCAGCTTGTATAGTAAGGTACCAAGGCCTATGGCAACTGAGCCCATCTCCTTTAAAGCTCATTCCATTTCTACTAGTGTAGATATTTCTCCTACTATAACTATCAGCTGGGTATTGTTTCCTTTTCAGATTCCCTTCACATAGCTTTATACTTTGTTGTTTTTTACCTTCTGGTAACATGTGTACATACTTCGACTATACTTCCTGTAGACTATCCAAAGACCTTTCTATGTCCAAAGTCTATTACAGTTTTTCATAACAGTTTATAAAGAGAAATACGATTTTATAGATAATTTTTCTGCATACTAATCTACATTTGAAGAGACATTACACAAAAAGTTATTTTTAAAAGTAGCTATATATTATATGACATGGATACACTCAAAGTTTAGTTCCATAATAGAACATGCATAGAATATTTTTTTAGCGTTATTGTATTTTATCAGAAACAGAGGGATATTTTATTTCCTGCATAACCCCTTTCAAGCAAATACAGCCTGCAGCAACAACCCTTAACATGTTCTTCCTCGGTTATATGGAGGCTCAGCTATGCTTTTATGCATACATCAGTAGAATACAGGAAGGCTGTCAACCAGATTTGTGGTAGTGATACACAGGCTATTTAAGCATTAATTTTAATATCTGTAAATGTAGATACTCACTGCTAATTATTTTCTGAGTATCTTTTCTTAACCAATACATAGATCTTGAGGAACTAACTTTCCTACAGTTTTCTGACCAACCTCTTCTTTACTATTTTTCTCCCCTTCTCTTAGGAGTTTTCTTATTTAACACATGCAACTGCAACCCTTTTCCCTTAAAGCCAAATTTGTTTTCTTCTGGAATAACTCACACCAGTAGAATTCGAACAAGTAGCCTTTTATTAGAATCAGGTGTTACATAGCTAGCTGCCCATCATCTAGGGTATTGAATTACTTATACATAAGCACTGGTTTTCTTAAGATGTTTTAATAGTTCTTCTGAAAGATCTAGTGATGTCAGAGTAAGCAGGATATTAAGAGGTCGTCTTTGTTAGAATTAATTTTCTGTGGTATTTTTAGGCTAAGCATACCAAATATGGGTTTTAATTATTATTTTGTATTTTTATGGGTTCCTCTTCTGTTGGAACAGAGTTTTTTTACTGTTACTGCAGTGTGTTAAAATTTCAATTATTTATTATTAATTATATTCACCTTCTTCAATTAAAGATTTATTTTCTTTTAATTCTTGTTTCAGTAGACTATAGTATCATCACTGAATTCTAGTAAGTTGAGTTTTTTGCTGTCTAGAGAGTCATTTATAACAGTTTGTCTTCATAACAGTATGGACTAGAAATGTCTAGTCTACTGTAAATGCTGAAAGCAGTCTGGTTGTAGCAGTATACGGTATAGACCTCTACATAGGCTTATCAATTACAGTGAAAAGCTTTTTTTAAAGATAAAGCCTTGTAAGATATGCTATGGCATAGATGTATCCAATGAAAATAAAGTAGGTTTTCTGCTGATAGGAGCTCTTGATTCCTCTAGTAATATTTCAATTTTATACTAACTGTATAAATCTGTCTTTATAATTTAACTGCTGAAATTCAGGTTTCATGGTTCACTACATATCTTTTGAAACCTGTTTCTCCCATATCTGCATTTCACCATGAAACTTGGTTTTGAATATTTTAAGTCACTTCTATTTTAATGTAAATATTTGACTTACTGGAAAGAATAGCTGGAATGCCTTTCCTCTCTTTCTGACATTTTCAGTAATGAAATGTTTGTTCCTTTTGAAAAACCTGTGATGTCCCTTTTTTTTTTTTTTTCCTTCTAAGAACAAAATAATTCAATTTTAAGATGATAACTTAGTGCTGGTTTTATATGTTCGTTTCCCTGATGTTAAATTCTGTTTGTCTCTGCTCTTCAGAGAGGAAGGAAGGAGAAAACTGACTGAAGCGGTTCTTAAACAGGTAAGTGCCACATTCAGTTTATACTATTTGATTGAGCTGCATCCTTCCGAGTCTAAATGAATGCAATTTTGGCACTCCTGACATGTATTAGAGGTGTTTTACTCTATAAAACATGAACATATGAGTATCTGTTTTAGTTGTTCAGGTACTGTTGCCATTTGCCATATTATCTGAACATATCCTACTTAATACTTTTGTTGTTTGTATTTTCTCCTCGAAGGAAAAATAGCTTACTTTCATAAACTGTTATATTCACAAGGTGTAAACCGAAGTTGGAATGCCTTCATTTTCAGCCACAGCATGATGTTTGTGATACTCCCAGAACTGACATTGTCTAGACAGTTAAAAAAGGCATAAGGTTCCTATGTTCTTGAAAATCTTCCTTTCAAGCTCACGTCTGCATGTCTCATTGTTTCAGAATCAAGTTTCCCAAAGACATCCTTCCTGTAAAAACTGGGGGAAGCAGCTGTACCTGTCACTGCATGTGCTCCCCTTCCTTTTCTTGCCTCAGGAACGCAGCCCCGGGTAACTCAGGGCTTGCTAGGGCTTGCTTTCCTGCGTGCCCTCTGATCCATTCTGCTGAAGCCTCCTGCAGTGTGGGTCACAAGGCCACCTGCACCAGAGATGTGAGTTGGACCAGCTGCCTTGAGGGGCAGTTAGCTTGATACCAAACTGCATGAACTTTAAGATGACCAAGATTTAGGAATTTCAGTGGTTATCCAATGAGATAACCCCCGGTTATGTGCTGTGCTGAGGGCTCAGGTTAGAAACAACTGATTTAGAGCTGGGAAGAAAGCTAAGGTTTAATGAGAGCTAATTATTATTCCATGGTTTGTTGTCTTCTATACTTCCATCTCTGTTACGTAGCACAGGTTAAGTGACTGCTCAGTTTCATAAACACAGTGAGGGTGTAGCTGCATTCTTGAAAGAGGCCATCAGATCTGACAAACACGGGAAGAATTTAGCGGCCATTTGTGAGGGCATTTTGTTCATAATGATTTTTGTGTATGCACGCTAGATGCATCACATCAGGGAAAACTCTTCTGAGCTGCACTGATAAAACAAAAACATCTCTGTATGTCTCGCTTACATCTCCATTTAAGAGGCCTTCATTAAGATGCTATGGCAAATGCTGTTGGCAACTTCAGCCATCTACAGTCTAAGACAGGCATAAGCTATTTTAGTCGTGTGTTGCAGAATAAAAGAAGCAGCTGCTCTAGTGTGTTGTGAAGTGTACTGTTGTTGCACTTGGCATTAAAGGGGTCCTGCAGGAAAGATGGGGAGGGGCTTTTTATCAGGGAGTGTAGTGATAGGATGGGGGGTAGTCTAGTGGAACCTGATCTAGTGGAAGGTGTCCCTGCCCATGGCAGGTGGTTGGAACTTGATGATCTTTGAGGTCCCTTCCAATCCAAACCATTCTGTGATTCTATGATACTATGATTAAAGCTTTTAAATTTACACTTCAGGCCCAGGTGTAGTTTGAAAGAGTGGACTCTGTCTTTGCATAGCCTGGCTATGGACTCAGTGACCCAAAGAAGCTCAAGTCACTAAGTCATGTGTGTGTATGGAAAGACGCTCAATTTGGTGCCTGTGCACCAGGACAGGTAGATACTGTCTGTTCTCAAAAAGAGAGGCCTATATTAATGAATGCAAAATCACAGCAGTGGAAAACTTGCAATGCTTTAAATAGGGGAATACCCAGAATCAATCTCCTTTCACATGTAGGAGAACTAAATGCATTGCTAGTCATGCATGGTCTTGGGAACAAACAAATCCAAATAGGCAAATGCCCCCCTAATAGGTGGGTGCTGAAAAAGGCGGGTAGGAAACCATTGTTCTTATTTCCCTTTGAAAACTTTAAAATTCTTCTTTGAAGAATCATTTCCAGCGTTAGAGTGGATTTCCTGCTTTAGGATCTTTCTTGCGTTTTATCTTGTCATCTGTTTAGGAGCAGATGAGAGTCTGTGTCTTTGTGCTCAATGCCAATTACCCAGCTCACGAGGCTCCGTCCACAGCCCATAGAGCTTTTTTTGGATCATGACACAGAAATGCGTGGCTGTCCTCATGCACTTTGTTGGTGAACAAAGCTGTTTTCCGAGTTTGTTTCCCAGAAGATGACTATTAGTGTCCTTTCCCTTGCAGCTGTCTGTACAGCAGTGGCAGAGAGAAGGGTGTAATGGTGGCAAGCCTACATATTTCTCTGGGTGGAAAAAAGCAAAAAGTTGAGGAGTTGCTGATATTGATGTTGTGGTCCAGCTGAGAAGAAACCAAAAGCAGTTTAAATTATTCCATGGTTCAATTTACAGTGAGTGATAATCTATTTCACAAATTAATCAGTTGATTCATACTTGGACTTTCTCTTTTTGAAACTGGTGATTTAAAGTCAGTTGAAGGGCAGGAGTAACATTGTAGGGTTTTTTTCCATACTACAGAAGGAAATAGTTTTTCCTCCAATTCTCTGTTAATTATTTGCTTCCTTTCTGCTTCTGCCTTTCTGCCTTTGCAGAAAAAAGGCACGTGTAACAGAAGGGCACTTAGTAAGCCTAAATAATTCAAGTTCTTTTTTATTATTTCCTTAAAGGACATCTTATGAATAGAAATTTACTTATTTATATGTGATTTTGTTGCTAATGCTGGGATCTGGTGGGGGCAGATCTACACTGTAATTCTGAGGAAGAACATTCACAACATTACATTCTTCTAATATTTTTCTCTTATTATCTAAAGGAAAAAATAGAGAATTGCAGCTTATTAAAGTAAACTTATAATGTTCTTGATTGTCTAATTTTTTTACTGTATTGCAAAATAAAGAAAAAAAAAAAAGAAAAGTATAAAATGGAATGATATGTATGTGAAAGACAAACCCCACAGCTGGAACACCCCCTTTTCCTGTCTGTGTAGTTTAGGAAAAGTCGTTAAGTCAAACAATACAGCATTTGCCATTTGAGCACATAAAATCTGAGTTCGTAAGACAAGCTAGCATAACTTTACCTGCCTTGGGAACACTAGCTGTGAATAACTTCTCCATAGAATTTAAGAAATGTGGAAAGCAAGCGTCACTTCAGAAAAATAGCTTATGCATTTGTCATTCCCACATCCATTTTTCTGACTCATTTATACACTGCTCTTTTCCTAAGTGCCCAGAGAGCTATCAGAAAGCTTAAACAAATGAGAGCAAATCCTCCTGCCTTTTTTTGGTGGGGGTGGAGTGGGGAATTGGAGTGAGGTCTCACTGGTCCTGATAGAGCCAGATTTTCACATATGGGGCTTGTTATTACCGGGTTCAAAATCTCAGAGCTATTACTGCTTGCCTTTCCTATCATTGCTTCACCTTCTTTTCCCCATATACTGTTCCATTTTGTTGCCTTGTCTCCTTCTTCTGTATCTGGGTAATTGGAAAAGTCATTTAAGCTTGCCCTTGCTGTCTGCTGAGAGCTCTAGACAGGAGCCAGGAAAGGAATTCACCATGGCCTTAGTTTCAAGCAGCCCCAGCTACATCTAGTACTGTGGAGTCAGAGAGGAGAGCACGCTGAGGTAAGACTTGTGTGGAGACCATTTCCCAGACCCTTGTAGTGTAAAATCTGAAGCTTTATGCTTGCCAAGTTTTAAAGGAACCTAAAACTACCCAGTGATATCAGATGTAGAGGAGCGATCAGAAGCACAAATGTGTGTATTGATGATGTCTTGCATTGCTATTGACTATGCTGTGTCTCATTTCTTGCGCAAAACCAGGCCAAATCCCAATGACGGTTTGTTATGCTTCAGTCTGCTCTGTGTTGAGAGTAGTGACAGGCTTCAGTATTTTAAAACCAGCTAAGAAAGTGGAACATACCATGTTGATCATATCATAGCTCAGAAGAGAGTTGAAGTTTATGGATCTGTCCAGGGCATTTCTACCATAATTATATATTTTACTATAGATGGTCCCCAGCTCTAGTTGACATCTGCTGATATATATGCCAGGGGGGATCTTTTTACATGTACGAAATACTACAGAAATCTATAATTTCTTTCTTCCTGCTCATTAGTAAGAATGAACTTTGTGTACACTTATGTGCTTTGAGTGAGAAATGTACATTTGCCACCGCAGTCCCCTCCCTCCAGCTGCATCCTGCTAGCATCGGTTCCTATAGGAGACTACCGTGTAATGGGACACTAGGGACGGCTGTGGCCTATGGTTTAGATGAACTTCAGCAGAAAAGTAGAGAAAGGTGCACTTAGCCTTTCTCTATGAATATTCTGTGAGGGAGTGTGACTATGGGGAATGAGCTGTCCTTCTATAATTAAAGTAGCCAAGTCCTACGGAGTGCCACTGCCTTTATATTAGAGTACAGAATGCACAAAATTATTTTTGGTTTGTGTAATTGTTCAAAAGAGGACTTTCCACATTTTGAGCAACGATAGTGATTGTTTAGTGATGCAAACAGGGAGCTTAGTAGTTGAGATTTCTGTTTCTATTCCTGGTTTGTGATCTTGAAAACATCAGACTCTCCTCCTCTCATGTCTTTCCATAGCTCTACAAGTGGACTGAAACCCTTGAAACTTTCAAAATTTAGCTCTAATTTTTTTAACAAGCTAAAATGTTGCGGGTGCAATCCTTGGACACAGCGAACACAGATGCAGTGGATGACTTGACAGACCACAGGTGGCCTAGAAGTAATTTCTGTCTTCCTGGATAGAGAACCAGGAAGGCTACGTTTCAGCCTTCGCAGCTGAAGTTAGCACAGCTGAAAAACTGACGAAAGCTTTATTGGAACATGTTTGTAGAGGTTGTGCATGTAGCAGGAGCGTGCAGCACACTGAGCCTCAGCTGTGTCTTGTTACATTCCAGTGCTGGGGGGATTTGGTGGCACAAAATTGACACCACCAGAAAAAAACAGATGTTTACAACGTGTTGTTTCTCTGACATAGCAACAACAACAACCCATTGATTTCCAGAGGTTTAACTTTGTACAAAAGAGACATCAAGTCTCCTCCACCCTCTACAAGCCACTCTCTACAATAGCTTTCTAGCCCACTTTCTCTTCCTCTGCTGTGCTGCTGAAGACAGCACTGAGAAGCAGTAGAAGAAACTCTTCCTTACTGTCTTAAGCAGAGCTGAAAACATTTTGAAACACCTTCTGATCCACAGTATTTTTCTCTGCTGCTTTAACTCTACTCACCAGCCTTAGTGTTCACATCCTAAAGCTGGCTAATGAGAAGGAAAATCGAGTTTTGCTTATCTATTTGTCTTATGGTAATGAATTTTCTGCTTCAGGAGTAATGCTGGGCAGGAGAGGATGCATGAGGAGGGTGAAGCGCTGGACAAACATGCATCAGACCTGACAAGTTCTGTTCTGGCCCAGTGCTTTTGCAGTGAACTTTTTAAACTCTACACAATGGGATTTAAAGAAAACATCAGCTCAGCACACCAGTTCTACTGCTTTATTGTCCTCACTTGGCAATAGCTGAATGTCATGTTTGTGCTGTTCTTGCACATGCCTCTTCATCTTTATTTACAAATAATTCCTATAACTTAACTTTTTATATAACTCTTGAAGATAGTCGCATGACTTGCAGGATTTGTTTAGAAAATTAATGGCATTGTAAACTTTTGCCTCTTCATTTACCATATTCCTAGTCCCTGTGAGTTTCCAGTTATGTTTAATTACCAGTGTAATTCACAGTATACCATAAATTGTCTTCTCCTCTGCTATCAGCATTTCTTCAGTGAGGCAGTGTATAATGATATAAAGAATTTTACAAGTATAAAAGGTGAAACTGATACACACAAGTAATTTGATATATATATAAAGTCAGTTATTCAGCTAATACCACTTAAGTCTAGAAAACTAAAAGTTTAAGGTTACATCCTTGTTCAAGTGTTCTAGTTTATCATATGGGAAGGTAAAAATCAACACTTGATCACTTGGTCAAATGCTCAGGCATCTGGCTTGCAGACCCTTGATTTACTCAGCAGCATTAATTTTGGGTGGAGCTATTTAAGAGCTCAGAAACATTCCTTAGTAGAGAATGGAAGACTGGAAGAAAATCATTAACTCTACATCCTCACAAGTATGTTCTTTCAGAAGCAGGACTTTTTTTTTCAAGGAGAGGCAGATGCATTTTTGTGTGGCTATGTATGCATTACTGATTGTGTCTCCAAGTCTGTTTTCAAGGGAAAAAAAAATCCTTTGTGTTGCCATCCTCATACACTATTGGGGAATGTCTCAGAAATGCCTGCTCTTGGGGGAGAAGTCAAGAGGAGTAGCAGTGAACTGAAATCTGATCTCCCCCAAACTGTGTAGGAGAGGTTGCCATTGCTTTTCCATAGACAGGTGGTTTCTGCTAACAAAAACCCAGCATAACTTACTTCTCAACTGCAATCACTGTATTGGTGATCCAACAAGCATTGATGCTAGATTTAGTTACTTTCTTTGTTAAAATACAACTGTCTAGCCTGTGTGTTAAAAACCAAGCAACCAAAGGCCTGCTCAGTTATTTCCATTTCTTTGCAGACTGAGAAAAGAGGAACAGGATCTGCAGCGGGCACAGTACGTGAGCAATAGGATCTCCAGTAAGCTGTAACCTAGACTGTCTATAGAGACTACCCAGGCACAACCCTGTAGTTGACGTTAAGGGATTTCCTGCTTGGGATTTTCAGCTGATATCAGCTGTAGCAACATGTGGTAAAGGAAAACACAGTCTCTTGGGTAGGGCATGTGCACTGTGCCAGAGAGAACTTACACACGAGTTGAAACTTTATACAAAGCACATTCTCCACCCCCAGATAAAGGAAACTGTCAGCAAAGTGCACAGAACAAAGATGCCTATGACTCATGAAACGGATTAATGGGGTTTTACTAGCATGCCTAGTTTGAGTTGAGTATAAAGGATAAAAGATGCCTTAGACCATCCCTGGTGAATTAAGCAAATGCTGGATTCAGCTGTGGTTATGCTTGCTGTTCATATTTGGAAGCTGATTTCTGTTGGAATTTATCATATCTGTTGTTTTTCTTCATAAAATCTTTTTCAGTGTAGCCAGTAACTGGGGGCCAAAAAGAAGGCATGCACACATACAAAAGCCGTGGGTTGTATTTTAATAGGGATCCCTACTGCTTATCATTGCTGGTTTATGTAATTGTCTGGAAAAGGTCAGCATAGTTTGTGCTGCAAACAACTGAAGCTGAAAATTTTGATTTTTTTTTTTTTTTTTTGCACTGGACTTGTAATCTTTTGACTAAATGCAGTATGAAAAAGAAACTGTAGAAAAAAAATGAGGCAATTCCAGGCCATTGCACCTTTGTTCTTAAATTGTTGCGGATCTTACTAACAAAGCTAGTCCCAAATAACAGTTGGTTACAAAACATTTGGTTTAAAGACAAAAAAATTGTTCAGATCTTTAGCTCTAAGGCCAGTCCCATAGTGCTTGGTTGGTTTGTTTCTGTATCTCTCTTATAAATTCTGTGCTAGAATATCTATAATTTTGATTTTGCTTTCTCTAGCACATATGCAGACAGTCATCTTTGGCGTGACTTTTTATGTTGATTATACTTCTCTAATTGTATAGGCTTAGTATAGAATTTAAAGTATTTGCTTTGCTTTTGATGTTGTGCAGTTGTTCAAAGCAGCTGACTGGTTGCTTAAATACGTCTCAGAGGAGGATAGGGCTGAGGGAAGGTTGTTGCTGTTGGCTATAAGTTGGCCTCTGCTGTCATGAGGAAGATCAAGAAAAAAATTCAATGCCAGCTTTTATTTGAATTAAAGGAAGGTTGGAAGAAGGCTCTGAAAGAGATTTGGGCATGGCACTTGGTCCTTGAGGGACTGGGGAAGGAAGCCAGCCCTTGTTTTGGATTGAGAAGGCACGCTGATAGCTCGCCTGCAAAACCAAGGCAAGCTTTTGTTTTGTTTAGAAATGGGGATCCAGAAGTGACCACTGGCAGTGGAGCTATGTTATGGAGCTACAATCTGAGGAAACTTAGAGCAATGGCAACAGGACTGAAACTGAAACCAGTCCAGAGAAGGCACTGGCAGAGGGGACCGCCCTTAAGGTTCTTCAGCACTTTTCTCCCTTACTGTTTAATATGTAATAGATGGAGTGCAAGGGCTTTTCTTCTAGTGTTCCTGGGAAAAGCAGTATTAATTTCTCAAGTTCAAATTACAAGACTACATCTTGTTAGTCTTGCTGTCTGTGTTTGGGAAAGCAGAGATATGCAGAGATTCTGCACAACAGAAACACAGCTGAATTGTTATGAAAATATATACTTCTTGACGAGCAATGGGAATGAGTCCTTAAATCCACTTTACTTGTGGAAGTTTCTTCTCAAACAGATGAAGAGATTTTCATCAACAGTCTCCCAAGCTGTTTTTCCACCAGGGGAGCCTGGGAGTGATTCCCACTCCTTGGCTTCAGATGTACCACTTCATACCATTCCAGTATTAAGTCAGGTGAAGACCCAAATACACATTTCTCCTGGAAAGTTAGGCATGGGAGATAGTTGCAGGATTTTTCAGGACGTCCCATAATCAGGGTGACTGGGAATCAAAAAATGCTTTGGTCCTGCTGTGCAGTATGTTTGTCCTTTGAGGTAAATATAGTCACAGATGCCCAAATATTGAAGGCATGTATATATACGTTTTATGGAGTTATGCATGCATAACTCCTTTATGTAAGGAGTTCATCTACTCAGGTAAGGAGAAAGTAGTATCTAAGAGACTTGCTTTGTAATTGCAAAGGCAGCCATAAAGAGTGCCTTTTGACATACCTGATGTCACTTTCATAAAATATAGAATCACAGAAGGGTTTGGGTTGGAAGGGATCTTAAAGATCATCTAGTTCCAGCTCTCCTGCCGTGGGCAGGGACACCTTCCACTAGACCAGGTTGCTCAAAGCCCCATCCAACCTGGCCTTGAACACTTCCAGGGATGGGGCAGCCACAACGTCTCTGGGCAACCTGTTCCAGTGTCTCACCACGCTCACAGTAAAGAATTTCTTCATAATATCTAACCTAAATCTACCTTTTTTCAGTTTAAAACTGTCACCCCTTGTCCTATCACTACACTCCCTGATACAGAGTCCCTCCCCATCTTTTCTGCAGGCCCCCTTTAGGTACTGGAAGGCTGCTATAAGGTCTTCTTGGACCCTTCTTGTCTCCAGGCTGAACAACCCCAACTCTCTCAGCCTTTCTTCATAGGAGAGGTGTTCCAGCTCTCTGATCATCTTCACGGCCCTCCTCTGGACCCAGCTGAGCAGGTCCATGTCTTTCTTGTGCTGAGGACTCCAGAGCTGAACGCAGTACTCCAGGTGGGATCTCATGAGAGCGGAGTAGAGCAGGAGAATCACCTCCCGCGACCTGCTGCCCACACTTCTTTCATGCAGCCCAGAATGCGATTGGCTTTCAAAGAAGCATGTGAATAGTGAGCTGTAACCAAAGCAAGAAATTTTATTTCTGAAAGCAGTAATCTGTCAGTGAAGGGAGATGCATGCCTGATTTACTCATAGCAGCAGAAGCTGCAAGAGAGCTGACCCATCAGAATTAAACTAGTAGTGAAGTGTTTGTTTCAGTAGGATCTACATATTTGGGGTTTATTTTCTCTTTGTAGCCTTGTTTTGCCCCCAGTTGGATACAATTACTCATATCTGAATCGTGTTTCATAATGAGTATGGCTTTCTGGGAACAGAACACCTGTGTGTACATTAGTTTCACTTAGAGAATAATGAGCCTATGAATAGGGCAGGCAATCGTACTTTCCCTTTACCTCCTCCGAGTTTTGTCTTATGATTATCAGGCATTTACATGTATGTGGCTACAGTGGTGCAAAGGCCACGTAAAAGTCTGTAACACCACCTGCTGCACTTGTGAAGAGAGGTATATCCTTCAGCAGTCAGGAGTGTTGTAGATAACACAGATTTGTAGAGATACTCACACACCCAACAGAGGTGCTGCTTCTCCTACCAAAGCCAGAACATGCAGAAAAACACAGAAAGCGAAAAATTCAGCATTGGCAGGAGAGCACAGTCCAGAGTTTGTCCTAGCAGGAAACTTTCCTTGGGAAAGGGATAAAAAAAGAGGGCCCTTGACTGAGGGTGCAGTTATGGGAAGAAGATTGGCTCCTGTGGTCCTTCAGTGCCAGGCACAGTCATGCAGTGAAATGCAAAGGGGCCCTGCAGGGTAGGTAGCAAGTGCCATTGGTGATGTCTTTGTGTTGCCTCCTGAGCTTGTCTGCTTGTTCTGAGTAAGTTTGTGTCGTGTCCCAGTGGGAAAGCCAGAAGGAAATACAGGCACAGAATTTAATTCTCTGTGTATAAGGGAACAAGGCTGGACTCTGCATAAGAAATAGGGAGGATCTGAAATTAGTCATGACACAAAGTGGCTTTTGTGTGATATAACCAGCACATCTGTGATTGCTAAGACAGCACTTCAGCTGTCCTCCAACTGCGTGCTGGGGACCAAACACTGGCTTTTGTCAAGGATCAAGTGCTAAATAAGAAAAATCAACATGTCAGAAAAATTACTCTCTGGAAGTGAGTGAGAGTATGCCAAGATAAAACATCAGAAAAAGGAAGTCTTGTATAAGTCAAACTCGAAGTAATGCAAGGGTGTGAGTGGTGAGTGTTAGTCATTGGTATTTTCTGTTCTGCTACACGCCCTGGCAGATGATGGCTGCCTGCTTAGGCCAGATGCAGCTGTGTGGGGCAGGGTGCTGGGCAGCGCACAGCCCCCAGCTGCATCTGTGGAGGGGTCTGAACTTCCTAGCCGAACAAAGATTGGACTTTCTTCCCTTCCTCCAGAGAGCTTTGCTCAGCAATAGAGCAGCTTTGGAGTACAAGTTCTCCCGACGGCGTGGAGGACCTCACTTCTCACAGGATTTCCGCATGCTCTGGATTTTGTAGAAGACTTCAGAGCAAAACCTCAAAACCTCAGTCAAGAGTGAATATTTCCAGAGTCCTAGCTTGTACTGACTAAATGTCTGCTGAATGGCACAATGCCAAGCACTACCCTTTATGTTATTATTCCTTGGAAGGAGATTTGCTCCTTTATGCAACTATGAGACTTCAATTTTTTATCAGTGAAGGTCTTTGAGAGGCTTTTAACTAGCAGAAACCTGGAGTACTACACTGGTTGACTGGATTCTGACTTAGCAGCAGCGAGAACAGCTGCTAATCTTTTCCTGGGTTATGATTTATTTATTCATAGAGGCTAAAAAAGACCAGATAACTGGAATTCACGGACCATCCGTTTAAGACTGTACACTCAGCGAAGTCCAAATAAATAAGCCTAGGCCAGAAGGTCTTGCCAAGGCGAAGGTAGTCTTTCTTTCCCTGCTGCAGTATTTATGTATGGCAAAGCTCTAGCTTCTACAGCAGCTATGGTTTGGAAAGCATCCTGACCATTTAAGTCCTTAGCTGTGCTGCAAGTAGCCCCTCTCTGAGGAGTGCTGAAGACCAGCATAGCTGCAGTGCAGAGGCTTTCTATTTTTGTTCTTCCCAGACATCACCTAGATAACAAAATCAATTTATCACCACCTGAGAGCGTGAACAAATCACAGTTTTCTGCCCTTCCCCTTCCCCCCACGGGTTTAGAAGAGAGTCATAAACATCTGTGTCCAGATACGGACTTGACACTGAAGGAAGGGGATCTGTTGCCCAATGGACTCTTGGTTGTATGATACAGCCTTTCTTCTCTCAAACTGGAGCTGAGCTAGTTTTGTGTTTCCAGGAGGAGCATGCAGCACACTGGGCAGAATACAAAAATGCTGCTCTTAGATAATAGGATATTAAGTAACAGCCTAGCTTCTTGGTAGCATTAGCAAGCCAAAAACTTGGTGCTTGAGGCAGGGTTAGGCAATAGCAGCCCATTTCCACTGCAGTGGAATTGGTCAGATCCTTTTTCAGTTCATGGAAAATCATAATATTTAAACCTTATTGCTGGGCCTCCAGCTTTTCCATGCATGCATAGCTTTCTGGTGGGTTGATATTGTTGAGGCTAGTGAAACACAGTACTAAAAATGTATTTTGAAGCTACAATGACAGACAAGTTTTTAGCAGATTTTCAGTACTAACAGCACTGACTCCAAGCTTTTCTAGTCCCCTCCTCAAGATAATGTTCTTAAAATGTGTTTCAAGGAAATGGATTCCTAAACATGGGTTTATGTAACTCTCTGTCTTTATCTGGTCCTAACCTATGAAATCCTGAAATATTTGTCTGTTACAATTGTACAAGTCAGGCAAATCTAAATCAAGCATCCTGGGACCTGTTGTTTTTTTCACCTCATGTCAATGTAATTACAGAAAAAGCTAAGAGAATAGTTACACCAAAGAAGTTAAAAAAGTTGTGCTGAATAAGGATGCCCATCTGTCTTTCGTTAGTGTGCTATGACTGACACAGATGTCTGGAGATCATCCCATTTCCTTTCTGCCCTTAAAAAGAGGTTTTCACAATTAGAATGTAGCCACCTTGTTTTAGATTTAATTTTACTTTCTGTGCAGGAAATTCATTCTAGAGAATTGCAAGTTGGGAGGCAGGGTTGATCTGCTGGAGGGCAGGAAGGCTCTACAGAGGGATCTGGACAGGCTGGATCGATGGGCCGAGGCCAAGTGTATGAGGTTCAACAAGGCCAAGTGCCGGGTCCTGCAGTTGGGTCACAACAACCCCACGCAGCGCTACAGGCTTGGGGAAGAGGGGCTGGAAAGCTGCCCGGCGGAGAAAGACCTGGGGGTGCTGGTCGACAGCCAGCTGAACATGAGCCAGCAGTGTGCCCAGGTGGCCAAGAAGGCCAACGGCATCCTGGCCTGTATCAGAAATGGTGTGGCCAGCAGGAGCAGGGAGGTGATCGTCCCCCTGTACTGGGCACTGGTGGGGCCGCACCTCGAGTCCTGTGTTCAGTTTTGGGCCCCTCACTGCAGGAAAGACATGGAGGTGCTGGAGCGTGTCCAGAGAAGGGCAACCAAGCTGGTGAGGGGCCTGGAGCACAAGTCTGATGAGGAGCAGCTGAGGGAACTGGGGTTGTTTGGTCTGGAGAAGAGGAGGCTGAGGGGAGACCTTATTGCTCTCTACAACTGCCTGAAAGGAGGTTGTAGTGAGGTGGGCGCTGGTCTCTTCTGTCAGGTGGCTGGAGGTAAGACGAGAGGTAATGGCCTCAGGTTGCAGCAGGGGAGGTTTAGGTTGGATATTAGGAAAAATTTCTTTACTGAAAGGGTTGTCAGGCATTGGAACAGGCTGCCCACAGAAGTGGTGGAGTCACCATCCCTGGAGATATTTAAGACACGTAGATGGGGTGCTGAGGGACATGGTTTAGTGGTGGACTTGGCAGTGCTAGGTTAACAGTCGGACTCAATGATCTTAAAGGTCTTTTCCAACCTAAACGATTCTATGATTCTATGAAAATAGCATGGATGCCAGTTGCTAACTAGTTAAGGAAGAAAGCAGAGTAATAAGGTATACTTAAACAGTTTGACTAGCTTTTCAGATAAAGACAACTGCTAGTGAAAATGCTGAAAGATGCTGTCATTTGGTCTCAGGTTGTGACCTTTCCTTCTGTGTGTTATTTAGTGGAACTTGAGAATTTGAAATAGTGTCCTTGGTTTTGAATGGGACAAGGGGTAGAATACATTCGTTAAAGATGATCAGCAAGTGCAAAAAGTTTCTCACAGCTTCTCAACTACTGCTCACCCCTCCCTGCAAGCCATTCATTCTGGAGGCTTGTGGTACTGGCAGAGCAATTCTTCATTAGCGTGTCCTTGACACTCAGCTGTTTTACGAATAGAAAGCACGGTACCTACTGGACAAGTTTTGTGATAGCCTAGGATTTCTATGAAAAGAAAGTGGAAACAACTTCAATTAATGTATTATATGCTCTTAAAATATTGTCTTGGCACTTGGCATTTAGTATGATACCTACGGATTCTGAACTCCAGGATTTTTGTAATTGGACCTAGTGTTCTCTCTCCTGCAGGATTTCTTTGCTGGGCAGTCAGTTGAATGTATTGTAACATCTTTTAATGAAAGAAAACCTTTTTTTTAATTGTATATGAACAAGATTTCCTTTCTACTGTCCTCCATAAGTACATTACAATCTCAAGTGTGCTTTATAGAGATATTTGCATTCAAAACAATTCTCCATGCTATTATCATTAAAAAAAAAAAAAAATCTGAGTCTTCCTGGTAAAATACATGCAATCTGACCAATAAAAGGCAAGTGGGCTACTACTCTTAGTCCTACAGTGCTCAGAGCAGAAAGAAAATGCTGGAAAGAGTTGCCCTAAGACTAGTGGTACATGGCAGACCACTGTTTACATTTTCATTACAGCTCTAAAGCCAGTGGCTTCAGCAACTTAATAGACACCATGAAACAGATCTTTTGAAAAATGGCAAGGTATGATTACTTACTTTAAAAGCAAGTTGTACTGTATGATTTAACTTTTCCATAGAGTGCACAGTGCAATTGAATCAACTGATCTCTTACTGTGTTTCAGGTTTGCAATGCTCAGGCTCTATGGGTTATCTATTCAAGACATGTCAACACATGGCTGCTTGGGAAAGTGGTGAGATAAAGTGTATGCCAGTGTCCTAAGAGTCTTCTGAAATACCATGCCGCTCACAGATCCACAGAGAGGCATGATCATTGTGGAAGTGGGAGATGGTGGGCTTGCATATCAAGGCTTATTTCTCAGGTCTCACTGCCTCCTTGGTGGAAATGTGACATTGATCAGAGGTGCATAACAAACTGCTTTTGAGAAAATTCTGAGACTGGCACATTCATACTTCTCACATTTATCACTGAATTAACACAGTTAATGAAATGCCATCTTCATATTGGCTCACAATTGTCATTCTGACACAGGCATTTAAAAGAAATTCCAGTTGTGCTTTTTATTATACCCAAGTCATTATTCATATAGACTGGGTAAGAGCAAAGAACCATCTGTGTGTGTGTTTGTATATAAGGGAGAGTGTGCGTGCGTGCATTCATGCATGGGGGAAGTGTTTGGGAAATGATCAGCACATAGCAACAGAAAACAATAGGTCTCTCTACTGTTTATAAGATGAACCCCTTTAAAATCAAAATGAAGTGTCTGACATTGCAAACACAGAATCATACAATCATTGAGCTTAGAAGGCATCTCGTGAAATCACTGAGTCCAACCCCCCTGCTGAATCAAGGTCAGCCAGAGCAGGCTGCTCAGGACAAGCTTCATTCTGATCATCAAATAAGTATTGGATTACCAAAAAAACTATGGTAGTGGCTTAGAATCATGTGTTTTGTCTTACTGAATTCTGTACTTAGCATTCATGGTTCATGCTTTCAGCTGTTTCTCTGAAACCATGAGAATGAAGAATTGTAATTAAGAAAAAAACTAGAGATTCTCCCTTAATCACATGATTCCAAGAGCTGAGGTTTAAGACGAAAAATATATACAGAAATTTTTGAATTATGCAAACAGAGTGTCACATCTACTCTAGACTCCGCACAAAGTTGCGTGGAGTGGAACTAACAGCCAGCCCTTATGCAGAGCAGTGGTTATAAATTAACTACCCAGACTGTTAAGATAATGAATCTCATAACCAAGAATTTCCTCAGGCTTTGCTCAGCTCAAGGATGAAAACTAGCAACTGTTTTAAGAAGAAGCCACAGCTGATCTCAGCTACCATCATGACTTTTTAAGGAGAGGGTCACTCCAGTTGTTCTTGATATGGTTTGATTGCTTCAAAAACAGTACAGGAGAGAGAGATGTTGATGAATTACTTTTAAGATGTTGATAATTATTCTTTGCTTCCCTCTTCTGGAAGCTTTGAATTCTTGCTTATGCCATCTGCATTTCCATCACATAACTTTCAGTGATTCATACCCATCTCCTGTTTGTCATAACTGTCATTTTCCCCCCTTGTTTACATGTACCACACCCTGAAGTTGCTTGTTTGTTTTTTAAAATAACATCTGTTCTTACTTATTTAAGTAGTCCGTAAAGATCCTTCAGACAGGAGACTTTTTCCTCCTCATGTGAGTAATGTTGCAGGCATGATGCATCTAGGTTTTCCCAGTGATCCAAAGGGGTTCATCTCTTAGAATTAAATGAACAGGTAAAACTCCAAGATTGAATGGGTTGGTGGGTTTTTTTCGAAGATCCTCTGATAGGCTTGGTTTTGACTGCAGGGGTCAGTAGGGATAATTCAGTTAGCGGTTTGTTCCTCTAATTTTTCTGCAAGCATACCTTGTTATATCTGAGAAAGCCAACATGGTTTTAAAAGTTCCCATGAATTCCTTCATCTCACATCATATTGCCAACTGCCAGTAGGCATCAATGAAGGCTCCTAGTAGGTCCTATTCAACAAGATGCTATTGACTTTGAAAAAGGCTTTTTATGACTTATTGAAGTAAACTTGATCTGACTTTACAAGATTACCTAGAGGAGGTTTTTCATTAAGAATGGGTTTTCTTCTGGTAAAAGGTTATTTCCTACTCCTACTTATTTGCAATTACAGGAAATCTTATCTTGGGCTTTGTTTAGAGGAATATGTCTCCTTCAAGAAGTTTCCTCTTTTAAAACCTGGATTTCTGTGTGTTTTCTTCTGACTTCAGTGAAGCTTTTTTCAAACAGAACCCCTCCAGATTTATGCTGCTCTAATTCATAACTCCACAATACTGAGAAGAGAGAGGTGTAAGTGAAAGATGTGCAAATATTCGTGATTTCTCTGTAGTTCTGTTACATCACCAGTGCACCACTGGGTGTTCTGTTTGCACTGGTACTTGCAGCCCTCCCATCTGTGACTGTACTGGAGAGCTACATAACCTCAAAAGGCTTTCTAGGCTGAGTAAAAGCACCAGGACACATGGGGCAGAGATGCATAGTCTGGATGCAAATGAGACTAATGGCCACCAAGTAATTAATATTTCATGGTGCCCAGGATGGCTGAGATGAATTTGGATTTGATTTTGGAGCGTTTGGTTTTGGTGTAAAAATATTTGTTGAAATGTTTACAGTCTTTTTCTCCTGAAAAGAACCATATTAAAACCAGTCTTGATAAAATCTGAACTTAGTAAGTAAAAGTTGATTAGCTACTAGAAAGTGTATATTGACCAAAAGACACGGCTGTGTCAGAGTTGAATGAACAGAGGCAAATCAGAAATTATACTCAATAAACACTAGCTAACAAAAAGAAACCTTCCATTTTAATTGTCAGATTTTACAATAAAATTTGTAATCTGCCAAGTGGAATTAAAAAACAACCTCCCAGTGTTTCTGAAGGTGCCTAGATACTTAAAATCACAAGAGCAAGATAGTAGGAAAAAACAGACTTTGGACTTCCTGGCTTTAAGGAAGAAAACACCTCCATGTGTTGACTGATACCTTCACTCGGATCCTTTTCCGTTATTTATTGCCAGGAAGCTGGATTGTGTGACCTAATGACTGAAGCGTGTCCTTCACTTTTCCTGTTAAGGATAGCTAAGCCCAATAGAGGTAAATCTTGAGGGAGGTTCTTGAAGCCTCATGGAAAGGAGAAAGGAAGCTGAGCAGAGCTCCTTTTCCTCATCTCCCCATTCCAGGGCACTTCCCATCATGTCTCCTCTGGGCAGTGCTCCTGCCCTGCTTCTCTTTTCAACACCACTTGAGTCTTCCAAAGTTTCATCTTGTTTCCATCTGACTGGAAGAAGTGATCAAACTGGAAGCAGGAGCTTGAGAGAAAGAAGATTAGCGAGTTGCTTGTGTCCTTGTCTCTCATCAGGTATCTTGCAGTTGGATGTAGTGGGTGCCTTGAAGCTGTCTAGCCCCTTACAGACCTAAAAACTGTGACAGATCTTGGTTATAAAATATAAAAATCCATGCTGCAGATTGCAGCTGTTCCGGAGCTGACCCACGAGCAGTTCAGATCTCTGCTGTAGCAGAGGGAAGACAGTCGGCTATGGCACAACACCCTGCCCCATGCTAAGCCACCCTCCCACGAGAGCTGTCTGCGTACAAGACAGTTGCTGATCTCTCTGTTGGGTGAATGCAAGACTGTGCTGGCTCTCTGGTGTCAAAGGAAGGGGCCTCCGGTCACACGATGGAGGCTGGCGTTTGTGGAGTGACGTGATGTGGCTGAGCTAGAGGTGGAGCTCCAGGTGGTGACTTGGGATGTAGTGGTGGCACATGGCAAGTCCGTGACATGAGGGGTGGCTTCAGTTTCCTCTCCAGTGCACCTCTTTTCAGAGAGCGGACAGTGGAGAGACAGACCAGGAGACTGACTCTCTCCCCCACATCTCTTTAAGGGACATCTTGAAGGGCCCCTACATCTGTGGTCACACTATGTACTTACGGCTGCCTCTGGACTCTGTAACTTGAAGACATCACCATTGGCATTGCCATAATTAAATGTATATTAATAAAAGGTGCTGCAAAAAGCATTTTAGAGACATAAATTTTGCTAGTAAGCTGTGGCTATGTAAAATGTATATGTGACCTGTCAGCGACCCTGGAGCATGCTGAAGTTATCAGGAAGCTACACCTCGCAATGTTAGATTTCTAACCAGGAAACACCCTTAAGAATGTTGAAGATAACAGAGACATTCTGCTGGGGAAAAAAAGCAACCGGCCACTGTACAGAGTTCACATGACCATGTACAGAGTGGTTTGTAATAACCTGAACAGAGCCTGAGTATTTAAGACTGTGATGAAAACCGCGAGTTGTGCACACACTCTTGCTTCAGCACTGGATATGCAGAAATGTTCACGTGTTACCTTGTATTACTATATATGTAAGTGTTATAACATCATTAGGGGGAACAAATGTCCCATGCTTGAGTCTAACCTAGTATCCTCTCTGAGGCTTTGTTGTAATTCAGCTACAATTGCCTGTCCTATGTATAAAATGAAAAAAGCCTCTATTTACAGCCAGGTAATTTTTTTGTTGAGCTGAAGAGGTAAACAGGCCTCAAAATTAGGTGATGGCTTCATTGTCTTTGCATTTGTCACCACTGGTGACTGTAGGGCCTACATGATAAATAATGATGGCTTGCATGAGGAGTGAGGATGCATTGAAAAATAATCATGATTAATTTACTATTCTTTTACAGAAAGCTATTGCACTCCACAGCCCTGAAGGGAAAATCATAGCAAGGGAATGGCTGTTAACAAGTCTTTATACAAATCACTTTAGTGGCCTGTTAGGTAAGGCTTTGGAAGAGTGATGGAGGGAGGAAATAGAATAGAATCTTGCACAGCAAAATCTTGTTATGAGAGAACTCTAGGACAAGATAATGATATTGTTCTTTGTTTCATAAATACAGAAGTTACGACTTTCCTAGCATGCGTCACAAGGCCAGCGCTTAGTAAGACGTGCAGTCTCATCCCAGCTGCAGCGTAGAACCTGTAGTAAGGGACTAGCAGCTGAGCTAGCTGAGATGTCATGTTAACGCTAATCCTAACTCCTTGGAGAACAAGTAAAGAGCGAAGGGACACACAGTCAGAGTTCTGTGCAAGCGCTGTAATGAATGTATATTGCCAAGGGAAGCACTGTTGGGGGTTTTTTTTAGAAGAACTTTTTTTATACTATCTAGCTGTAGCAGAGATGTAGCTAGACTGAGCTTAACAGAGGTGAACGATCTAGTGATCTGCTCTACTAACATTTGTTATGGATGGGCCCAATTTACAGATATACAAATTCTTCTGTATTCAGCCTTTGAATCTGGCATTATCATTTCATTCCCTTTATAAGCAAAACTTGGTTCCATGTAGCAATTGGTATTCAAAAACCTCACACATTTTTTTGGTATCTAGACTGTAAGGAAATCACTGAAGCAACTGGTCTTGTTGACAACAATAAGGAGTGATCAACTGACCTCTCTGGGGAACTGCAGTTCCAAGGAATAGGTCTATGAAGAAATGAAGAGCAGCAAATGCATTTTGCTGATAGCATTTCCCTTCCTCTTCTTTCTCCCACCTCAGTTTTGAAACAGCAGCAGCATTAGCTTCCCATTATCATGTTGCTGAATCTTCCTTTTCATTAATTCCTGGTTCATCTTCTGAATCATGCCAAAATTTAACCCAGTGTGAAATTTTATGATGAAGCTGCAAAGTAGAAACCTAGCAGGAGAAGCTGACATCAACATGCAAAAGAGTGTATACAGTCCTGTTCATCTTTTCAGGGACATTTTTGAGTGGTAGCTGCCCTGATCCAGCTCTACGCAGTGGAGATTAAATGAAAAAAATAACAGCAGAAAACCCCACTTCATAATTCAGCCTCTGTTTTCCAAACTGTAGCTGGCTTAATGCCAAAGACTCACAGTTCTTTCTTCCAAAATTAGCTTTCCCAGTCTTACAAACCCCACCTGCTTCCTAGTGGAGTAATAGTAAATTTTAAAAAAATGATTCTAGTTCCAGCAGAAGAAAATGTACCTAGGCCACTGCAAACAATATAACTATTCTAAGTGTCATTACAGCTAATTGTTTGCTAAGTCTATCAGCAGTGTTTTCTTTCTCCCTTCCTTCTTTGTCATTAGCTAAGAATACACAATGATACCTCCTCCCAACTGGCCTCACAGTTTATATTCCATATGTAAATACCTCCCTTTTTCAGAGTATTCCTTTGGGCTACTAATGAGTTGGACAGACTGACAAGTTTTTTAATAATGCTTTGAAATAAAATTTCCAGGAATACATCTCTGCCAACTCTCCCAACCTCCTGTATCCTCATTCTTTTCTTCTTATTTTGCAGCTACTGATAGCTGAAGGCAGTGTTTTACATGGAGAAACTGAGGCATAGAAATACTGCAGATGTTAGATGAAATCAGGGAGAGATCCAGGACCTGAAGTAGAAGGGCAGTCCGGGCCTTTCAGCACATGCCAGGAAAGCAAAGGAAGTGTGGTCCAACAAAAGGAAAAGAAAAAATGCTTTCTACCAGACATGGAGCATTTGTTATACTGGCTTTTTTATATGCTGGAAACCTGAGAAGAAGCAGCACTGGTGGTCGATCCCTCCTCTGACTTTCCTTATGAGGCAGTCTGAAGATGACCAGTCAAGAAGCTGAACCAACATTTCTAACCTGCATTGCAAAACTCATCAGTGTGCAGGAGGCTATCCTTTCATGATAACACTCTCACTGCCATCTTTTGAAGTTTGGTGGGTTTTTTACTTCATATGGAATGATTAAAGTTCCTTGTCTGCAGAAAAGAGAGCCCACATGCCTCCTGCAGATGCAGTGTGCAGGCTTCTGCATCGCTCTAGCTCTGATTCCATTTTATCCGAGGAAATTTTGAATAAGCTTTAGCAAAAGAGTTTGAGAGAACTTCACATGAGCACATCTCACTGGCTGGGATGCACTCCTGGGATATGAGTGTTGGGAGGAGGACATTTGAACTTGAGCTCTCTGTAGATCAAGTAACTCCAGGAAGAAAGGGTGTTACCGTACACTCACTCTTCTCTTTTGAAAGGCACCAAAAGCCTTTCTAGCTAAATTAAAAAAAAAATTTAAAAAATCTGCAGATTCCACATAGAGTTAGGAACTTTCCTGCATCTCCCTGTAGATAAAGCTTATTTTATATTTGTACTTTGAACATTGGCATCTGTGGCACCACAAAGTGCCTTATTCTCTCTGAAGCTCATTGGGAGAGCACAGGCAGCATTAAGCATTATGCTAAGTTCTCCATGTGAATATTTCCCTCCCTACAGTTCAATACAGCTATTTGTAAGAAAATCTAATAAGTGTACTCCTTTGCATGCCATTAATCAGCAAAAGCAATAGAAGAAATGGTGTGTTTTGTGTCCTTTTAGTACTGAGTCCCTTGTCAATGAAAATGAGATGGAGGTGGTTGGGTCAGGATCTCTAATGTCACAAATAACGGGACAGAGCTATACATAATAGTTGTCTCCTGTTGTAGTGTCGCTCACAGTTGCTGTTCTCTTCTTTGTAAAACGTAATTTTCATTAATCCTTGATGCAAGACAGAATAGGGACCCTTAGTCACTCACCATGGGAAAGCATATAGATAAGGGCTGGGAAGTAGCTAAATAAATTTCAATGTGTTTTATCACATTTTTCTTTAGAAGTATCCACAGTCTTCATACACTTATATTAATACTGAGAGAGCAGCACAAGACAGTGCACAGCTTTTTCACTGCAAAGCTATGAGCATCTTTCTAATTGGGGATAATGCTCATTTTCGGACTTGCAGGATAAACACAGCTGAAAAGTTAAAATTTGTATTAATCAGGCTAATCTTTGTAGTTTAAGAAGACTGCAGTTTTTGGTCTTGTCTGTGTGAATAAGACAAAGGTTTTCAGTAATGTTAACCAAATTGTTAATGGTACTTTGGTAACGTTACAAAATCACTGTCTCAGAAGTAAAGATATACTAGGGGTGCACACTTTTGCAGCTGTTAAACACTGGCTTGCGCCCTTTGTGAATCTGCAGGGTGATGTAAGCCTTAAAAAGATTGTTTTTTTCTCCACTGGTCCTGGTGTATCACTCTGTGCCCAGGGGGGATGGAGCGACTTCCCGAGCAGCTATTTCCTTCTTGTCAGTGTGCTGTTCTGTGGGAGGCCTCTTGCCTTGTTTACTGGTCATTATCCCAGCTCAGCTCGCATGATGTACGTGTTCTCCGTGACTCCTCGTGTGTTCCTTGATACAGGTGATTCAGGAGACTGAGTGAATTCACTGTTACATTGTTCTGTGGGACAGGGAGATGGTGTCCTTCCCATTTGACCAAGAAGCAACTGAGATGCAGAGTAACTTGGGGAAAATCTTTTCACTGTTTTGGAAAAGTCCAGCCTGAAACCTCTGCAGCCTGAATTTTTGACAGCACCTTACTTTAGCAATTCAAAGAAGAGCTCTTGGTTTTCAGCTGCAGTTTGCAAGAAGCAGGGTATTAATATTCACTTACAAATTTTGATGGTAAAATAATTACAGGCACACACAATTTCAGATTCTGTGGAAATACTTTTTAAAAACAGCACTGTAACAGTGCATTGATACTTCAGTGACTCAGTTGGCTCCACTAGAGCATAAAACAGGTATTATATGAAGAACAAATTACACCCTTTCTACCACATATTTATAGAAATTTGTTCTTACGCTAGCACAGATAGAATGAGTCTCCAAACTAATAATCAGACTGCGATCAAGAAGCTCCCTGACTCTTATGTGCCATGCTGTCTCAGGCTCTATCACACTGATGACAGCTATTTATCTTAGATCTCAGCTCTTCTAGACGCAGTCTAAATTATTTGCCTCTCAAGAGACAGCAGTCAGGCTTTCTGCAAGTGATAAAGAGGAAAAATATGCTGATCGAGTGCAGTACACAAGGTGGAACATCCATTATTTAAGCATATTTCAATTCTTTTAAACATATAACTGCACTAGTCTTTGCTTTCAGTGGCTTGATCTTGAGAGCCTGTACTGACTTGAACAGCTGAGGGCCAGTTTTATATCTGGGGGGGATTATACAATTACAGTATTGTTAGTGTGGGGTTTTTTCAATTTGTTTGATTTCAAGGGCCTTGCTTGTATAACTATGTATATGTTTAACCATATTGTCTTTTATTGTCCTCCTTCTCCCCATTTTGACAAAAGCTTTTGATGGTTCCTAGTAGTTCCCAGTGTCAGGAGCTGCTGGTGGAAAAGCGTTTAAAAGATATTCACAATTCCTTAGGAAACTAGAAAGACTTGTCCTTGCCGGATGCAAACAACTATGAAAAATCCATCCCAGAATAGCCCACAATAGCCTGCAGTCCTCTGGGCAATGTGGACTTCTGGTCAGAGGGCCAGGAGTGAGGCACCTCGTCATCATGAAGCTGGTCGCAGATACGTGGGTCAGCTCTCTGGAGTCCGAGAGATCTTGCCCAGGCCTTGAGCCAGTGGGTTTTGTTTTGGTTTTGGTGAAACTCCCATGCTGTGTTGACAGTGAACTGAACTCCAGAAAAATGAATCTTATGTCTACCTTGTACCTTTTTGTAATGAGATTCTCCTTCTAACACCTTTTTTGCAAGATTATGGCAAACAATTGTCACAGTCGTTGCTTTCTGTTCTGTTGTGTTCCTTTCTAGCCCCCAGAATACCATTGGGTGAAGTTATTTGCAAATAAGGATTTGTTTGGATTTTTCCTAGAAAAGGTAGGCTTTGTTTCCTTCCTTTTCTTCGCAATTGCTGTGTCCTATATTGCAAAAAAGATAGAGTAGCCATTGGGCATAACCATTCAGTTTTGTTTTTACAGAACCTGCAAGTGAAAATGAGTCTAGAAAGTCTAGATTTCTGGAGATCTTGCTGTTTACATGCCACATCTGGCTACATACTTTTAATCATGAGTGAGCTGCATTTTATGGGCTATGAAGGGATCTTGCAGACTACGCTTTTCTGAGCGAGCGGTTTGGAGGCAGTAGCGAGTGCACTGTGCCAGCACCACACCCCTGCAGCGCATCTGTCCGGCGTACTCGGGGTATGTCCTTGGGTACCAGGAGATACAGCCAAGCGTGCATGAGGATGCACTTGCAGTCCCACACATAGTCCTTGAGGTTATGCTCAAAATTCAGGTTGAATGGAAAAACACACATCCTCTTTTAATCCCCTAGGCTGGAAATACATTGGTTTGGTGTGCTGCTTGAGAGCTAGGCATTCAGAGGATGATGGAAAAATGAAGGAGAGGGGATTCATAGAAATGTAACACCTTTGCCACTGGGAGAAAAACCTCCTGGGGCTGGTGAAGTGTCAGAAACAAGAAGTCAAGCATCCCTGTCTATTAATACTATCTTTCCAAAGAAAAGAGGACATACAATAGTGGCAGGAAACTTTTGTTAGTGAGTTGCTTTCCGTCCAGCTTGTGGGATTGCAGCAGGACAAACATAGCTCAGCAATACATGTTGCGGTTACGCCAGCGCCAAGATATTATTCAGAAGGGATCATCTGTAAATAAACAAAGATTAAAAAAAGAAAGGAGTGATCAGTGATCATGTGATGAGGAGCAAAGATTATTCCCAACTGACCTTGGAAGCAGAACCTTCCAACACAATTTGGTGTGCAAAGGACTGGGAAAACTATTTTTTTCCCTTGTCTTTATCTCTTATTGCTGCCGAAGAAGGAAATTGTAATTTCATCCTAATTTTACAACAAGTTTGGAGTAATTGGTTAGCAAAACGCATAAAGCTGAGTTGGATGAAGATTTACTGTGGTGGTTTTCCTTGTATCCTTACAGAGTGCCATCTAGGGGTAACTCATTAAAACCTCGTCAAAGGTTGAAAGCTTCATCTCATTAAAAATCAAACCAGAAAACTCTTCACCAGTATGATGCTCCAAGATCTTGCTACAGATACTGAGCCCACTGTTTTGAGTACATAGAGTAGCATTAAAATTATAGCAAAAGAGACTGGCAAGAGATTACTACAGGATACAAAGGAACTAGGTTCAGAAAACTGTCGTTCCCTCACCTCCAGAAACTACTTGGTGTTTACAGCCAAATCTTCCCGTGCCGTCCAATAATTCAAGTTATTGTCCAGCTTGTGAGAAAAACTATGAATTTTAAAATCCTAGCTCATAAATGTAGTGATTAAATGATTAAGACAACTAGTTAATTCTTTCTTTGTTTCTCTGACAGGACAAAAAGGAAATCTATAATTGTTACAAACATGAGGACATTAGCAACCGTATTTACCTGTATTTTTGTTCTATTTTGTTGGCCTGTTTTGATCCCCTGTTCTAACTTTACATATTTTTAATCAATGTATATTTAGAGTAATATGATCCAGTTCATAATTACACTTATGCCTAACATTTCCTTTACTTGGCATCACTTGAGTTGGCTTAAGTAAGCCTGGCGTTTCTCCCGTCTTTCTGGAAGTTATGATAGGCAACCAAATAAATTCTGAAGGTCTCAAGGCAGCTAATTATGCTGAGATAATCTGATGATGCTTGAATTTCTACCATTATTTAATTTCCTAAGAGAAACTTGCTAAAGAAAAAATTCCATTCCTTTCATTCTTTTAGAGAGACTCCTAAAATCCTTTGAAGGAACACTCAGAAGAGCCTGTGCCCTTAAAGCCAACTCTCCCCAGTGGTCAGGCATGAAGCCACATGCAGGGAAGGTCCCTCTCCTCTGCAAGAAGCAGCATTTGTTCCTTCCACCATCCCTCTCTTGCCTGTTCCTTTGTCACCTCTTTTTGGCCTAATATAGTCGAAACCTTGTATCTTACAAACGCTTGTCTTACAAGGCATTCCATATAAAGGTCTATTCGAGTCTAATAGCCTTGCTTTATCCCCTCTAGCATATATATTTCCTAATTGTTCGGATAAGGAACAGTCTTCAAACTCTACATAGCTCCTAATGTACTCGTAGTTTGGTCTATAGCTTGGGCTCCTAGGTGCTGTTAAAGATACATATCTAGAAAATTTATTCTGCTCATGTCTCTGGTATCATTACATCATTATATTCAGTTCTTTTCCTGGGGAGAGCTGCAATAGACGAGTGCTATGTTAAATCAGCCTCTGATAGAAGAAGCTGTTCTCATTTTTCCTTGAGCTGCACAGCATTTTTCCTTTACGATATTGATTTAATAATTTATAAATGTTTGATGTTTACAAGTACCAATGGAAATAAAAACTGCATTGGCAAATGTATCAATGTCAGTCTGTCATTTGGTCATCCCTCTCAAGTATACCTTGCACCCCTTTTACAAGCTCTCTAAATCACATAATTTCAACGAGAGGATAACAGTCAGTTCCTTATTTTTGTAAACATGATTTATAAAAGGGGGGATGGAAATCAATTATAATTATGGGTAACACACTAAAAAAAATTACATAGACCTGTGATACCTGGAAGAAAAGGAGTTGGTAGAAATTGTGTAAATGGTTAACAAACTTTTAGTATGTTCCTGTTCTGTCTAACACTTTTCATATTGCTGAACTGGAAAACTCAGAGTTAATGATGCCAGTGGGTGAAATTCCTCCCCCTTTTACCTCCTTCCAAGTCAGCGTCATTATGCATTGATTTTTAGAGGTCTCATTCTCAGGCAGCGGCATGCTTCAGTTTTGTGCATACCTCAGTATACATAATACTTACATAAGTATACATATTACTGAAGCCCAGAAATGGTAAAGGATTTTAGTTTTATTTCAAACTAAATAATAATGGGTGAAGTTGTGCTGTGATTTATTTTCTCCTCGGTAGCTAGCCCTCTAATGCAAGCTTTCCTTCCATTTCCTGCTTTTAGTAGAGAGGGATGTTGTTACTTAGCAAGTGGCTTTGTCTGCTCTACTCTGTGCTAAACTGACAAATGTAGAAGAATAGTAAAAATAGCCAAAAATTGCAATGATAACACAGCCATTTCCTACCTTTTTAAAGAACTGTACAAATATGAATAAATCATCCATAATAGCATATGATTATATTTTATGGTATCCACACTATAAGACAAATAAAAGCATGAAGAGCTTTGGAAAGGTAACAATGAGTTTTGCAGTGCTTTTAATTTTGTTGTTCAAAGTATATTACACTATGTAGAACAGAATTAATATCTACTAAAAGTATATAAAAAAGAAGGGAAGCTTAATTTTCCATACTGGATACAGATGAAATAATTATTTAATTGTTAATATTCTTCAATTGCTGCCTGCCTTGCCTTTCTTTTGTCTTAGAAGCATTCAAGCTCTGATGCAGCTATGTACAATTGCAGGACATTTCTCATTCACCTAGCACTAAATTGCAATAAAGCAGTGTTTTAATCTGAATAATCTGTCAGGGAAGAATACTGCATGTTGGTAAGCCCTCCTCTCCCTTAAGTATTTTAAGTTAAAATGCCAAGATGGGAAATTGTATTATCCAAACACCCCTCCACCTGACAGTAGCTGCTCTGAGTGGAAATCAAGTGATGTGAAGAACCTGAACTGGGGCAAATCCCATCCTGAGTGAGAGACTGGTACACAGGCATCCTGTCCCTTTCTAATTAGCTCTAGCAGTCACTGCGCGTGTCCTTCAATTAGCACTTTGTAATTGTAATTTCATTCTAACCCTATTTTTCATCTTACATAATGCCTCAAGCCAGCTGAAGTTTTCTTCCTCCTGTCAGAAGGGAGTTAGTAGCAGGGAGCTGGAATAGCCCCGCCAGACCTCCCCTGGCAGCTGCTGTGCCCGCTATGTGAAAATGTGCATTTCACCCTTCAACTAGATCTCATTTAGAAATCTTTGAGCTCTTAATGATTTCCTATAGTTTGGCCTAATTGAATCTAAGTGCTTTTGCATTAAAACTAGAAGGCCCAGCTGGGCTGAAGCTGAAAACCTATGACCCTGAAATACAGTCCCAGAAACATGAGCCGTCCTCTGTGTTGACGGTTACCATCTACTGCATCAAAGCCACAGCCATCTTCTGTTTCCACCTAGTGCCTAGATTGCAGAAATAGTTTGGTTAAGACCAAAGTCTTCTGCAGAACAGAACTGCCGCCAACACACAGAGCAGCTGCTCCGTGCAGGGAAGCTGCTGCAGCCTGAGGGACTCTCCTCTCCGAGTGGGGACTCGCTGCTGCAGGAGCGGCTCTCGCTGCCTCGTCTGTCCCCCGCGAGGGAAAGGAGCTCTGCTCTTGCCAGGGAACGTGCCGCCCGGGGCAGGGCCCAAAGCGGGGAGCTGGGCTCTGGAGCGCTCCCTCGACTCTGCGACTCGAGACGCTGTGTACGACCGACGGGCACTCAAAAGATCTACCTCCAGCAGGAGCGTTGAGCCGTGGAGCGGGAAGGAGACCGCCGCCGAGAGCTGCGTCTGATGGGTTTGGAGAACGCGGCTCAGGGGCCAAGTGGGTGAGTGTCCTACTGAGGGAGAGACGTGGCAGCAGACTGCCTGGGCTCCCCTGCCTGTGTCTTCCAGCGGTGTCTGCTGTTGGCTGTTCTCTAAACCTAGTAAAGCCACTAGTGAAATCCCACTAGTTTCCCTAAGAAGTTCTCACCTTGCAGGCTTCTATAGGAGAGGAATGTATACCGTCCAGGGTCCGTCCATTCTCAGTCTTTTTTTACCCCCAATTCTGCTGTTCTCTTTAATGTTCAGGCAGGAATGAGAAATATTTCCATCATGTCTCTCTATTCAGAAGCCTCTTCTAAGAACACCATACAGCTACTGCACAGTGCAGCATCTGTTACTGATCTATTAATAATTATAACAGTAACATTAGCAAGTAACTATCAAACACAACTACAGAATATGAACCTATGATCTTATCCCCAAGCTAAGAATAATACAAATGACAGTATGAATAATAGCTAATAATAATCTAGCTATTAAAATTATATCCCTACAAAACTAGACCGACTTGTTTCTTTTATTTTAAAGACTAAGTCTAATCAAGAGCGCTCCTGATGCGTCTAGGAGGTTGGAAGAGCTTAGGCAATTGCTGTCATACATTCAAAGTACATCAGACTGTTAGGCTCTAATATTTACATTTCACAATTTCTGGCTTACTAAATTATGCTCCCAAAGTAAATATCATTGCAGTATAGGAAATAATTTACAAAGGAAGAGCTAAGGAAAGCTATTCCACCATTTCTATTTTAATCAAGGTGAAAAACACACTCTTGCAATCATCTTATTGGTGTCAATCCTATGCTCCATTAGCAGGAAAATTTTCCATTGAAGTCAGCGCAGATCTTGCTTTCAAGAAAGAATTTTGTATTCTGTACCAACGCCTCATCTTGCTATCAGTAGTCAGTGGGAGACATGCTGCTTTGGTGGTGTTTCATGATGTGCTACACCACCAGGAAAAGAACCATTGATGTCAGGAATCATGGAGGTTTGCATCAAAGAACAGATTTGCTTCTAGTAAAGAAATACATGGGAGTGGGCCGGAAATATAAGAAACTTCGAAGTAACCTGCACTGCGGCATGGGCAGAACGTTAGACCTTATGCATTTTAATAATCCCCACAAGGACAAATCACCTGATTCATTCAATGACTTCAGTGTTCCAGTTAATGTCAATATGCATGCAATATAGCACCTTAAATTGCTGATTTTGAATTTTACTTATATTATTAATAAAACTCCTTTTGTCTTCCCCAGAAATGTCCCAGAAACTAATGCAACCTTTCGTTCTAAATGAAAGATGTTTCGTTTGATCAGGCAGCAATATTCTATTCAACTTTTAATTTGGCAGGAAGCAGGAGAATCCTCACTTTTATCCAAAATGATTTCATTTTTGACTGTGATTTGTTTATGTTTTCCTACTTTGAACTCTTTCATACATGCTAAGCAAAGCTCATAGGTGACCTTCTGAAATACATTATAAGTCTGATTTGGCAGTTAGAGACAGCATACAGCTCCGAAAACACCTCTTCAGTCCTCATGAGATAGTGAGACCATCTTCCCCCTGCAATCACATACAAAAGCCCTTAGAGTTCTCCCTAGAGATGTTCACAATGTGCAATTAAAGAGGGGTGCTGCATAGATCTCACCAAGTCTGCTGCATATTTCAAACTTACAATATTGTCTCTGGACTTTAGCCAGGGAAATAATTCTCACAGCAGACAATTTTTGTCTTCAGTATAGTTGATACTCCCCAAATAATTAAAAAGATCAGCCTACAAAGCTATTGGCTTAGAAAAAATAAGAAATTAATTAACATAAGTGTGTTGCAGTAATGTTTCTTTTAATCAGTTAAATCACAAAATTCTTGCAATTCTAAGTTTATGCAAAAAATATATAGTATTCATCTGACCAGAAACACAATTCCAAATATCCTCCTTTTCCGTAAATAATTGGCAGAACAATTTACCAGTTGTCCATAATTTGTTGCAGACATTCCCAAATGCTTACAAATTTTATTGTAAGATTGGGTGATTTTATAAAATTGATCAATACAAAAGATATGTTCACAATTTATTCTTCAGTTTAAGTGTCACTTGTTTATAAAGGTTCAACCTTCATAAATTTTGAACTCATGCTAATTCATGACCTGAATACCAAGATTAAGAATGTAACAATAACAATTGCTTTCAGGATTCAGCATAGTTTCTACACAGTTTTATTTTCTCCATGATTGCATACTGCCCTTTACTGCCTGACCCTGCAGTAGGGCACTCAGGTGACAGTCACACTGGGCTGGACACTGAGGCCACGTCTGGGCTGTTCACATCAAACACACCTCGGGAATGTTTCAAGGCATTGCTTAGGTTGGTAAATTTTTAAAATATTTCAGGGCACGGTTTTAGCCCGACCAGGTGCCCACAGAATTTCCAGGCATGGTTCAGGGGTCAGCACTGGCCACAGTTTGGTCCAAATACGCTGGGTGCACGTAACCACCCTGCTGTCAGTGTTGGCAGGCTCAGTGGGCGCAGGCGTTCGGTGCCAGCTGGCCTCTGCCAGGGAATAATCCTCTGCATATTGAACTTACTAGCGTAGACGAAGCTTTAGGGGCAGCACTACAGCTAAACGAGCTTTCATGTCAATCAACAGTGGATGAACAATTTATGCGAAGATGAAAGAACAAGTCTAATCTTTAGAACTCAGTTGACTTCACACTTGTATTAATTTCCTCTTTCTTAAGTAACGATTACAGCGTTTACTGGTTTTAGATCCTTGGTGGAACAAAAGGAGGTAAAACGATCAGTGCACCTAAACCCATGTTTTCTTTGAGATCCATGAAAAACTGTGCCTTTGAATTGCTGCCGATTCCCATTTTTCAGTTGCTCGCTCTCTCTTGCAGCACCACCCCAAAAGACTCTGCTACCACATAAATGATGCATAGACCAGGCAGCAATACAGTACAGTGGAGAAAAACAAACACTGAGAGAAGGAGGAGTTGGGGCAGGGAAGAGGAGGGAAGCAGCAAAATGCATGAAAGCAAGGAGTAACAACACAGCGCACATCAGCTATGTTGAAGTATGAGCTCTGACAGGAATCACACGAAATGAGTTCTGCATCATCTGCTGCTTCTAACGTATGCCCTATGGGACTCCGGCTGGAGCACTGAATCAGGAGCTTACTGCAGTCAACCACACTGCCTTTCCCACAAAAACTTCTCTCCACCTTCCACTTGAGGGGAAACCCAACAGGGGAATTGGGACGAGAGCTCCGCTGGGTCTTGGGGATCTTGTGGGCCAGGGCAAAGGGATCAGCCTGACCACGGTCCCTCATGGACCAGGTGCCACTGACTGTAGGATTCATGAGGTTGGGAGGTAGGACAACTGAAAACTAAATCTCAGCAAATTTTACTTGCCATCCCTTCTCTCCAGACTTCTTGTGGCTTCCCCCCCACCCCCAAGCAGAGACTGCTCTACCCCTTGGCTTTTCAGTTATACCCAACTGGAAGTCAGCCACCTGAAACAGTCACGGTGTTCTTCCAAGTGTACCTGGCAGTCCAGCGTAGGCTTCAGGAACGTGCTTCATCCGATCAAGTGTGGACGTACACATCTCAGCTAGCTGTCTAGACTCCATTTATCATTTACTGAAACAGATACTTCTACCTAAAGTTGCTCTCTGAAATGAACGGTATGCCAGAGAATACCTATTTCCCTCCATTAATTGCAAAGGGAGTTCAGATGTGCTTCAGATGTGGTCAAAATACTATAGAAACCTAAAGTTAATGAGGTGAAGCCCAGTCATCATTGCTTTATATAAGAAATAAAGTAATCCAGAAATGAGAAAAGCATAGTCCAAGATGTGTTGTAGCTGAATTAATCCAATCAAAGTTTTATTTTAAAAAACCATTGTATTTCCCATAGTGTGTTTCAGTTTTCATTTAATCTAGTAAATAGTGTTGAATGAATTACCAGCATTTGTAGTATCTCTCTTAAGTGTCCACTTGATCAATCAGGATGTACTACAACTGGAACATGAGATGTTACATAGACTTGATGTAATTACTTCGCAGTTTAACAATCAATTTCCTCAGGAAACACTGTCAATCTGTTTAGGCCAGTAACCATCCCTTTCAGATGCAATGTGCTATACTTAAGTTACAAGATCGAAGATTTATCTTTATTCAAAAATGTTTACTTGTTTAAACTTTTAAAATACAGATCTCATTTAAGATGTAACATTTATAATCAGCTTTATATTTATGTTTGTGATATATATCACTCAAGCCACTGTCTCAGCGCTCAATAATGCTTATTGGCTGAATACTAAGATACCTGGGTGACAGAAGTTACAGACCTGGAACAAGAGCAGTATTTGTGGGATCAGAATCACCAGGACTCCTATCAGATAAACTGAAGGCAAATCCCCTTCTAGCTTGTTTGGTTCTGCTGCACAGGAGGTGCAAGATTGTTCAGAATGTGTCTATTGCTGGAAGTAGGTGTCTGCTTACTTGTTCCTAGGGATCAGCTACACCTCCTTGCCAAGCAGAAAGTTCATAGTCCTTGTAGCCTTTTGCTTCCTCCCAGCTTTTCAGTCTGGGAAGGCTGAGCCAAGTAGCTGTTCCCAGCCCCAGCCCGAGGGAAGAAGTAATCACGAGCAGTGGTGTACTGGGAGACTCCCACCCTCAAGTTTTTTCTTCACCACATTAAAAGTGCAAGCATGGCCATGTGTGTCACTTCTGAGTTTCCCGGAACAGTACAAATTTATGGAGACACGTAAGGAACACCTTCACATCAAAGCCTTATTTATCCACTTATCCACAAGTACAAACCACAAGAATTAACAGGGATGTAAGAAACACCCTACTGGATCACCCCAATGGTCCCTCCAACCAGTTATTCTGACTCCAGCAGTGGCAGCAAGATATGTTATTTAGGGCAAGTATGTAAGCCTACCATTTTCTGCCTTCCGTTCCCTCTCATAGATCCCCAGAATTGAGTCATTTCATTTGGAAGTTGGAATTTTTCCTAGCCTCCTTAACTTTTCTACTGAGCTGTGCAGGGATTTTATTAGAATGCTTGTTTTCTTGTTGAATTGAGGCAGTCTACCAGGGCTTCTTATACAGTATTTGTAAAAATATCAATACAGTAATACTACTACTGTATGAGTCCTGGAATACCTATATGGTATTTAAAACAACAGAAGTGTGTAGATATATTTCCTTTACCTGACCTCCAGCCATTCATTTCAACCTTGAATACAGAGCATCTGACTCAGCTGCTCTCTCTCTACACTGGGAGAAACTGCCTGCCTGCGGATAGTGGTTTTTCCCTATTTCCTTAGATACTCGTCAGTGCCCACAGCCCTCTTTCTAGCCTAGCATCCTCTTTTGGCTTATATTTACACTTTGAAGAGTAAATTGTTCTTAGTCTGCCAGGTATCAGAAAGGGTATATTCCCCCCCAAAACAGCATCCTCATTGCATTTTCAAGGATTCACGTTGCTTTGCTTTTCTTGCTGGCCCTGTTACATCTTCCATTTGATTTAACTCTCTGTGCTGAGGCAAAATAATACTGCATCAGTAACGTGAGTATGATATTATTAATATTACACACAACTGCCTTGTTTGTTATAGGTTGCAAGTCTAATGGTGTTCTACATCATGTTCCTCAGGTCTTGGATACTAAAGGATCTTGGTTACTGTGAGGATCTCAGCTTTCACTGCAAAAAGGGGAAAATTCTACCCCTCCTTGTTGCAAACAAAAGCTTGAAAACATTATTTTGGCAAAAAAAATTTGAAAGTCTGGAATCAATTTAATATAAAAGGCAGGCTCATGATTTTTATGATTACACATCACTTTGGCGGGGCAGGGGGGTAAGGGACACTCATTCATTATTTCTGAATGTTTGCAGGTGGCAATACTGACTGTGGAAATTTCATCTTTGGGAATGCTTTGTCACCAATGTCCTCAGAGCAGTAATAATACCATTCTCCCATTAGTCTGTGTGAATAAGAGTAGTCCTACAGTCTAATTTATTCTCTCTGCAGATTTGGACCCTGATCTTGCAAGCTGTATTTTGTACCCGTGAAAAATGCTGCAGTGATATGCAGTAGTGGTATGCACAGGTAAGAAGCCCTGTCTGTGCAAGATAATAGATCTTGCAGCTAAGCAAATTGAGTGCAAGAACTGGGAGATGTTTAATTTTTCTATATTAAATTTGCCTTTATAGAAATCACAGCATGTTCATAAAACAACGTAATACAGAATTCCTGTTCACTAATTGCCCTTTACTCCGAAAGTCAAAGGATCCTCTTCCCACACCCTCCCTCCTGAAGATACACAAACCCCAGCATAGGAATGAAAAGAGAGACTTTAATGGAAAATCTGAAAAGTGGATACCTTCCTTTTGGTCCCATTAGGTGGAGCTCTCAGACAAGAAGAAATGAGTGAAAAAAACAACCCAGCAGGCACCCTTAGGAATTATTAGTACTGTACTATGCAGGTATTTTTCCCTGCCGAGAGCTCTCCCCTCTTGATAGAATTCATTTGTATCCAACTAGAAAGCTTATTACATGCTTTCAGAACTACTATTACTCAGCAACCTACCTGTACAAGTAGGTTTTCATTAGCTTAACACATTACTGAGATCAAGCTGCAAACTTTGGAGGCAGCTCAATGCCACATCACTGGGGTCAACAAAAATAACCAGACCGACAGAGAAATAGTTATGGAAATAGAGAGGCAGAGCACATAAAGCATATAAGAGCAATACACAAAAATCATAAAATTCCAGCAAGTGCTTGACCTCGCTTCCATTAATGATAAGAGTCCACTGACATTAATGGCACCAGGATTCAGCTGAAAAATTGGCCATGCAGACACAAAGACATAATACAAATGGAAATGGCAAAATGTTTGTTACCTGATTTTCTGTTGCTTTCCAGTTCTAGCTTCTAGTCTTGTTTTGATTTCGTACTTAACATACACATTCTCACGAAGTTTTGGGGTAGCTCTCCCAATTCCTACACAAGGGGAAGGATGAAGATCACTCCGTGTAAAGTACTGTACAAGCAAAGGACAGAATGATGGGTATATATTTTCAAGGCTATTTGGCTCTTACACCAATTGTTCATTATGTGCAGTAACTCAGCAATGTTAATATTTTTGCCAAATAAATGGCTGTGGTTGGCAAAACGGGAAAGAGGAAAACAATGTTATATAAACAATTACCAGATTTAACAGAAATTAGTAGAGATTGTCCAGATATATATGGAAGGCAAGAGTCTGAACTGCTTCCTGTTAGACTCTACACCTTATTTAAGAAAAATGATTGATTTAATTTAATCAATTCAACTGTGATTAAACCCTGCTAGTTTTATCTTTTATAAAGGCAAACATGACACTTTTGTAATTGACCATTTCAGTGAAGTTTAGTCTATCTCCTAGATTTATCCTTGGTACAAAAATATGATAATTTAATGACCATTGAGGTATGATGGTCAAGGTGGTTTTTATTTCATGCTTGAGTATCATCTGTCTAGTTCCAGGTTTTGCAACAAAACCTTTTGCAGACACTTGAACAGTCTGAAGGTCTGTTCCATTTTCAGACATTTTAAAACCTGTACTCTTCTGTGCCCAAAGTAAACACTATGTAGCACCTTGTGCTAAAGTGAATATGCAGTGCCTGTGAGACATGAAAACTAGCAACTTCATTTCTGTGTTGAAATCAGTTGGCCTCATTATTTGACAGGCTTTAATTTTACACACTATTCTAGATTTGCTTCACCAATGTAAAAAGAAAACTTCTCCTACTAGTATGGACTGCTGCAATGTAAGAAGAGTGTCTCTCCCCAACACTGAAGGTTTCTCCCTCACTTCCATATTCTTCTGCTCTGCACATTTCCCTAGAGGAATGTTTTGTGATCAGGATGATCTTTTAAGCTTTTAATTTTTCCCACAGGAACCATCCCAAACCTGCTGCTGATACAAGAAAGGTGTCACAGGTCAGAATCTGACCTCTCCTTCTTGACACTGACACCATGGACTGGGATTGTTGTGGTCATAGTGGGCACCATGCACTGGTTCCAGTGGCTACAGCTGTAGCTTCCACAACCTGTTTCAGATGCAGAGGGCATAAAAAGCCAGAGCTTCAGGAGCACATCTTATTTTTAACTTCCCCCCACCTGCTTTCAGGGTGGCCTTAATGACTACAGCATGTGTACACAGTTTTCAAGTGCTTGTCTGTGAATCTGTTTCTCTTTCAGATGATAATATATATCTATGGTATTGATATGCTCCATTCTCTGTCATATATGGCTACTCATAGCCCCTACTGTACTTATCCTGAGACCCTTAACTCTAATGGAGGGAGTCGTTATTATCCCTATTTCACACCTTCAGGCTAAGTGACTGCTTTTTTGCTATCCAGGGAGCCTGCGGCAGAGTAGGAAACTGAACATGATTCTGTTGCATCCTAGCTTTGCCCATTGACACTGATGTGTGTCAACTTGACATTATACAATGTCAAGGTGACATTACACAAAGAGATGAGCATAGGTCTGATTTAAGCTTCAAGAGAGAATGAAGGTTATGGCAGTCTTACCCCGTTTGCCTAGATACCCGAGAGAAGGAAGCGGGAGAAGGGTCAAGACAGTGGAGAGCTGAAGCACTCGGTGCCACACAGTGAGCTTCTGATAAAGTCCTGTAGGCAGAGAACACAGCTGGTAAGATTCACCTAGCTAGGCATCACAAAAGCATCATGCCAATTTTCCCAGCGTAAAACAAAAAGCTCTCTCCAAATGTGAAATTTCTCCATCAAGAACTTGTTTTTAGGAGATGAGTGGTTTTAATTGGAAATTTATCCAGCAGAAAATTCTCAGCTATCCACTATGTGCCCCCCTAATTCTCCTCCAGCTTCCCACTGTTGCTGCATCTGAACGGGCGAGAACGTTCTCTTATCCACGATGCAGTATTTCGCTAAAGTACAGTGTGGTTAAAAGACAGAAAATCAATCTTAACTACTGAGATTTCCATAAAGTTCAATTAAAAGTGTCAAGCTATTGTGACTAGCTTTGTCAAAATGTGGGTGACAAGCTCTGGTGTGCAGCAAAATGTGCTTGTTTCACAAAATGCTGGAGAGGAATGGCAGAATGCTGCTTCTCAGGAGGCTGCAGGCACACGAACCTTCTGGCTGTATCTCCTCAGCTTGCATCTGACCCACGCGCCCAGAGCTGAGCCGACTCTTGGAAGGGGAGAGCCTGAGAAGACAGCCAGTGCAGATGCTCAGGGCTCAGGAGGAAAACAGTGTGATCTTGATAAGAAAAATAATAGCATTCACACAGCCAAAATCCTGATCTGTTACTGATCCTGCTGCACCACTCTTTTTCCTTCATACACCTGATGCGGACATGGTGCTTTGAAGAGAACATAAATACACTTCTCTTGACTTCTTTGTCTATCCTTTTGGAAAAGTGCTCAGTGCTTGTTCTGTGTATCCCAATATGGTTTCTTTTTTGAATATCTATTTCAGAAAACACACCCCTACTGCAGCACAGTGCAGCCTATAGCAATGAAGAGGAATAATAACAAAATCCTTAAAGACAGATCAGGCATTCTGAGTGCTATACTTGGGTCAAACTTGAAACTGAAGGGCTTCTATATATCATCAAACAAATATTTTTCTCTCAGTCTCACAACAGGTTATAGGATGTTAGAAATTCCTGCTAGTAATTATGTGGGAATAAAGTCAATTAGCTGAATTAACTATACTTCTTAAAACCAAACTTTTATTTGCTCTGAATAAATTCAGTCTCCTATTTAGTAACAGTCTCCTCCTATTAAGCTTCGTTAAGACCTCATCCTGACAATGACTGCACATCTGCTATTAAACATAGGTGCTTTGTGAGGACCGTGAGATGCCATGACAAAACAAAGCTTCCCAGCCGAGTTATGTGCTTCACTCAGGACTGATTTGTTCAAAACCTAGTAATCCTGCACATTTGTTTAAACAAGTGGTTCTCTCATGACCAGCCCTGACCTACTTTCCCCAATGTCTTATTTGTTGCACACACGTTTCAGCTCTCCTCTGACTATACTTCAAACACAGACTGCCTTTTGCTATCTGTTAGCAAAATGCTCAAAACAACGAGGGCCCTGATGAGGGAACACCAACACCACTCTGCTACACAGAGCAGATATCGCCAGCACCCAGCAAAACCAGAGGTACTTATCTGCTCCTTGAGTGAGCCTGGGATTCATTTCTCCTAGCTGGCCAGTTTGACTTTTTCTTGCACAGAAACAGAGGAGCAAGTCAAACATAAATATGCGACTCTTGCAAAATGAAGAAATCTATAGAAGAAAATACGAATGTAATTAAAGGGCAACAGCGTTTAACAGTGACCATGTCTAACCTCTCTTTACTATTAGCAAGAGATAGATGGAAGACAAAACTAGTTCACCCCCTGCAGAATACATCTCTTCATCTTTTAAACAGACCCTCAACAGAGCCTTCTGTTGGTCATATCGATCTCTTTCACATTGCACATGAGCTACCATTTTTTTTCAGGACATCTTTCTGCTCTTTAAATGACAGCTTGATTGTTGGAGCCAATCTCCATCACAGCAAAACTGTTTATCTAGTGGTACGGGCAAGTGCAGCTATTAGTCCTGAAGTCCTGTTGTGTGGCCACTGGCTAAAGAAAATGATTTTAAGTTGAATGGATTCTGTTTTGATGTCTAATATCCAAATCTTTACCTCAGAAGTGGCTCTCTAAAGGTGCACGCAAGAACAGAAAGCTTCCCCCAAGCTCTTCCACTGAACTCCTCGGTGTGATGTTGGGCAATTCCTGCATGTTTTGCTAATAGCTCACCTCTGCTTTTGGTTCCCAGTAGAGAATTTTCATTCCAAATGTGTGGTATAAAGGGACAGTTTATACTTCAGTGCAAATAAAAAATCCATAACCCAAGTATTGGTAGAATGCCTGTGTAGGATGAGTTGGGAAGGGAAGTGTGAGGTCTAATTTATTGACTTAGTTCTCTCTTCCTGCACTAAAGGACGAATGGTTAGCATATCTGAAAAGAGTCAAACAGAGAAATCTTTATTTATAGACTTCTCCACCATTGTACCAGGTAGGAAGGAGAAGACATGAAAATAATTCTCTTTTGAAATCTGATGGAAACATAGCTGAGCCATATTAACTACCTCTTTGGATGGACATGTGTCTAACATAAGCTCTTCTCTGTCCTCTGATCCAAAAGACAAGTAACAAAAGCACTGTCGGACAATTAGGTCAGAGATACCTCCTTTGCCCCTCCTTTTCCTTAACTTGCTTGCTGAGTTTATTCCATGTTTTCAAATTGCTTTGGATAAAATTGAAGAACAAAAGTGCAGCTGGGGTTTGCGCAAGTGGCAATTTGAGGAGTACCTTCATTCACTAAACAGCTTGACTTTTCTCGTCAGGGAAGCATATCTGTCAAACCACATGTTCCTCCTCTCTCAGCTCCAATAACAGGTGGCCGATATCTGAAAAGGGCTGATATTCAAGAACATGCAGTATTTAGCAAAGTTACATTCACAACTCTACAGCAATACAATCGTACCCACTTTCTACTCCTCCTGTATAGTAGAATTAAGTAAATCACCCAAACTTGGATAGTGCATCAGTGCTACAGGTAGGAGTGGGACTGAACTTTCCGAACTCTCAACCCCACTGCCTAACCACAGGGCCATATAACTTGCTTTCGTGGTCTGTTGGTAATGCCACGAGCCGCCCTGGCTGACAATGACATCGAGAATAAATCCCGCTGGCATCAACCACAGCCTTAGCTAGGGGATGAAATGAGCTAACCTTAGCTAACCAGGATGAAATTCAGCCTGGGGAAAAGAGCGAACACAGTCCCTCTGGCCAGGCCACGCTAGTTCCTGCACCACCACACGAACCATCTTCCCTCTTTTTCAGGGATGTGGTGTCGGGTTTGGATCAGGAGCAGCACAAGGGCAGCCCTGGCAGTAAGTGTGTGAGGGAACAGCACAAGCGCTGCCCCAAATGTAATTGCCTGTGCCATAAGCCAGATGCCCTGCAAGATGCCTGGGGGGCCTCTGAGTCAGCCCAAAGGCAAACAGAATTGGCCATCCTCGTTTGTCATCTCCCATGGAAAGGCAGGAGGGCTTGTGTCTGCAGCTTCACGAGAGTCTGGGAAAGTAGAGCTACCTGATTTTGTGTCCCAATTTGAGGCTTTGATTTGATAAAGATCCATTCTTACAGCCTTGAGTCATTTTAGTTGCTTTTTCTTGCCTTTCTTTTCCCAAACACTCTAACCTGGTAAGTGGAACTCCAGAACCCCAGGAGGGTATTACTGACGTGATGCAGCATGACAATATGTAACTCCTGTCTCCTTCCTGCATTTCTACTCTCGAGTATTCTATAAAGAACATCTTTTTTTCAAAGCTGTGTTGTGCCAAGGACTCACTTAATCTGTTCTTTATTGTGGCCAATAAGCTTTTTTTTTCTCCCCATAAATGACCATTCCTCAACACCTCCCCTTGCTGTGCATCTTTCCAAACTGTAAAGTTTTACACCCCCTTACGTTAAGCTGCGTCTTCTGAATAACGCAGATGGATTATGAACTCTCATATTTTGAGTTTTCTCATGACTTTGGATCATCCAAATAGCTGATCAGAGGGAGGTCCATTAATTAACATCACTGATAACTCAGAGCTTGTTTTCTGGCTCTCTCTTTTGAGAGGGAGATCTGTTTTGTTTGTTTGATTGCTCTTCATGCCGCATGCTCATGTCTGCCCAGGCTTTTACGCTGTGCCCATCATCGTGAAACATGAGATGACTGAGAACTCTCTTCTAATTCACAGAACAGATACTGTCTCGGCAGCAGCACATTTTGGCCTAAAAAGCAGTATTTGAGGCCTGACATGCAATCTATGGATTTGTCCACTCTAATTAGTGCCACTTGCATCAGTGTTTTTATGATATAGACATACATCTACTCAGAAAATCACTAAAGCTACAGAGTCAGCTGCCAGGCAGTCGTTCCATCAACTCGTGGTCACTTCTGTCTTGGAAATGATTTGAAAGATGCTATAGAGGTGGAAGGCTCTGAAACACTTCACCAGTCCCTTAAACAACATATTTTCCTATGGCTCTGTTCATAGTCAAGTATTCTTTTATAAGATTAGACTCCAATTTTCACTAATTTCATTGTACTTTCTTGTAAAGAGGTAAAATTCTGGTTTTGTTTAAGTCGGTGATAAATATGCTACAGCAAAAAATACTGAATATATCTATTTTTAAGACAATAGACTGATAGTTGGGCTAAATTAATAGGCATTGAGCACCGGGCAGCAATGCCAGACAAATTGCCATATTAAACCTCAGTTGTTGAAAATTGCCTTTAGTATTTCTAATGTGTGGCCCGCTTTAGTGCAGACACATTCCGGGAACAGTTGGCCATGTGCATTCACTGGGCATCTTAGACATGGTTCTGACACTCAGTCTCCAAGGAATTGTTCTGTGAGTCTCAAAATCATTCTAGTAAACCAGAATATATCTCCTTATATTTTTTTACATCTAAAATTCCCGTGAAACCATTGAAAACTGGACATTCTATGAAAGATCATATTTAGAAATGATCAGTGTGTGACTCTCTGGACCGGAATCGCCTCCAGCTAACACCAGGGTAAATCACAAGCCTTTATGTTTTCATTGGTAAAGGAATTAAAAAATGTTATTTATTTCAACCTGAACTCATCAGTCTTCTGCCCGATCTGCCCCTGTCTTCAGTGCAAGAAGGAAATACGTTGGGTTTGCACTGCTGCTGGTCTCAGGTTTACGCTGAGAGAGGATTAATAGTTATGACTTCTCCAGGCAGCCAACTCTGTTGGCACAAGCATTATCCACCACCACAGACCACTGGTTGGTCCCTTCTCAAACACCGCAGCCCACTCCTGGGGATTCGATGGCTTCGGATCCCCTCCCAGACCAGGGATGTGCTGTGAGTTGGCAGGATTTGTCCCCATTAGTGGAATCTGTGGTGGCAGAAACTGGCCAAGCCTGGGAATATAAAACCAACCCTGCCTTTCCAATAGGTTCTAGCTGGTCTGAATAAACACCCTGGCAGGAGGACTGGAGAGCCGATGGGGAGCGGTGATAACTTCGTATTGGCTAAGGTTGCCTGCAAACTTAACAAGAAACAGCCCGGTCTCCTTGTATCACCTATGTCGCATAAGCATTTGGTATGTTAGCATGGGATTTAATTTGGGCATTTAAAGCTGCCTGCATTAGCTTATCACAGTGGGTCTTTTCACCCATCTTTTGTGTGTGTTTTTCCTTGCAAATGTGTATTTACTGCAGCACATTTTCAAAGGGAATCGAGAAAGAGAAAACTAAAAGCTGCATGTATTAGTATTCCTGTTTAATTTAATATCAGCTTACAAGGTGGAAATTAAAATGATTTTTCTGTCACTGTTATCTCTCTTCACTTGGCAAAGATCGATTTCCTTCTTCCCCACTGCTTACTAATAAGACATCTGAAAACTAAGATGGTTTTTATGTTTACTTCCTTGTTTAAATCAGCTTTCTCAACTAAGGACAGCTTTGGCAATATATTTGCTTTTTAACTTGTGATTTCTGTGTTGGCTCAGACTCCACCAGTGACAGAACATCAAACACGGAGAGGCTATATATTTTTAATTACTCAGGGATGCCCTTGTGCATAAGTACATGCAAATTAAATATGCAGAATTCAAAACCTGTTCAGAACAGATTGCACATGTTACACAATCATTCACATTTTGGGCTCAGAAATGATGGTGCACTATTTTGCTTCTCATGCTGACAAGTACGGAGGTATCAGCCATCACTCAGTACAGCATCATGCCATTGCTACTGCTGTGTCTGACACTGCTAGGTTTGGTACCACTTTCTCGAGAGCTGACAAGCCAAGGAAGGCGGATGGCAACGCACAAATGCTCGAGTGTGAGAATCAGCTCAACAACTAGTCTACGTGGAATTACACCTTCCCACAAAGGAAATACTAATGTCCAGCAAGAAGATTAGAAAAAATATGATGTTTTTGACGTCTCAAAGACGTGCTGACATAAGCACCTAACCGCCTGCCTCCAGAATCTAGCCCTCCTTTGAAATGGGGAGGATAAACTACTGAGCAAAGTTGCTGTTTGGAGTCCAAGCTGCATTTTATGAACTTGGTACTTGTACCCTGGTAGCATCACAGCTCCAGCGAAGACGTAATTACTTCAAAAGACAAAAAATGTTCAGTGGAAGTCTCGCAGTGTGAGGCGGTCACACCGAAAGGAAAAGAAAGGAAACATGGCCATCTGCATATTGCAGATGAGGAACTAAAACACTAGAGACAAAGGCAGCATGGTGGGTATCCCTGAAGAGCTGACCATTCCTCCTGCACAAAAAAGCTGAGCTTTTTCAAAAAGTCGCATAATGCGCCCTGTAACACATTCACTTGGGATATTATCTCATACCCTTTAGACATTTCACTGTGTCAGAAACCTCCTTATTTAAGAGCCTAGTATTTCTCTCTCATATTTTCTTTCCATTGCCCTTTCTTAAATTCCCATGCTCAGCATTAATCAGAAATTTTCCTCTAGGGTGTTTATGCCTGGAATACCTATATAGCATCATCTTACCTTCTTCCTCTCAAACTTGATTATCCTTCGTTTATCCAGTTTCTATGCATTGAAGTTTTAATCTTTCCTTCTCCCTCTTGAAAAAGTTGCTCTTCTCCTTCTCGGGGGGATGATGTCTCAAGGTTTCTTTCAGCCCCATCTTACGCGATTCCTCGACTTTCTTCAGTGTTTCTCTACTTTTGATATGGTTGCACTCAGAAGTGGAATCCAGCACGTTCTGTGAAGACGCACCAGTCTCTGTCCCCATGAGAGATCCAAGGTGACAACTCCTTGCATCGCCCCAGAAGCAGCTGACGCCGTACGAGCCACCTATGTCCCGCCAGCCACCCGCACGGGTGACCCGAGGCGAGGGCGTCCGCATCTCTGGTCTTGGGGCACCTCCTTCCTCGCCAGGGAGCCCGGTCCCGGCCCGCCACGCCGCGCGGTGTCCGGACACGCTTCAGGTGGAGAGTGCCAAGGCCGGCGTGCACGTGACGTGACACGACGCTGTACGGGCACCTCTGGCGCTACAGAGCCCTGGGGTGAGTGGAAAGCTGCACCGGCGCTGCCGCTCGGGGCCGAGCATGCCAGCGACGCTCCTTCGTCCCATTTCCATCCTCCTGCCCCGTTTCTGCGCCATCTGGCCTATAGCGCCTTTGGCGCATACACCGAAGGCCGCAGAGCCACGAGGGGAGTTCCTGGCGGGCCGTGACCCGTGCCGACCTGCCAGAATAAAAGAAGTATTTTAATCGTACGGGTGGGTTGGGGAGGGGGCGACCTTTCCGCTTAAGAACCAGGGACAAGCCTCGGCCACCCTCCCCGGCGGGCAGCGAGGAGGGCGGAGAAGCCGTGCGCGGCGGGAGAAGGCGGACGGGGAGAAGAAGCCGCGCTCCCTCGCACCACCCGGCCGCTACCACCGCAGCACGCACCCGGGCGCCGGGGCTCCCCCGCGGCGGCGAGGGGCGGGCGGCAGCGCAGGAGGCGGAGGCGGAGGAGGAGGAGGAGGAGGAGGGGGCGAGCGGCGAAGGGAGGGAAGACCTCGGCTGGGCGGCAGGCGCCGGCCGGCGCGGTCCCAGTCAGTCAGTCAGGCGCGGCCGGGCTGCCCGCGCTGAGGGCGGCTTCCCCCTGCTCCCCTCACGCTCCCCCGCCCCCTCCCCGGGGCCGGGGGCGGCGGCGGCGGCCGCGTCCCACCCGCAACTTTTCCCTCCCCCGTGGATGGCTTTCGTCGGAGACCCGCAGGGGCAGCCGGGCGCTTGACACCTGTCCCCCCATGGGCCGCCCCCGCGCCTAAGTTTGCCGGCGGCCGGCTCCCCTCAGCCGCCGCAGGGCGGGCTCGAAGCCGCGGCGGGGGCCGCGGTGCCCCATGGCCGGCCGCCCCGCCGCGCCGAGGTGTCCGTGCGCGCCGCCCCGTCCCGCCCGCCGGGGAGCCGCCGCGCCCGCCGGAGCGCCGCAGCGGGGGCGCTGAGGGAGGCAGCCCCCGGCACACCGCCACCGGCTCGGCGCCAGCCGCCGTTGCCCGCCGGGTCGCTGGCGGCGGCGGCGGCGGCGGCGGCGGCGGCGGGGGCGGCGGAGGGGCCGCGGGATCCGTCCGCGCTCGCTGCCCCCGTGTAGTTGCCGAGTGGCGGTGTCCTCGGCGGCGGCCCCGCGGGTGACATGCAGTCCCTCATCTCTCCGGTGACCAAGGCTATCCTGGTGGCTTTGTTCATCTTCGCCATCCTGCTGATCCTCTACGTGATTCTGTGGTACATCTGCCGCGATGTGGATTGCGACCATGGGATCTGAGCGGCGCCGCGGGGCCAGGGCTTAGGAGCCGGGATTCACCCCGCGGGGCCGGCAGCGGCAGCGGGAGCCCCGCCGGGCGGCAGCCGCCGCCACCGCGGCCGGAGCAGGGGAAGGGGAAGGAGAAAAAAGAAGAAGAAGAAAAAAAAAAAAAAAAAAAGAAGAGCCGAGCCGAAAGAGCCCGGAGGACAACTGCAATCAAGAAACCAACCTGAGCTTGACCTTCAGAGACCAGGGTGACCCGGTGAGTCTCCGCTCTCGGCGGCGCGGGGGATGCGCGGGTGCGGCGGGGCTGCCTCCTTCCCGCCCTGCCTCCCGCCCCGCTCCGCTCCCCGCGCACACACTCACGCTCACACACACTCACTCACACTCGCACACGGATGTGGCACAGGCCTCCCCCCCACACCCCCCCACCCCGCTGGCTGTGCGTGCCTGAGCGCCTGCTGCCCCCCTGGCACGCGTGTCCCCCGGGGGGAGAAGCCGGGGACATCGGTGGTGCCTGTCCCCGCGTCCCCCCGCTTTCAGTTTTACCGAGGGGACAACGCGCGAGAGGCAGCGCGCCCGCGGGAGCCCCCGGGGCCGGGGCCGGGTGCGGGGCCGGGTGCGGGAGGGGCGGCCGCCGCGCTGCCTTTGCGGCCCCACATTGGTATGCAGGCGGTGGCTGCGCCGGCAGGCAGACCGAAAAGGTGAGCCCAGGGGATGGGGGGGGAAAGCCATTCCGCGGGGGCAGATGGGGGGAAGTAGCGGAAAATGAATGAAGATGTCGGGTGTCCGGCGGCAGGCGGACTTCGGGGAGGGGGTGCGAAGCAGGATGAGTTTCTCCTTCCCGGGGCGGGGGGGGGGGGGGCGGGTTGGTGGAAGGAATCTGGGGAGATGATGGAAAAATGTGCAAGGGGAAGTTCTGGATGGCAGCGGTCCTCGTCTGGTCTCGCCGACGCTGCGTTTGCTACGTGCTGCTCTCCGCAGAAGGGTTAATGCTGAAGGGTTAGACGCGTGCCCAAGCCCAGCAGTGTCAGAAAATGTTGATAAAAAAGTACACAGCTGAGGAACATCTGTGTGCCGACCGCACTGGGACGCTACAGGGGACGTATCCTGCCCGGCTGTTTTCCCACCTGAAAGAATTTGTCGTTGGCTATTTCTGCTCTTACCGTTTGGTTGTATTGAATACCGTGCGCTAAAGCGGAGAGGCGGCAACACTTTGTGTTTAGAGTCAAAAAGACCTACTGAAAGAGAAGTGGTCCTGAACACTCGGGCTGTAAATGTTTCTGTCCTTGACAGACAAGCTGCCAGGGATCAGAGCAAACTCTAGCTGTGTGCGTTATCCCCGGTGGGGACCTGTTCGGATGCCGCAGGGTGCGGGTGTGTGTACTCGATGTGGAATAAGAGACAAATCAAATTCGGGTTTAAAGGGGGGGAATGGGGACCTAGCCAAGTGTAAAGTGTCATCGTGGGATTCAGGATGAGTTGACATTGAGTGTTAGTGAGCAAAAGCTCACCTTTGCAACAGGGCTCTGTATTTGGGAGGAAACAGTTCGGAAGTCGATTCTCTTGCCGTTTTGGTTTGTGCTTCTGTTCAGATTGCATTTCGAAGTGCTTTTGACCTGGCTAGTTGATCAAACATGACATTACCGTTAACGCATCCTACTAATGTGATTATAGCAGCAGTGACATCAATGTTTCCTTGCCCTGCAACTACAGTAGCAATGCATTTGTTTACCTCCCCCATGCACACTGAAATGTCTGTTACTCAACAGCTCTGAAGAGCGAGGGAAGAAGGGGAAGGAGGGCGAAGCTCTTAGAGGCATTTAAAAATGGCCACAGCTCTGTTTTCCTTATGCGTTTAATTATGTAGAAATAAAATAACCTCCAAGTCCTCTTCCTTAAATGTTTTTGCAGTTTCACCAGTACATTTGTTTTTACCTAAGTGGCAAAAACCTCTTCACACTTTGACATGTCAGGTTGTGTCACATGTTCCCTTCCGAATTAACAGCAGTGCGCACCTTCTACCCCTCTCCCAGCTGGCAGGAGCTAGCTGGCGGTATGGTTTTAGAGGCTTTGCCATTTAGTGTCAATTATTTCACAGTAAACCAGTATTTCAAACTGTTAGTTACAGAACTGGACGGAATATGGCAAATCTAAAATGGTTTTCACAAAACTTTGAATATTGACACATGTGTGTGTGTGACTAAATGCCTGAGGTGTTGATATGACCAAACGTATTTTATAGTACCCATCATAACTAACGTCAATCAGCTTATTGTTTGCAGAAACTGTGAACTAGTCCATTCAGTTATTGTCTGACCGTTAGTGTTTCCAGCTGGCTCATGATTAGTTTAAGGATATAGTTTCTAGGAGACCAGATATAGAAAATATTTTTTTTTCTAGCAGCTTTTATTCTAAGTAAGGTAAATATATATGTGTTTATATATGAATATGTATATATGCATTTGTATAACACTAACGGGTATTTTCCAGTCTAGCACAACTGAAAAATAAGCAGAGCAATGATTAGCAATATCATATTTGATTTATAGTTGAAGCCACAGATTTGTTGGCTTTGGACCGATGCTATGTGTATTTTATTATTGTGTATTAACAAATCCAAACCCCTAAAGATATGAAACCCACCTTTCCTATTGCTGCAATGCCTGATCTAAGAGGATGAAATCCTGGCCTTGCTGAGGTCAGTGTGGAATTTTGCAGCTGTTTTCGATGGAGTCAGAAAAATATTGCCAGATTTGCATGTGAATTTGAAACAACAGCAGGATGTTACTGAAGTTGAGAGAACTATTAAAACAGTAAACAAGGGCAAATCGGTTACAGTGGAGTGCCTGCAAACCTTATTTTTATATTTATTTAGTTGCTTGCTCAGAAGTTTGGTGATGATTTTATTTCTATTTAGTGTTACTAGGTGCTCCTGCCCCGACTCGACAATTTTCACCAGCTTGCTCTTTCTTAATGTATGGTAGTGTTTCAAAGGTGGTATCTGAAATATCATCTGCGACTGAGATACAGAGTACAAAAGCATCAGGTAGATATAGATCAGCTGTAAGTATTTTTTGCCATAAGATGGGTTGTAACGCCATGAGTAGTTACCTTTGTTAAAGGCAAAGACAACTTGTTATCATGTTCCTACTTGAGCCAAGAGAAATCTTTACCGTATTGCAAAAATTGGTAATGTTATAGGCTGAAAGTGTGTTATTAGTCCAAAAGCAATTTAGTAGGCTGGCTATTCAAGCATCGTGTAAAAGGATATTTCAAAGCTTTGCCTTTTTGTGTGAAAAAGACTGTGAAGAAGTTACCACTGCTTCATCAGCAGAAGTGTAATGAATTTTATGGATTAATTCCTACTGCAAGGCAGCATGCTATGGGATGGTCCCAGGAACCCCGTCACGTCTGACTTAAAACATGTGGTATGTTTCCGGATAAGTCATTCTTTACTCAATCCCTATTCAGGCAAATGCCCTGGAGGTTCAGTAAATATTTTCTGGAAGTGGCACGTAAGCGTAACTGACAATGAACATCTCAGGTTTGCTTATTTTCTAGTTCCTTCCTCGTAAAATGGATTAATAAGAGCCAGTGCCTTCGTGGTATTCCCTCTGTGCATCTTGCACCATTTCCCTAAAACAGGCTTAATATGCGCATTGAAGATCATTCTGGCATGGGAGGGTCTCTGCAGAGACGAAAGGTTAGCCAAGGTCCAAGGATGGCCAGTGCTGCATCCTTGAGATGTCCTTGTGTCATACGAGTGCTCAGCTATACTTTTTCCTCTCCAGGTGAGTGTAGAGTAACCTTCAGGCTGCTGTCAGGCAAGACACGTAGAGCTGCCCTACACAGCTCCAGCCCCATTTAGTGGAAGGCTCGACGTAGGAGCGATTTTCTACTGTCTGTTTTACGCAAGAGGTCAGACGTGGTGATTTTGTAGTTGTTCCTTGTGGCCTTAAAATCTGTGACCCTTCGATTACTGGTAGTGTGACAAGCACTCGGTATGATTTGTATGTTTATAAACAGCTTGGGGGTGGGATTGTGGGGATTAATTGTATGATTTATGCCGTAATTGTAACACTTGAAACTGGCAGGGCCCTTTAAATGACAAATTTCGGGGCAGCGTTAGGGAATACAGTGTCGCTGTAACAAGTGTATTAAACCTGCGGCATGAGCAGGCCATATCTTTTCTTCTTTCTTTGCTAGAATAACGATCTTGCATTGGTAATGTTAATACAAGCTCTGGTGGTGGTGTAATGGAGTTACAAAGAAAAGGAGTGTTTGCCCTTCACCTGAAGAGCAGGCTCTGCGCACACATCGCCTGGCACGCTCCCTCCCTCCGGCACGGCACCGCTTTGGGGCTGGAACTGGACATTAAAACGTATGGAAAAGTTCCACTGCTGTTTCTCAACAGATGACGTTTTCCCCAGTTTTAGTTCGATGCACGAGTGTTTTCTCTTTTTCCTCCTAAGCAGTAGTCCTCTGAACTGTGACTATTCAGTGCATAACGCGGTTTGTAGACAAACTGCACAAATTGATTTTCCTGAAGTGGGCTGACAAAATGATGAGTGTATTGGAAAACAGCACACACTTTTTATTTGTTGTTCTACATTAAGCTAGGTTTTTCAAGTAAATATCCTTTAAAATAGACTTTTTTTATGTTAGCGTGCTGTTTTTAATATGCATAGCTAATATGGTTCATATAGTTGCACAGCAGCATCTGCTCTTGTTAGAGGCACTCTGATGATAGCTTTCAAAATTCTGCCCAAATGAGAAAATCCGAGCTTCAGCTTGGAGGGGCTCATAACACTGGCTGCTGTTGAGCAGTACATCTTTATTTTGAATGTTTTGATGTACTACTTTGGAATGCTCAAGATTCTTACTGGTGTTTTTATGAATCACCGTTAAATTAAATCATATGTAAAGGATACCAATAAGGCGACATGCAGAGTTTCTTTGTGGAACATATTATGAATGTGGATTATGGTTGAGAAAAAGATGTGGAAAAAAAATTGATTGTGACTAAGAAAGAGGAAGGAATGGGAAAAGAAAGAAGGAGGAATGCTACATCAAGATGGAAGAAGTGCGACTCCAGAGTATTCAAATTTGAAAAAGTGCCGCTAATGTGGAGTCCCATGCTAAGCTCACAGGACAAAAATTGCCACTTTCCTTTACAGTATGTGTATATACATATATATACACACACATCTATATGTGTGTGGGTAAATATGTTCACATACGTATGTACAATCTATAAGATCAAATTAGAAATCTGCATCTCTAGAACGAGCTAAGAATCTTTACCTGGATGATTTTATTCCTTTATTCTTGAAACCCAGCTCTATTATTGCCCAATATGCATTTGCTTTAAAAACAGGTAGTGTTGCAGATGCTTTCCTGAGGACTTTGTGATCAAACATGAGTGATATCGTACACTGAAATTATACATGAATCATTTTTATAAAGAAAATGCTAACACACTATTCACTTTGAAAAAAAAATGAGTTCAGGTTTCATGGACTAGAAGAAATACATTAATAACAAATAGATTTTATGTCTTGTTTTTTCCACTGACCTCAAAGAGACAAAGCCCTCATGTACTAGTGAAAAAGCCTATTAGGTAATTAACCTATTATGACCAAGAAATATATGTGAGAAAAGAACATCTCAGATTGAAGATAGAAGAACTGTAGTATTTTGGCTAAAAACAGTAATAGCAAACACCTTCTTACAAAAGTACAAATCTTTCATGTAATACATCTTTTATACTTATGTCTTTAAGTGCAAAGGAGGAAAGAAACCCCCTGAAGTTATGAGCGCTAAAACTTATGCACAGTGAAACCTGCTACATGATTATGATGCTTTTGAGTTATTCCGGTGTTTTATGTAAAGCCTGCCTGAGAGAATGTTTGGGTTTGTGTGGAATAGGATAATGTATGTTCCAAGGGCTGGGAAAAAAAAGCGCCTTTTGTATGAATAGCCTCTTCCATATTTATTGCATATTGGGGTAAACCTGGACACATGAAGAAAATTTTATTTGCTATTCAGTATCCATTTCAGTGGTGAGTTGCATGTGCTATTAAATAAGTACTCAACAAACTGATCATGATACCTACAGCAAAAATTAAATAAGGTCTTCATTACGTTGTGGTCTTAATGCAAAATATAAATGACATAGTTAGCTAACTTGCAGGACATGTTTCTTATATAGCTCTTTCAATTAATGTACTTCTGAACATACTATCATCACCACCCTTGTGAGACATGTATATATGAATGAGTTTAAAACTAAGTTTACAATCACTCTCCATTCTAATGACTTGGTTTTATTTTCTACTGTAATACCATTCTGACATGCTTAATAGGGACTATAACTAAGTGTGAGTTTAATGAAGTCTTGGTATCGGTGAAGGTAAAAGGAGGACATTGTGAGCACACAGAAAGACACTCATCAGTACACATTTCTAGTGACTGACGTGGCATAATTGAACTTGGCTGCGGTGACCATGAAATGGAGTTCAAGATCCTGAGGGCAGCAAGGAGGGCGCACAGCAAGCTCGCTACCCTGGACTTCAGACTTCAGAGAGCAGACTTTGGCCTCTTCAGGGATCTGCTTGGTAGAGTGCCATGGGATAAAGCCCTGGTGGGAAGAGGGGCCCAAGAAAGCTGGTTAATATTCAAGGATCACCTCCTTCAAGCTCAGGATCGATGCATCCCAACAAAGAGGAAGTTGGGCAAAAATGCCGGGAGGCCTGCATGGATGAGCAAGGAGCTCCTGGACAAACTCAAAGACAAAAAGGAAGCCTACAGAGGGTGGAAGCAAGGACAGGTAGCCTGGGAGGAATGCAGAGAAACTGTCCAAGCAGCCAGGGATCAGGTTAGGAAAGCTAAAGCCCTGATAGAATTAAATCTGGCCAGGATGTCAAGGGCAACAAGAAAAGCTTCTATAGGTACGTCGGTGATAAAAGGAAGACTAGGGAAAGTGTGGGCCCTTTCCAGAAGGAAGCATGAGACCTGGTTACCCAGGACGTGGAGAAGGCCGAGCTACTTAATGACTTTTTTGCCTCAGTCTTTCACTGGCAAGTGCTCCAGCCACACCACCCAAGTCACAGAAGGCAAAGGCAGGGACTGGGAGAGTGAGTAATTGCCCACTGTAGGAGAAGATCAGGTTCGATAGCACCTAAGGAACTCGAAGGTGTACAGGTCTATGGGACTTAATGAGATGCATCCGCAGGTCCTGAGGGAACTGGCGGATGAAGTGGCTAAGCCACTATCGATCATATTTGAGAAGTCATGGCAGTCGGGGAAGTTCCCACTAACTGGAAAAGAGGAAACATAACCCCCATTTTTAAAAAGAGAAAAAAGGAAGACCTGGGGAACTACAGGCCAGCTAGTCTCACCTCTGTGCCCAGCAGGATCATGGAGCAGGTCTTTCTGGAAGCTATGCTAAGGCACATGGAAAATAAGGAGGTGATTGGTGGGGATCGAGCGCACCCTCAGCAAGTTTGCTGATGACACCAAACTGTGTGATGTGGTTGACGCACTGGAGGGAAGGGATGCCTTCCCGAGGGACCTTGACAGGCTTGAGAGGTGGGCCCGTGTGAACCTCATGAAGTTCAAGAAGGCCAAGTGCAAGGTCCTGCACGTGGGTCAGGGCAACCCCAAGCACAAACACAGGCTGGGCAGATAATGGATTGAGAGCAGCCCTGAGGAGAAGGACTTGGGGGAGTTGGTTGACGAGAAGCTCAACATGACCTGGCAATGTGCGTTTGCAGCCCAGAAAGCCAATGGCATCCTGGGCTGCATCAAAAGCAGTGTGGCCAGCGGGTCGAGGGAGGTGATTCTGCCCCTCTACTCTGCTCTCGTGAGACCCCACCTGCAGTACTGCGTCCAGCTCTGGGGCCCCCAGCGTAAGAAGGACATGGACCTGCTCAAGCGAGTTCAGAGGAGGGCCATGAAGATGGTCAGGAGGCTGGAGCACGTCTCCTACGAGGACAGACTGAGAGAGTTAAGGTTGTTCAGGCTGGAGAAGAGAAGGCTCTGGGGAGACCTTATAGTGGCCTTCCAGTACCTAAAAGGGGCCTATAAGACATCTGGAGAGGGAAATTTTACAAGGGCATGTAGTGATACAGGACAAGGGGTAATGGCGTTAAACTGAAAGAGGGTAGTTTTAGATTAGAAGTAAGGAAGAAATTCTTCACTGTGAGGGTGGTGAGGCACTGGAACAGGTTGCCCAGAGAGGCTGTGGATGCCCCATCCCTGGAAGTGTTCAAGGCCAGGTTGGATGGGACTTTGAGCAACCTGGTCTAGTGGAAGGTGTCCCTGCCCATGGCAGGGGCGTTGGAACTAGATGATCTTTATGGTCCCTTCCAACCCAAACCATTCTGTGATTCTATGAACTGTGATGTGAGTTAAGAGCTATGGGATATGCATTTATTCATTGATGCAATGAAGCAGAGAGATGACACATTACTGCACCTATCAACTTCTGCTCTCAGGCCACTGCAGCCTGGCTATTCTCCTCAATTTGAGGATTCTGGCACAAAAAAGTGTAGGATTTGCAGGAGCCTGAGCACTGCCAGTCTGTGAAGTAAGACTAAGTAAAACCTTTGTAATGCATCTTTAGAATCATAGAATTGATTGAATTAGGTTGGAAAAGACCTTTAAGATCATAGAGTCCAACCGTCAACCATGCCCACTAAACCATGTCCTGAAGTGCCTTGTCTATGCATTTTTTGAATACCCCCAGGGATGGTGACACCACCACTTCCCTGGGCAGCCTGTTCCAATGCCTGATGACCCTTTAAGTAAAGAAATTTTTCCTAATATCCAAGGACATCAAGGACATACAAGGACATATCAGAGTACTCCCTGTAAATTCCTACAAGTCCTGTTAACCCCTGCTAGGGAACAGATATGTGACCTCAGGAAGCAAGTAGCAATAATGATGATAACAATTAACGATACCAAGATTTGAATAGAAATTTTCTTCCAGGGCTCTTAGGGTACTGCCCAGAGCATTGTAGATCTGCCATCCACATTTTACGTATGGAGAAAGCAAGCTATGGGGGGATCCAGTGACTTTTTAAAGCCACGTAGCAGTTCAGTGACAACATATAGGATAGTCTCCAACACTTGCTTTTCCTCTGTCTCTCAGCCTCTAGAAGGTGACTGAGTGTAGTCTTCTCATGGTGGCAGGTGACACCAAATTGGAGGCACCAGCCAATAGTCCCAAGGGCAGAGCTGCCATTCAGGGAGACCTAGGCAGGCTGGAAGAATGGGCCAACAGGAACCTAATGAAACTCAGCAAAGTGAAATGTCAGGTCCTCCACCGTGGCGAGAAGAGCCTCTGCAACACCATCAGCTAGGGATGGATGAGCTGGGGAGCAGCTCAGTGGAAGAAGCCCTGGGGTGGTGGTGGGAAGCGAGCTGAATGTGAGCCAGCTGTGTGCCCTGGAGGCAAAGGCGACCAACAGCCTCTGGGGCTGTATGAGCAGAAACATAGCCCATAGATTGAAGGAAGGGATTATCCCCCTCTACACAGCACTTGTTAGATCACATCTAGATACTATGTTCGGTTTTGGTCTTCCAGCGCAGGACAGGCATGGACAAACTGGAGGGGGCTCAGAGGAGGGGGCAGCGGGGGCTGGAGCATTTGCCCTGTGAGGAGTGGCTGGGGAAGCTGGGCTGGGTCAGCCCGGCGAAGGGATGGCTTTGGGGGCACCCAATAGTACCACTGCCTGCAGTGCCTAGAAGAGGTCACCAAGGAGATGGAGCTGGGCTTGTGACAGTGGTGCATTGAGAGAGGATAAAAGACAATGGTCATAAATTGGAGCAAGGAGGGTTTGGACTGGATGTAAGGAAAACCTTTTTCCCTACAAGTACAGTCAGGCAGGTTTCCCAGAGAAGTTGTGTAGTCTCCGCCCTTGGATGTTTTCAAGACCCCTTGAGCAACATGGTCTGACCTCAAAGCTGGCCCTGCTTTGAGCAGTAGAGTGGACTACAGACCTCCTGAGGTCCCTTCCAACTTCAATTATCCTAGGTTTGTATGATCCTATGAATCATGTAATCTTGAGAGTCTTCTACTGGAATGAGCAGTGGCTTGCTTGTTGTAATGTACTCTCTCCCTTAACTTGTGATGTGTGCTAGCCAGGTAAACCAAAAAGATGGAGGTGCAGAACTGGGACTGGGTCTGAGTGGGGAGCTGTTCTCAGTAGCCCTGGACATCCTTACATTTTACACCTGCAGCTCCTACACAACACTCCGGGGTCTCCCATGGTCTGCAGCTGAAGTGGGACACGGCAGTGCATCACTAGAGCAGAGCGACCACTGTGCTGATACATGCATTGAGAATGAAGCCATGACAGGTAATAGTAGCCTGAAGATTGAAGACAAAAATCGCAATGTACTTATAGCCTGTTTAATTCTTACACCTCTGTGGGGACTCCAGCACATTTCTAGGAACTGGAAATTAATTCAGTTACATGCTCTGACTATAATATAATCGTGCTGGGCATACTCTTGTGCAGTATAACATTTTCCATAATCTTGTCCAATTTTTATCTTACTTTGTGTTTGTCTTCAGCTGTATAAAGCCTGTTAGTTAACTATAATGTCCATACAGGTAGTTGGTACGGTAGGTTTTTCAGGTACCACCTAGCTTGAATTTGAACTGCTTTGAAGAGAAAAACAATCCCATGGGAACTGCATGCTTCAGCATCAAACCTGTCATCTCATGCCTAGGCTACTCAGTTTATATTTAGGTGGAGAACAGAATGCTAACTGGAGAAAAAGGCACTTAATGCAAAAGGCCATTGTACTTTTTTTTCCCAGGTAGAAAAAGTCTTCTCAGTGCTCAGAATTGTGCCATGACACCTGCCTGCCGGACTGGATGGTGGGCAGGCGCTGGTGAGAGCAGGGAGGTTTCACAAAGGGAGAGTGGACGTGCTTTATTCTGACACTTCGGGGTACACCCAAGTTTATTCCAAAATTACAAGACTAGGTTATCAAGACTAACTATTTTCAGTGCAAATCCAAAATAAATGAAAGCTGCAGTGCATCTCTTGTCAGGGGTTCAAACTTTGATTCTCTGACGTTAGTACGCAGAGTCACTGCCACCCCCCTTATTAAACTCACGGAAAGCCACATTTGTATACCTGAGTTGATTTTTTTACTTGAAGGTGTGTCAAATCATGATGAAAAACATTTTGAGCCTAGATGAAAACCCCAGACTGTTACATATTTGAATGCATAAATTGCTATATTGGAGATTCCTGAAGTGACTTTAATTTTTTTCTCTCATGTGGGCTTGCAAGCCTGGAGAGATTTTAAATTAAAGGTGGAAGACAAGAGAAAACTTGCTTTTTAGGTGAGTTTATGAAAGTTCTCTTAGTTCTAAAACTAAATTATGTATGAAGCAGCAAGATTGTATTGTGCGTTAAATTCACATGACAATTCCCTTTTTAAAATTTTACAGAGTACTCAGGTGAATTAACTGGATATAGGTAGTATATGTCATCTATTTATTCCAGAACTTCTATGAACCTACTGCCTTTAGGAATTGAATGTCCCAGGAACAAGACATTGACACCAAATTCATATCACTTGAGTCCGTGTGTTGGAGGTGCTGTGGATTCCAAGGATAAACGTGTGACAGTATTATGAAATGGTATTACCTTTATTATCAGCCAAGGGATTCTTCTCTTACTTCTGGCTTCACTAATAAGGTCAGCTGGAAGGTAAGGCACAACAGAGGAGGCTGGGACAGGCTTGGAAGACACTGCAGCCGCTATTGTGAGTCATTCCCTTTTAATCACGTAGGCAAAATCCTATGGGCATGTGGGATGATACACAAAGGAAGGCAAAATTTTGCTTGCCTGGGAGGAGCTGTTCATTTGTTACAAACATTCAGCTGACTTCAGTGGAGCAGTGCCGATTTCTGTTAGCAAAGGCTTTGGTTCTGAGGATACATATATGCGTTAATAAATGGTTGAAGTCCTTCAGGCTGCAGACAGTAGCAGCCAAGTAAGTGACGTAGCTAGGTTGACATCCAGCCACCTTTGTCACTCTCAGCCCATGTAGCCAAGTACCCTTTTTTAAACTGATTTGGCAATGATTGATGTGACACACAGACCTTAAAACTAATAATGTTTATTAATAACGTGTAATGTGTGTTCTGTATAAGATGTTGCTAAATTAAAAGGCAAACTGTTACCTCATGAGATAAAAATGTTCATGGTATATGGTTAAAAAATATAGCTATGTAATGCGTGCCTTTGGTTCGGCAGTTTTCATGAAAGAAAGTGAAAGAATCAGCACTCCAAAGAACCTCTGTACATACCAAAAAGGAGTCATTCCTGGATAATCTTGTGGGTATGCTGCTGCTATTTTATGAATGTCAGCTGGGCATATACACAGTTTGGTCCTCTAGATGATGAGAGAAATCAAGTGGTTCTTGTGATAACTGTAAAAATAACTAAAAGTCTCTTGAGGTTCAACAAGGAGAGGGCTAACTGAAAGACAGCATCCTGCATGGGGTGTACTGGTGGTAGCTGTGCTTTGCAGGGGGAGAAAAGGTTTGCAGGACACCTCACTAATACTTGGAATGAGAGATTAGTGTATAGTATAGCGTGGATGGATGGATGGAGGGATGGGTGGATGGATGGATGGATGGATGGCAGGAAAATCCTTTGGGAACTTGCAAACCCCAGATAAGTCTGGGAATGCCAGACCTTGCGATGCATTTCTCACATGGAGATACTCTGACGACAGAGAAAAGAATCTACCCTGACAGGGGTTATCCAGTGTCTGGTGAGGAGATGAAGCGTAGAGCTAGACCGTGCCTTCAGGACATGCTGTATTGTGGCAGTCACCCTTTGGTGCAGGCTTGGAAACAATCTCAAATGCACAAAACTAAATCTATAGCGGTGTGCCTTAACAACCTGATGTTGTGACTCAGTGTGGGCATGTATCAATGTGTTTAATGAATATTTTATCAAATAACGTTTTAATCTGTGTAGTGAGATGCATTTCTTAATTTGCCATTTTCAAGATAGCTGTTGGTTGAATTAAGCCTGTGAATGACTTTTCTTTTACATTCTTGTGATGCCTGCACTAGTACTGTAACTTCATTTCTCTTTGAGCTACACTTTTATGAGTAGAACAGATGCTTGAACTGTGAAATCCATTTATATTTCTCTTAATACTTCAGTTATATAAACGTTGAAAGAGTGTAGACATTGCTCTCGTAATCAGCTGGATGGTGTCTACCGATTTCCGTTCTGACACAGTACCTTCACACTTCTTTATTCTACCATACAGCCCTACAGCCACCTACCAGCCTCATCCTCCTCCCACCAGGGGTGTTCTGCTGGAAACCTGTGCTGGATTTCCCTTTCAACATGTAGGCAGTGGTTTTCGTGCCCTGATAGGGGACAGGCTGAAAAATGCAAAATTATCATTACCTTTGAGCATCATGAGACAGGACACTAAGTGCTTTCAATGCAGAAAGTGAATATATTTTTCTGTCTCTTGCTGTAATAGTAGCAGATGGCACTTGTGGCCCAGAATACTTTGTCCTTTGAATAATGGTCCTTGCTGAGGAAAGCTTGTTTTTCTTCTTCCATGTGTAAAAAGTTGATTTTTTAAATTGAAAAGCACAAGCAAATCTTACTGTTTATCTGCATTTTGCTGGTTTTTTTTACCAGTTGTAAATGATTCTGTTTTTTAAAACATTCTTTGTGATATCTATTACATTAATGTTTGCACCAAACCGATTTGTTACTGTGAGTTTAGAGAGATGTTACACATATGCACATATGTACACATATTTCTTACCCGTGATGCTTGAAATAACAGTGGTCACTTCTCATTTGTCTGTTTCCACTGAACAGACCTTGATTTCCTTGTTTTGCTTAGTTTTGGGTCACAGTTTATTACATGGGCTGGGTCAGTGCCCCAAAAACGAAGGGTGAGACTGCTTGGTTTGCAAAAGCAGCTCCTGGAATTCCTGACAATCTGAAGTCTCTATGGCTTTCCATTACATTTATGCCAACTTTTAGTGAGGACAGGAGTGAGAATGGAAATAGACTCCATCACAAATTAAAGGCACTTCTGAATTAACTTTCTGGATGGACTTTATCTCCAGTCAAGACAGTGGCCTGTCCATGCCTGTCTCCATTCCTACTCAGCACCTTTGGGTAGAGAATTCTCTAGTTCAAGAACATCCTCAGCCTCGGTGCATGGCAGTGGAATGTCCTTCTATCGGTGCTGAAGCACCGTGGGGACCCCGTGGTCTTATTACTTGACAACACTCGGATTTGGAAAGTCTCTTGGTTTTCACCTGACCTGGACACACTCAGCTCTTACTTGTTTTGGATGGTGACAAGTATGTACATCTTTATATAAATTTTACAATTTAATATAAAATGTAAGTGATAAAATCCATATGCATAGTTTTATATTAAAAATCAGTCTAAATACAGATCTATACAGAAACATAAATCAGGAAATGAAGAACTAATTAAGGAAAGGAGAAAAGAGATAATTAATTTTAGATTGCTTATTAGGTACAGCACTGAAATACTACATTGCTTTATTAGTTAAGGACAAAATGAGTAAATAAAAGTAAAGAATAAGCAATATTTCTTTCATTAAGAAAGCTGCTGTTCTCTGTCTCAGTTAACCAAAACATAAAAGTATTTCTATAAACATCTCATGAAAAACAGTAGCATCCGTGGGTTTAGTACTATTGCAAGGTTTTTCTATTTATATTTGAGCATGGTTTGTGCCTTTTTACACAGAGCAAGACCTACTGGAAAAGGCCTAGTCAATTTGTAGAGAAAACTATTGATTTTCCCATAAGTTTAAATGCACTGGTGTGGAAAGGATGGTCTTACACTTCTAAAACATTTTTCAAACAGAAACAGTGGTGGGCTTTGACCAGCCTGCATTTGTGTTTGCTCAGGACCCAGCACCCTGGAGGCAGAATACTGTAGAAGTAGGAATAATATCACTGCAAAAATAGAACAAAACCTGTAATAACAGGAATAATACCTAGCATCTATACTGTAAATATAAAAACTGTGTAGCACTGTGATGTCCAAACACTTTACAGAAAAGATGGGTGTTAGCCCCCCTGCTTTAAAGAAGAAGAAACTGAAGCTGAGGAGGTTAGGGGCACTTCCCCTGAATTCACCACCAGGACAGTGGAAAAAACAGGCTTATAAACCAACTCTGCACATCCCAGTCCAGTGAGCTACCCTTGAAACTGCTCTGGAATAAGATAATGATGTTGGTGATTACTGTGTTTTGATCTGAGAATGTAGTGGTAACGGGTTACATATCACTACACTATCATTTTATGTAATTTGCCAAACATTTATAAATAATTCAAACTTCAGGTTGAATGTGGCACATCAAAGGAATCTTGTCACATCCCCTTGTCTTTTTACATCAAAGGAGCATTGGAGACAGTGCTGACATGTTATAGCCATTAAATAAAATGCAGGATTTTGAAGTGAATGACATTTGAGTAGCAGACTTTGGCTGATAGTGGGAAAGTAAGAGCTTTGCTAATAAATCTGGTTAGAGCACTGCCATCCTGAGGACAGTCAGAGGAGTATATAGACACTGGAAACCTTTGTCATTTTAAAGAAAGACTAAAGGCTGTTGTTGACAAGATGAAAGAAGGTTGTTGGGTAGAGAGGCCAGGGTTCTTCACTGTGACCATTCCTCTTAAATAACATGTCATTATTTTTAATGACATATTCTTCATGTCAACTTATGCAGAAGTGGGAACCGCTGCTTTCAGCAAAAGGAAACGGCATCCCAGACTCCAACTGAAAACCAAAGTAAACCAAACCTCAGATTTGATTTTACTAAAATGTAAAACTAGACATGAAGATATTGTTGACCTTCAAGCTCTTTTCTTAACAGGTGGTGTTGCTGAGTGTTTAAAGTTGCATAAACGAACACATTTAGAGATGGACGTGGTGCAGAGGAACTCTAGAAATACTTGGGAAGGATTCAGAAGGCAGAACTGCCCAAGAAATTAAGAAAGTGCCCAACATAAGCAATGACTGGCCATGGCACATTGGCAAAAATGAGCACAGTTTGTTATTAGGGACACAGGAAAGGAAACAAAATTCATTCTCTGTGAGGACACTTAAAGTACTGTTGGCCTTTTTAACTTGGAGAGTTTTGTTATAGGCAGGAATGCCAGCTTCCCTGGAGTGCATGTGAAGGAGGTGACACAACTGAAACCAACATGGAGAATCCTATTGAGTGAAAATGCAATACCTCCTGTGACAGGGGATTTGGCAGGTAACGTATGCAATTTAAGGAGGTTTCAATAAATCGATTACAAGGCTCGCTAGGAGAGAAATGCCATTTTCAATGAAAGCTTAAGAGATGTTCTGTTTAAACTGTCTGGATATTTTTAATACATCATGATTGCTTTTTTAGGTATTGTAATAATTTCAGCAGCAAAGAAATGTAGATAAAAGGTCTACAAGGATCATTAGTTTACTCTATTGAAGTGTACAGTGCTCCACTGCCCTCTTTTGCCATGTACCTGGAAGAGCAGCAGTCACAGCAACAGGTGCCATCACAGCAATGGGCACCTTTCTCTTCCAAGGCATGTCCCTTTTGAAGTGGCTTGCAGACCAGTGGCAGCACACGAGTGATCCTTTGGGAATCTTCTCTTTTTTGCTACAAAAGGAAAAATACTGCAAATATGATGTCTTTTTTTTACATGCCTAAGGACCAGATATTCATCTTTCACTCCTGCAGATTTTCCACTGAATTCTTAAGTGATAATTAGAATTTGATCCCAAGTGGATTTGTTCAGAAGGTATTGGTACGCAAAACATCTAATAGGGATCCTGAAGAAATAGAATGAAAAACTACATCAGGGCTTGCCTTCTACATGCATTCTGCTGGGAACCAGTTCAGCCAGGTTAATATTGTGTCTGTAAGCTATTTTGCAAAGGAAAAAAACACCTTAATTGTTTATTATCTGCCTGTCTTGCTTATCAGGAAAAAATGTGTTTAGAAAATTCTGCACTAGCCCTTTCAAAATCTTCCTGTTAGTTAACAGGGCACACTTGAATAATGTTTATAGTTCTCTTTCTATTTTTCACAGTTGGCAGTACCCTCTAGCAGCTTGAAAATTATTTTGGTTTTCCTACCATTTTGATGCTGAAATTTATGTAGAAAAAGAATAGCCTTGGGCTTATGTTGGTGTCTTATTGTCTTGCCAAGATATTTTTTTTGCTTTTGCACAAGCATCACTGACAGTGAGAAGACAGCTCTTGGAACAGTTTTTATCTGTTAGGGTTCCCGCAAATTTAGTAAAGAATAATAATGCATCATGAACAAATTAATCCATCCTAAAGCAGAGGTACCTCCTGGGTGAACTTGGCTGTCTGCATTTTTACAGCTAGCACTTCCAGGTTTTGGTTTTTTTTATTTTATGGGGAAATGAGCCTTTTATGCCTTAATTATTTGTACAAAAATATAGGCTGAAACATACAGAAACATATGACATCATAGAAAGTGTTTATGCTTACATGTTACATGTATCCTATTACACCATTTTGTTGGAAATTATTAGACTGCCAATTACAAGATCTAGGTTTATAACATCTAGCCAAGGTTTGCTTTTAATGTGAAGAGGTAATTATCTGAGGATGTTTAACTTTTATTTCCATCTTGTCAATGACAACTCATTTGTCGCCATTGAAAATATCCAGTGAAATATTTTCAATGGATATTTCCGCAAGCTAGCTAATAGCATCCATTGAGAAGCTGATACAGTAGTGTACCCATTGCTGTTTTACAGTCTGGGAGCAGGGGAGTTGGATGGAAGAAATTGCGAAGACTGTTGGGAAGGCAAAAGAGCATTGCACAGCTTGAGAGCTGTTTTGAGGAGGCGGCAAAGCTGGGGAAATTCAGGGTGGACCGTAAGAGCATGCGGGAGCACTAGGACATAAGGAAATTAACTCAGCCCCTTTCTCTCCCTGCTAAGATCTACATTTGGCCCAGCTCCAGTGAGTTTTCAGCATATGTATATATCGACGTACCTACCTTCCTCCAGCAGACTGTAAGGAGACTGAAGAAGGAGCTCTGGCTGCAGCCCAGCTGAAGCTGTGGCACTGGATATGAACAGGCAGCAGTTGTAACACAACTGCCTGACAGATGTGTGAAAGTTACCTCACAGCTTTATGATACTAAATGTGTCGAGGTAACAAACATCACGGAATTTGCAGAAGATCATCTATGATATGCTTTCCCTTGCCTTCCCTTCCCTGGCCTTGCCTTGCCTTCCATTCCATTCCCTTGGCTTGGCTTAGCTTGGCTTGGCTTGGCTTGGCTTGGCTTGGCTTGGCTTGGCTTCCCTTCCCTTCCCTTCCCTTCTCTTCCCTTCCCTTCCCTTCCTTTCCTTTCCCCAGCTCTACTCATCTACAGACAGCAGATCCTAACTGGCACAGTCCTTCTAAAGGTCTATGAAATGCTTGAGTTCAGTGCAAAGGTTCCTTTTTTTCTTTTTCTTGTTTATTTTAGAAGAAAACCTCCTTTCAAGCCAAAAGACCAGAAAGCTAAATTACACTTCCAGGATACTCAAAAATCTGTTTCCTACTTTGAAGCAATATTTTTTTTTAAGTCTTAATTTTATTTTATTTGCTGAGCATAAAATGTGTGAAGAACTGGAGCACCACAACACAGCAGCAGCGTCAAAAACCTGTAATAGTAGGACTTAACCACCACCCCATGGGATTAATGGAAGGCATCTATGTTAGTGTTTTGGGTTGGATCAAGAGCGTGCTTTTGAAATGAGACTGCTCGTTGTTGCCACTTCCCAGACTTAGGTTCATATCACAGAGCTCTCCCAGCCAGCGTGAGATGGCTTCTCTTAGGGCAGCACAGGATGCAGTCCAGAAGCCCTCCTGTGTGCTCCAGCTATCATTTACTAGTGATACTGGTCACACACAGCTGCCAGAAAAATATGGCTATCTTTTGGAAGTTACAGAATTTTCCGAAAGCTTCAACTGTACGTGCTTCAAGCTCTAACTAGCTCTGAACTGACTCCAAATTGTTGCTTAGGACTGAATCCACAGAAGTGATTTTTCCCATGTTTTGTAGGATTTTTGGCTGTATGAAGCAATCATTGATGTCTCCAGAAACTTCACCTGTGAACTCTGTCTCATTATGACATTTGGGCAGCTTGTGTACCAGCAACTGAAGTTCCCTATCGTGGGTATTTTATGAGACATCTGATGACTCTTCTTTATCTAGCAACATCCTGTACTTGATAATATTTTTAGCTCTAAAAGTGTATAGCAGTAGCTGTAAAAATCTAATTTAATTAAGGTTAGTATCAGGAAAATACTAACATGTTCATATTTTGTTTTCCTATAATTTGGGAATTTGTGTCATTATAGATACAGATAATTCTGCAATTCTCCTCTTTATGAGGCTGTAGCTCTAATCTACAAGGCAGTTGGATGCTTGCCGTCAACTCAGATTAGTCCAAGATTTCACTTTGATTTTTTGCATTATATTATACAATATTTTTCAATTTCAATGATCAAATACAGTATTTCAGTGATCAAAATTTTCACCCAGTGTAGCCAAGTATTAGAGAGAAGTATCCTCTGGATTGCTGTTATTCAATCAAATGATTATTTTTATATTAAAAATGCACAATATTTTGTGGGTGCGGCCGTAAAAAGATGCAAAGGGCAGTAGTCGTGCATGTCCCATTGAACTTCAAAGGAAGGAAACCGATGCCAAAAAACGTCAGGATACTTTAGGCATTCCAGTATATTGGGCAGTAAAAGAGCAGCAATAAACACCAGATTATTGAGAATTCAAATGGGATGTTTATAGGGTCTGTCAAAAAGAATAAAGAAGTGGGGTAATCTTGTACCAACAGAACTGCATACCAATTGCAGCAGATTATCTAATTATAAAAAAATTAAGTAAAAAAGACCTGCACATGATCTTTAGGCCCAAATAGTCTACATGTCAGAATAACAGTCTGATCCTCTATAATGAATTTTGAAAAGTTGTAACCAGCTGGGAAATTGCCGAAGACAAATGCCTGTATAGCTTGCTAAAGAGATGATAAATCTGTAAATAGACAAGAGAAGTGTAGGGGAGAAAGGGTTCAATTCTTCAAAAAATTGAAGCAAGGAATCCCACCATTACTGTTCAGTAAGTTGCATGTTTACCTGTGGTTAATTACGGATACAAATGGTAGAAAAGGATGTCTTTGAATATCTGAAGTATGAAAGAATGGTCACCAGCACACATATGAATTTCCAAAGATAAAATCATATTGGATAATGTCACATTTTTCTGAGGAAATTAAAGAAAAAAGAATTACTGGAGATGGTAGTATGTCTAGAGTGTAATAAAATATTTGATACTGTGTCTCACAAAGCACTGTGTTGAGAAAGAGAAGATTGGTTTCGGTACAGTGAACACTTGTACCAACATTGACAAACAGCTTACTGGAGGACTGTATGAAAGGTGGCAGGTGTTAGGAATTAGACAGGAACGTTTTCAGTGAGAGATCTGAAAATAAGTCACAGGGCATACTTTATTTAACATCTCATGTGTGGTCTGCCTTGACTACAGATTCCTTTGGTCAGGAACATCCTTGGTCTTGTGTTTCCCTGGTCCGTAGCAGACTTCCCTTGGGAGCAGGGTGGTAATAATAATTGATTAGAAAATAGAGGATGTATTTTGGAAATTTCACTTTCCCCATTTGCAAGACAAAATTTGCTGTGCAGGGTTTAGTTTAGATTAATCTCTAATAAAGTTCAGGGGACTCTTCCACTGGATCTATTACGTGGGATTCATAAAGACTGATTTTTAGGATGGCCACTCTTCCTTGGATCTTGTTTTGAGTGGCAACAGGAGAGATCTCCATTCAGCATCTGATTTTATTTACTTTGGGTCACCATCTAGAAAGGTTCTGTCACTCTCCGTCAGCAAAACAGGAAACTTGGAGATCTTACTCTTTAGGCTAATCAAAGGCACATAAACAAGTCCTAGTCCTGATGAAGTCAGTTCAAACCTTCTCAGATTATATCTGGATGAAGTTTGGGCAGATGTGTCACAGTACTGCACTGCCGAGGTAACTAACAGGGGCTGATTTCTAAGAAATGGTCTGAACTTAACATCAGAGGAGGGAGTTTGCCATTGTTATTTGGAGAAATCTGTAAGAACACCAGCTACCTCCATTAGCAACACTGATAGGAGAATTTAAGCTACCTTAAAATATAAAGTTTGTCAACTCCTTAAATTCAAGCAGAGTGGAAATAAATTTTTCCAGGCAATCAATCTCAAGCTGGTATGGTAGAGTGGACTCCGGCAGAAGTGAAAACTCTCCTCTGAAATCAGTTGGTACAGCAGTCAGAAAGCCAGGCTTTTCCCACCGCCTAGTTTAGTTTCCATCCTTGGGCACCAAGGAAATCTAAGGACGAAAGGTGCAATGCCTGAGCTGTGACTGTATTGCACGGCAGTGGTGCGTTGACAGTGGTTCCTTGGTGACGAAATGAACTCCAAAGGCCAGCCGAAGCAAGTGGCTGGTACCTTCCACCCAGGATGTGTCAACAGCAGCATCTCCTTCTGGATCGTAAGTGAGAAGAGCACAAAACCAACTTGGGGCAGAAAATGGTAATGACCTAACATCACTGTGTGACTTGGCAAACCAAAAAAACCCCCAAAGAGCTCTTTTTAGTTCAAAAGGCTTTAATATCAACCCCGCAGAAGTCACAACTGTAAACACTACTTGCTGATAAGATAATTGTCGTGCACAGAAAAAAACAAAGACCGATGCCTCCATGGCCTGGGCATCCTACCTCAGCGTCCGGAGTCTGCAAGAGGCTGGTTCTTGAAGACACCGACAGTACCGTGACGATGTCTGCACACCTGAGGATCCGGCTGTCATCAGGGTCTCTAGGCCAAGCATATCCCATCAGATTTGTATGTGGAATAATATAAAAACTACAGAAGACTCAACAACATAAATTTAAATATTAAATGCATAGTCAAGCTAATTGGCAAGAAAGTAAAAATACGCTGACCAAGTCATCTGCCTTGAAAGGTACAAAGAACAGTGAGGGAGATGAGGTTTTTCAGACTGTTTCCTCTTCAAAGGACTACGTTTAGCAACTGAAAAACCATGGCGAGTGTCTGTGAAGGGCAGTGGAACAAGCATTGATTTGCATAGTACATAGTCTGAGCAGAGTGAGTTGGGCTCTTGGGAGCTGGGTGTGGGTCTATGATGGATTCTTCCTTCGTGCCTCTTTATTTCTGAAATAAAAATAAAGAGGAAGGATAATTATGCTTTAGCATGGGATAGACTAAGCAAGTCAACAGCTGAGTTGTTTCTGCTCTTCATATGGTTCTTTAACGTACAGGGTGGCTGACCTTTCTGACCGTTTTTTCCACTGAAATAAGGATTTGCTTGTTATTGGTTATATGTGACTGGTAGGACTTGTGATTTCTGATTCTAGCAACTATGGATTCAGTAATGCTAGAAGTACTATTTCTATTTTATTTAATAATCTCTAGGAAAAATAATTTTCAAATAGGTATTTTTCTGAAAAGGGAAAAAAATATAAAAAACGTATTGTATTAAATAAATTGGAGAGAAACCTCTGTAAAAGCTTGCAATATGAACATAATGGAAGATAAACCAGAACAAAATAAATCTCCCCTCTGGTAAAAGACTCAAGCGCTAAGAGTTGTATGTTTTCAAAGAATCTTACAAATAGCAATCAATTTTTATAATCCTATGGTTTTATCTGTTTGTTTATTTCACAAATTGTAACATCAGGGTTTTTTTACAACATTAATTAAAAAATACAATTTTTTTCCTTCCTCTTTCTTCTTCCTAGAGGAACACCAATGAATGCCAAGTTTTCTTCTGAGCTGTATAGAGGTCCCATTGACTTTAGTGAGAGCTTAATATCTACCCTTTGATGAGAGAATTTGGTCCTAAGATGTGTCCAATTAAAGAAGTGTCCAAAGGAAGATTAACTTCATAAAGAAGCTTCCATGAGAATTATCAGTGAACTGCAGTGGTTTTTTTTTACCCAGTCAGTACTTTGCTATTTCTGAAGCCCAGTGGTTTCGCTGAATGTGTAACATTCATTAAAAAGCAACATGCTAATCAGAGTACTCTTGTTTTATGTTAGGTTTTCCTTTTTTATTACCGTGCTAGCTGACATTTTACCTGACATAGCTAGAAATTTTTCACTTTGGATCTTTTGTCAGGCTGAGTGCATGTGAGCGCTCCATGGTTTTCATCAGAAAAATGAGGTGGCGTGTTGCTGCCCCTGTGACGAGGGAGACCCTGGGGCTCTGTGGAGCATTACTGAAGTCACTGGACCTCTGTGAAAACTCTGGTTCCATCTTTTCAATTTCCTTTGGATCGTCTGCAAGTTTCTGAAAGCTGTGATAACCCAACTGTAGCTTCATAGCAGTGTAAGAAACCTTGGCGTGTATGGATCCCATCAAAGAACTAAGATCTAGTCAAAAGAAGAAACCCAAACAAATAAAAATGTGGTGTAAAAATATATGTAAAATAGCTTAAATGACTAGTCCCTGTGTTGATGAAAACACACTGAAAATTTAAAAGGGAAATTGCTGTTAGTACTGTGACAGTGGTGACAGCTGTCATGATTGTGTTTGATTAGATTCTGTTGTTTTTAAAACCCTCAACTTTGACTTTCTAATTACATCTGATTACATTAGCGTCCCCATACTTTTAGGAAAAGCATGTGTCTAGTGATCAGGACTGTAGAAAAAAGGTGGCATCTTACTCTACTGAAAGGTGCACAGACTAAGTAACAGATTTTTTAAAAAAATCCCCCAAATACTAATTTTTAAGAATGCTGTTGTTTTTTAAACATGCTATTTTGAGCCAGGTGCCTGCTAAAATGCGCTAAAATAAATCGGGCTCGCCCAAGCCTAAGCCTGACATTCAGACGATGCTTTGGGATGGACTCTCCTGCCCGGGCAGGGCCGGTGGCGAGAGGCAGGATTCGGGGAGAGCCTCCAGAGGGAGATGCTGCCCAGCGAACTCGCTGCCTTGGTGGGGTAAGCGCCGGCTCCCTGGAAGCCCCCCAGCCCCTGCTCCCCACTTGTTGCACTCATTGCTAGCCTTAGGAAAATGGCTTCGCCGTGGGGTTTGGGTGCAAGCCAAGTGCTGCTTTAACTCACGGCCCTGAGCACTTGGCTCCAACAGTGCTGCTTTACCGGCATACGTTGCTGGTGAATTTTATCCCCCCCTCTGAGCGCCGTTTGCAAGGAGGTTGAAAATTGAATGAGGTACTCGGCATTAAAAAGGCTCCTGCACTGTATTCAAGTGCTTACTTTTACGAAACCCCGTCTTTAGTTGGCACTTGTTTGACGTCGCTGAGTGTCTGGCTGAGACTCCAAGGGCAATTCCTGGGCTGCCCGCGGGAAGGGGACCTCCGCAACGCCAGAGCAGAACGAGAGCAGGAGATGCCCCAACACCACTGGTGGCCTGCTGAGGAGCACCTTATATTTTTCAGGATTGCGTAGTTGGGAACTTTTGCAGTAAGTCATATATCTGTTACTCTTCAGCGCTTGCTCAGGCACAGGCTGTGTGCTGAAGTTTGGCTGGAAAGCGGGAAAATTACTATCCTACTTGGCAATTTGGCAACACACTGAAAATCCCACCATCGGCAATCGGCCTTTCTGTATGAGCGTGTCCCTGCTAACTACATTGGTTCAGATAAGCTTGTTAACCGATGGAGACTGACATTTTCTCCTGGAGAGAGCTGCCTTTATTTGGGAAAGTTATCAGATACTAGAATGATTCATCTGCACTTCAGTCTAGGTATTTGGTTTTCCTTCAAGTCAAATCAAACAGTTGCTGTTGGCATGAAAAACAGGGAAGGCAGGCAGAGTAAGAGAAAGGACACCTTATAATTAAAATCAGACTTGATCTTATACCTTACTTCATTATACTACTGAAGAAAATGGCAGGTTTTCCTTCCAAATACTTAGACACTCCAAGCAATATTCAGCTGTAGCAGCACCGCTTTAGACAAAGCAAGAGCTAGTATTACAGTAGGAAGATTAGCTAGGTATTTTTAAATGCTCTTAATCTTAAATGGCAACATAATCTTTGAAAAAAATTCAGTGTAGGCCTCAAAAAAATTGACATCGGCATAGTCATGAAGTGGCAGCTGACCTGCGAGTGTGGTGTTGCCTAGCAATCCCTCACCATCAGGCACGTTGGGAAAGTGGGTTAGAGTGATTTATGCCAGGGAAGAGATAAATGCTAATTTTCTCCAGAAGATTCTGGTTTCTGTGGTTATTAGGAAGGATATTAGCTCATAACCCCCTCTTCTTCCTTTTTTCTTTTTCTAACAAGTTGAAAGGCATTTTGAAACGGATCATCAGTTCAAAGAAAAGTCTGCAAGAACACAAGTGCATTTGCTTCCAGAACACTAATTTAACAAACGGTTGACACAACCAATAAGTTTGGAGGGAAAAAATAATAAATAACACAAAGGGAATGTTATTTTAATGCTTCCCTGAAAGTTTGCATGGCCACTTTGATTTCTGGATCAGCTACTGGAGTCCTGACCCTGCCACAGAGTCCCTGCAGGTGGGATGCTGAACCTGCCTGGAGTCCCGCTGCTGTCAGAGGCTGTGCCAGCCCACCTGAGCTCACCGCAGGACCCAGGCCTGAATTAACTAGCGGTCTGGGTCGAGACAGATGAGATGATAGGTAGAAAAAGCTCACATGCTCGCTGGCTCAGGTCATTGGGGAGCTCTTGTACTGATGCATTGTGATGGAAAGGGAGTATTTTGAATTTGGAAACTTGGTGGCAGAGGCTGAGAGTTTGATGGAGATAAGCTTCTTTCTCCCTCCTCACGTTTTGATGTACGATCCACTCTTCACGCTTCCACAGCAGCAGATAAGGAAGGGGGAGGCATTTTGCATCACCCTGGTTGCCTGGTCCCGGCAGATCTTTTACTGAACGTGAGCAGTAATGTGAAAGCTTTGTCCATCAGACTTTCTGGTTATGCTGTAGAAGAGGCAGGATGCCATGATGCCTTCTGGTGTACTGTGTGGCTGACAGGATGACTTTCCACTGTATGTGACAGAGGTGCTCTCTCTTGCTTTTCCTGGAGATTTTTCCTGTCTGTTACAAATCACAAGAAGGGTAGTCGTGGTTCCATCGCCTCCCCATCCCTTAAAAACACTGGTAGCCAGGCAGTTACTGCGCTTCCAGAGTGTAGGGGCTATAGGTGTGGCAAGCCTCTTTCTTTGTGTAAAACACATAAATTCCCCATACTCCCTCCCACTTAGATCTGCACAAAGCTCAAACCCAGATGGAGCTCTCACTTCCAAAGGTTTCTGTATGGAATTGATGTTGCACCCTAATAAGTTGAGCTTGTAGCACCCCAGAAATATATCCACCCAACTGAGAGGTGCAGCATGTTTGCTATGTGTGACACGTGAGCTGCTCTATACAAAGGTGTTCAGAACTGAAGGATAGAACAGGTTAGAGTAGGTGGAATATTCAGGACTGTAATACATATATTGTGTGATGGATTTCCATGGAAGGTATTACCAAATGTAGTAGCTGCCCTTAGAAAATAAGCACAATAGCTTTTCATTTGCTGGTTATTTTAGCACATGGTCAAAGAGTGAAAAGAATTTAATACCTCTGTTGCTTAATCTGGAACTCTGACATTTCTATAGTCGATGACAAATGATTTTCCAGGCACATTTCTGAGTTTATTTAAACTGAGAGGTAGCTGTTATCTTTCTGAAATGTCAGAATACTTGTCTGAGGAATACAGATACTCCTCTCCTTTAAGTGGCATTAAGTATGTGAGAGCAGGATGCACAGGGTCAAATACAGACCTCTGTGCAATAAACAACTTCCAGGTCATAAACCATCTCTTTACATAAGTATCCCAAAAGTTTTCAGCATGTTTTTGTCTTGACCTTTTAACACAGGCAATAGTACTTCTGCTTGCTAGGCAACTGATTTTTGCTCATCTCTTGAGAGGTTAAAATGAAATAGCAGTGATTTTTTACCACTGCTTCAGAGGACTGCAGAAAAAAAAGTTATTTAATCAGAAAGCATAGCTTCAGGAAATTACCAGCTGCTATTATGAAAATAACCGAAAATATTTCAGAATCCCCCACCATTACAATTGGGACTGCTTGCCAGTGTACCATTTTAATGATAATTTTGAGAGGAGATGAAGCCTGACAACACGTATCATGACAGGGAAATCAGAGTTGCATCCAGAGAGAGCAATTTCAGGCAGGAAGCAGTGGGAGAGTTTCACAGTTCCTTTCAGATAAGAAACGTAAGCAACATACAAATGCGAAAAATAAATTAAAATGCAATGTAAAAACTTCTCTCCTAAGTAAGGTAGTGAAGAAAATCCCCCACAAAACGTACCTAAAACTTGCTGTGGATGTGTGTTTTCTCACTGTCATCACTGGAGCTTCCTGTGACTTTGACAATAAAACCCAGAACCAAACGCTATGAATGATTTAGTAATGCTGAGTGAAGTGACTATGCATGTTTTATAAATATTCATTAAGACAGATTTAGCCAAGCTGCCAAAATCATTGATTTCAATGGGGAGAGCAGGCTTCTGTTTGACCCCCGAGTAACAGGGAGAAAAGAAACTTACTTATAAGTAATAATAAAACATTTAAATCCAAAGTTCATACAAAGTCTAATCATATTCCCATCTTCATACAGACTTTGCTTTTGCAGGGTACTGTGCAAGCTTCCCGTTCTCAGATGAACTGTGCAAAACTGCATCAGTGTATCTGCCTAACAAATGTTCCCCGAAGAACCATGAAGATCCGGACAGTGTTTGCACGGGCATCCCGTTAGCTTGCACGCATCGTCTGTGCCCTCAGCACCCGATTCACGGCCGTAACCTCCTTCCTTCTGCGCTCAGCTCGAGCGATGGGCAGGCTGGTCGAGGCTGCAGAAGCAGGCGTCTGGCTCGGGGGGTCTGCGCTGCAGTCTTCGTCATCAAGACGGCAGTCATCATGCACGGTCATTAGCTGCTTGCCCTTCCCCAGCCTGGAAAAGGCCCCTACGGAGCAAGACGTGCCTTTGAACTGAAGTGAGAAGATGGACAACAAGGCGCAGAGTGTTCCTGGGTTTGCCGAAAACGTTTTACTTACCAAACGGCGCAGCTGTGGCGGGCTGAGAGACCTTTAGCAGAGAGGAACTGTGGAACAGGAAATCTGGGCTCGTTTCGCCGTGCACGTCAGGCTGCAGCCAAAACCAGAGTAGCTGTGCTAACATGTGAAAAGTCATCTGATAAAAGGCTGCTGCCAAAGAGGTGCAACTCGGAGGAGGAATAGCCTCAATACGTTCGTTTTCTTGGTTTTGGTTCCAGAAGATGCCTCTGTCTCATGACTGTAATAATACTCAATCATCATGCTATATAATTAAGGGCTTTTCGTGTTATCATCTGTAGAACTGATTACTTTGGGCTATACCGTGCTCATGCTGAGCTTCCTGGCAAAATTCCCACTGACATCAGTAAGAGAAGGATTGGACCTTTCCTCAGCAGTTTACCGCTATTGTTTGACAATACCATGCTTTTCAGACAGTTTGCAGTGGAGATTAAATATTTAGACTCTTAATTCTTGGAATATTAAAATGGCACTGTAGAGATAACATGCTGTTTCTCAGAAGCCTGAGTTTGTTCTGGTAATTATTGCTTCCAAGGAATACAACACCAAAGCAAGGCATGAACACGTATGAAAAAGATTTTACCCAAGAGGCTGAAAACGATAGACTCTTAAGGCATGAAAAATAGGAAGGAAGATGAAAGATTTTATATTGCAGATGATATAGCAACATTCGCTTGCTTTTTCTTACAGTAAAAAAATCACTAATTAGGCAGTCAAACCCACTAAAACTTCAAAAGATAATACACCCACAGATTTATTCATTATTTTTAAAAAACGTACTTCCATCTTTTTAGCCAAGTTTTGCCATTAACTCTGATGGCACTGGCATGCCCAGGAGATTAGCAGGATCTGAAAAAGCATTGGACATTTATAGGGATAGCCAGAGCACACATGATACGAGCTCTATAAGCTCTTGTTTGTGAAGGTTAAGAGCTTGCTTTTCGAGTATTGAATTTATGTAATTCATTTTGATTTGAGCTGGAGTTCAGGGTGTGCAGCGGTGTTAGGGAACAGACCTTCATTTCCCGTCACAAGGGCCGAGTGCCTCTGTATTCAGATATTCTTGCTTTTCATAATTTGCACTGCAGTAGCAATTAAGGGACACCATTACAGACAACGATCCCATTGTACTAGAAATAACAGTTGTTCATTACTCCGGAGGCCTTCGACTCTAAAGCCAAGGCAATTATTGGAGGCAGTTTATTGAGAAGTGAAGAGCAAATTCCCGCGGCGCCCGTCTTTCGGCACCAAGCGCAGGTGCCTGGACGCGGAGGCCGCTCTGTGGAGACCCTCCAGTGGCGGAGGAGCCCCTGTGTTGGGCAAGGGGACGGTGCAGCTTTCCCTCTAGGGACCGTGTCAGTCGGGGCCGGGGAGCCCGGCCCGCTCGCCTGGGGGACAGGGCGAGCACCGGGCTGTGTTGGGTAGGAAACGCGTCGTTGCCAAACGGTATTTCTCCCTCCTTGCGGCAAAGCTTTTGTTGCAGTTCCCCGTGAGGAGACCAGCAGGGTATTCTGTGCTGCAGATGGAGTTTTGAGGGAACGAGGCGTCTGTGAGTGTGCTCAGGAGAGCTGGTCGCCTCTGAGGTGTCTCCGTGAGGGTGTCGCAGGGGACATCCCACCCGAGCACCCGGTGTCCACCCATGGAGGAGCAGGTGAAGGCGTTGCAGAGACGGGTCGGGGAGCGTGTATGTTTCCGTGTTTCTTAAGGACTATGCTTCACAAATACTTCCAAAAAGGTCCGACCATAACTAACAGTTGCAGGAATGTTCCAGATACGGCGGACGGCGCATGGATTTTTGCGGCTCCGTCTGCGCTAGGTCAGCGGAAGCAGGCTGGAGGAAAAGGGAGCTGGTACTCCAGGGGGTTTTCCTTTGGACCAGCTCGATGGCATGGCCTGAATACCCGCGCGCCCGAGGAGGGTCTCGTGGAGGGCCTCCCTCGTCTGCCGCAGCCCAGACGGCTCCGTGGTGCGAGCCGGGCAGGCTGCTGGGACGGGCGGGAGCTCTGCCTCCAGAAGAGAGCTCCTTCGTCGGAGAGAAAAGACTCGTCAAGGTGCACCGCCCGGTGCCCGTGCTCCCACGTGCATGAATTGCGTTGTCAGAAATACGCTGAAAATCTGGTTTTACGCATGGCGCTTCAGCTGGCACATCTCCTCTGTGAGCTGATGCACTGAGCCATTTTTCAAGAGGCACGGCAGTCTGAAGCACAGCGTAAGACCCAGGGCTACGCTGCTTCTAATCCTAGCTCTCCCCTTAAATGCGCACCTCTCCTTGTCCGTCATTCCATCTGCTTACTTGCCTCGCTTGGATTTTATGAGGATTTAGTTTTGCACGTTAGTGTGCAGAGATGTGAAGGTTTCCATATAACTAGGCACTGTAAAAAAAAATCCAAATACAGTAATAAAGCTGCTTTGTCATCATACTAATGTAAAGGAAGAAAGAAAGGAAGGAAGGAAGTGAGAAGGAAAGACAAACCGCATGGTCAGGATATTGTCAAAGAGAAGAGGTGCTGAAAGGTATCAAAACTTAGCTAGTAAAACAATAGTGGCTGGAAAAGTTTACTGTCAGCAAATAGTGGTTTTTTTTTTTTTTCAAAATGCAAACTTTTCTTCAGTGCTGAAAATCTCACCCCAACATCCTTGTTCAACATCAAAATATTCTGCTTTGTGAATTGGAAGTGTTTAATTTTCCTATTCCTTTCATGTTGACTTTGCAATTGTATTGGAATACCAAATTAAATATTACAGTATGTTCCTACTAGATGCTGCAGATATTGATAAATGTAGGACAGTGTTTTGACAATATCTATATTTAATACCTGAGAATCATAGTTTTTCAGAATTTTTCTCTGAGAGGCATTTTAATTTTTTTTATTCTGATTCAGCATGAAAACAAATGTTGAAATGTTAGCATTTCCCTGAGAGTGGAAATTCTTAACAGCTGTAATTATAATTATCCTAACTAATTTTATTTCTGAAGCCAAACAGAGCAATGGCAGCTAGAATATGCAAGCCTACATATTGTAGGCTATTGGTATTCACAGCTTATGCTTTTCATTTGAGCAATTTTCCTTAATTTTTATTTTCTTCTTGTGTATGTGACTTATGCAAGACACATTTATTCTAATATAGCTTTCAGTCATTTAAATCTTTTGCTCCATTTTTTCTAACATCAGACATCTCGGCACTGGGATCTTAGCAAAGCATAAAATGGCTCTAATTTTATAAGCTAACGTTTGTTTGACATGTTTCTTTCTCGGTTAGGTTATGAGAGTAGAGAAAAATAGACTATTGATATTCAAAGAAAAGTAAGTATGGGAAGTTTAAGATTTTTCCAGTAAACCATTCAAGTATGAGCTCAAATCTTTTTTTATATACAAGACTCTTCTTTTCTTATGTATTGCCTCTCTTTGTATGACTATGTCTAGAGATAGTCACATCCGCAGGTGAGAGCTGAGAGGATTTAAGGGGAAGAACAGGCCGTCTGGAACATTTTTTTCAGTTTATACATTTACAACATGATTTAGCTGTACCTGCCAGCTCTGCAGCTTGACGCTGGCTACACAAGTCAACTGGCATTTTTCTAGCTGCTGTCCCATGGGATTTACGGTTCTGCAGGCCAAATCCGCCTTCCGGTTACACCGCTGCAACACCAACGACAGTGCACGGTGTTGCACGAGGGTAATGGAAGATATCATTTGGCCTGCAGTTATGTGGAATCATGATGCTTTTATTTAATTTTTTTTTTTCCTAGGGTCACTTTCTGGAGCAAAACCACAGCTTAATTACAGGGCACTGTGGTCAGTAAATAAATCTGAGACTCAAAAGTGGTGTTGCAGAGATTAGTGATAAAGCAGAGCAATCCCAGTTTGGAGGAGAGATCCTCTACAGCGTTTACATTTTAGTTATCACTGCTTTTTTTTGTTCTTGGGAAACCTGCCCCAAAAGCAGGCTGGCCACTCAGAGGGCTGAAAAGGCTCCCAAGGCTTTAGAAGATGGAGGATCGGCTCCCTGGTTGCTCAAAGACACCGCTGGAGAGAAAACAAGGCCTTTTCATTACGATCAATGGAGGGAAATGTTTTTGTGCTGGGACGGTGATTTCGGCTGCTGTTTTGTTTTCTGTTTGTCATCTATTGTTACAGACCTGAAAGGGTGCTGGGTATTGCCAGCTAGCCCGCCCTCCCCAGCCTCCCTTCTTCAATATGCTCGAATGTTCTGCCCACCTCTGCCCTTTCTTTTCACGTTGCAGTTGGGTGTCGTGTCCAAAGAGAACCAAAGCCTACCAACGTGTTTCACAAACTTGCTGGGCTTTGAGTCTTGCCCTTCACGCGTTACCAGAGAAAATTCTCAGCCTGAGCATTTTAAGTACTTGTAAAGATATTAACAGCTGCAAACTAGCTTTTGACAGAAGGTTTGCAGGCTGGCCGTAGCACCAGGACTTTCACGGAAATAGTTGGCAGTATGGGCCATGAGACCATGCAGCCCCTCTCTCCTTCCTTGAGCTGGACTGTATCCACTGCTGGGGTTTTTACCACTCTGCGACACAGAAAATGACAGGCGAAGTTGAAACTTCATTTTAAGCCTTTAACTTCTCATGTCACTTGACTATACCTTCTAATGAAAGTGATTTATGATACTGGCTTTGCCCTCCTTGGTCTGCTAGGAGACAAAGCAATGCCTGACAGGGGTATCCATCTTCATTGCTGCTATTTTGATTGGAATTGGTGGGTGCTAAAGATGCAGGAGACAGTAACGGTGCCTTTTGGAATATTAGGAGGTGAAGAAATACACTTGAGGAACTGGCAGATTATCAGAGGGGAAAAAAAAATCAGAAAAAAATCTCTGCTAGGAAATCAATGTTTGTTTGCTGACTCTACTAATTAGTCCATAGGGGTTTTGTCATGTAATTGTCACTAGATACATTTCTTTCTAGATGCACACTAAGGCTGATTTCTTAGATTGGAATATTTTCAATGAGTTTATTCTATAAGCAAATAAAAAAGGACACTGACAAATAGGGAAAGCCTAAAATTTTGCAAACCCACTAAGTATCACAAAATTACTACAGGAGGATTTCTTCTGCTTTCCAGACTGCCAGTGATACTGCCAGAGCTGTCTGGCAATTGGGAGCGCTTGGTATTCTGGTAGTGACCCTCCTCCCTCCCAGCCGGCTCCTTGGAAGAGTCCCTGCACGGAGACCCGCGAGCACGGGTTTGGGTTCCTCTGTAGGGATGTTGGAGGCAGCAGCCTCCCGCTGGAAGTGCAGGTACAAGGCAAAGAACAAAGAAAGATAAACAAAAGCTTTGCAGGGAGTGGGTTGAAGCAAGGAGACAATATAATAAATTAATGACTAGGTAGACGAGGTGCCACGCTTTTTTCTCGTTTCCAAGCTCTGCCTAGGAAGGCTGGTAAATAAAACCAGTCAATCCGTGGAGCGATTCGTAGACAAGAAAATGAGTTAATGCGCAGCAGAGAGTGGAGCTGATGGACAGAGACTGTGTGCGCCATCACTACCTGCTTGCTCGTTTTCCCCTGAAACAAATATGTCCTATCATCATTAATGATAATTTCTGGAGGCACTGGACAGAGGTGATTAAATCACTCCACACTTCAGATGCATGTGGTTTTTAGTCACTAATAATCTGGATTAGTTTTTGATTAGTGGCTGCAAGTTACCAAGAAATGTATCTTCAGGGCAGTGAAACCTATTCTCCTTTCTCTTGTAAATGTGGAATAAACTTGAAGTCAGTAGTATGCCACTGATGCGTAGCAAGCTTAATTGAAGGTAAAATGATTTCTATTTGCAGGCACAATGCTAATACTGAAAGAAGAGCAAAGTTCCCCTTTGTGCAGGAGGCCTGAATATGCAGCAAAAAATCACCTCCCAAGCCCTCAAAACGATGTACTTCTTGGCCCTTTCTAAAGGGGTGAATGAATTTCATTCCAAGGACACAAACCAACCACATATAAAAACATCCAGTTGGTTGGCTTTTCTGCTGGAATCATTGTAGTATGTATAAATGAAAACTGGTTGGTCTGGGAGCAAAGAAAACCCAAGCTGAAGTATATGTACTAAGTAGGACCATCATCCAGTGCAATGATCAGAATAATGGCTTGAGGTTATTAAGGGAAAATCATTGAAACTATCAGCCTAGTGCATAGCAAAAAAAGCAAACAAGATAATAGATTGCAATAGATTGCTCTATGTAAGCAAGAAAATAACAGAGCGCACATCTGATTCGTGGTATATGGAAAAATGTATTTTTGGGGGAAAAAAACTGAAGAATCTGTCCACTCAACAGGTGTGTTCATTTTCACATATGATATAGTTTGCAGCTTGTGTATCATGTGTACATCAAGTGTTTACTTTTAGAAAGTTATATTGATTGATTTTTTATCTTTTTAGAAAAACCATTGCAGTACATACTATTAGCATAGTGAATGACACAGCAAAAACAAGAGAGAAGTAATCAGCATGGTTTCCCCCCCAGCAGGAATAAATCATTATAACTATAAATCAAACAAGTTATTACAGGGCTTAAACAGCCCTGAAAATTCCAAGTAGCAGCAGTAGATAATTAAAGAGGAAAAGTTGAGACCAAGCCTTACATTTAAAATGTTTCAAGAACTAATTGCAAATACCTTTATTTTCTTTCTTTTTTTTCCGTTCTCACTCGCTCTCTCAAGTGGCAAACAATAGTAATCGGAAGAAGAAAGTGCAGAAAAAATATTACTTACAAATTGTCCTTAGCAGCATAGTGGCCTAACCGGTGAAGGGGTGATGTGGTCCCAGGGTATGGCTGGAGAATGGCACAGATGGAGAGCTGTTGTGTGCTGATGAGCGAGCAAATGCTGTCGAAGGCATTTTGCGGCATTAGATAAGGTTCTGGCTCGTCTCTACCAGCAGTACCGATCTTGTTACTCTCAGCATGTGAAGAGATTTCACACTCTAAAGCCAGGGCTGGATGGCTGTAATGAGGTGCGCCAGTGCTGGAGACAGCCGAGAGAGCCCGGGAGCAGAATTTTAGGAAAACATTCTAGTGCAGTTGTCATCTGTATATTCATGTGATCTTGCAGTTAAAAATAGGGAAGAGCGCGGCACGGTATGACTAGCCAATTCTGTGCAGGCCTTAACAAGAACATCTCTTGTCCGTGGTTCACTTAATGCTCGTACTTTAATCTCTGCCTAGTTTTACACTTGCAGCTTCGCGTTGTAAATATATGAAATACCCTTTATACCGACACCTCTTTCTGTGTATCAGTCTCAGTTACATTAATAGACACTCCATAGTACACTTTGAACAGGAGGTGTCTAAATAAAAGTTAACAGATTGTGTTGTGTCGTGAACTCCCTCTGAAGAGACATGAAAGATCTTTTACAGTAAACAGGAAATGAGTAAGACAAAAAAGCAGTATATAAAATAATAAGTGGTTTAAAGATAGACTGGGAATTTTGCTTTCCTGTCTCATAGTACAGAAATAAAGGGCTGTGCAATGAAATTAGACGGTGGTAAATTATAAAAAGGTTAAAATATTTTGTGGCTCAATGTATATAATCATATACATGAAACACAGCACAACTAGAATAGACTTAACGAAATTGAAAAGTAATTTGGAGAATTGTCTACATATCAAATATATCTGAAGAGACAATTAATGTCAGCAAGACAAAAAATGGATATGAAATCTTCAGAATTTTAGTCTAACGACCATTCCTAAATATCAGTGTAATAGGTGGAGATGAGAAGGAAAGTGGAGATTACCATGTAGGAGGTTGTGTGCTGAGAAGACTTTAAACTTCCCTCTGAGATACCTGGTCCTGGTCATTTTAACAGATATTTACAAATCTGTGCTGATCTTCCATTTTATCCAATGTGGCTGTTCCGTGCTTGATCCCATCCCTGAACTACAGATCATGCATTTATCCCTCTGCATTTCTGAAGCTAAGTAAAATTTTCTTTCATAACTTCATGATTTAAATTAACCTTTTGATTAGAGCAAGAAGAGTTAGTAATTAAATAGAGGGAAAAACTAAACCTGCAGGTAAAAAAGCCATTTCTTTGGGCTTGACTACAGGCAAATTTATGCCCTTTTCTGTAAATAAACTGTATTTTGATTAAGCAGTCAAGTTCTCTTTCGGTATGTACTCTCCTTATTTAATCAACAACAGTAAGAGCGATAGAATCAGATCGTTGATTGCTATTGATGGCTTATTGTAAACAGTTGGTTGCAAGGCAATGCAAAACAAGGGCACGATTGATATTGTGACAAACAAAAACCAAGGAAAGCCAGATGCAAAATGGTAGGTTTTACCTTGATTCCTCCTTGAAAAAAAAATACTTAAACAGAGTGAATTGGCTGTTAATAATCTCATTATTAGGAAGCAAAACCCCAAAGAAAGTCAGGCTGGCCACGAGCAAGATGGGTGCAAGACCCAACATGCAAGTTGCAGGAAACCCCCTTGTTTTGAAATTAGAAACCCAGCCAGCGAAATCGTGAGCATAAAGCCACTCATCCTGTACGTAATGTTTGGTTTTGGTTGCTTGCTTTTCTTTAATCTGGAACAGTAGTAAAGGCTCTTGGGTTTACACTTCTGATAGATAAAAAACCTGTTTGCTAAGGCTTGCAACTTGAACATGTGGTTTCCAGGAGAATTTGCTCTCCGCCTTTAATTTTTGTGTAACAAGTGCATGTTAGAGCCAATATAACTCTTTTATTCAAAGTAGTAACGATGCTGTAATGTGATTTATATAGAAAAAGATACCTACTCTTTTGAGGAAAGAAGTAACAGCATAAACCAGCCCCTTTAAACACTTTCCTATTAAGTCCTGGGTGCAGGAAATGCCATTCCCCTTCCACATGCTTAATGACATTTCAAAATGTTATCTGTCTGTACACATAAACATGCATATACCTTTACAATACATATGTATATTCTGTCTTTTATTAGGAGAAGTTGTCTAAACTCACTTTAGTAATGCAGACCTTGGATAAATCTGCTTTGAAGTGAAGTCAGGGGGTAGAAAAACATCTAGCTGGGATTGTGGAATAAAATGTTCTGCAATGCTAAAGCAGCTTATCCTAAACTTAGCAATTAACAGTCAGAGTGACATGTAGTGGATCACTGGGTGATGGTCTTTTGCAAGTTTCTAGAAAAAAACCAGCCTAGTTTTAAGAAGTAGCTTTAAAGATTGCAGCTCCACGTACTTGAATTATTGGTTGGTTTGGATTAAGGCCTTTTACTAGATGAAAAATACTTGTTATAAAACAGTCTTAAATCTTAGTTTTAAAAGCTTCTTATGCATGTGAACTACCTATGTCATTTCATAATGTCATGCTGGTACTTAAAAGCATACTCTTACACAAAAAAACCCCAACAAAACCCCACCAAACCCAGAAACTAAAAATATATCTAACATATATACAAGCAGTGATAGCTGAGTCCTTTATGTTAGGCTTATTGTCATTAAATACTGAATGTAAATGGCTGATATTACTGAAACAGCAGCAGCAGATTAGAAAACAATACAAACCCAAGACTAATCCAGAATCTGAAATGCACCGTTTCTCACCACTGCGCCTTGTGGGAATCCGAACGTTATCTGTCAAGCTCAAGCAATCTTGGCGCTCAGGGCAGCCGGAGGACTGAGAAATACCCTCATTATTACATATTTGAGAATCTCTAGGGAAAGATTTTTAAAAATGGCCGATGTTTCATTCTGCACTGTCTCAGCAGACTGGGATGTGATGATGATGTTGAATTAAACTGCTGTCTTAATAGACTTGGAAATTAAACTATCATAAGTAACGTATTATGTATAAGCAAAGTAGTTTATTACCTCTGAAAAATATGAAGGCTAATATCATATGTATAATCAGAATCTGACATCTTTAGATAATTCTGAAAGTGTGTGCTTAACAACTGTCAGGATGAGCCCTTGGCTTTCTCCAGCCTTTAAATTATTTTTATCAGCCGAATGAATTGTCTTTGATAATTTCTAGTGCATATATTCTGGGGGGTCAAACTACAGTTCTGGAACATTTCATGCTTCGTCACAGACAAGCGTTAGAGGAGAGGGTGTAAGGTCTGAGCCTGGCTGAATCTTCTCTGAAGTTGTTCTTAAGGCAATTCAGCACTGATCACACTACGGTTTGCTTTTTATACTGACAAAAATGAAATGAAGAATGAAAAATAAAGCTCAGTGTTTACAGAGACTTGGATCACCCCAAGGACAAGGAATGACAAATGGTTTTTCAGATGTCTCCTCTTAACTCATCTATGTCACACGTGAATTTGTCTGCAAGAATAGCAGGACCTCTTTATTCTTTTGTTTAACTCTTCCCTTTAAATTTAAAATGTTGAGTGTTTATTTATTGGCTGTGCTAGCTTTTTACACAGTTGCTTTGTGCTTAGTAAATTAATGTAATGCTATAGAATAGCCAAATCCCAACCACTACTGCACAAGCCAAACATAAACAAGTTATATAATGCTGCAATCATTCATTTATTAAAGTAAGTAAGTGGAAAATTCAAGGCGTACGTAATCTTTTTGGACAACTGACAGGCAGGTGTGATCAAGAGAATGGGGAATCCAGTGATTGTAGGCAGATAGAGCAACAGGTTTGTCCAGGTCATTAGAAAGTAAAGTGAGATGGAATTGGGAAAAACGGGAGAGAGTGTCGGCTGTCCCAGGACGAGGACAAGTAACAGTGCAGAGACCGCAGGGGGGTTTAGAGGAACCAGCTGCAGCAGCAGTAAGTGTCTAGGGAGATTCAGGAGCCAGGACCTGTTGACAAAGAGGAGTGCAAAGCAGCTGTGCCAGAAAAGTGATAAAAAGAAGTGCAGAGCGTGCTTAAAGAACTGCCGGACCCTCTCCGATTCTCAATCGTTCCCCAGTATATTTGATAGAGAAGGGAGAAAGGTAACACTGGGCTTCAGGGGGGTCTACCTCCCCGCGTACCCCACGAGCACACCTCTGCCTGGGGTTGGGGTAAGGCAGCTGGCCCCAGCCCTGTTGCAGGATGGATGGTTTTACTGCACCAGGCTTTTCAGCTCCACTTGCTTTCAGACATCCTGACCCTACAGACCAGAAAATTGCCCATCTTCATCCTTCCCGCTGCATGCCGTGATCTGGGTTAGCAGTGAGCTGGACCATTTTTCAGCAAAGCTAAACCAAAGCCAACCGACCTCTAGCCTTTCTCACAACTCCTATTTTCTGTCATCTGCATGTCTTCCTTTGCTTAGCATTTGCATCATGCTTTGGCCTGATCTTCTTCCCTCCAGCTTGTTCTACGCATCTCTTTACCCATCACCGCGTTTGCTCTCTCATATGCTGCAGCCTAGAGACAGGCAGTCGGAAACACCCCAGCCGGTCTTTAACAACAACAAAAATAAGAGATGCTCTTCCCATGCTGAAGTCCCAGAGTGCTGCGGGCAGGAGCTGCCCCCGAGGAGCCCAGGAAATCTGTACAGTTAAGTACAAAAGCAGCGTGGGTCCTGAAGACAACACGTATTAGCTTCGGTCTAAGAGTCAGTTGGTGAAACAGGAATACAGGAGGAGAAGTATCTTCACACCGGTGTGAGGCACGCACAGACAGACCAGGTCACAAAGCCAGGTCACTTCAAGCTGTATGAAAAGTTCACAACAGGTAAGAATTGCCCTCTTCAGGCAGCAGAAGATGCCTCCCCTGACTGTCTAAAGCACACAGCCCCGACCACACATGCATTTCTGTGTGGCACAGTGCTTGCCACTTTGGCCACTTCTATACCACTCTGAAGATCTTGACATCCAAACTCCATCTCCCAGCTTCCTTGACCTGGCCACCCATCCGTGATCAGTGTGAGGACACCCTGATTATGGCGTGGAGTCACCTGCTTATCTATAATGGGTGACACCTAACGCAGCTGGCATGCCTAAAACCAAGGATCCCACGTCTTCATGGGATTCAGTCCCACTGCTTCTTGAGGCCGGCTGGCCGGCTGCGACAGTGGTACTAGACAGCAGGGATGAGACCAGCGGACTCTGCTACTGAACCTTGAATGCTACCAGTAGCGGTGTTTTTATAGCCCTGTTTGGCTAAGGGGACGGGCAGGGTTACGTGTGCCTGAAAGCTTGTCTGCTATGTCCTCCCCACAACCCTTGCTTTGCGTAATATTGTTGTACATGGTACTCAAGTATTCTTGCAAGAAGATGCAACAAAAATACAGGTGCAGATCAACTCATGATATCCAGTTTGTGAGGGGTGATTCTGTGTTTTTACTTCCTTCACGTTAGAGTGGTGCTAACCAAGTTTCTGATGAAAGATGTGCTTATCTTACGGTATTGCTAAGGAAGAGATCAAATATACATGGAGGACCTGGTGTCATGGAAAAGTCTTGCTTTGGACCATAATCATCTTCTTGGCTGTTTGCTGAACACTTACAAAATCCTCTTAGCTATAGGTTGGGCTGGGTTGCACAGGATATGCCACAGGTGCTTGCAGACATCACTATACAAACACTGAAATAACCACAACCGCAATTATTGACACTAGATATTTTTTAACACAAATGAATTAACTGTCAACAAATCCATTTCTATATTGGGCATAATTAATCTTTTTTTTCAATAGCTTTATTTTATCAGTGTTGGAATATTACCAGTCTGCCTCACTTGTTTAAATCTGTCTGAAATTCCCCCGCTCCTCTCCCACCTTGACTAATAGAAATAACACTGTGCCATTTAGGTTCAACAGCTTTTCCCTTACCCCATCCAAGACATTAAGGAACATATTAGCCAGGGCTGGATGTGGTATGGAAGCTTGACACCCTGCTCTTACTTTGCTCTGATATCCTGATGAAAGTCAATCACTTTGTTTCGCTCTCATTTTAGTGTGGGGTTTTGTTTCTTTTCTTCTGTTTTGTAAATATGCTGGGTCTTATACCCTGACTGTTTAGCATCCCCTGTGCGCAGGATCTTGTCAAAGGACTTTTGAAACTTCGTGTATGTTAATCAATCAGCTTATCTACTTACGGACATTTTCAAATAAATTCCTGAACTATGTGAGAACTGATTTCCCCCCTGCTGAAATAATGCTGGTTAGTCCTTGCTACATCTCCAGATGTTTTTTATTCTTGCAGCCAATTCACCAAGTCATGTGCCAAGTTTGTAGGCTGCTAATAGCCCTACTCAATTCTAAATAGATTTACTATTTTTATGACAGAAGTTGTTTTCAACAAAAGCTTGTGTATTTTTGTCACCTGCTTTCCACTTACGTTCCTGCAGAAGTTTTCTATGTAAACACACGTGTCTGGAGATTTCTTTTTTATTTTATTTTTTATTTTTATTTTTTATTTTCATTATTGCTTTTTTCTGCATGCCGCCTTCTGACTCCTTGGTGTCTGAGTGTTGACTAAACTGCAGGGAGGATGCTCAGATCTTAACCTGATACGGAGTAGGGGTATAGTGGGCGGGGGATGCAAACCCAGCCCCAACTACTCATGCTCCAGGCTTTCCAGACCAAATACATCCTGAAAGTGCGACATAGGCTGAATACTCAGCTGCACAAATACAACAGTTGCTGCAGGGACGGTCACTTAAAAAAAAACTCAGCGGCAGTAATAAGCACACTATGGTTCTTGCCTAATAGCCGAGTGGTTTGAGCATTTGGTTGAAGAGGGGAAGTTGCCCCTAGTCCAGGACTCTGTTTGCACGCATTAGTCCTTATTTCGTCCTGTTGTTCTCTAGTCTAAAAAGCATAGGCTGTTCAGGGAATATGGACTGGAGCTCTGTCCCCTTGATCCCATGAACTTAAATGCTAGGCTAAAAAAACCTCACATTTCTTTACTGTGTTCCTGGTCTTCACAGGCTTATGACTACAGCCACACCAGCAAGGGTCGTTTTTTTCCAATGAGACTGTTTTCTTGAAAAGTGAAATATCTGAAAAAAGACTGAGAGGGATCAAAAGCCATCCCCCTTCACGGACAAATGCTGTAGCACTGGTTCTGTTACGCAGAAGGTCGATCTTACACCCATTCACTATGTCCCCTAGCCTTACTAAAGAAAAATAAATGTGTTCCATCCGATGATTGCCCACAGCAGAAAAGCCTGCTCTCAGTCCCCGGGACTTCCTACTGCACAGCTTGCAGACACCTCTCCCCTTGGCAAAGTTTCCCCTTCCAGGTAAATGACCCTCCCCGAGCTAGTATGGAGGGTGCCTAAGAGCTTACTGCTCTGTACGGTCCTGCTGTGATCAAGTGCCCAATATTAGGCAAGGCGATGCCTAGTTTGGGGGTACCCAAAATGGCTCGGTTTTTGCATAGAGGAGAAAAAAAAAAGCAGATGCAGCCTGTCAGAATTGTCTGCAGGTGCTCAAAACTCCACATGAATTCCAGATGCAATCCCAACCGACTGTTTCCCAGCACTGCCTAATCTTGTGAGCACCTCCCTACTGAACCTGAAAGCTCCTCGGGCATTTAACTTTATTCACCCACACATCTTAAGGAGATCCTGTTTTGGGAAGATAGGCACTTATCTCTTGCCTCAAGTCTCACTGCAATCCAGCTTAGGAAGACAGGCATTTAAATCCCTTTTAGAAGCCTGAAAAATTAGCAGCAGTCAGAATTATGTCTGGCTTCTTCCGGCATGGGCCATCAGCTTCGACATACGTGCGAAACTCAGAGAGCACATCTTGAGCTAAGAACGGGAGTGGAAGTGCACATTTTACCATTTGAGAAGGATTGACGTGACACTGACATCTCATGAGACTGCCCCAACTATTATGGCATGCTTGGGCAAAAGAGCATCGCCCTCTCCTACTGAACTTGAACCACCGCGTGGTGGATATGAGGAGCTGTCGGCTCCAGTTCTCATCTCAAGGGGAGCAAAACCGAGGGAAGCAAACTCACATACCTGGAAAAGATGTGTCATACGGGGGATTGTCATGGAACAAACAAGAAAAATAGGGCATAACCTCATAACCCTCCACCCTGGGCCAGAGAGCATCTGAACTGCTGGGCTAACCTTGGGTTTGCTATTGTCTGCTCTGATGTGGCCCCGTGCCTCGCGCGTTCCTGGCTGCACAGGCTCTCAGCTGCAACACCTACCATCCACGCTGCCTGATGGTTGCCGATTATGCCATTCTGCTGGGAAGTTTGAGCTCGGGGCTTAATTAGAGTCTAGAAACATCACCCACTTCCTTTCTTAGGGCTTTATGCATCTTTATGCAAAATGTGGGTGGAAGCACCGTGATCACATACTGCTTCATTAATGCCAGTCCTGCAGGGGGGACAGATAGGCTGGAGCATGCGCACGTGGAGAGTTTCTAGTGCTTCCAGTGACTTTCCAAGAGGATATTGGTGCTCCAACCGCAGGCTGGCTTTGCCCACTGGCGCCGAGTTCACTTGCAGTTGGTGGAAAGGAGGCGGCACTGCAGGCACCTCAAAGGCAGCCGTCATCTGCTGCAGGTCTTCAGAAGTGCCTCTCTCTGTCCACTGCCCGTGCAGCAAAGCTGAGGCAATCAGAATGCTCCTTTCGTCCCTTCCAGGGCCCAGACGCCTAAAATTTCATTGAGGTAATAATGTCTCAGTGAGGTATCTAAAGTAGATGGACGAGATTCCAGCCCAAATACTCGAGGCTTCATAGTTAAAGAAAAAAACCCAAAGTATCAATAAGAAATAAAGATGATGACTATTGAAAACGAAGGAATTATCAATTAAAACTAGGGTGTATTATAAGACACTATCTGAAAAGAGTCAAAGACCTACAGCCTTTTGTTAATATTTTCATTTCTCTTCCGTGCCCCATCAGCCTTTAAAAAAATGATTTAACATAGGGTTGAAACAAATTTTCCTCATCCTTTCTGTGAAGCCGTACTCATGAACCATGGAGGGTTGAAAATAATTTTAACACCTTGAGAAAAAGTAGTTGGATCAATAAGACCATCGTGTTAACCCATTGGTTGTTCCCCGTTTAGCCTGATTCTTTGGATAGCGTTGTCTGAAACAAGACAGAGGACTATTTATTTCCATAGCTTGAGTACACATTGATTGATTTTATTACACTAGAAAACCTGAGAAAGCATGGTATTATATTCATATACAGATTGTGTAAATTACACGGTAGGCAAGTTTCACTGCTTAATGTTGCAAAGGGCTTTCATTAACGCTGTAGTTCTGAGAAAAGGATGTAAAGCAACATAAAGGAGTCAAGACTTGATTTTTACTGAGATAAGTTGGAAGAATAATTCACCTTTACTAAATGTCAGTGTTTCTTCTTTCATGTCTTTTTATGTGATGCTCTTTCCACCACTCCATGCAGGGTTGAGAACGTACATTAAGAATGAATCCTTCGCTGATGTGACTTCGTGATGTTCTGTTTATTATTTATGTTTGCATAATTCCATGTGCTAATAAAAAATAATTCACCAGAGATACATAAAATGAAATGGCTGGTTTTGTGCCGGAGCAACTACACGCTAAGCTCTTACTTTACGCATTTTTCTGACAGAAGAGGGAAAGTCAGTTGTGCTGAGCAATCTGATCTGATGTTGAAAAAGTATATCGTTAATTGTTTTTTTTTCTAGAAAGTATGGTTTGGGTTTTTTTTAAAGGGGAGGAGGAGATAGCATTTCAAACGCACTTCCAGAGCTCTGTACGGCTCCCCATCATCCTCAAAGACGAAGTGTTGTTACCTAAGGATGTGACATGGAACGTCTGGGTCAACGTCCCCTCTAGTGAAACAGCTGTTGGTATTTTTTGTGTTGACGCTGAGGCTCATCTGCGTTGGTGAAGCACCCCCAGTTCTGTGAGTGAAAACCCGGGACGTGAGGGCCAGGCGCTGGGATTCCCTGTAGCCGAAACCAGCCACCTACAGAGGAACCGGCAGGTAGGACGTGCTCCTCCGTCCCGAGCACCCGGCGCCGTACGAGCAAGGCTGAGCATTTACAACTGGCAACGCACAACTTTCGAGATAAACCATGTCACACGCTAGGTATCCCTGCACAGCGTTCAGGCTCCTGACGCAGGACGGCATTTGGAGGAAGCGGACCCCCAGAGGAGCAGGCCTGAGGGACGCCCGCGGTGGCGGGGGCCGTGCCCAGACCGGGCCGTGCCCGCGGGATTCAGCCCCGGCAGCAGCCCCTCCTCGGTTCCAGCGAGCGGGGAAGCCGCGGGGGCGGCTCTCAGCGAGCCCTTCCAGCCGCGGCCCTTCGGGAGGCGGCTCTCAGCGAGCCCTTCCAGCCGCGGCCCTTCGGGAGGCGGCCGTCTGCCTCATCCCCGCCTGGACACCCCCGACCGCTCGTAGCTGCCACAGACCTGCCGGCAGGTCGCTGCACCCGGCCCCGCCGGCCTCTCCCGCCGCCTCCCGGTCACGCCGCCGCTCCCCTCGGCCCCCCCCAACCTCTCCGGGCGCCCCGGCAGGGGCCGAGCCGCCGGCCCCTCGGTCGGTCGGTCGGTCGGCCGGCCGGTCCGCCCGCTGCCGCCGCCGCCCCTTCCCTCCCCGCGCCGGCCGCGGCGCGGCCCTTCCCCCGCCGCACATGCCCAGAAGGGCGGGAGCCGCGGCGCGCCCGGGCGCTGCCGTGACAGCGGCGGCGCTTTTTCCCTTCCGCTGGCTGGGGGCCGCCCCGCTTCCCCCCCCCCCCCCCCCGCCCGGCCCCGGCCCGGCGGCGGAGAGCCACCGCGCCACGTCCAGGCCGGCCGCTCGGCCGGTTCCTTCCCCGCCTCGCCCCGAGCCATCCGCCGCGGGGCGGGAGGCGGCCATGTCGCTATTGTCTACGCTGGTGCCCTTGCTCCGGGTCTACCGCATCGGCCTCCTCGTCATCCTGCACCAGCTGCGCCGCCGCCTCCGCCCGCGCTGCCCCCCGGCCCCAGGTGAGCACCGCAGCCGCAGCCGGCGCCGCGGGGCGGGACGGGACGGGACGGGACGGGACGGGGGGGCGGTCGGCGGCGGCTCCGGGGCGGGGGGCGGCAGCCCTCACGCCGCCGAGAGGGGGAAAGTTTGTCGCGGCCGCCCGCACCCGCCGCGGGGAGGGCGGCGGGGCCGAGACCCGGCGGCCCGGCCCGGCCCGGCCCGGCCAGCCGCAGCGGCGGGTCGCCCGGGCCAGCGCCGCTTTCCCCGCAGCGGGACGGGCGCTGAGGCACCGCGGCGGCCCCGGCCCGGGCCCGGGCGCCGCCGGCGGGCTCCTCCCCCGCTCCCCCCCCTCCGCCGGGCCGGGCCGGGCCGGGCCGGGCCGGGCCCACCGCGCTGCCTGAGGGCAGCGGCCCGGGGCGGAGAGGGGGGGCTGGCGGGGTGCCGCGGCTGGCGGGGAGCCCGCCCCCGCCCCCGCCGCGCCGGGCTCCGCCTTCGGTGCCGCCGGCGGGCGGCGGGCCCCGGCCCCGGCCGCCCCGTCCGGCCCCCGGGCCGCGGCCGCCCCGGACGCGGGGCGGGGCGGGGGGCCGGGCCCGGGGACGGGCGCTGGCTGCACGCCGGCCTGACTGCGGCCTCGGGAGGCGGCGTGGGGGGGCTCCGCGGGCCGGGGGAGGGGGGGTCCCCGCTTCTCCTCCGCCTCTTCCTCGCCTTCCGACGGTCTCGCCTCAGAGCCGCGCGGGCGCAGCCTCCCCTCAGCCCAGGTAGGTGCTCGGAAGGCGGGCGGCGGCGGGCAGCCTCCCGCCGGGCCGGGCGCTCCCCCCGCCGCCTCCCGCCGTGCCCCCGCCCCGCCAACCGGCCCCGCCGGGGCGGCCGGGAACCGCCGGGACCGCCGGCCGGGGAGCCCCCCCTGTCCCGGCCGCCCCGGGAGGGGGACGAAAGCTCGGTCTGCGCTGCCGGCTGTCACTCGCTGACAGCCCTTTCAGCTGACGGGCGAGCGGCACTTGCAGTTTGCTCCCAGGGACGTCAGTGCAGTGGTTTGTTGGAGAAGTTACGTCCTCGCACTTTTCCGATTTGGGTCAGCGGCGTGTTGAAGGCTGGCTGGAGGAAACTTTGAGTTTGCCAGAAAGGAAAGATCCGAATTTCCTCTTTCCTCACATCGCTCTTGAAGACTTTAAAATGCTCCTGAGTTTAGGAGCGTACAGCGAACTACGAGTCCGGACGGACGCGTAGGGTATCGTCAGAGCTGAGCGTACAACTGCATGCAAGGCGGCACCTTTTAACTTTCTCTGCTTAGCAGCAAGTGAGCCTTTGTGGTTCTGTCGATAGTTTTAACCAGAGGAACAGTTAAAAAAAAAAAAAGCATTGAGAGGGCATAGTTTCGGTAAGTAGATGAGGCAGATGAGGAAATTGTTTCAGAGAATATCTGAAGCACTGGGGAGGAGACGGGGACACGTACACCGTACAGTAAGAGCGTATTTGTGCATTTCATCACACGTGGCTTCCTTGGGTAGCTTTTTGTCTACTTTTTATTCATTCCCGATACTCTTGCGATAGGCTGGGATTGTCCTTTCTCATGCTCAAAAGACAGAGAGAAACTCCCCAAACAAACAAGCGAGAGAACCCTGGTGACAAAAAGGGCAGATATGTGTACAGTTTGAAGTCATCTGAGCATTTTTCTAGCGTTAGTTTTTCTTGGCAGAGCAAAGCTGGGTATTGTGCCTAGGGTGTGTAACACTTTCCAAATCTTTTTTCGAACCAAAGAGAAACAGCATGACGAAAATGTGACCCGAGTGTTCTGTTGCCGTCCGTTCTTAGCTCCTATTAAGAAAAAAAAAAAAAAAAAAAAAAAAGCATTGAATTTGGAAACGCAGGAGGAAGGCAGTGAAGATCCAACCTGGGAAATGTCAGCTGCTTGAGTAGGACCGGGGCAGATGTGACAGATGTGGAAAGTTTTCTTTCAGCCCTAACTCGGGGCGGTTTCTTCCAAGGACAAGTAGTTTCCTCCTCAGATAGCTGTTTGTGCGTAGTTGCCTCTTGGCAGTTACCTGCTGCCTTGCTTCGACTCGCTGTGTCCAGCCATTGCTTAAAAAAGTGAATCAGCTTGTCGACAGGAACTTTTTTACCCAGATTAACCTCGTTTCCATAATAACTTCAAAATAGCGACTGCAGTGCAACAAAAAGCGAAAGTATCGGTTAGAACATGCTTAATTAAAGCTTGGATCAGTAAAATACACTTGCTGTAAGACAACGCCAAGTAACTTTTCCAGACGGTAATCTAGAAAGGTGTGTATGTTTAAAATTTTCTATATCTTTTCAAGGGGGTGTCCGTAACTCTCACAAGTATTGTCAGGGTGCCTTCCCGGGGAGAGCCTGGAGGGGGGAAGCGGGGCTGGGAAGGGCAGGGCAGGGCGGCAGCCAGCCATGCCTCCGATCCCGTCTCCTTGGCCCCCGTTCCCCCGTCAGAGTTCCCACTCTTCCTGCGGCAGCGGCGCAGCTCTTCTGTGGAAGATTTAAAACAGAGGGATGCCCTGTGGCTCGTCCTGGAGCTCTGTGGGTGAGCAAAGGGGTCTGGTGCCAGTGCAGCCCTTCTGCCTCTGAATTTTCCAAGAAAAGCTTGCTTTCTTGCACTTGCTGAGAAGAAGTGTTCAGGATTTCAATCCAAGTAAACCAAATTAGTTTTGGTTTTCTTTTCTTTTTCATTACCCTAACTTAGTCAGAGTTGCATGCTTTTGGCACATGTGCTTTCGCATGGCTTTTAAAACTGGCTGTCTGTTCTGTCACATCCTACTGGGGTTCATCTAGTTTTTATAGATGGGATTCAAGACAGTTTTTTGGGGAAAGAGGGTAGTTTGAGCTCTGAAATCTAGATTCAGTGCAAAAACTTGGTAATTGTTTTGAGTTGCACACTGAAAAGATAGTAATATTCGCTATTGCAGTGAGCGTCCCCTCCCTCCCCCTAATACAGAGTAGGGAAATTGGTCTGAAATTCTGATCCTGAAGCACAGGGAAGGGAAATACAGTGCCGGGAGATTAAACGGGGTGCAGGCAGTGATTGCTTCGCTAACTAAAATCAGTGTGCAGAAGTAGGGGGGGACTTACATTTAACTTATGTTAAGACATTTTTCCAAGTACTAATTGCATAAATGGTATAACTGCTTATAGGTAGTGTAAACTGCGTTAGTGTTCAGTGGTCTAAACAATTAATAGTTTCATTAGAAATTACTGCTTGGGTGTTTTTTGGTTTTTTTTGGTTTTTTTTTTTTTTTACAGTGCTTAATCTCAATTAATTGGGGGGAAAAAAAAAAGCCCTGCATGACTAAACATCTTGATATAAACAGCTTTTTAAAAACAAAAATCTAATCAGTGGATTGATAAAAGACAAATAATATTACTTGTTACACCAGGATATTAACACTGGAAATGTGGTCACTGGAAGTCATCCTTCTAATAACAAAAATGGTTCATATAGTAATAATCATCATCTCTTTTGGTACTTTAAAAGCTTTTCAAGGAGTTTATTTGGCATCTTCCTCCTGCATTTTCTCTTCTACTGTACCCGTTTCATCGAAATTTGGTAGGGGAAGACTAAATGCTGAACATTTTGTAGTTTTGAAGTCTTTGTAGTTATATTTGGTACCCGTGGTGTGTAGAAAACTGGCTCTGAAGAAGTTGGTTATGTGGCTGAAATTCAGAAGACCTTAAAGATGACTCCAGTTCTTCTTAAAAGTGATTGAAATTCCAGACATATTTTTAATTTGCCCCAATTTCTAGTTATTCAGTATTATAATTTGTACTGAGTTTCTTTACAATTAATCGTGAAATATTAATTTGGGAACATGCATCTCTTAATTTTGATTCATGCGTTGAGGGCTTTTACTTTACGAGTAAAGCATAATGATGGACCGAGCACTTCCTGCTCAAAGCTGTACGAGCTCTAGGTTGTAAAACATCCAGAGGTGGGTAGAGGAGCAACCAGGTAGGAAGGATCGACGGCAGGCAAAAATAAAGTTGCATCTAACAATCCCTCTCCTCCACGCACGCACCTGAGAGAGTTGTTCGGGTAGTTTCGGTAGCGAGGAAACGCTCGTTTTATGGTTGCCCCTGCGCCGAATGAGGCAGGGGTTGTGCGGCAGCGATACCTGCCGCATAATTAGAGAGGGTGCCATCGCGGTGTGCGCAGAAGGGGGCAGAGCTAAGGTTGCGGGGTGGCTGCACGCCCCGTGTTTCCTCACATCCCCGTGCCCGGTTTCACAACCTGAGCGACTCTCGTATGGGTTTTGAACCTACTTTCCTTTGCCACTGGGGAAACCAAGCCCTGCCTGGTGCAAGGGTAGCACTGCTGCCCTCCGCAACGCACGTCGTTGCTGGCATTTCTGTATTTTGGCCCGAGCCCTGCTCTGGAGGGGGAGTCTGGGGTTTGGGTTAGGAGAGTGAGAGGGGTGAGGAGGGAGAGCGGGGATGAGGTGCCAGAAACCTGGGGCCTTCCTCCTCCTGCGGCAGCCGAGTCCGCTGCGAGGCCAGCAGAGAGCGGATCCTGCCCGCAGGCTCGTCAAAGCCTTGGCCCCGGTGCCGGCTGGTGGCAGGGGCCAGCTGCGTGGAGGAGGCGAGGAAAACGGCAGCTTCTCCGAAAGTGCGCTCTGTTTCAGTGTGGGTGGGAATTCAAGGGAGAAAGGAGAGGCACATCTGTAGCCCGAAGGCTTCTGTGTGCGGAAGGGTTTTCAGCAAACCAAAGTGGCACTCGTTTTTTTTTAATCGTGGAAAGGTCAGCAAGCTAAAAGAGCGTTTCCATCAGCTGCCCTTGTAACAAGCTGCGGCACTTCCCAAAGGCAGTGAGGTGCTTCGTTCCCAGTGGGTTTCATTCTGCAAGGTGCTGGTGTCTTCAGTTTGGCTCAGAGTTGAAGCTGCTCTAGTTTTTGCCAAGCCTAGGCTATGAACACTGTTTCACTGAAAGAGGAAAATTTGCCTCTTCTTGCAGAAAAATGAGAGGTGTGGGGTTTGTTTTAGGTTTTTTTTTTTCATAGTGCCAGTTATGCTGTGTAACACTTGAGGAGAGGCAGGGATGATTAGCAGCTTATATTCGAGCTATTATGACAGCTGAAGTGTGGTTTACAGCATTATAATAAAGGCTGTGTTATGCTGGCATATCCTTAACTGTGGCAATGTTACTCTGTGCCACTATCGCCAAGTGCCAGACCCATCTCAAAACGATGGCAAAGCTGTAACATACATAAGAATGAAGGGCGGGGTGAGTCTGTAACACTCCATCTACAATAACTTGTATTTTATCAGTCTGTGATGAACTTTTTATGATCCAGGGTGTGTCATACTAATTTTAAATATTAAAGACGCATCAACTTTTTTATTACAGTGCCTTCCTCCTTGATTTCAGGAACTGCCATGTAACTGCAAAGGAAACTGTAAGATTTAATGAAATACCGGGAACCTCCTATACTTCCTCGAGACATCATGTCATGGATTGAAATGGAGGGATCTAAAAGCAATAATGCTACCTACTGATACGACCTACCTTGTTAGCGCACACAGTCTAATGCTATGGCAGGGTTACATCATTATACATTACACCACTTTGTCTTTCAAAATCATCAGTTTTTGTGGGATTGCATACCTTGGTGCTGTTGATATGCACATCTTTGGAATTAGGCAGCACTACCATATTGAATCAATAGTTTATCCTGGCAACTTAAAAGGCACTGAATGAATCACAGTAGAGGGCATGCTACTAGTCAGGACCTTGCCCCCTCAGGAAAAAACCAAAACAGGTCTACACCCAGAAGTAAATCTTCAGAACAAATCCAGTAAAATGCTTGCCCTGCATCTCTCATTCTGCTTCTAAACCAACAGCTGTGTTTAAAGAAATATGTTTAGTCTTGGTAAACCTGTCTTTGGTTTTTTCATTGAAGACATTCAGAAAGTGCTGCAAAATACCAGCTATAGTTCAGAAAGAAAACGTCTTTTCTTGGGAATGTTCATCAACAGCAAAAAGCACACCAGAGAAGCTTGCAGACATACTTTTTGTTTTTTTTTTGGATAGTCACTTGCAGCAATATGAAAAAGTCAGATTGTTTCTTCCTCCCCCAACCAGCCAGTTTTACCACTCGGGGATTTCTGGGCTTGGGTGCAGGTGCAGCTCCTGACGAGCAGAGAAGGAGCAATGCTGCTGCTTTCAGGCTGGCTGCAGGGATGCTCCTGATGTTTCTCTCCTGCTCTCTTCCCCTGGATTTTTGTGGAGGAGGTTGCATCCACGTTTCACTGATGGCTGCCTTCTCCCCAGTCCTGGCCAGGCCCCTGGCGAAGGGCTTGTTGCTGTCACGGTGGCTCGGCTGGCGATGTGGAAGAAAGAGAAGCATCAGCGTGCAGTCACGCTGTGCTGTGGCTTGGCTTTTTGGTGTCGCAAAATCAGCTCCGGCGGGTGCCAGCTGCCGGCACTGTGCACAGAGATGCTGTAGGCCTCAAGTAGTGCTTGCATGTAACTGTTTGCACAAGAAGTGTTTTCCTGTCCAGATACTGAGGTACAGATTGCCAAGTCTTGCCTTATCGCCATGCTCATCTCTAGAGTGGCACCCCCTCCTGACTTCTGTAGCATTTTGAAGAAAATGCTGCAAAATTATTTTCCAGCTGATGTGGATAATAACATTTATTAGTCCTTCCCTGTCTGCTTTTCCTGTGATTATAATGCACTGTTATTCCAGGAACCACGATTGTGAAGTAGTAGTTCAGGAGATGGCTTTGATTTCAGAAAGAGAAGGACAGGAAAGGTGTCAGACATGTATTGTTGATCTGCATGTAGGTTCAAACTCCTTTTCCTTTTATTTCAGTCAGAAAACGTCTTTACGTTTCAGAGGAGCAGATTAATGGCATAATTTGCATCACAGATTTTTTTATTTTTTTTTAAAGCGAATGCTGGAGCAGTTAGATTGAGCTAACAAAACTTCTTTCAAAATAAACAATAAAACCTTTGCTCCTTCAGTATCAGGTTTCAATCTAAATAAATGTTAACAGTGAAGTTCAGTAACTCTTAGGCAAGAGGATGTTGCTGTAGCCCTAACTATAACTTAAGAGGCAGGAAAATGCTATAGCAGATGACCGGTTTGTTTGACAGTAATGTTCAGCTCTGTGGTGGTGGTTATGCTTTCTGTACCCAGAATCATGCAATTCCAGAAACAAGATTTACTCAGGTCTTCTAGCTCAGTTTCATGGCAGAATGTGATATATCAAAACCCTTTTTAATTTTTGACGTTCCAATGGGCTTCTTGTAGGTCACACTTCCTGCAAATCTCATCTTTAAATTTGCAAATGTAATTAGTAAGGTAGGTTTCTTGATACGTTCGCAGAAACGCTGATTTCACATAGTTAAGAGTGGTCAAACTTGTGCTTTCTCATTGTATCTTTATCTTACTGCCTTTATCAGGTACTCATTAATGAGTGAAGGATCAAAAGGTGGGACGGTGGCCAAGAAGCAATGGAGAATAAAAGTTTAGAAGGTTCCCCATCAGACCTAAAGTTAGTGGCTCACCCGAGAGCAAAGAGTAAAGTGTGGAAGTACTTTGGGTTTGATACCAATGCAGAAGGATGCATATTACAGTGGAAGAAGATCTACTGCCGTATTTGCATGGCACAGATTGCCTATTCAGGAAACACGTCCAACCTTTCCTACCACCTTGAGAAAAATCACCCTGACGAATTCTGCGAATTTGTGAAAAGTAACACTGAGCAAATGAGGGAAGCCTTTGCCACCGCCTTTTCAAAAATCAAGCCGGAGTCGTCGCAGCAGGTTGTTCAAGATAGCCTCATCATGAAGACCTACCAGAACTACGAAAACAAAAAGCATCAGGAGCTGACATCTGCAGTCATCAGCTTAATTTGCGAGGGCATGTATCCGGCCTCTATCGTTGATGAACCCACCTTCAAGGCCCTCTTGAGAACTGCGGACCCCAGGTATGAACTTCCGAGCCGGAAATACTTCTGTACAAAAGCTATTCCTGAAAAGTACAATGCCATTAGAGAAATTGTGCTGAAAGAGCTCACCGAGGTCCTGTGGTGTGGCATCTCCACGGACATGTGGAGGAGCGAGAACCAGAACAGGTCGTACGTAACCGTCGCAGTTCACTTTCTCAGCAGCAGTCCTGCCAACTGCCTGGCTGTGAACTCGCGGTGTTTAAAAACATTTGAAGTACCGGAGGATAATACTGCAGAGACTATTACGCGAGTCCTTTATGAAACGTTCATTGAGTGGGGGATCAATACAAAAGTCTTTGGTGCTACAACAGATTACAGTAAAGACATTGTGAAAGCTTGCTCTCTCCTAGATATTCCCGTACAGATGCCTTGTTTGGGGCACACTTTTAACGCAGGAATACAACAAGCTTTTCAGCTCCCCAAACTCTGCAGCCTTCTTGCCAGGTGCCGAAAACTGGTGGAGTATTTTCAGCAGTCTACGGTCGCGATGTACATGCTGAGCGAGAAGCAGAAGCAGCAGAATATTCTCCACTGCATGCTGGTGAGCGACCGTGTTTCCTGGTGGGGAAGCACGCTTGCCATGCTGCAGCGCCTCAAGGAGCAGCAGTTTGTCATTGCGGCTGTTCTTGTGGAGGACAGCAACAACCACCACCTCATGCTGGAAGCCAGTGAGTGGAATACAATCGAAGGGCTGGTGGAGCTGCTGCAGCCTTTCAAGCAGGTTGCGGAGATGATGTCTGCTTCAAAGTACCCGACGATAAGTATGGTGAAGCCTCTTCTCCATATGCTTCTGAATACTACCCTGAACATCAAAGAGAATGATTTGAAAGAAATCAGCATGGCAAAGGAGGTGATTGCTAAAGAGCTGTCAACCACCTACCAGCACACGCCTGAGATAGACATGTTTCTCAACGTTGCAACTTTCTTGGATCCCCGCTACAAAAAACTGCCTTTTCTTTCAGCCTTTGAGCGGCAGCAGGTTGAAAACAGAGTGGTGGAAGAAGCAAAAAGCCTGCTGGAGAAAGTAAAAGAAAATACCTTTAGGACTGAAGAGAAATTCTTCACTGTTTCGGAAGAGCCCCCTGTGAAAAAAATCATCATCTCCTCTACTCCTCCTCCTACCAGTGTCATCAACAACATGCTCGCAGAGATCTTTTGCCAGACGGGAGGTGTGGAAGACCAGGAGGAATGGCACGCTCAGATCGTCGAGGAGTTGAGCAACTTCAAGTCACAAAAGGTCCTCGGTTTGAACGAAGACCCGCTGAAGTGGTGGTCTGACAGACTAGCGCTGTTTCCAGTTTTACCAAAGGTTCTTCAAAAATACTGGTGTATTCTGGCCACAAGGGTCTTCCCTGAACGCCTTTTTGGTTCTTCTGCTAACGTTGTAAGTGCAAAGAGAAACCGGTTAGCCCCCGCTCACGTGGATGAGCAGATCTTTTTGTACGAAAACAGTCGGAATGGGTCTGAGGCAGAACCGGAGGATGAAGATGAAGGAGAGTGGGGTTTGGAACAGGAACAGATTTTTAATTTAAATGACTCGGTAAATGTAAACAACAATTTCTTTAATATCCGAGACAGTGGGTTTGTTTAACAGGACTGCTGCGGTACATTTAATAACAAAGAAAAAAGGTATTTGTCTTAAGTTACCAAAAATACTTCTGTTTTATGCTATGAATGCTGTAAATATTGAACAGTTGTAACAAACTTGATTTAGCTTCCATTGTCTATGTTTCTCCCACTGTCTTAAAACATGAATGACTTGTGATTAAACAGCACTGAAATGAATGAGGAAAATAAATTCTGCAAAGACCGTGATTTCTGACTGTGGCCCAGATTTCAGAAAGCACTTATCCATGTGCCTCCTTTCCACTTGCTTCAGTGGGAGACAAACACATGCTTACGTGCTTTCTATCATAAAAATATTTTCCTGAATTAGGAACCTGAGCAAGGGAGTTTTTAAGGTTTATGCCTCTGTTTGTAAATCCTGTGTGACTCAGGATGTTAGCTTTAAATTTTGGATTTTAAAACATTTTTAAAATCCATAAATCTGAGCAGTGAATATTTTTAGAGTATATCGATGCTATGGAATGAAAAAAGATCTTGAGCCTGATTTTCTTTTTCACTACCTCATGTCTTAGGCCTGGTCTATGCTAGAAAAGTTCAGCTGGTATAATTCTGTCAATTAGGGGACTGATGTATTATTATTTTAACTGATACTGTGCTGGCATAGGCCGTAGTGTGGATGCACTTATACTGGGATAAGTTATTTTCCTTTCCAGTGTGGTGTAAATGGTATAAACACTTCTAAACTGGTATTGCTGTGTCCACATTAGTCTGGTTTTACCATTTAACTGCAACAGCTAAATGGCAAAACTTTTTTTTTTTTTTTTATTTTGTGTCTAGGCAAGCCCTGATTGTAGTCTCTTGTGCTTTTACAAAGGGTGACGAAGTGTGTGGGGTCGAGGCGGCGTTGTGTTACCTTCGCTTTGTGCCATCGTTACGGCTGATGCCACGTGGTGCGAAGCGAGCGAGGCATCGGGCCCCTCGGCGGTGCGGGAGGGAGGGAGGGAAGGAGGGAGGGAAAGAGAGGGCGGGGAGACGTGTACGGGCCGCGGGTCTAACACTCTGTCTATGTTATAAGATCCTTAACCTCTTAATTTAAATGGGGACTTTGCCCAGGGTAGCTAGAAAATTTTGTTGGCAAGAAAAGCAAAATAAAAAGCTTTAATATTATGTAAATATATTTAAAAGAAGGGGACCCCTCCATTTCCCCACATGTATTTAGTGAGTCTTTAAGATTGTTTCTTATTACGTTAGCACTTAATAACTCTTTTTTTTTTTCCTCCTGTCTCTTTGGATTCAGTTTGTAGAGTGGTCTTTAGTCACATCCAGTCTAATGTTTGAGTACTATTTCTGATTAGTTGTTGTGTATTGTAATTGCTCCCTTTGTGTCTCTATGCCTAAGCATTTTAAGCCCTTTGGAGAACTTGCAAACAAGAAAAAAAGAAGGAAAAAACCAACCCCAAACCCTGAAATACTGCAGGTCATAAACAAGATTAGAGTTCATGCTTGGCACAGAGTGGGATGGCAGCCAGCATTTTTCCTTGAGGTGCAGAGGAGGATTCTTGGCATTGTCCGGTTACAGTCAAGGTTTGCTTGGGGTTTGATTTTTGTTACTGGTGTCTTGCCCCCCACCTCAGCTTTAGTCTACGACTATGTCGAACACAATCTTTCTGGAGAGGGGTCTATTGAAGACTGGCTGTTACTGTTCTGGAGGAAGAAAGTTGGGTTTTTCCATCACGGTGGTACCATGGACGTTTGGTCATAGAAAGGGCCCAGCCAGGAGGAACATACAAAAATGGGTGCGATGGAACTAAATCTATTGCCAAACTGCTTGTTTATGTTTTAGTTTAATAGTTTTTGGAAGTTTGAGGCCTCTGTGTTCTTTGTAGGTGGTGGGAAGGGGTGGGTGGGGAGGAAGGACAGAGGTTAGAGTAAAGGAGCAGTGAAGTAAATAGTAGTCAGCTACCTGGCACATTGAAGCCCGTGAAAAATGCATTTAACAGGTGATATGGCCTGTGTTTGGCTGTCAGTAAGCCTGGGTTTTCACTCTCCAGCCCCCTGAAAATTAATTTGCACTTGTACAAAGTACACGCACAGTGCATCCTATTGAATGTTGCTACTCTCCACGTCCGCTGAAGAGTGTATGTGATGGCCCAAGGTGCAAAACACAGGCTTGGCCTAAACTCCCGCAGGTATGTAGGCTATCTGTGAGGGTAGCGAAATCAAATTATGGAAGGGAGCGAGATACAGCAGGTCCCTTTTTGATGTTACCTGAGCTCCCGTGACACCCCTGCAGTCTTCCAGGAAGACCTCTTGGTTTCATTGAGCACCAGCTGGTGTCGGTTGTGTCTGCTTCCACCGCCTACGCCTGCTGCCACCGCCGCTAGCCCTCGAGGAGCTGCGCAAACGCTGGTGCGAGGCGTGCAGATCCTCTCTTGCACGAGCGTAATTCAAAGCCGTGCCCTCGCAACCGAGGCAGAGCCCAGAGCACCGCTGCCCAGGTCCGCATTCAGCCTACCCCTCTTGGCAGCATCCATCCCCTGTTTCCATCTTCATCCTTCGGGGGCTAAACGTATGCAGTGATGCTTACAAGCAGTTCTACTGAGATCGGTGCAATGCACTACTCTCTTCCTCCCAGCTTCTTTTTATTTTTTGGTATCCAAAATAAAACTGTAGTCGGTTCAATTGATGTGTCTCAGCGTTCTTCTAAAAAAAGAGTAGAAAAAGAAAAAAAAAAAACAAAAAAGCCATTGTTAGTCCTACCCATTGTCTGTGAGATTTTTATTTAATGTTCTAAGCCTGGAATATTGTTAAATAAACCAGAAAAATAAGTTAGTTACTAGATTATTTGTCTGATGTGTGTTCATATCTGCAGCACTTTATGACTTTGAGCTCTTCCGCAACAAGGGGAGGTTATATTCTAAGGTTTTGAAGCTATGCATTTACTTTCCTTTTGATCCTGTAAGTTATTAAAAAAAAAAATGCTGTACAAATCTTTTGGATTAAAAAAAAATATGAAGATGAAAAATGTCAGAAGTTTAGATGGTTTCTCTCGCTTAAATATGTGTGGTGTTTTTCATTTGACAACATAATTTTCTGTTGTTTAGTTGGGTGGAGAACCAAAGTTGCCGAGCTGTTTTAAATATTGCTACAACGCGAGTTAAACCCTGGTGTTATTGCCAAGGGTGGGCCCTGAACACATTTCCAAATTACGTTATTAAGTCAGATTTATGTTTGTGTTTCTTGACAGCTAATTTGAATCCACAGCCTAATGTTTCCTTTTCTTCTCGGTACAGCTGAGACATCTTTTTGGAGGGGCAATAGAGGAACTTCAGCTTTTGAGTGCTTTCATGCTGGAAACGTGAACTTTAAAACAGGCTCTCAAAGTACCTACTTTATGTCAAAAGAAGAATCGCCTTTTGCCACCAGCTAAGTATTTCCAATTCAGGATTACAACTCAGTGGGCTAGGCAAGGTTTCTTAGGGTTAACAACGTAACTAAAGGGAGTTTTGTATGACTGACCAACCTTTGCACGCATTTTGCCTCTTTCTGCCATCAGGGATTACTGTGAAGACAAAAGGAAAACCCCGAACCAAACTGGAATTGAAAAGGTGAATTTTTCCAGCAAACTGTGTCTGAGATGCCTGGGTTTAAATGAAGGGAATAAAGTTCTGGATTATTTGTGGAAAGGGCGTATTATTTTAAGTTTCTATCTCAGCAATGTATTAGATTAATTTGGAGGGCCTTAATTAACGTCATGGTGGTCCAGTTAGCTTTACAGGAGCATTTGTATGCAGGCAGGAATATTAAAAGCAAAAGAAATACTAATTGGTTATTTGCAGTATTTTGTAGGACTTAAAAGTGACGTGTAGCTCATGATTTTGTCCTTTTCGTGTGATAGCTTAAAGAGAAGGGGCTGCCTGAGGACGTCGTTTCTGAAGGAGGGGAAGCGTTCGGATTTGAACACAGAAGTAGTGTATTTTACATATTCCATGACAAGTGGATAAAGGAAACTGTGCTGGAAAAATTGCATTTTAGTCTCTGCACACCATACTCCTTTTGGCAGTCTCTGTTTTTGAGTGTCCTTCTCAGAGGATGATGTCTTTCTGAAGGCCTGGTGATCCTGGTTCTGGTGGTGCAGTGCTGTCTAGTCTAGGCTGTCTTTTTGGCTATGCTGAGAAGACTCTCTTGCTTTGGCTCGTGGTCTGTTACGTTTTGTGGCTTTTTTGTTTTTGTTTTTGTTTTTTCCAGGCCAAGAGTGTATGGTCTGTCTCACCATACTCCCTCCAAATTACTGGTCTCCTGCTAAATTCAAGATGTGTTTTATTTTTAGGGGATGTAGGGAAATTACAGAAATGGGTTTTGCTTTTTTAATATTATTTGGTGCTGTAGAGAGAACTTAAAAGATACAGTGTAATTTTACTTCTGCCTTAAATACACATCAGTAAAGCATGTCTAATGACTTGATATTATTTAAACTAGAATTTCAGAACATCCCTACAGTTGCTGTATAATGCTGTCATTTTTACATACAAAAGCATTTCCTTTAGGTTCAACAATAAAAATCAATTAAATAGATTTTTACTGCTTCTACAGTCATTTTCAGTGCCCCTGCAGTTGGGTAAAAATGCCACAAGGGAATTGAGTTTTCTATAAAAAAAAACCCCAAACCCACCGTCTTTCAGCTTACCTTGTGTTTTAAAAACTTTTCTAGTGATAAAATTTGATTTATACCTTTTTAAAAATGCGAAGGCTGTTGCAGAAATTGTTTTCAAATGAGAGTCCCTCAGACTCTGAAATGCTAATGTTATGATTTTTGAACATTTATATTGACATTTCCGCACAGGGTGGTATTGATTTCCCTTGCTGCCAGAAGAAAAGGTTAGTGTTCACAAAAGCGATGCTGCCACCTCCAGTGCCTTGAAGTGGTGATCAGATGTATCTTTTTCCAGAGATGCTGGAAAGACGGTGTTACCTGCTGCACACGTGTGCTGGTTTCCATGCATTACAATTAGTACTTTCTTCCAGTGACTTGAATTTGCAAAATCCTGCTCCTCTGTTCTGTCTCCTCTCCCTGGCCCTGCCTGAGCAGAGCTCCGGGTGGGAGCAGCAGGGAGGAGAAGCCCTGCTCCCTGGCGTTGTTTTTTCTTCTCTTGCAGAGAGACTGTTCTTTGAGAGCAGGTGAACTCAGCTTAAAATGAGTTTAAACTAGGTCCTTGTTTCAGTCTGCTGGACTACAGTGCCTGTGCCATGCTGTGAAAAGGCAGAGCCAGCGATTCCTCCTCCCAGAGCTATGTACAATTGAACACATTGCTCAGTTGGACCAAAATTGCCTACGTAAGGGGGAAGATCCTGGGGAATCGAGCTCAACACAGCTAGGAAAATATGCTTAGAGTCAAAGACATAAGAAACAATAGTAGTCCTTGTTGCATGTTTGGGTAGAAACAGGATCTGTGCTGCTCCGGTTGTTTGGGTTTTTAAGGTAAATATCTTAACATGACACTTGCTTGTGCTCTAGGCTGAAGCTGTGCCTGGGAAATTTTGTGATTATTCAAATAGTGACGTGTTTAATGCTGACATAGAAAAGAGTGTTCAGTGGCATTCAAATAAAGATTTTATATAGAGGGTAAAGCTATGGTTCCTATTGGATAGATATTTTGGGGATAACATTTACAGTGGTTTTACTGGTATAAATACCACAGCCAGAGGTACACACACATTCAGCTGTCAGAAGCGGTAGCGTAGTCCTGTTTTAAGTATAGCAGAGACAGGAGGGGATGCTTTCATTTGACATAAATTAAGTAAGAAATGTCTTTCTTTTAACACTCTTAGGTAGAAGACTAATTAAGATGCACCCATAAATGTTTGTGATAGTATAATAATTTATCTAGATATATCTGTAGAGAGTTATCCCTTTGGTTTACTTAGTACACTGAAACTATGACTGTATTTGTCTGTAACTGCATGTGCTTGATGTCATGTTCAGCAGTAATTCCCCAAACAGCGCAGAATAAGGTTATTTTTAAAAAGGCAATTTCTTTGATTACATACAATTTTCTGAACATTTCATTGTCCCCAAATACTTGCAATCAGGAATGAGAAATTAATCTTTTATTTCTCCAGTGGATGCTGCTTTGCTTTTAAATTTGAGACATTTCGTGTCTCTCTGTATCACTTTGTCTTTATAGACACCCTGATTGAAAGGGTTTCATTCTCCCCTTTTTTTTTTTTATGTGCTTTTTTTCTCATGAGTCATGAGTGAGGTTTACAGTGATAGGAATTTAGAGTCATAACAAGGAAGATGTCAAGTCAGCATCAGGAAAGCTCATGCCAGAAACATGTCATGAACGCTGTGCTCCAAGGGAAACCTTCATCTTCTCAAACGTTTTCTGATGTGTGTGTGTGTGTGCGAGGAAAATAAAGTGCTTTTGCAAACAACGCACTGTTGTTTTATGGGTGGTAGTCCAGTTTGCTGGGAGTTTGTGCTCTGGGATGCACTCGGTGGTTTGGCACCAGATTTAGGTTTCTTGAGCACACAGCAGAACTTACATGAACAGAAGGAATTTAATAACAATGAAATCTGCAAAACTCAATTGCTTCATTGATGAGAACAAATAGGAGGCGGGTTCATCTAGGAAAAATACTGAAATTGTAACAGGAGTCTGCAATTCCTGTCTGAAACTCTGCCAGCATTTAAAAATACTAACAGCATTTAAAAATACTAAATGACTAACCTTCCTGTAATCTGACATTTCAGAACTGTGTAAAACAAGTGTTTTACACACTTCTTGGCTTTTCCATGCTGCCGGTGGTAAGCTCTGGGAGCTTCAAAACCCTGCACTCCCAAATGGCCAGGGAGGAGTTTCCAGTGATAAGATAGCGGAGAAGAAGGGAAGAACAAGCTCTTAGTGTAACCTGTCCTCTGGCATGTGGGAGCCTGGGCTGAAATGGCTGTTTCTGAATGGTGTTTTGACACAGCCTCTGATCTACCACAGGTACACATTCACATGCAGTCCAAGAACTTGCCACTGATCATAAATCTGGCAGGTCCCAAGGGAGCGAGTGCTGTGGTGAGAAAGAGCTGGTCTTGTGGATGAGTGGAGCCTTCTGTGTGTGGTAGGTATCTTTTCTTGTCCCTAATTTAAAGCCTTGTTTTATATGCCATGCAGGTGGTATGTACATTAGTGCTGGTCTTTGCTGGGTTATTTGCTGTGCGGCTCTTCTGTTCAAAATGTAAGAACAGGAGAATGTCACCTGCGTGCTTTCAAGACGTGGTGAAAGGAGGCAGAAGCTTACCTGTGCTGTATGTGGTTTGCTGACTGGTTTGCATGAGCAGTAGGTGGAGGATGATATTTCGTTTACCCCATAGTGTTGTGAATGTGGGACTGGCACTGCTGCTTGGAGATTTCTGCCTGCCTGGTCAGAGAAACGAGGTGAGAAAAGAGCAACCTTGAGCATGTTGTATCTGATGCAGTCCCCAGGTGAACTTAAAGCGCTCACATGAACTAGTTCTTTTGTAGCCTTGCACACAGGCTAACCACCTTGTGCTTGCCCTTCCCACTCCACCCCACCTCCCCTTCATTACTTCAGCTGATGTTCACAAAGATTTCACAGTTCTTGGAGAGATAAATTCACAGATAACATAAGAAACTATTTGTCAGTTGTTAAGAGCATTGCATATGCTTTTTGTGCCTTTTTTGGCAACGCATATTAGAGCTGATGGAAGATAAAATTCCTTTTTTTTTTTACCCAGAGACAGGGTCCATGCACGCCTAAAGTAGGTTGTCCTACACAGAGACTGGTGAACTCTTCCTGCAGTGAGGGGTTCAGCTCAGTCGGCAGCGTTGGTCTGTTGGCTGCGCTTCTCCCTTTCTTCAGGCTGTTCAGGAAAGTTGCTGTGCTCTGCAGAGGGAAAATGGATTCCTCCGGAGTGTTTTCCCTGTGTTTTTGTGTTGCTGGGGCTGCTTTCTGGTCTGCACATGCCTGAAGGAAGGGGAGGCACCAGGGCTTTTCCCCTGGTCGTGCTCCTTCCCTGGGCTGGTTGACCACCCTGAGAAGAGGATCGTGCAGAAGGTAATAGTGGGCGGTAAGTCTGCAAACACCAAGACTACAAAGTGATTCATTTATTTTGTATTTATTTTTAGGCGAAGATTAAAACGATGCAAAATGTGGCCTAGAAAGGAGCCTTCAGACCCTCTGCACTAACTCCTTGAGTTAGGTGTCCAAATACAGGTTTAGGGATTTTATCTCTAAAAGTGATCCATTTTGCATGCTCTGCCTTCAGACCCACTAGAAATGCTGGCATCACAAGTGTGTATCTTTAAATATCTTTTAAATAATGGTATTTCGAGGTGGGCTATATATGCGCTGCTTTTTTAAATACAAACCACAAGTTTTCATTTTCCGTGTATCCATTTTGTCTTCTGTTGTGCTTCAAAGGTTAGTATCCATGGGATCATTCTGTCTAAAGTCAGCTGTTCAGACTCTGTTGGTGGGCTACAGAAATAAGAGAAATATGTTCCCCTGCAACTCATAAGCTGGATGTCTTAATTAGAGGCAATTGCAACTGTGTTTTACCAAAATATGGGAGAACATGAAATGTAAGTAATTACATTTTTTTAGGTAAAATTCTGACAGTAAAAGGCTTAAGTGTAAGCACCTCATTATCTGCCCTGTTACCTGCATCGTAGCAGTATGGAAGCAGACCCATGGTATTTCAGTGAGCGTACAAGCAAAAGAGCAACCTTCTTCTATTTAGTCATTATTCTGCTTGCAAGGATGTTTCAGTTTAGATGATTTAGTCATAACAAGCATAAAATCAACAGTTTCAGCAGATGTGAATGAACATTTCAATTGCTTGGTCCTTCCTTCCTTGATAAACAGGAACTCTTGCTCCTTGTTAATGGAGAACAAGGGAAAGAAGGCAAACGGGTGTCCAATATTATAGGTGGAAGGTTGGGTGTTTGCTTCGTGCTCGTGCAGCTGAAGCACTGGTGGATTTCAGAGCCGGGCGATGGATGGTGTTCGTGCCAGTAGGGCATTTGGGTCTAAAGATGGGCAGATGTTATCTTGCAAAGGATACGTGGCCTTTGCTTTCAGGTCAGCACTATGCCAATAAATGTGATACTTCACCCCAAGCATTGGGTGGTTGTGCAGTTAGGAACTTCTGCAGTCAGTGAGTGTCTCTGCTTTTTGGGCGCTGTTTGGAGCAGGATCTGCTCGTTTAGGTGATAGAGCAAACTCTGTTAGCGTTAGAGATGCTGCAACTCAAGAAAATGAGCTATAAAATGTAATTGTTCCTTTACATCATAAAAAGAGTTGTTTAACCAAATTCCACTCACGCTTCAGTTGAAAGCACCTGAGGTTGTAGAAATGCAAGTGAGGAACGTAGAGCTTTACTGCCGGGGCAGTTGGGTGGGTGGAGGTCTTGAGTCACACAGGACCTCGTGCGTACTCCACCATGAGGCTGCGTGCATGGGACAAGTTTCACAACGAGAAATCTTATTTGGCTTAGATGTCAGCGCTGAAGCAGCCTCATAAAGTTTTGCAAGGCCGGAAGGCAGGAGGAAGTAGCCATGGACCCCGTGATGTTATTTTTAGAGATATTTTTGTAGTAGAGTTGTAATATCTCAGTTTGCTTAGACCATGCAGATGCTGTCCCACACAAATACTGTACCTGGGGCTCCCTTGCTCAGTGCTGGAGTAGTGTTGAAGTTACATGGGTACTGACATGTAATTCTTGATTCAACTCAGTTATGGTAAAGCTTTTAGTGCATTGAACAAATAGGGTCTTATGAAATATTTTGATACCTGTGTCACTAAGGTTATGTGCCTTGCCTTCCAGACAGGGCAAGATTCAAGATTTGGGCAGTTATGGAGTAGAAATGTCATAATTATATACACACACACGCAGCCCTGTCTTGGTGTTTTCAGAAACTGTCGCCTGCCAGTTTCAAGCTTCCCATCCTTGCAGTTTCTAAATTACAGATGTCTTTACAGACAGTGATTTTGGGTTTGTGGCTTTATCGTAGTGTATGATAGTGCAGATGTGGTGGAATATAGCAAGGTTTAAATGGGGTTATTGCCAGCAATGAAAGAAAGTATTGGACAGCTACTATTCTTAAAGCAAGTAACCAAAAAAGCAGTGATATTTTGCTTCATGTCCGAATTGCTTTTAAGGAAAAAGAAAGTGCCATAGTTTCGTAATAAAATTACGACGTTTGCTTTCCTTTCACCATATTTGTGCTCTGCTAGGAGAGGTTTGATGCTTCACAGAATATTCACTGGGCAAGAAAACTACATCCCCTATCCTACCGAAAGCACCCTCAGAGTTGTGTAAGGCTGAGTAAGAGCTCTTGGCTCTGACACACTTCTGCTTTTTGTAGTGTGACTGTTTTCTGCCAGAGTATGCTTTCTGAAACATGGACATTCTGCCATCTGAGGGAATGTCTAACCATGATTGCTAACATTGCTCAATATTTTAAATTAGCCTGGAGAAGGGAAAAAAGGAAAGTTGGACCTAAAAAATGCACCGAACTTGTTTCTGAAGGAGGACCTTGAGGGAACGGTTAAAACCTTTTTTTTTTTTTTTTTTTCTTTTTTCTTGTTGACACATTGGTAACATGGTGATATAACTAAACAGCCTCCAACTCTTTTCCAACCTAAATGATTCTATGATTCTATGAGGAAATACGCATCTCCTACAAGCTCTGCGCTGAGTTATCCTCTCTGACATCAGCTTCACCAGTGTGAGAAAACAGTCAGGCCAGAGGAAAGCAAAGCTCGGTCACCTCCTGACCTCGCATCTCACACCGGTGTTTCTGACACGCACAAACCAGGATTGAAGTTAATGAGCCTTATGAGTGTTCAATGAATTTGGGATTAAGTTTTTAATCTGCTATGCTACAGGCAAGGGTTTGATTGCCACCTCTGGCTGCCTGGGCGCGTTGTGCCACAGCAGGAGGCAGGTGATGCTCCGTGTTAGCGATTTCTACCAAAACAACTGATACTAGGGCCTGTATCTCAAGTGCTTTGCAAAGCCACCGCAGAAGATGCTCTCTGCCCTAGGCAGGTTATTTTTAAAACAGAAACAGATAGTTCTGTAAAACGGTATTTTAACAAACATTTCAGCCTGTCCTGGCTAAGGAAATTATGTATGAGTTGACGTCAGAACCTCGTTCTTTAAAAAAAATTCAGTGGTACCATTGCAAATGGCTTGTAAAGGATGCAACAGTCTACGTATTACACAGAATGAAAGCAACTTTCTAAATAAAACATTACTGGCACTACACTTTCTGCAAACCAGGGCTGACACAGTGAAGAGATGAGCTTGTAATTTTTTTACAGAATGTATCCCAGTGAACAGAGCACCTGTAGAGCCGTAAGTGCTGGCTTTGTGGCAAATGGATATAACCTGGATAACTGGAAATGAAACATTGGTGCTACGAAGTGCTACTTAGAGCAGATATACAAGGGCTTCTTGGACATATTTTTCCAAAATAACATCTTGTTAATGAATAAAGCCATCCAGTGTGAATACAGATATCATCTAATCTGCCTCTTGGAATGCTCTCATGCTAATTAATGCCACCACCTATATGCCAGTCTTACTTGTGCATTCATGACTGGAGTCACTGCTTTGCACGGTGAACGATTTTAACATTAAATAGTCTGCTGAAAATTAGTAGGAAAAAGGTCAAGAAATGCAAAATCCGTGTTCTCTCAATGATGCTGTACTTCCTCATTATATGGTACAGATATTTAAAGAGCAATTAACTCGAGTCAGAAGCAAGTTTCGAGAGCTGCAGACGCTGCCATCAGTAGTGCTGGTAGGCGCTAGCAGAGTTCTCTGCACTTGGTTGTAGGCATGTAACTTTATTCCTCCTGTAGTTTCTCATGGGTTCATTTTTGCGGTTGATCTTATAAAGTCATTATGTGTAGTCATCCAGCACTGCAGGGAGGAAAGGTGTATTTGAAAATACAGGGGAGAGAGTGTAAAACAACCAAATAGGTGGGCTATGTTGTACCCTCGAGTTCAGCTTGAGCATGGCTGTTAGGGTTATACTGCACTGGCATGTGGTCTTACTTGTTTATGCGTATGGCCTTTATTGGGATTTTTACTATTAGGTGTAGCATATCTTCTGTCCATCTCTTCCACCTCCTTTTTTAAAGTGATTAAAAAAATTATTTTTTTCTCAATATTTACTCATTAAAACCAGTCATAAAATATTCTAGTGAAGCATAGGTGAAAACCATGATTTTTTTCAGTCTTCTAATCCCATTTTCAAAGTATGCTTTTTCTTCTGTAAAAGAAAAGCATACACATACCCACATACGCATATAGAAAATGATTAATTCAGTGATGATGTCCAGTTTATTCAGTTCACATTCTTCCAGGTTGCTACCCTCTGCTGTAAAGGACTAAGTCATCTGTACAAGTGAGGTCCAGCTGATGGCCAGCACGTGGTTTTGCTCAAGGCTGCAGCGATGGGGACCGAGTCCGGGAGCCGTCAGCGGGCAGCGTGTGGCCAGCGTGGCCGTTCTGCCGGCAGCGTCTCTGCAGGCGTGATCTGTTGCTTGCAAATGCATTGGGGTCTGTGCCAAAATGGGTTTGCAGCATGCTCCTCTGGCTTGCCCGGTGGTGGTTTGGAGGGGGAGATGCTGAGACCTCTTCTTCCTCCTGGTCCCTGGCGTCTGCAACAGCAAAAGGACCAGGGGAACGCGAGGCTGGCTAAGTGCCCGCACTCCGCGGAGAAACATCGCTGCCGTCACAGGAGCATAGGTGCTGCGATGCCGGTGAGTTGTTCTGGGCGTCCCTCTTCGTGGTGACATCGCTCCTGTCTGCCTCGGGTTTGACTGTCGCTACTGCTTTTTTACCTGAACACTTGTCTTCCCCGGGCTAAACCTGCATGGGGCTGGCTTTGCCGGCGTGGGATAGGTGCTGGCGTACTGCCGAGCTGGGCAAAGCACTCGCTTATAAAGGTACCATGTGCGTTAGCAGAGCAACACTTGCAGAAGAAGAGTTCGTTCAGTAAAACGATGTCTTCCTGTTTCTCCAGGTGAAACGGGGGACACCAGTGACCGCGTCTGGAGTAGAGCGTGGGCTTTTGCTGGTACAGCAGCACTGGTCCAAGCTGCACCAGGGCACAGATGTGTTAGCCAGATGCTGTAGCCTACCTTGGGAGGGAGGTGGTACTGCGGGCAGAGCGAAGGTAGTGTAACCCTCGGATTTTCTGTGTGGAAAGTTGCAAAGCTTCAAATGCAATGCAATAAAATAAACGTTGATATGAGGACTCTAGCAGCTGCTGGTTCAGCTTGGAGAGACGGGAAGGGCTCTCTTTGCTCTCCCCGAAAAGAGCTGCACACCTTTTGCCTTCTATATCACCAGTAATTTCTTCTGAGAGGGATGCTAACTCATGGCGAAGCCCCCCCAGGGACCGAGGGTGAGTGGGCTGCCTGTTTGGAATATGCGTTACGGTGGGCTGATGGAGACGGAAGGCTGGAGTCTGGAATAGCAACTGCATTTTAGGGTCACGTCTTTCAAATCATCGAGAAGTCAATGCGCAGCGTAAGGTGTGTGTTTGAAACACAGGCCTTGCATGTTCGTGGAAAGAAGCCCTAGAGAGAGAAATATTGGAAACAGCAGAGAGCTGCCAAACAAGCCAGCGCAAGCTGTTAGGCTTTTATTCCTCAAGCTCTTCCCCTGCCCCCCCCATACACTTAAATTGCTAAATTCCTTTATGCTGGTCAAAGAAAAGCTTCATTCAAATGATTTTAATTATTTAGCATCAAACAGAAGTTAAACATAGGTGTAATTTTTTGCTGTTTAATGTGAGCTGTGATATGAGGGCTGTAGACAGGTCACTGCCATCCACCAGCTTGGCAAGGTCCGTCCTTTGAGTGGTGGCTCCAGGTATATCAGCTGCACTGGAAGTTGATTATCAGCTTAGCATGATGAAGATGGGACTATAAGACCTGTCATAATAAACAAAGTGTCTTTTTCTGAAAAAGGAAAAAGACTGTTTCACACCAATGGGCCGTTGCAGGACCATGCGATCTGAGCTAGATCCTCTGGTCAGGGGGAACAGAAAGCAGGCGTGAAGCCTGTTTGTGCTAGTGCTGATGCCTGAAAAGTGCTGATATTTCTGTCTGATGTCCTTAGAAGGACTGACAGGGTGCACTGTGATGTATCGGCCTGTTTGAAGTGCAGGTGAGATCAGATATTTGGGGAGTGAGGTCATAGCCTGGCTGTGCAGAAGGGCCGGCGTGGTCCCTGCAGCCTTCACCTCCCTTCTTAGAAGGAGGATGGTTGGGAGGTATCAGCCAGCAAAGACACGAGTTTCTGTATGAAATGAGCTTTCCCCTTAAAAATTTGGAAAGCTATTTATAGGAGGTGATTAAATGTAGGGACAAAAATAGGATGTTTGTGTCATACTCCTGGAGCATTATCAATATTGGGACTTGTTTTGTGAGCAGTTGCGTTTCTTCAGAGGAGCGTGTGATACTCTCTAATTGAAATATTAATAGCAGATAATGACACTGTGGAATGATGGCCTCTTATACGGAGGCATACTTCGAGAGCTTCTAATCTGTGTGGTAACTCTGCATATTAAAAATCTTTGACAATTTTGATGAAGAGCAATTATAGAGCATGCACAGTAGCTGCTCTTTGAAGTTAACTAATTCCCTGAGTCCCGTGAATCGGCATTAGATTAATGGCCTATAAAATTTCATTCAAAAATAAGATTTTCACTGAGGAATAAAAACGTCTAATTTTTTTAAAAAAACTAGCTGTCACTATTGCAAAGTAGCTACCTTCCTTGTGAAAACTTTGGTGCATATTTTATGAGGAACAAGAAAGATGAAAATTGAAAGAAAATGTGTGAGTATGAGATCACTTCAACATGTGTTAAGAAAGAGGAGTCTGAAAAGAAATCAGTCTTTTCCTAGAAAAGGACTGTCAGGAGAGAATTAGGAAATTATATATATAGTGCAGTCAAGACCTTTCTGTACTTGCACTTTCATACTCCATTTGAAACCCCTGACCTGCTTGTGGTTTCAAAGAAGAGAAAAAATGAATAAAATTCCATCTTTGGAAAACAAATGTTGTAGCTGTCTTGAAGACAGAACATGTGCATGCCCGTTGTACTTTCTCATTCCAAGTTAGAATTGATTTTTAAGCAGTTTTGTGTGCAGAAAACAGCTCCATCCAAAGGCTCAGGGGGTATAAGTGAAACTCCCATCTTTAAAAAAAAAAACCAACAAAAAAAACCCCCACAAAGCTATCTTCCGTCACGAATTTGTGCTTCTGGTGGTGGCCCTGGGAGGCAGCCTGTGTCAGGGGAGGGTTTTGCAGCTCAGAGCCCCGTGCAGCCAGGGCATCGAGCTCCGGCATCGCCCCACGCGGGGCAGCTCCCCCTGGGGCTGCGCAGCCCCACGAGCGTCTCCGTCAACACGCTCTTGTCCCAAGGTGAACCTCGTTTTCCTTGGAGCTACTGCTTTGGGTGCGTACGCTGAGGGGCAGATGGGCGCCCAGAGGAGTGGTGATCTGTGGGCAGCCTTTGCCGCTCTCCGGACTCTTCACCAGGAGCCGGCTAGCAGAAGAAATAAATGTATTAGCCAGGGGCTGGTTTGAAGGGTGTAGAAGTAGGGCAGAGAGGAAGAGGAAGGGATGTTGAGGCTATTTTCCATCTTTTTTATTAAGCTGGTAGCACCTGAGGTTTATCTCATATTAATGTCGATGCTGTAATGGCTTCTGATCATTAATCGCTTCTGCAGATTTTAATAATATGGAAATGTGCTTTTTAACATTTTGTATTTTAATTAATTGCAGGTATCTCAGGGTAGCTTTAAGTACCAATTGGTTTATGTGTTACTCTTCCTGTTAACTAGATTTTTCCCAATAACCTCCAATCACCTTGTACCTCTCTTCCTGATTCTAATTGCTGGAGCTTTGTATACATTAAGAAGCACTTCAGTTCACAAGTGATTGCACAGTTTTCTGAAGTGAAGTACTCCAGAAACTTTCAATTACCTTTTAAGTTCTGTATACTAACTCGTGACTTCTGCTTACTTATTTACGTTTGATGGAAATACTGTTACGCTGAAGCCACAGGAAGCAAAGGGGACTCTTTAAGTGGCAGCAGAACATTTTGGCGGCTGGGAGAGGCAGATCTGAATGTGACCTTCAGCTGGATGCTCTTAAGCTTGATTGGGATATGGAAATTACATTCTCTGGGAAGAGAGAAGATGCAGTTTAAACTGCTCTTAATGATCTTGCCAGCTTCCCCTCGCCCCCCCCCCCAAATCTAATATAGTAAGGGAATATTTAAAGAATCGACTTTTCCTATGTATTGGTTGCCCAGCTGTATCTCTCCATCTGTGCTCTGAGCAAGAAGTGATGGAATGATTAATTCAATCTTTTAATAGTGTGTGGTCAGAATAAGAGGTGTTGGAATTCACAAGCAGTAAAAGTAGAAGCTGTAAAGACGATTTTGGGGGTTGTGATACAATATCCTGTACTGTCTAGGAATGTGATAATACTGTCAATACTGTCTTGAAAATTAAAAATAACATATTTGGTCTTTTGAAAAGTATGGATCATAGTGCAAAGTATAAATTGTTTTCTGTTGGCTTTTTAATTCCTGTGGTAGGATGCTAAAAAGCAGGTAGCAATATTTCGCTTTTGGTTTGGATTTCCAGTTTGACCATAAGTAAGGAGACCACTCTTTGCTTCAGTTTCTGCATAAGAAAGTGCTGATGAATATCTGATTTTCAGCATTTTCTGAGCTTCGGGTGCTGTCAATATTCGCCAGACTTGAAGGTTTATGGCAAAACCTTTCTTCCATGCAAGGTGTGGGGGCTTGCCGGCTTGGGTTGATTTCTGCATTATTTGGGATTAAATCAAGAGTAGCAGCTGTTTTTTTGTTTTTTTTTTTTTCCTGAGGTCTTTTGTTGTGAAACAACCAGGCCAGCGTTTACAATCTCCTGAAATGCATTGCAGCCAGTTGTGACATTTACTCAGTTCACCATGGGGTTAACAGACATGTCACTCTTTGTTGATTGCTTTTTTCTTCAGCATTTCAAACTCACTGTCATCACCCTGATTTTTAGGTCAAAACTATAACCTAAATGCTAATTTTTCACAGTTAGACACGAAATTTTAAAACCTTAGGAATTCTGTGCCAGACTTCATGCAGATAACTGTCAAGTTTTTTGAGGTAGCTGGGGTGTGGTCTTTCCAAGAGAAGACATTTTCTGACATTACTTACATTTAGCTTTATTTTGTATTTGTGTCTGCTTACAAATTGATCACTGGATTTCTGAGCATGGTATGGAGAAATATTACGTTTATTGGGGACTTTTGCGGGAGGGGAAACCGTCTTTAAATGGCAAATGTTTGGTGAAACTGAAACTTTATGCTTTTAGATTGGAGGTTACACTGGGAAGGCTTTTGTATGATCAGGGGACGACTGAGAGCAAGGACCTGAAATGGCTTCTTACATACTGAGGGATGTAAACCATTCTGAGATGGAGCTGCATCTACTTGTTAGCTGTTTGTAAAAGCTTGGAGCCTGGACAATCTTCAGTTCCTGATACAGAATGAAAAAAAAAAATTGCTAATGTCTCTAAGTTTTGCAGGATGGGAAAATTCATTCTGCAGGTACTAGACTATGCAGAGCTATTTCCATTACCCCTATTTAAATCTCCTGGGATGAGCTCCTCTTTTTATCTCGTTATTTCACAACAGGAAAAAAATATAATTACAAGATGACATGACTTGAAGAGCATTGGGAAGTTTTACATAAAATGACATTGCCCGAGGTATTGCACAGTTACATTTGCCCAGAGGGAGGGAGTATGGGAGTAGGTATCAGTAAATCTGTTCAAAAGATAACCAGATGCCTTTTCTTGATTTAAAGATACACCTGTATATGACTTCCCTATCTTTAGTGTGACTGGAGTGAAAGAGAAGAAAGCCAAAGAGTAAGATTTAATAGGTAAATATATAAAAGGAATGAAAGATAAGCAGGGCAGAGAATACATGGCAAATGGAAATATGTCCTTCTCTATTCTTGTGATAGTATTTTCCCATGTAAGAAATGATATGGGCAAATGGATCCTTTAAATATATGCATATGTAGGGAATGGTTACTTTCTTCTCGGAGCTAGTGTCGAGTTTCTTTTCCTGGTATTTTTAACAAATCCAGTAATCTTTCACATGCAGGCTGTGGCTGTCCAGTATACTGTAAGGAATTATCGGGATTTCTTCATATTATTGCAGCAACTGTCTTGCCCTTATTTCACAAAACCCCGTGTTAGATTTTTGTGAAGTGCCTTTTATGAGCGAAGCCAGGACTGCTCACGGGACTGCTGAGCCAAATCAGCGCTGTGCCCTTCAGCCACCGCTCCTGGCAGAGCAGAGTGGTGTCCCACACACCTCTCGTATCTGGCTGTACGGCAGCGAAGCCCTTTCTTCTCTTCCAAGCGAAGGTGGCATTTCACGGCCTCATCCGAGTCTCTAGTTGGCATCTGTCCCCAACACAAAACGATTGCATGGTGGAGCAAAATATGCCATGTGTGGTGTAGTCCAGTGCCAAATATTCTTGCACAAGTTCATCAATATGTAGTATCAGCCTTTATCTGAAATATCCTTGTTCCTTGAGACTAGTGTTTTTCTGGCAAAAAACTGGCTGAAGCCAGGAATAGCAAGGATGTTTAAGATAAGGACTAGCGTGTGATGGCAGAAGTTGCTCAATGCCAGTTTGGAACTTGCAGAGTCATAATTTCACTAATATAATTTGTACTTGTAGTTCTAAGGCAACTTTTCCATCTCTTATTTCTTTTTTTTTCTTTTCTCTCTCCCCACTTCCCTCCTTCTCTCCCTCCCCTCCCAGGGATTGAGTGCTCTCCTAATCCTGCACATTCGGTTGGGAACTTTACTCCCAGACTGGATTGTGGGCAAACTTGGATTCCTGATGAATTTTTAGCAGATTTTAATAGTGCACTGTGGTATTTCCCAACTGTCTGATTTGTATAATGCTGTGTTCAATCTATCTATTTGGCACTCGTAAAAATTAGATTCAAATCTCTTATCTTTAGACGAGTTTTGGCTAAAGGAACAAAGTACCCAAGAATGGCAAACATGGCCAGAAGTGAGATTTAGGACTCGGGAACTGCACCTTCCCATCTACTTCTGCTTTCTTTTACCTTAGGGCAGCTCCATATTTGTGGGGATCAAATTTCCTAATATCTCTCTGTCAAAAGCAGCCTGAACTTGTATTGTAAAAAGCTCAGATGTATGCTTCATCAAACCGCTTTTCAATGCAGCCTTGTTTCCCATTGTCTTGGAGAAAGCCAATTCAGAAATGGCAAGAAAACTTCCCAGCTAAACCATCCTCTTTAGCTTTCTCCATTCTCAGCCTCTTCCTTCTTGTGGGGGGGCAACATTCAGCTTTTTTTGGTATGATCAATGAGCCTGATGCAGAAGGTCTCTGTAGGGTTTATTGGAGGAAGAGGATCTTCACAGTCAGAGCGAAGACAGCATAAATCAGTTTGGAAAATTACCACCTATATTGTGTTGGAAAACTGCAATTATCTTTTACTCTGAGCAGCCCTTCTGCCAAGTCTAGCAGCATCACAAAGACCAGGATCAGTATTACTGAGGATCCTATTTGACAAATAAACCAGAAGCTCTCAGGCTGCAGCCAAAAGATCTGTGAAAATGCAGCTTCCCTTGGCTCTCGTAAGCAGGCAGGACTTCACTTGCAAATACTCCAGTCATGTGCACTAGAAAACAGGGCACTGAAAATCCATGTGCAAGTGCAGAGGAAGTACTTTTCAGATGACTTTGGCAGTAGGTGTAGCTTACCTTTCTACCAGTCTGTGGTTACAGTGCCTTGACTTACACCATCTTCCCCCCACCAAACCATGGTTGATTTGCATCCGTTAAGTAGCAGGACGCCAAGCTCTCTGTGCAGGTCTCATTGCTGGACCCTTTTTTTGCCTTGAGGACAATGCCACCATGCAGAGATTTATGATTCAGGTGTATTAAATTGCTTAGAGATGTGTCTCTCCCAGCTAAATACTTGGAAGTAGGGGGGAAGGTGAAGAGAGGGGAAAGCGGGTTGAAGCACTTGAAAAGGACCTCTTCTTGACCAAAATAACTTTTTCTGGTGTCTTTGAGAGTCTAACACTCCCTTCTGCTTCGCCTTCCACACCCTGCCTTCCACACACACTTCTCCCTTTATCTGCATTTATCCTGTCTTTCCAAGAATCACTAGAAGAAATGCAGATAGGTGTGTCATGCAAATGAAATTTTTAGTGCAGCTTTCCACCCCCCTTCCCATTGTTGCTAGAGAGATCTCTTATCACAAGATTTGGATTTTTGAGTGCCAAAAACCGTTGCTCTGAAAAGCTGCCTTATTTAGGGTATTGTTATTTTTCTTTAGCAAAAAAAAAATATTTCTTTCAGTACTGTAATGCTGGCATTATAACTTTCTTCTTACTACTGCGCCAGTTTATCTTGCATCTTTTCTAGTAAGTGGATTTCTTTTACTATCGTTAGGTCTTGCTGTGGATACTGGTGCTCCAGTCTTGTGATATTGAATGCTGATAATACTTGTTGCTATCTAATACCTCCCAAGGCTCCCCAGTGTGTTCATGAGATGCAAAATAAGAGGAGGAGGAGCTAGTCTGCTTATTAATCCTTTGTAGTACAGCTTTCCCATGTAATAAATGAGATATGTGGGGATGAGTCGTGGAATCGATTTTGGGAACTTGTGTCTCTGGCTTCTGTGAAGGGCTTGTCGTCTTGCCTGCAAATGTTATCACTTCGTCCCTATAAGCAAGCTGGCATGCTTGTCAAAAAGCTAAACAAATGCTATAAACTTACAGCAGGATTAAATTTGGGGGTTTTTTTAGTTGTTTTCATTGGCAATTAAAAAAAATTAGTCTAGCTCAGCAGATGTTTGCTGCTAATTCTGAAGAGATATCACTTGTTCCCGTGTTGACAAGGTCGGGAAGGGATGAGGATACACATTAGCTCCTTAGCTGGGTGAGCACGCTGCTTTTCTAGTTGGTGTAGCTGCTGACTCCCGTGCTTTTGTGTCATTTGCTGCCTTGCTGCGCTTCAGCAATTTGTCCAGGCTTGCTGGATATGTAGTGCCTTGGCTTGAGTTACAGCACTGGTTGGGTTCCCAGGTGTCCAGGCAGCCCAGACAAATTGCTGCCGCTGGTCCAGTGGCTGCCCATGTTCCATGTGTGCGGGAGCTCCGCTCTATTGTGGAAATGTCCGCTTCACAGGGCACGGGCTGCACGTGTGTTCCTGTGTTGGATATCCCAGCCTGAAATACAGGGGATGGAGCTTCTATGGATTTCCAGCATCGGTAAGTGTGGGTTATTGTTTGTTGGTTCATTGGCACGCAGCGTTTTAGGACCTGTGTGTGCCTTGTGCAATTGTTAAACAAGAAACTTGGTCTTAGAGATGCCAGGGGTTTTGCTGTGGTTTTGTGAGCGGTTGTTAACAATCCGTCTTCCCTATCAGTGGCTGTGTGGGAGGCTTCTTAAATTAGGTCTTCCCCTGGCTGCTGAAATTCTTACAGCCATCTGGCTGCTGCTGTTCCATTAATAGCACCTTGAGATACTATGCATTTGTAGGGTAAGGGACACATTTCCATGGTTTGGTTTCTCCTGCTGTTCTGGTTCTTCAACACCTTTCCCTTCCCATGAGTAACTCCAGGGCCAGTCTGTCTCCGGTACCTCCATTTCCTCATGATTCCTGACTTTCACTTCTTCTGCAGAAGTCAAGTAAGACAAAAGCTAGGAGGCTTGTCACCTAGCTGGTGCAAAATTCCAGTTGTGCTTGGAAACAGATGCTTTCCCTGGGCAAATGAATCTCCCTTACAGAATGCATCCATCGATTCGAGGTACATTGGACCTGCTGGTCCTGAGCCAGTGGATCTGCATGTGCGCATGACAGTTGTTCATTAGCAGAAGGTCTGGTGGCCTCAGCTGCTGAAACCAGCAGGATACCTTTTCACAGAAGGACTAGTCAGGCTGGTTGCCACCTACCTGGTTTCCAGCCTTAAAAGACTTCAATCTTGATTGCATATTGATGTTCCTCAGGAAAGTGATAGGAAGCAGCAGAGGCAGAAGAGATTTTGGTGTGCAAATACGGGAAGACCATTTGCATCTGAAAGATCATCTGCATAGGCTTAGGATGTGCAACTTCTCTGCTGCTAAAAACTGGTGTCATACAAGAAAAAATGATTGGTTTATTCCTCAGGACTTGAGTACCTGAAATTGTCTTCTGTTAGGATAGTCCTGGAATGACTTTTTGAGTCTAGACCCCATTTACTCAGTTTCTGCCAAAACAGAAGTTTACAGAGATGTTACTGTAAGGCTCACACAAAAGGCTATTGCTGAAAGCTGCATGGATTCCCCAGTGGTCTACTGATTGCCTCTCAGAGTAGCAAATGAATTATTTTTCTACATCTGCTTTGAAAGAGATCTTAATGGCTATAATCTCAGCGCTGCCACAGTGTAAATCAAGGAAAAAGAGTCGGAGTATTTTAGGATAGGAAAAAGTACTCAATAATTTGGTGGTAGACTGAGCTATGTGAATTCTTTAGCCAACTAGAAAAACTCAATTGTGCCTTGTCCTGTGGTGTTAGATGAGGACTGACAATTGCAGTTTGCCCTCTTTTTCTCACTCAGTGTTGCTATACAGGAACAGCTCCAAACTTGGCTCTTGTTATTCTGTCATCAAACTAAATATTCATTGTGGCTTCTTTTCTTTTTTTCCTTTTTTTCTTTCCATCTGTGGTTCTGCCAGTTATCTTCAGGCATAATATTTGCATTTAAATTATTCAGTTATAGGCGGAAGGAAAAAAATAACTGTTACGATTTGTCTGTGGGGTCTCTTCAGCACAAATGCCACCAAAATCCCTTGCGCCGAGTGCCCGGTGCAGGCAGGTCCCAGCATGGCACCTCTCGTGTGGATCCTTTGACCAGCTCTTTGGATGCCTTCAGTAGTGGTTGTCTTTCTTGCCTGAGAAGGACTGGGGACTGATTCAGACAATCTAAATTCTGCCTTTGGCCTTCAATATCTTAAAAAGAGGGTTTAATGAAGAGATTAATATAAAGATATTATACTTTAATGTCCACATGACTCACTCATAATGTTCCACAATGCAGATGCTGGATTAATAGGGTAGGAGATGGAACGTTGCACAAATTTGATGCAATTTGCCTTTAATAAACTTCTAATACTTATTTTTGGCCTCAAACAGGCTGTGTTGTAAAGATTACAGAATACCAAAGCAAGCAACTCTTAAGGGGAGCTCTTCTTCTGAGGTTTGCATTGTCTGTGTTCACATAGTACATTTCTGCAAAGAAGAAAGTTTAATGCCTCTGTTTTGATTTGGCTACTTCAATTACCCCCACCCCTACCCCAGAGTTGAGATTTTGCCAGCAGGAACTGGTCATTGATATGGAAGTGGTCATTGATAAGGGTCTGCAGTCTTTTATTTCTCTGTGGTCTTGGCAGTTGCAGAGACATCTTGACAGCCCTCCTTAAGAGTCCCTTGAAAATTAGTATTTTTAAAAATTACAGAATTGTCTTAAATTCTTCATAGTATCGGCTTTCTGTGAGGATATCTCTGTACATGGAAGTTAATTCAGATTAAGGAGAGGTATATTTAAAAGGACAATAATTATTTTAAAGTAGCTTCATATCTGGACATATTTACTACAGAATAAATCTACCTTATTTTTTTGCTTTAGCTTAATCCACTTGCAAAGTAGACAGGCTTATTTCTTCCAAATATGTTGGGATGCAGGCAGAACCTGCAGCCTGAGAGAAGCCTCTCTCAGACTTTGGCATGATAAAGCAGCACCGAAGGACTGCAGGCTGGTTTCTTCGAACACAAAGGGAAATTAACAGCTAGTGCTTGGTCAGGGGATTTCATTAGCACCAGGGCTGTACGGTTCTCGTGTCCCACGGTGAGATCACTGGCATTATGCCTCTGTAATTGAGATTGGTATCTACCTACTTACCAGGAGCAGAGGCAGAGAGAGAGCTGGGGTGTTTTAAATGAGGTGCAAGAAGCGCCAGAGGGAACCTCCCCAGCCTGGCAAGGCTGGTGGGTCTCCACTGCCTCCCGCCCGGGGGGCTCCCAGCGTCCGGCCATGCTCCGCTCAACCTCTCGCACCAAATAAACCAGTATCTGCTGGAAAACCAGGCTGAGCCCAGGTCTGCTTTGAAAGTTTCATGTTGGGTTTCGTCATGGAAAAGGTATTTTCACACTGAAAAGGTGGGTGTTTCACAAACTCTACCCGACAGTGGAGTTCTAGTGGGAACAGGGCACCAGTAAACTGCCTTTCACTGTAGTTGCCGCTGGCTTACACACGCAGCACGGGTTTGATCTTGACCACTTTTATTGATGTAAGAACTAGCAGTGTCTCTCATGGAGATTCATTTTACATTAAGGTATCTGTCTTGATGGAAACAGTACACCTTTTCTGCAGATTAAAATTAATTTAAGATTAATAAAAATAGAAATTAATAATTAATTGAGGGGGTTATTTTGTTGGGGGGTTTTTTTGTCCCGTCCTCCCCCACCCCCCAAGATGTGTTTCTGTTTTTCTCTTTGTGTTTTCCATTTTGGCTGAAGTGAGCCGATATACTGAGATGTGACATGCAGCGTTGTGTCTATTCAAAACCATGCTATGTAGAAGCTGTATACTGTACCTGTTGTAAATAAAATGGATACCGTCCATTTATCCATGTGTCTGCAGCCCTCATTTCTCCCTCCCTGGGTGCTTTCTTAGGTCCTTGGAGCTAGCTGCTATAAACAGGCCTGTTTTAAAGCTCTCTGTAATTCAGGATGTCACTGAATGCATCTCTGCAGTGGAGTCTGTCTGTCATGCTCTTCGTTGCAGGTTGGTAATGTACCTAATTTGAGTGGTCATTGGGACCGAAAATTGTCCTTTTCTTTGCAGCCCTCATGGACAGGACAGGACTGGGCATTTTCTTTCATTGTTTTCTGCTAAGCACCATTTCACCGCAGTGATACCTGTTACCACTTTGCTCTTCTGACTTCCCATTTTTCCTTCATGTTATTGCCCCTTCTCCAGTCCTGACTTCTTTTTCTCATTTTCTTTCATTCATTTTCTTCTAAGAAGTGAATTAATTTTGCACTAAAATGTCACTTCTTACTCAATAGATAGATATAGTGGAGCAGTAGTGGAAATGAGTGACAGCACCTGTATGCAATGTGTGAAATCCAAATGTCACATTGGCAATGTAGTGAGAGGGAAGGAAGGAAGAGGAGGCATGGGGAGGCAGAAGAGGAGGAGAAGGTACTTGTGCCCAAAGGAAAGCAATTTCTCTTGAGGAAATTACTTTACTAGTGTTGGAGTATGTTTTTTCAGCTATAGTGAAATAAACAAAAATGGAAATTACTTAATTTTCCTTTTCTTCTTTGGATTCTGTACCCAAATGCACAGGTGAAACAGGATTAATGATAAATGGGGAGGGAGAGCTCTGGGGAGGAAGCAAACCTCGCATTTGTGCACCTTGTTCTGTCACGTGTCAGTGGAATTTTCAATGTAGTTTGTGATTGGATTAACTAAACTTTAAAAGAAAATTACTTAGTGGACCCCAGCTAACATTTTTGCCTTCTAGATGGCATTTTCTTTAGAAGTACATATGCAGTTGCCACATGCAGAATTCACACATGTATCTATCATGGCCAGAAATGGCCTTTCCTGCTTTAAACCAAGGCAATGCCAGTGCTGCCTGTATGGATTTAAAGCTGTTCGACCCTTCAGGAGGGGCCTCAGAATGGCTCTTGCAGCGTCACTTGACTGAATGAAATGGTATTTGCTTTGCAAGAGTTCATTTTTCAGAGTCTTGAACTTTTCAAGCTAATAAAATCTCAAAAAGATGTTTGTTTCAGAACTGTCTGCCATATTGGGTATGGCAGGGCAATACCCCAGAAAAGGGTATTGCCCTGTTCCTGGTTAAGAGACCTGTCTCCTCTCAGCATGCCTTTGGTACAAGGCAATGTGTCCGTGTTTTCATGCGGTCTAAAATGTTGAACAGTGGGCACATACTGGTCCCCCTTTTTATGAACACAGATCATTCAGGCAGTGATTTTTAACTCCATGGCTGAGAGGACTTGAGATTATATGTCCTTGCCAAATTTCAAGTATGTCCGGTCACGCTGAGGCACAAGGTCTGTTCACACAGAGGTGACAACAACTTGTTTCACACTAAGAACATTTATTTTTCTTCCTCTTTAAAATCTTTGTTTTCTGTCTGCATTTTCAAAAACTGCAAAAACTTTTTTTTTCCTTTTTTTTTCTGCTTCACTGACAGAGAACAGACCAGGAAAACAACCTAAAAAGATCAAGTCTGGTAAAGTAATAAGCAATTAAAAAATGCTACCCAGAGTGGACAATTTACCCAAGTATATATGGTCAGGTCTAGCTTTAATTTCCAGGCTTAATTATTGAAAAAAATGTGGGCATTTTACTTCGAGTTTGTTAGGAGAAATATTTTTGATGGAGATTGCAAGACTGCATATAACTAAACTGAAGCCCTTTAGGAAAGCTCTTGGCAAAGTTTTATTTAGTTTCAGTTATATATACTAGAACACCTACATGCATGGATATCACTGTAATGGGAATTAACTTTCAAATACTTGCAAAAAATTCTCACTCTGCATGGATGGGAAGAATCATGTCATTACCTGAAGAGAACAGAAATTCATGTTGAATTGTGCTGGAAAGAACTATGTGTTTCAGAAAAGTTGAAATCCGTGTCCTTTTTGAAGTTGCTGTGAAGAAAGCAGCTTCTATCAGCACTAGTTCTGTGTTTCATAACCATATAAAATATGAGCTTCTGTCGTACAACAAAGCAATCCCCTAAAAACCTAGAAATCAAAATAGAAAGTCCTTTGATAGATGAAAGTCGGCATCTTTTTAACATTTGTTATCTATAACATTGCCTACGGACAGTGCACCGCAGCAAAATGAAATATTCAGCGTCGTTTTCCCTGTACAAATACCTAGCAGCTTCTTCTAAAAAGCAAACAGAAATTCACCTCGGTCACCTGAAGACCACACTTCACGTGCTTCACATGAAAGATTCGCCACCTCATAAAAAACCCCCAGATTTGATATTTGACCTCATTCGTGCCTCCCCCAAGCAGTTAAGCTAAAATGCCTTTGCTCTCCTCTGGCGGGAGGGGCTCCCTCCATCTTGGAGGGCTGCCTTGGGCAACCTGCGGCCTGCAGGAGAGCTCGCAGTCGGGGTGGCGGCCGCCCCGCCGGGGTCATCCCCACCACTTTTTGGCTCACTCGGCGGTCGAAGGGCTGCCGGGGGATGCAGGAGACGTGGGCTGTAGGTCTACGCGGCCCCTGGCAGAGGGGGTTTGGGGAGCGTGGCCTGCCCGCCGGGCTGTGTGCTTGTGGGGGCAGAGGCACCGTGGGGCCGGCCTGCTGCCTTCTGTGGGAGAGGGCTGGGGTGGGTGGGAGAAGCAGGTGGGCGTTTTGTGAGAAAAATTGCCCCCTCCTTTCTGTGGGGGCCAGGACCCTGTGATTTTCAACAGGGAGAGCGCTCAGTTCGTCAGGTAAATTAGGTCCGCCGGCTCCTGCCCTTTAGCTGCACTGTCTTTGACTGAGCCAGGTGCTGTTTCCCCCATGTTACCGGCAGAGGCCTGTCCTTTGTCATTCAAGAAGTTTTCAGGGTATCATGCTGCCGATGACTGAATTTTTTTCCCTGTATGCATGGAGTAAACCATCCCTGAGCTGACTTGTAACAGCGGTCACCTTGCTCTGTAAGGAAGCGAAGGTGAAAATTTTAAGGGGCGGATTGCTGCAGGATGACAAAATGCATGCAAATAGAAATGAGAAACTTTCTGAACTGGGCGTTTGTCTTCTGTGTCATCAACCCCAGTCTTTCGTGAACTGTTACTACTGGAAGATTACAGCGCAGTAGATAATGGTGGATTCTGACTAGTTTTTATTTCCATACAGAGTTTGCTTCTGAGATTGTTTACTGGCCTGGCTTGAGTGGTCTGTTAAGTCTACGCCTCTTTAAAATACATCTTAACTTCTTAATTGTGTTACTATTGTGAACTAACCTTGCATTATTTCTTTTTCTTCATATAGTTTTCCCTACACAAAATGGAAAGGTTGCTATAGTGACTGGAGGTGCTAAAGGAATTGGTTACCAAACTGTGAAGCATTTGGCAAGACTTGGCATGCACGTTATAATAGGTAAAGTCATTATTTTTGTAATCTTAATATATTTTTTGTTTTGGAAAGTAATTTTTTTCTTTTAAGGAGTATTTTCTTTCCAGTGTAAGTAAAGATATGGCAGGGAAAGGTAGGAGAGGGTTTTGCTAGAATTTAGCACAAATAAGGATTTCTTTTATGTTTTGCTTTGCAAGATCTTAAAGAAAAGTGGATGGAATTATTTTTTCTGCAAAATTTTGAAGAGTTGGACTACCTTATATAAGAAGTAAACAGTAAGGTCACAAAACAAAATTAAAAATATGGGTATTACAAAAATATTTTGTTATCTTATTACTGAGGATGGACTGTGCTTCAATGTTAGGGTGCACATGCTCATTACGAGGAAAACTAATAAAAGCCGTAAAGGAATATTCCAGTGTGTAGTGGGGGATGATCTGTGTTCTGAGGGCAGAGGAAGCCCTTGTAACTTCATCCATGCAAAAATTGCACATTTAGTTCTCCGTTTGTCACTGTAGGTGGCCTTTGTAGGCAAGGCAAGGCAATAAATACCCTGAGAGGTTCATTTGTGTCAGTCTGAGATGGGCTGGACAGCTCACCTTCTCGGAGCTGCCTGTTTCCCTCCATTGATAATAAAGAGCTTATAACGTGACTATGTTAGACTGAGGCATCTGAAGATAGGATAGGTGAATTTTTGTAGGAACTCCAAAAATGTCGTGAGCGCACAATTTCTTCTCTCTACTACAGACAATATTAGTGAGACTTTCTTCCTATTTTTAAAGCATTCTGTACTATATATATGCACTAATATATCTACTAAATCTGTATGTAACATCATGAATACTCATATGTTTAAAATGCTACAGTCTGCTCCCTTCATCTTTCCTTAACTAGATTTTTACCTAAAACACTGTAACTTTTGCACCATAAGGTTACTGAAGGTTGGTATTTCATAATACACTAGCAAGCTGGTGATGCCATTTTAGTTAGCTTTTATACAGAATGTGCTCTCACTAAGGTTTTGTATACACATCTTTAAAAAAACCCAAAAGACACCAAACAATAAATAAGAGCATAGTGGCCATGTAGTTTTAGTCTAGTGCAATCAGTAACACTAATGGAGTTGCCCTGGAATCATACAGGTGTAATGCAGAATACCACTTACTCGTACGTGTTTTAATAGATGTGTCAAAATGAAGCATCTGCAAAATGCAAGCAGATGCTGCTCTATGCTAGATGTAGCTAATGATGTCAGCATTAGTATTTCACTAAAGAAGTCGCTTTTCATGTTTAAGGTAGACTGCAAAAATGTACTCGGTGGGAAAACAAAAAGGCTAATTTTTTTCTCTTTGCACAGGGTCATGGAAGCATAGAACATTGCTACTTTTTTGAAGACATATTTTATACCATTTAAAGTTTAGGGCATTTAGTGTAACAAGATTCAGTGTGTGATCTTTGGGAAAGGGATGGTGATATTTAATTACAAAATCTCTAAATAAGCTGATTGATTTTTTTCAACTCGCAATCACCCCCTCACAGATCTCATTCCCTCACACTCACACCCATACTCTCACAAGCACCAAGATGTGTGTGCTCATGTGGCCTGGTGAGCATCACTTGTGTGCAGCGTGGGAAAAAGTACACCAGCTACTGAGTCCTTATCATGTCTCTGTGGTTCTTCTTGATTGGAAATGATCAGCTAGTTTATGGACAGATCTTTTATACCCTTTAGGAGTCATCAGCTCTTAGTACATTTTTCTTTGTCTGGACTATACAGGCTCTGTCTATGGCCTATTTTCTGGGTGGGCTAATAGGAAAAGTAATGGTATGGGTGATATGCCACAACCTGGATGTTATCCTCTTGGTGGCAGAGTGCATGGTCATCTGCTGGCAGGTCCTCTGGGCTGTGGCCTTGACATAAACAACACAGGAACCGTGTCCTGGAAACATCCTTTATTTTCAATATGGGGCATTCTTTTAACTCTTTGCTCTGCTCTTTCTTCTGGTGCTTAAAGACACACACACTTCTATTCACTCTTCAGTTGTACCAACCTTAATATTTGCATTACGAATCTCTACAAATGGAAATTAATGAAATTAATTATAAGAAGCGTTTGATGAGTAAGATTTTCAACTGATTCAATTCTTTCAGGCAAACTCTGACCTAAACAGTGAGCCCAGTGAGTCACAGCCATCTTCTTTGCCTGTGAAATTCTTCAGAGCAAAGAAGCCCTGTCAGTAGAATGGGTAGTCTCAGGCTTTGTTCCAGCTGCAAGATTAAAACAGTCTCAAAAGCACATTAAATGCAATGACCTTCCATCCTTGTTGCTAATTGTTGGCCCCAAGTGTCCAGTGTATGCTCAAAATACCTGCTGGCACATTGGCATGCATTAGCACATTCAGCTTCAGGCCACACAAGCAAAGATTTAAGCCTCAAATAAGACAGCAAGTGTGCTCAAGCTTTCTATGCTAGAAATGTTTTAATCCTATGTTTGTATATAGGGGTGAATTTACGTGAAAAAATGTGGATGTTAGGTGAATTTGGGCTTGCAAGGGAGACTCGTGTACCTCACAGTCAGTCTTGCCCATTCACTGAATGCTTCTTTCCCATTACAGGGACTAAGTAATGGGAATATTTAGCAATAAAGAGTGATATCCCTGCAGTGGGCAAATGAGTCAAGCCTGAATGTCTGATGCAAAGATGATTCACCATTTGTGATGGATGTGATTTTACTCCATTTGACATTTTAGAGGAGTAAATGTTTGAAGTAACTTACTTTTAAATCCAACCTACCAATGGAAGGAGGAAGACAAATACGTAGAAAGCACATTGCCTTGTGGAACAGGAATAGGCACCGTATGAAAAGGCAGTGTGCTCACTCAGAGCATTTTCAGCAAGCGGTTGCACAGTGCTTTTACAGCTTCTTCCTTTCCAGTCCCAGCACTGGTGCACAAGACTCCTTTCTCTCACCGATAGTCTCCCTCTGTGGATGCTGCTCACGCTGCCCTCAGCTTCTTGCTGGGAAAAAGGTTGGTGTGAATGCTGAAATGATGAAAGTAATTTTCTACGGGTTTTGTTTGATAGATCTCATTGAGACTTTTTGCCAGGCTGCGATAGCATTGCTCACAGTCAGCAGGGCTTTTACTTCAGGAAAATCTTGTGACAGACAGCAGATCCCTGGTAGGGAAAGCTACTGCCAGTGGTGAGTCTTCAGAGTCAAGCCACACCGGGAGCTCCTGCTCCCTCCGATGCAGTTTACTAGTTGATGAACAAGCTTGCAGTTTCATTTTCAGAGAGAGAAGGTAAATAACACACTGTTTTTGGTGCCTACTGACCTGTGGCTGATACTGAAGATGGTGTTTTGTGTGCACTTACAAATATATATGCTCTTAACAGTAAGGACATTGAAAATCACTGACGTCTCGGTCATTTTTATGACTCCCCAGTCATAAAACCCAGTAGGCTCAGCTCTGCGTCACAGTGTTTGCCACAGTTTTGTGAGTCTGAATTCAGACTGATTAGAAGAGTAAAATCTTCATATTCCTTCCATCCTTCATCATTGGGGTTTAATTTTAAGAGGATTCTGTAAGGGCATGTTAAAATGTTAAATTTAAAAAAGAGAGCTTCAGTTTGATTTTTCCTTTTTGTCTCAGTACATTGATAAAAGAAGGCTGGAAAAAAATGTGTAAGAATATATAATATAGAAGCTTTGATAATCCTGTCTGATAATGGTGAATGAAAATCAAAAGATTTCCAGCTTGACAACGTTACACATATGCTGCTCGGTATAAAACAGCAGGTTCAGGACAGTGTAATCAATCTTTAGTGTCTGAGTATATCAGTGTCACAATTTTCTGAGACAGGCTCACATTCTGAAGGAAACAGTCTCATTATATTTATATATATGTATATATATTCAAGTGACTTATTTAAGCCACACAATTTTGGCATAAATAAATGTAGTTCCATCACCAGACTCAGCACTTCTGTGTGAACTCTGTAAGCCCTGAAGGAGACCAACCAAGAGATATTTCTGTCATCTCTTTCATTCAAATTAGTTTCCAATTTTCAAGCTGGGCTCTCTGCACTATAAATCAGACAATTCTTATGTTGTATAATACTACAAAGTGACTTTGGAAGGATGATTAAACCCTATCAAGATGGTGCAATTGTTCATTTTCAAAGATGGTTTGATTTAATTTCAATTACTGAAAATTTATATGGGATACTTTAATAGTCTTTTCTCACTACAAATAGATGTATGAGATGCTTGAGTTATAATTTTTTCCAGAAAAGTATTTATCTTCCTAATTTTAGCCAGGTTTTGTTAGGCCTGAGTGAGTTGTAGAGTTAGTCAGGAAGTGTCGAAATGTTACCAGCCTTTTAAAAGTGGGTGATGGGTTCCTTTTTCTGGTATGAACATTAAGAAAATGCATGCAGATTGCCTTATAATTGTCATTCAGTTCAGTTTTTAACATATCAGTACACTGTAATCAGGGTTATGAAAAACTCTACTTACAGTGCTGTCTGTTATTTATACACTATGCATGTGCACACAGCCACACACAGCCTTCCAAATCCCTAAGAACTTTGTCAAACACTTTAGTCCCTAATTTCTGTGTGAACACTGTCACTATCCTTGTTTTAAAAAGACATTTTTCTTTTTAAAAAATGCATTGGTTTATGTTTATTAATTTTGAACATTCCACCTGTAAAATTTATAGGTTTCTTCTATAATTGGCTGTGGTTTAAGAGTACTTATTTATGAACAAACTCACTACAGCATTCCTTGGGACATTTGAAACTATTATTAAAATAGTGCCAAACATCTGAAAAGACACTTAGAGCACAAGAATTCTCTTTTGGGCAGTAATCTCAAGTAGAAATGTATCTCAGTCAACTGTGCAGGTGTATTTCATAGCAAAATACTTCAATTAACTGATCTCAACCGTCATGTGGATGAGGGAGATTTGGGTTGATATGGTTTGGATTTCTAGAAATCTTAAAAGAAAATTCTTAAGACTGTTAGGGACACTACACAGCCCAAAGGATAAGTACAAATGCCATTACATTCATACAGTAACATTGCATGTTATGACAGAACGTAGACATAAATGTTTATTTTCTTAGTAGAGAGGGTGTTACCACTGGAGTTCAACAGGGATATGCATTAGAACCCATGCCTTCAATGTATAATTTTAGAGGAGGAGCAAATAGTGAAGTGGCAAGTCTTTCAAATTGTATTAAATTATTCAGGGTAATAAAGACAAGGGATGTGTGTGAAGAATTGCAGGAAGACCGTAAGAAGCTGAGTGTTGAAAGGCATGTGCAATTCAACATAGATCAATATGGAGTGATGGACATGGGGAAAAAATTGAACTCCAGAAGAAGAAATGATGGGTTCTGTGTTGACCATCATCACTTTGGAGGAAGACCTTGGGGTCGAAATGGATTTTCTATGAAAACTCAGTGCTCAATAGCTTGCAAAGACCAAAACTAATATTAGAAATCGTTAGAAAAGGAACAAACAAAACAGACAACATGAGTTGATTCAACTGCATGAATCCTTTGTGTGCCAGCACCTTAAAGGCTGTGTTGAATTCTGGTCTGCCTATTTTAAAATGGATAGCATAAAAATTTAAATGGGTTAGAGGAAAACAAGCTTATCAAGGGCAGGGAGAAGCATCCTTATGAGGAACGACCAAATGGGCTTGGAGTCCCCAATCTGAAAATGTGTTCTGTACAGGCAGCCACTGTTCACTGTCTCTTCTAAAAGAAGTATGTAAAATAGCAACTAAAAGATACAGTGGTTATGAATAGTATGGAGATTATTACAAACTCAGTATAAATACAGTACCACCCATCAAAAAAGAAATTAAACCAGTCCAAAACAAGACACTGTGATTAAAAACAAAATCTGTCAATACCATGAAAGTATTTCTGGACTAGTATCTTCTGCATGGGACCTTAGTACAGGAGAAGTGTAAGGTGGGCAGATATGAGGGTTGGGCAGTTTTAGGAAGGACATTGTGCATAGTCCAATGAGTGTGATTTTTATATTGAAAAAAATGTCAGGCATTATAAAAAATACAGAGTTAAATATGTGATAATACATTTTGGCAGCACTAGTGCAGTTTTTCTAGACATTAATTTAGTCATTAAGCATTTATTAAATGCTTTGAAGAATTCAACAACTGTGTGAATTAATTTAATCTTGATTTTCAAAAGCTTTTGGCAAGGTTCACGCCAAAAGATTTTAAAGTGGCTAGCTTGTCTTGAGATAAGTGAAAGATCTCTTGTAAATTAGTAACTGATTAGGAGACAGAAAATAACGTTTAGGAATTATTTGTCATCTTTGGGGTAGAGCAAAGGGACTCCTGATCCCATAGGCATATGTTCAGTACATTTATAAAAGATAGATACAGAAAAAAGGGTGAACAGTGAGATGATGCATTTTGGGCACATGTATTTAGGATAGTCAAATTAATTTGACTATTGATAATTAAGGGATTTGAGCTTCTGACACACAAGGAGAGGCTAAGAGATCTGGGACTGTTTAGCCTGGAAAGAAGGCTCAGGGGGACCTTTTCCTTGTGGATAAATACCTGATGGGGACAGTAAAGAAGATGGAGCCAAGGTCTGCTTAGTGGTGCCCATGACTGGACAAGAGGCAATGGGCACAAACCAAAACACAGGAAATTTCATTTAAGCATAAGAAAACTCTTTTTTTACATTGAGGGTGGTCAAACAGTGGCACAGTTTTCCCAGAGAGATTGTGGAGTCTCCATCCTCAGATATACTCAAAACCTGACTGGACATGGTCCTGGGCAACCAGCTGTAGCAGAGGGTGGGACGGGATGGTCTCCAGAGGTGCCTTGTGAAATCTTAACTGCTGTGAAGAATAGGGAATAATCTCACAATACTGAATGACTTCATGCAATGTTATGAAGGGATGGATAAATACAGTGTCAGTAAATGCAAATACTGCATATGAGGAAAAACAACCACACCTATATATTTACAAGAATAGGATCTAAATTAACTACTACCACTCAAAAAAAAAAAAAAAAAAGTTGTGATTTACTGTTGTAAGCTGTCTGCATAACATCTTTGATATTTAATGCCAGTCATAAAGGCAAATAAAATCTTATTACTTAGCAGGAAAAAAGATGAAAACAGGACAGGAAGTGTCCCTCTTCCTTTGTAGAAATCGTTGGTTCATCCTGTTGTGAATACTCAAAAGTAGTCTGGTAGAACTGGAAAAAATGAGAGAGGGATGGTGAGGAGGATGGGATGGCTCTGTGCAAGGTGGGGCTAAAAAAGGTTCTTCCGCTTGCAAACAGATGACTGAGGTGTGATATCATACAGTTATGAATGTTTTAGAGAAAGTGAATGAGAAGTGGTTATTCCCTGTCTTATTGTACACGAAGTAGAGAACATCCAACAAAATAATTAAAAAAACAAACTACTGAAGTACAGTCTTTTTAATATAATTAAGTGTGTCATTGAATCACAGACCCTGTTGTCCCAGAACCCTTTGGTGGCCAAGCACTTGAATGAATTGAAAGTGCAATTAGATGAAGTAGTGGAGGATAGGTTCATTGAGAGGCTACGTGCGACCTTTGATTCAGGAAATCTCTGAAACTTCTTGCTACTGGGAGGGTGTATTGGAAAACACCACTCCTAGACTTGATGCTGTCACTTATACCTTTTCCTTAAGCACCTGCTACAGGTTATTGTTGGAAACAGGGCACTTGTCTAGATATATCTTTGGTTTGATAAACAGGGTCATTCTTCTCGTTGGAGAATCTGGGTTGCTGAAACATAGGGCAAGAATGACGATTTCTTTTCTCTTTGCAAACAGGCATCCTCCTCCTTACTCAGTTTTGCTTCTTTTCTCAAAGGAATGCTTACAACAATATTTTTGCCTTTCATGTCAAAAAGGCATGTATTTATTTGTGACTGCTGTATGATGAACTGGATGATGAAAGATGTGTGGTATCTCTAGACATAAGGAAGCTTTGTACCACTTTTGCAATGTTTTTTTATACCAGGTCACATTCTTATATGTAGCTTTACTGAATAACAGATTCATGACTTGGAAGTTTTATGGGTGAGACCCAAGATCTGTATTCCTTTTTCCTAAAGAAGACTTTTTTTTTTTTTAATTGAATATGCTATAGATTTCTTTAAAAAAACATTCATATCATGCTGAGTTCAAATTTCTCATCCTCAGAGATTTGGGGCGCAGTCATTCCTCTCTCTTAGGCATATGCTATTTGTTGTGCAGTGCCATGCACACTCACAAAATCATAATCCTCATAACACCAGCTGATAGGACTTCGGTTTTCTCTTGAGGCTTTGGGTGCCCTTGCAAGCCCTGTCTTCAGGCTGGTGCTCCAATGAAATCGGTTCCCCTTCAATCATAATGAGGATTATGCTACTCCGAGGAGGCACCTTAATTCAAATTTCCAATTGGAATCTTTTATATTCTGTTGCACAAAGACACCTAACCATCACCCTCTGCAACTCCTTAATCAGTTGGTGTACATTTATACAGAATTTATTACCATACCACCAAGCTTCTCCTGGTAATGCACATATGCATTAATGTTTATGGGCCCAATTTCTAAACTTGGGTTACTTGAAGTGATCAGGGGCAAGTGGGAGGGCCAGGGGGCAGGCTGTGAACCCTGGGAAGTTGTTCGTTGTTTCAGGGATTAACGACTGATATGTAATTACGGCTAAGTTAGTCAAGGGATGAGCATTTATCTCAGGTAGACAGGTTCCCCAGGCACTGCTGAATGAGGGGGTCACACTTGCCAGAGGCTGGGGTGCGTGGGGAGGGCTGGGGGGCGATGTGCCGGCACGGCTGTCCTGCCGACGGGCAGCTCACCCCTGCCTCCCCTCCCGGGGTTCGCCGCAGTGGGGTTTATCGCAGGCTGAGGGCTGCCTTGGTGCACAGCGTGGCTCTTGGGCTCCAGGCTGGAGGGGTCGGGTCTTTCCCTGGACCGCCGTGTCCTGGGTGGTTTGCATCTTCTCAGTGTTCATCTCAAAAAGTTTTTATTTGTGTTTCGTTTTTGTGTTATCTTGCTGAAAGTTGGGAATTTCTCCCCCTGCTAACTTTGATAAGTGAGGGCTTTTTGGATATGTGGGTTTATTCTCTCCAGGCAACCTTAAGCTTTACAGGCTGTATCATTGTTCACAGACTATTTTAGATTTCTTTATAATGCCCTGCAGTACATTCCCTTGAAACGACAAGATTGCAAATTCCTATTTTTGCAAAACACCAATTGGAAAAGGTCCTGTGTTTTTATCAGGATCAATTTTGTACATAAATTATGAGCGTGAATAGCAGTTATTCTTTTGGAGAGATTTTCAAATTCAAAGAAATTGAAAATATTGTATAAATAGTACATAGAGATGTATCAGGACCCCTTAACTAGTTATAGTATCAATGTTACCCAGCCGTGGTGGGTTTCTATGGGCTGTGGTTTCACCATCCTTATTCAAGCTGAGCAACCCTCTGTCATAATTCTATTGAAATCCCTGAAATAACTTTCAGAGTTAGGATCTACTTAAGTGATTAAGATGACAGAGCCTAACCTTTAGGGTAAGATCCAAAAGCCTATTGCTGCTGATAAGAATTTCTCTCTGTACTTCTGTGGTGGCTTTAGATCGACGTGCTTTGACTTGCGGCATTTATGTAGATGACTGTTGAAGAGGAGAGTAAATTTTTTTGACTAAAAGTTGTGTTTAAATCTGTTTTCCATCCTTTTTTTCAACATAAGTTCCAGTATTTTACTAAGAATTAGAATTTTTCATGCCATTAAAATGGCATCTTATTTTATACAGGTGCATCCATTCAGACTTGAATTTATTTTTATGTTATTAGTTTTATTTTCAGAATTGATTGTAGTCAGCATTGTTATTGAATCGGTCTCACCTGAATTTTTCACTATTCTGTGGGGACTACGTAGAAGAAAAACATCGGATAGGGCACTGAACAGCTTGCATAAACAGTTCTTGAGACAACTGTATCTATTTTGAGTTCCCAACAGGTACTTTAAATTAGCATGAAAAGCAAGATTATTACGGTTTTGGGTACTTTGATGATCTAAGCTCTCAAGACATTGAATCCCTTTTTCTCAAAGCTTTTCTTCAGATTCCCTCACTGCATAAAAAACGTGGTCTGTCTATCCTTTCTTATCCTTCCCTCCAAACCACTTGAATCCAGAGTAGGCAGATCTTACGCTACAGATGCTGTAGCACTTAAAATGGATAAATTCTGGCATGGATAAATTCTGGCATGTCAAACGTATGAAAATTATGGTGAATCATTGGCAAAAAGTCCAGCCAGAGGATTCTCCTGTGTATCACAAAGTTTTTTAAAGAATCACTACAAATATGCTACCGAGGATCGAAACCAGCTGATGGTGGTAAGAATTTGACCCTCATATAGTAAACTGTCCTCCTCCTTAGTTTAGAGAGCTGTGCTCCTGTTCAGTACACTTGAAGGTTGTGCCTTTTAGTGACCCATCTTCATCAAGAAGATACAAATTATTTTTTATTTTTCCCAACCTAAAGCTGATTGTGTTAGCTTGGTGACTTAAAAAGTACTTTTTGAATTTTGAATAATTAATGTAGCAAGCACTTAAAAGGAAGTTGTTCGTTTTCATGCCTGCCACTCACTTTGCTTAGAGGATCCCAGAAGGATGTACTAGAAGAGAAGCAGTACAACAGTGCAATGTCCCTTTCCTCTCCCACACATCCTCAGCAAGGGGATGCTGATCTCCTTAAGCTAACTCAGAAGCGTAGATTACTCTCCCAGTCCTATGGTATCTTTCTGATATATGTGTCTTTGAATTTTTTGTAAGGATTTTGGTCATTTGTTCAGTGTCTTTATTCTTTCTTACAGGATTTTCTTTGAGAGAAGGATTTTAAAAGCTTGTACTAGAGTAGCAGCTTTCATTGAGGCTATTTCAATTTTGTGATAGTCCAACCTCCAGAACCTGGTTTTCAAACTCTCTGTTGAATCAGTCTGGAACCAGACATCTGAAGTGACTGTTTAGCAAAATAATTATTTTTTTCCCAGTGGTCTAGAGTGAAAAATATGCAAATATGAATAAAATGAGCTCATTTGGAAGGCACTGAGCTTTAATGAATAACCATTTATATAATGGCAAAATAAAGCAAATTAAAATTTGTTGTGAACACAAACTCTTTTAAAAGAACAAATTAAGTGGGCATACTGAGAGTTAAATCAAGACACTGGAGGCTTTAATAAGCCTGTTCTCTGTGTGAGGAGTGCTGAATGAACGAAAGGGGAATCAAATAAGACCTTCACAGAATTGGAACCAAAGTATTTTTGTTTCTAGCCTAACTCTATCCGGTGTAATAACATACTGAGTTTGAAATCTTACTCTAGTACATCACTTGAGGTGAAACAGTGAGGAAAACTGATCTCTTGCCCATAACCCCTGTGCACAGATTTCCCCAGAAATGGCAGTTTCTCTGGAGGGTTTCTTTGCTGATGCTGCAGCTGTATCTGGAAATTAGCATCAAGCTGAATGTTTCTGTTCTGTACAAGGCTGGATGGTTTTAAAGGGGAAAAAAAAAACAACAGCAAGAAGAAAATACTGCAAATATCTGCTTTGTTTTTTTTGGTTTGGTGTTGTTTTTTTTTTTCTTTTCTTTCTTTCTTAGTCAGTCTGAGCAATATAATTCCATAGTTAATGGAATTTATAGAGAACAGTTTTAGACCGGTATGACTCTACGTTTTATGTGAGAATTATTTTCTCTCCAGTATCTGGAATGCTAAATGTCTTTATTTTGGCTACATTTATGTAAAAATTGAGCCTTCTTGCGTATCATGAAAACAAAGATTTGCTGCAAATCATTGGTTTTTACTGCAGAAGCGCAGCAAAAACTCCATCCTCAAAAGAATGCATTAGCCTACCTCCTCAAAGTGGTCAGGTTGTCCCCAAAATCTCCATTCAGAGCTCTGAGCCTCCAGCTGGTGCACCGGATGGATGACACATGATCTATCTCAGAGGGTTTACTCCCACTTTTTGAACACATTCTGTGTGAGATCAAATGAATCCAGTTTAATAGCACTATAAAGCATGTTCTAACACCTTAAAGTAAATACGAGCATGTACGAACTAACGTGAGCAGGAGGTTGAACCAGATGACCTCCTGAGGTCCCTTCCAACTTCAACTTATTCCGTGACGCTGTGATTCTTTCCTTGTCTTTGGTAGAGCTGATTCACTGTTACTAAAAAAAAAGTGAGGAAAAAAGTAGAAAGCCTTAAGTTTCTGCTGCATAACTAACAAGCGAATGAGAGGACAGGACACTCGTAGAGCGGTGCAAGATAAAGCCTGTATAGAAACCACAGCAGAGGTTTATATAATCTTGGGAAGAAGGCAACTTCATGGAATTCATAAGAGATATCAGTATTTATATCCAATTTAGATAATAAACAGTAGGTATTTTGATGTGTCATGCTATGGAAAATGTTTGTGGATGGATAAATGGAATGTTAATTTAAAAAAATTAACTTGTACTACTGTCCTGGTTTCAGCTGGGATAGAGTTAATTGTCTTCCTAGTAGCTGGTATAGTGCTATGTTTTGGGTTCAGTATGTGAAGAATGTTGATAACACACTGATGTTTTCAGTTGTTGCTAAGTAGTGTTTAGACTAAGTCAAGGATTTTTCAGCTTCTCCTGCCCAGCCAGCAAGAAGGCTGGAGGGGCACAAGAAGTTGGGAGGGGACACAGCCAGGGCAGCTGACCCAAACTGGCCAAAGGGGTTTTCCATACTGTGTGACATCCTGTCTAGTGTATAAACTGGGGGGAGTAGGGGTGGGGGGAATCGCCACTCGGGGACTAACAGGGTGTCAGTCGGCGAGTGGTGAGCAAGTGCATTGTGCATCAGTTGCGTATTCCAATCCTTTTATTACTACTATTGTCATTTTATTAGTGTTATCATTATCATTATTAGTTTCTTCTTTTCTGCTCCATTAAACTGTTCTTATCTCAACACACAAGTTTTACTTTTTTTTTCCGATTTCCTCCACCATCCCACTGGGTGGGGGGAAGTGAGTGAGTGGCTGCGTGGTGCTTAGTTGCTGGCTGGGGCTAAACCACAACATTATTTTGTTATTGCTTGTGTTTTTTCCTTTGATATAAGTAGTTACAAAAAAATTGCCAAACAAATGTGAGACAATTATTAACTGCCCACCTAAGCTGAATGGCACAAAAGGCATTTATTTGATGCTTAATCACATTTTACGTTAGCGCTAGTAAAACTTTTCCTGAGCATTTGGGCCAGGGTAGTGGGGCCTTTCCAACTGTGGAAGTCTTAATTTTGGAAAAAGAGTGAGGGGAGGTCAGCTCTAACCTATAGTGAAGCTTTTGTAGAATCTGGATGTGATATAATTCACTTAGCTCACAGATTCACATCTCAATTCTGCTGGTCCAGCCAGCACATGGTCCTGTCTTGTATGAGTAAATGAATGATAGATAAACAGGCAGAGCTCGTGTGAACAGCAGTGCATTTGTACAGCCTTCTCTGAAAACCTCTTCTGCCTGACGGTAACGAATCTCACCTTTTCACCTAAAAACTTCATACTGGTTTTACACTGTGGTTAGCACTTCATAGTGGCATGCCTATATTCATTGTCCTTAAGTTGATTGCATTGCTAATTTTCCATTTTCTGTATTGTAACAGCTGGAAACAGTGAAAGTGAGGGCCAAGAAGCTGTGAGGAAAATACAAGAAGAAACTTTGACTGGAAAAGGTACCATACTATATCCTTTTCTTTAAGGAACTCTTTATTCCTCTCTTTTTGCTGGCATCTTCTTTTATATGAGGTGCCCTTGTGTATTGCTAAACTTTTTTTAGTTTGGGGAAACTAATGCTTAAAGTAAATCTGACACAGATAAAATGAGTAGGATATTTTTTTAAAAATGTTTTCAGTTTTGTTTGACTTCTTTACTGTATGTCATTGCAAAAGGGCTGCCTGCAAGTTACGGTCTGCCTGCGTGTGTGTATGGGCACAATTAATAGCTGGGCAGAAAATCAGAATACTAGTAATTTCTGCTAAAGGAGGATGACAGCAGGTAAGAGTGGGTGTGCTCGTTTTCATTTCTGGATTTGCCTCCCATCGTGTGTATAATCCCATAAAAAAAGTGGGAGTTTTGGCGGGTAAGAGGTTTCTAAAAGAACAAGGCTGCTCAACTGGGTTATTTGACACATGTTGAGAGTTTATAATCCTTCACAAAATAAAAGCATTTTCTTAAAAATAGATGGACCTTTCATATCAAGCCAAAATTCCTATGTTTTTGCAGTTCTGTTTTTTTCTTTTAATCTGATGAGCGAGCCTGTTGGGGGAGGCATAAGGAGAGCATAGCTTGATAACTATGAGAAAAGGCACATTGCGCACTATCTGCTGTGTGACTATAATTTGCAATTTATGATGGAGGTTAGTGCATCTAATATTTCCATCTCTTGGATTCACTGGGTGTAGTTCCTAGTAGTGTATGATGATTCACTGCTGCCACTTTGATGTATCATCTCTTGGCAAAATAATAGGGCAGTGCTGCTACTCCACCCTATTTAGGATCTTCATGGCTTCTTCTAAGATCTGATTCTGTTTTTGTGCCTCTAATAATTACTGTTATGATGATCAAAATACATTAATTATTGTGTTAAAAAAACCTTTCATTAAGATTTATCTTTTGACTTAAATAAATGTGCACCCATCATAGCCTCAGGATACATGTATGCTAGTTAAAGGCATCATAAATTAAGGCATAGTCAGAAGGATCATGAAAGGAAAAAGGTAATTATTACATTGTTTAAATCTTTTGCTGGAAGTTTCTGTACGGAGACCAAAACCATTTGGAATTAATTACATCATGTGACCTGCGTGAAGCTGAACAAACCAGGGTCTGTCTTATTTTCTCACATCTGTGTGATCACAGGCTTTTCTAGCACCCCAGTCTTTCTTGAGTTTTCTGAATGAAGTAAGCTCTAACCTTCAGTTATAAACTTTGTCAACATACAGCTGGCAGTCTGAGGAAGCTAAAAGTGTATCTAAAGTTGACTGAAGTTGTTCCTCATCATAATTACAATGACTGAGGCTTTAGTAATCTCAGGTCCTGGTAGATTTGTCCTAAAAACAAACTGGAAGATTATTGCCTTTTCAGAATTCTCACTGATTGAGGGGTATTTGTATTTACATGTGCACTATCCTGTACAAAGGACTTGTGTGAGTCTGAGCAGCAGGCCTGTGTTACTGCTTATCGATGAATTTGCACTTTGCTTTGTAATGGGATGTGTGTGTGCAGATACTGTGACCAAGACAAGGCTGTGTGAACATATCACCTTTTCAAAAGCTACCGTTCAATATCTGTTTAGTCACTGCATAAAAACATTATCATTTACCTTGACCTTTTTTCCTCTGTTTTATTTGAGCATTTTTTGTGGCCCATATGAAAAAACTGCTTACAGAAACTGTTCCCATCTGGAATATTGGACTCTTTCAAGAGAACTATTCAAACCAGTATTGCTGGGCAGCCAGTGTGATCAAGGATTGGGACAATATAGCTGTCCTTCTTTTACTATGGACAAACTATGTGAGCAGGTGCCATCAGTTTCCTATCCAGATCTCAGATCTCGACTAACAAAGAAACTCTCCTTGCTTGTTAGCAGGTTAGACAGAAAAAGGGAACAAGAGACCTTGTCATCTCCTTGTTTCCTGGCTGAGCCATACATAGCACAAACATCCCCAGAGACAGCTCTGGGAAAAGGCCAGGCTTGTTGAATGCATGTAATTGCAGTGTTTTTAAGACAATATCATCCTTCTATGTCTTGGCCCACTGTCTGTCTGGGGCTCTGTCTGCTATCTAAGGGTAAGTAGTTTTACTTGACATAATCTATACTTAGTTCAGGGACAAGTGAGACTCAAATCATGTAGAGAGGAGGATAAAGGATAATAATAATAAAAAGGCTATGCACACAGATGATGCTTTTTTGCAGCAGCATAGCAAGACATGAAGAAAGGATTGACAAAATTTCTGAATACAGGGAGGCAGGAAGCCTGGTTTCCCATGCTGGAGGCATTCAAACCAGAGCAAATGCCAAAAGATGGGAGAGTATTGGAGAGGAAAGCAGTTCCCCTCCAAGGCAGCAATGCTAAAGGACACAGAAAATCTAAGCAATGTATCACATCACCTCTTCCTACCACCCATCCTCTCCCATGGTTCTACACCAGAAACCTCCTTGGTTCCACTCACTGCTGATTCCAGAGTGTTTAGGTGTCCTCCTCGGTTTTCGGTCTCTGTGCTGAGTTACCAGCTGCTAAGTGTAAAGAGCGAGGAAGGACATGGGCAGCTGACTGGAAGAGAATAAGGTGCAGGTCCTTGGGGCATGATAGACCCAATTCACTTGACCATCAGAACCTCCTCCATGATAAAGCAATCAAAGCCCTCAGTTATCCAGAACAGACCAGAAGAAGTGCTGCATTGTCATTAAAATTATCACATAGGCACTATTTCCAAAAGACCAAGGGCAACAGATTGCTATGCTCTGAATCACAAAGCTGGGAGAAGCCAGAACGATGTGGGCATTTATCTTGCTTCCATTTGTTAAATTGGGAACTTGTGTTGTTAATAGTAGCAATTATACGGCTGGGAAAATTGTTGATGGCTAGGGATTGCCACAGAGATATTCTAATTGTTAAGTCTCTGTAATTTACGCATAGGGTGTGTCCGTGTTAGTGTGTTCATTGGTTAGATCAGGAGAGCGCTTTTCAGGCAACGCTCAACTGTTGCCCGCTTGCTGAGCACGGGTTCTCATCAGGAAGGGCACCGCAGGTCCCGACCTGGATTCTCTTTGGACAGAACTAGCCTGGGAGGTGAGCTGCAGCAGTAAGAGAGTATTAGTACACATGAGCAAACTTAGAGCTTATCTGAACTGAGTCCCAGCAACCTGTAGAAGTACCTATGTAAGGTCCCCAGCAAAAAATGAGCTCTAAAGATTGACTTCTGTTGATCCAAACCACTTGTTAATGTAGCCATAACCATAGTTAGCAGTCCTGAACAGACTACATTGAGTTATGGAATGGGGAAGTTTCTGTGATTAACTCGACTCTCAATGATACTAGAAAAAAATCTTTCCGTGTACATAATAGAGTGTATCTCTTGACTCAGTTACCCTCAGTTTACATCTCTGCAAATGAAAGCTGGTTTTAGCCTAATGATTACAAACATACAAATGTTGGAAACTAATATATAAACATGAATGAAAGCTTCATTCATTCCAGCATAGGTTCATGAATGCCAATGGAATCAGCAATTAGCAAAAGTTTATGCATAAATATCACTTAGCACAGTACCAAGGAAAGGCTCTCACAACTGCAGCGTAGGAGCTGGAGTTGCAACTAGACTCAAAGGAGAAAAAAATTAAAAGTTAGTGAGAAAACAGGGTGTAAAAGTCATATTAAGCACAGACCTCTTCAAAAGGAGAAGCCTGTGTTTAATCTCACCCAACATTTTTGTGGCAATTCAAATAAAACCACAATTATAAAACTACACACTAAATCCACAGCATTCATGAGACTTCCATTTGAAGCCAGGTGAGAAAGGAAAAAGAGACTTTCTCCCTCGGAGTCAGAGGAATGTAGAGGTTAGCACGGTGGCAACCAAATCGTGTCATTTACAGTCTGACCCACATCAAGACAGCGTGGGCCAAGCAGTAGGAGGAGTGATATCACCTTAAAAACACTGCAGTTCATGTGCATTCAACAAGCCTGGCTTTTTCCCAGAGCTTTCTCTTGGGATGTTTGTGCTACATATGGCTCAGCCAGGGAATAAGGAGATGACAAGGTCACTTGCTCCCTTTTGAGTATAACCTGCTAACAAGCAAGGAGATTTTCCTTGTTATTAGAGATCTGAGATCGAAGAGTTTACCCAAAAGAAGAAGGGGTAATCTAGCCAATAGGTACCAAGCATAACTGCAGAATGACTTAGGGGTGGTTATTCCACTGACGCTTGCTCTATGTCAGGCACCAATTTTAACAAAACAGTCCACCTTTTTCTGCTCTCTACCAGACTCTTTGTTGTTGCCTTTCCCTGCAGTGTAGAGGAAGTCAGCTGCTGAGAGTTCCCAAATTCCCAAACTTTTAGATTTGTTTTTGCCCAAGTGTCAAGGGTGGTATTCCCAGCAGGTGGGCCAGAGCTGTGTAAGCCAGTTCAGCAAAGACCAGTGCCTTGTTAAAATGTGCAAAAATGCCACCCAGGACTTCTTCTTTGACATGGTATGTCAAAGATGTTGTTACAGAAGTGATCATCCAACCGGTGAAAAATAGTAAAAAATATTTGTGGTTGAGACATATTTTCTGTAAGTGTGTATAAGCATGTGTGAGTTTATGCTTGCTTGTGTCAGATTTGCTTTTCATGGCATAGTTTTGAGCTGTAAAAGTGTAACATCCTGAGCTTGTGGCGAGACCTGATGTGGCTACTTTGTCCCTTCTACCACATCCTGCCATTGGCATATCCTTTCTCTACCACTGCTGCTGCTGAAAGACCTGTAGGATTGGTTTAAAGAGTTTTCTAGCAATAACAGTGCAGTTTCCTTCTACAAGGTTTCTTTTTTTCATGCTGGCACATTATGTCCAGTACTTAGCTTTGGCAGGTCAAGGACTGCCCTCAGTTAGAGTTGTACAACTGAACGCCAGGCTCATGAAGACATCTTGAAAGACAGGGTGGTGACAGGAGTGAGAAGCAAAGAAGTCTCGATCTGACGGCATGCCACTTTGCAGGATCCTGCGTGGAACTGCGGAGCTCTTCTGCTTTGTCACTTGGTGACAGGTATAAGAACCTTGCCTAAACATTAAGATTTCTTTTCTTTCTGTAGCCTCATCTAAGGTTATATCAAGTATATTCAAGCCATATGAAAATATCTGAATCTGGATAAATATTGGATGTGTTAAACTTAATCTGAGTCTGTAAGGACTGGATACTCCATGTGCTCAAGGGACGAGCACAGGGTCTTATGTAAAAGACCCCTTTCTAGAGTCCAAGAAAATAAGGCAAGGGCTAATACAGATTCTTTGTGCTCAGCACTTATGTCCCTTACGCAGTAAAGTTGGTGACTTTTTGCTCTGTATTAAGCAGGGAAGATTTTAAGCCACAGAAAGGTATCTCCAGAGCCCTCTGATAAAATCATTTATGTGAATAGTTTGCAAATCAATTGTCCTGCTTTTCTGTTTGGTTTACATAATACTTTGATGCAAAAACAGGGTTAAATTCATTAAGCCTGCTTGCTCATGTCTTTTTTGTTCTCCTTTTGACTTTCAGTGCAACATGTTACAAGATTTTTCCCTTCAGTGCTTACAGACATTTAAAACAATAGAGAATCCCCTATTTTTTGTGTTTTTTTAAGACACTTTAGAAATTGAGTTGTCATGTTAACAGGCTGGCAATTCAGACATTAAGAGCAACACGAATATGGTTCACAGAGCTAAAGATGAGCTGCAGATCTGGATAGTGAGATGGAGATAAAGTCTTTCAAATAGAAAATATATTCATGTTGCAGGCACAAGCTCTGCCTGTTAGTTTCCTAAATTCCCATTTCCATTGGAAATGTGAAACATATTTCATTAACAGGCTCTGCCACTAGGAAACATGATTTTCTCTTATTTAAATTATTTCTAATTGAAACTTAGAGACAAAGAAGTGCACAGGTGTAGCTGTAGGCAGAATAACAAAGTCCTTTCAGATGTCTTGAAATGATTTTCTGACTGTAAATCACCGAAGCTTTGTGTGACTAATGGGACCGGAGCTCTGAGGTTAGGATTTTGCTGATTGTGCTGCCCTACTGAAGGCAATCCGGAGAAGGGGAATTTCAAAATGAAATTGCCTCTGCAAGGCCTGCAAAATCTCCCATTTCACCCTTTTACAGGATTGTGATCCTCTTTTATGTACCTGTAGAGCCTTGATGTCAAGCAGTGGCCAGATAGAGGTGCTCCTGGGTTTGACACCTCCCGTAGTATGCCATTATTTTTTCCAGCTTGAGCAGTAGTTGCAGGCGGGTTGCGTGAGGCATTTCCAGACCTTGTCTGTTCTCAAGAAAATTGCCAGTGAATACTGAAAGACAAAGCCAAGGAAAAGGCAATTTGTTTTCTCTCTGGAATGCTTTCATATTTCTCTTCCAAGTTCTACTTTGTATAGTCCTAGCTTCTGTGGGTTGCATGTAGGGCTTTAGAACTTAATTTGCTTACAACAAGTAGAATATTTTCTGTGCAAATGCCATCGGCTTCTGCGCGAGGGATCCAGCTGCCAAGAGCACGGAGAACTTGTGGCCTGAATTAAAAATGGGAAAAGCAGTGCCTATGTTTGAAGCACTTACAGGCTGTGCGTGTAACCTTCCAGGTGTGAGCTGCACGTGAACCAACAGACCGTGGTCTAGCTGAGCGCGTGGGCAGTGCTGGTTTTCCCTTGTCAGCTCCATCCTTGCAGCAGGATCGCGAAGCTCCAGAGAGAGCACAGCCAGAGGGGAGCCTCTGCACCTCTGCAGGGCCAACACTAGTGTGCCCATGCTTAACTTGAGTTTCGAGGGCCGTTTTTCAATGGCAAAGAATCTAAGCTCTGAATAGGTGTCCCAGTTCTTAAATGAGTTATGAGCCAGGCACTTCCCAGTGGTGCCCAGTGACAGGACCAGTGGCAACTGGGCACAAACTGAAATGCAAGAAATCCCATTAAAAAAAAGGAAAACTCCTTTTCTTTTTAGCATAAGGGCTGCTGGATATTGGCACAGGTTGTCCAGAGAGTTTGTAGAGTCTCCATCTTGGGAGATATTCAAAAGCCATCTAGACCGGGTCCTGGGCAGCTGGCTCCAGGTGGCCCAGCTTGAGCAGGGTCTGGGACTGGATAATCTCCAGAGCTGCTTTCCAGCCTCAGCCCCCCTGTAACTCTATGAATCTATGAAATTTTAGCAGCCAAAACCATAGGAAACCGTGTCTGCTTCATTTGTCCAGCCCTGACTACAAATACTGTAACATGCACAGGTTCCTGGACTGCAGGGTCTTCAAGAGCAGTGTTCATACAGTGCCCATAATAAGACTCTTGGGCACAGATGGTGGTAAGAACAGCAATAATTTGACCATAATGCAGTCTTAGGAAATGAGTATTTGAGAAGAACTTTGGAGCAGTGTTAAAAAAAAATATCTGTGCAGGTAAAAAACTTGTTCTGTGGAAACAGAGGGAAGGAGTGCAGGAACAGTGATGCTGAGAGCAATAATCTGTGTGAAAAGGCCAGGAAATATTGCCTATGCCTGTGGAGCAGCTTGCCTTTATTGTTATTTTTTTCTGTGCAGGGCATAGGCTAATGTAGTTTATTTTAAGACCTAAATTTTAAAATCTAAGTTTCAAATAAAATTTGTTCAAGTTTACATGATGGATGACATCTCTGCCACATTTTCACAACCTGAATGGAAATTAGCATGCTCATGTGCACTTTGAAACCCCCTTCTCAGCCTATTTAAAGGCTTGCATGAAACATGTAATGCCAGAGCATTTTTTACCATCTTTTCTGGTACTTGGTGCTAGAAAATCTTGCTTGTAAGAAGAAAAAGAAATACTCCTAAGGATACTGATAAAATCTTGAATTAAGCAAAACATCTAACATGAGAATCACTAGATGTCTAATAATCATGTCTGGATTTGGATTTCTCCTCTTATATCGAGGCAATGTTTCTGGACAAGGTGATGTGAACTGTTACCAGCACCTGATTAGTTTCCCCAAGATAATGGTCAGCTGTGGTTTAGTCCTTATTTAGTCTTAAAATTATGTCTGCCACTGTCTTCTCTTACCAAGATTACTGTTGACTTCAGGCTGCTTGGAAGCAGTAGCTCTTCACAACTGATGTGACTTGAGGAGACAAAATAAATCAAATCATCTTTCCAACATTTAGTTTGACCTAGTTGAAAAATAATCCTTGCCAGTGTTTTACCTCCCTAGCATGGAAAATGTGTGGGCCTGTGGTGGGAGAGAGATCTCCATGGCTCTGGGCACGATTTGCTTTTGTTCTGTGTTTCCCCTCATTTTACTCCAATCTCATTTATGCTCACACACTTGCACATTTTTTGAATAATTTACAGCTACTAAACTTCCTGGAACATGGATCTCATTTAAATGGTACGGTGTCTGTACTTCTTTCTCTTTAGGAATTTGATGGCATATCAGGGGAAAAAAAAAGGAGATGTGTGTATTGGAGGGGAGGAAAGGAAAAAATAGTATAAGGAAAAAAGCAATTTCTCCTGTTCAAAACTTTGTCATGGCAGTTGGGGGCTTCTGAACTGAAGGTTTGTGAAAAGTTAATATTCCAACCTAAAATTTTGCAGGCTTTCATCTATCTTGTTTTTAACACTTGGAAGTCAGTCCATGCAAAAATCTCATGGCCCTAATTGGAACAATTTTTCATGAAGACAGAATATTTCCTAGGGATGTGTCTGTTCTGATGGGAGTGTTCATTGGCAAAAGAGAGAAAGAAACATTTTTGCATTCATGTCTGCAAAATAAAGCAGGAAAAGTGCCCCTGCCTGTAGAAGGGATTAACTCAAAATGTGGTAGTTTGTGTTCAGGTCAATCCAGATCAAAGGCTTCTCATCCCAAGTCATTCAGGGTTTCTTATGTTCCAGACTACTGTACTATCAAAGACAATCTTTGTTTTGGAATCTAGACCTTAAAATCTTCTTGAATTAATAAGCTGCTGCTTATCAGTGCTTTGTGTTGATTTGCAAATGCATGCTGTAAAGGAATTTCTTTTTTCTTTAAAGACAATTTTGCAAAGATTTTGTTTAAAACAAGATTTTGTTTTAAAATTGCCACAAAATGGAAATGTCCTGTAGAAAACACTTCTTTCATGTGAGTCTGATCCTACTTTCCATCAATCTGGTATTTTTTTCTTGCTTTGAAATGATGCACAATTAATTGTTCAGTCTCAGGCTAAGTGACGTCTTCAAATGGGATTTCCTTCAAGACTTTGTTTCTGAATGCAGAAAGCAAAGCACATCTCCAGTGCCATGAAAGCCTTATGTTTTGAAACTGTAGGCCATAGATAATAGAGAGAGATGTCAAAAAATGTGCTTATATGGTGTAGAACTGGTGCGTGTCTTACAAGGCTGATGTAGTGAGCAGTTCTCTTGAGAATCTTACTCAGGCTCTTCCTCCAGTTAAGATGATCTCAAATGGCTGGCTGAAGACTGCTGTCTTAGAAGATACATGAAATGATTTTTTAGTCTGGAATCATAATCCTGTAGTTACCTTGACAACTACTGGTGATATATAACTGCATTGTGGTTTGCCTCTCCAGATGCCCTTTTAGCCAGTCCTACAAACAGGGTATAGATTTTTCTTTTTTTTTTTTTTATTTGCTTGAATTGTAGCTCTGGAAACATGCTATTCAGAAAGCAGCATCCTTTTCTGTGTGTCCTCGCAGCAGGATAAAACAGTGTATTTGCCTTTACTTGCGAAAGAGAACAATTTGTGGCAGTGTTCACATATTATCCAATTAACTGCCAAACAGTGACTTTTTGTATAAATCTGAAATTCAAATTGGTGCGTTCGTGTTAACCAACCTTGGTATATGTAGAGATTAAGTCTGAATAAATCTTGAGTTTCAAGTAATGAAAATGACATCACCGAGGGTATAATTCTGCCTGTCCCCTCCTCAAGTGGCATGGGCGAGCAGAGCATACAGTGTACGCTGCACAGTGCTGGAGGGTGGGCATCAGAGAGTAGCATTTGCTGCGTGGGGCAGAGAAGAGCTGTGTGGAATTTTTCTTCATCTCGATGCAGTCAAGAGTAGAGAATTTAGGCCCATGTTTGCATTTATGGGTGGAAATTTGCGCCCCAAGGTGCGTTAGGGACCCGGTAACTCTGCTGGCTCCCACTTGCTATTCTGGCAGCATATGCGTATGGAGCCGGGCAGGACAACGTAGCTGCAGCAGCTTTAGGGAGCCGGCTGAAGCTGAGCTGAGGGGTCTTTTGTCCCCCCAAGCTCTCAGCTCTGCTTCCTGCCTCCTCGCAGACGGGCTGTCCAGGCGGCAGCCTGGGGCAGAGCCCGGGGTCTCAGCCTTGTGCCGTGCGTACACAGCCTTAGTAGGTGTCTGCGGTAGAGATCTTACCTAGTCGTTTGTCTGTTCAGATGAAGAAGAACTCATCAGGTGATGTAAATTGCTGGCGCCAAAGTTAACTTCACGAGGATAGTCCAGAAATACCATTCTTAGGCTGTGTGAAAATCTAGCACCTATATCCTTAGTCTCTTAAATGTAATTTTACCTTCTTTTCTGAGATAATATCTTGAAATAAAACTATGCTTTTGTGCTTCTGAAGTATTTGCATGGGGGTTATTTTCAGAAGCTGTATGCAATAAGGCTAATCCTGCCCTTCAGCTAGAAGAGTGCTATCACCAGCCCCAAGTTTAGGGATTTGTAAGGCAACAGAATGAGGCCAGGATGGGGAATTTAATTAATTTCCTTCAGCCCACAGTAAGAAGCACATGCCATGGGGAGTTTGGGTCCAGTACAGCATGGTGGTGCACGGGGGACAGTTGTGTAAGGAGTGTGCTGGAGCTGAAAGGAAAGAGAGCGGTTGTGGGTCTGTCCCTGCCTGCTATCTGTCCCATGCAGCCTAGCAGAGGATGGACCTGAGAAGTGCTCACCCTGCTGCCTGGCTTCACGGACCCTTTCCACAAGCTGCCATCACAATCGCTCAGAGAGGTTTTTTTAAAACACACCATCTTCTGGTAGTCAGACAGGATGAAAATTAGTGCTGTTTTTCCTTCAATTTCTTTTTAGCAACAGGTGAGATTACACGTAACTGATGATATAAGGAGAATTCAGCCTCAGAGGGACTGTATAAATTTACACTGCCAGCAATAAATTATTCTTTGTCTGGAAAAATAGATTTTTTTAGTGATCCTCTTTATTTTTAAAACTATATGACTATTTCCTTGTTTTGAAGATTAATTTCAGATAATAATTTTTCTATATAGTTTACTCTTTGACTTAAATAAAAATCAAGCATCCCACTGCAATAGAGGCTATAAAAGGGAATATATGCTTACGTGTTCAAAGAGCAGCTGAATTGGACAGGTAATATGGGAGAAAATGGGGGAAAAAAAGGAAAACAAAGAGAGGACAGAATGATGGGAGAAAAAACATAGATACCACATTCCATATTCCATTTTCTTTTTGAATGGCCATATTTTTTTAATTTAGTTTTAAAATTAGTCCAGAATAGACAGTTAAGATACTAACATGGAAGTTAATAAGCCCAACAAAGCTGAGAGATACTAAAGAGGGAGAGAAAAGGGAGACTAAGGAGAATAACAAGACAAGGAGTAGAAAAGGATGAAGAAGCATATGAAGACAGAGAGAAAGAAGAACCTGGAGAGAGGTTACAGCCACATAAGTTTGAAGGAGTGTAAGATTATATCCAGAAAATACAATGCACAGGGGCTGGCTGGTTGTTTACCGTATATGCTGAGCAGACTTTGAGTAGATGAGTCCCTGAGGAAAGAACTGGAGTTACTCCATATTTCAGGATTTCATTGTTGGGAGTTGCATTCATTGCACTAACACGGTAGAGAAACTCTCGGAGAGTCACATCCCTGTTAACAGTGACACGGCTTTCACAGCCATGCCTGCTTACAAGGCACGAGCTGGGCTAGCACAGTGCACGCGACGCTGATGCTTTGCTTCCAGTCTTGTTTATATCCCCCAGGCAGTATGTAAGAGGGTATTGGCTTTGTTCTAGCCCTCAGCTTAGGTATTTCCCCCTACCCTTCCATCAAGGAAAATTGTGTATTTTCCTTTCCGTTCTGTGTACTTAACTTTCCTCATCTTCTCCAAAGGTCTTCCAAAGTGTTCAGCATTCCTGGCATCATTGTATTTCCATCTGTCTCCCTCTTCTCCCTTTCTCTTTTCCTCTCCTCCTTTCCCTCTCTTCCTTACTCTTTCTCTCCTTCGCCATCCCTGTCTGTCTGTCTCCCTCTTTTTTATTTTTTTAAGGAATGGGAAATATAGCTTTGTAACACACATCTTGCTGTTTCATATTCTGTTTAAGACGGTATTTGTGTTCTCATAAGAGTTGCTTTGCATTCCCTGGTTCGCATACTGCAAGCAAGCAGTATCGGTGGGAACAGCCTGTACTTTTATTGTGCCTTTTCATTTTCAATTTTAAAAACGATCCCAGGTTAATGGTGCTTGCATAGTCAGAAAAATTGGACATTATTTAAAGGAACAATGTGGCTTGCTATTCTGCACATTTCATCCAGTATGCTAAGTTTTATTTAGTTTCTCTTTAGCTGGCTTCTGAGATGGAGACATAAACCTACTGCCCAACTAGGAAAACCAAGCTCCTTCATTGATTTTATATAGGATTGGAAGATTACATATGGATGACCTGGACTGCATGATATAGTTTCTCTGGCAACTATTCTGTTAAATTAGTTTCAAAGCTGTCAAATTAAAAAAAACCCACAAAGTAAGAGTGATGTGTTATGTCCAGTGGGTGTTTGTGTCCTAGGAAGAGGTATCATGCTAGCCTTGGGAAAAGCCTAAAAGATAACTTCCATTATTATTCAGCTGAAAACCAGAAAAAGAATGACTGAATCATTAAGCTAATTTTCTCTGAATGGGATGAAATAACTTCTGATGGGTTTTTCTCTCTTCCTGTGCTCGTCTTCCTGCCCTCTTTGTCCCAATGTCTCCCTGGCTTCTCCATTCCCACTGAACCGTCCCTCTGTCCTTTCCCCAAACCTCTCTTCTCAAGTCCCAATTGTATGTGTTTCTGGCTGTTTCTGACCTCCTTTTTTTATATCTCAGAACTGCAAATTCTAAGTTTGACTATCAAAGGCAAGGCAGAAATAGGTGTCAGTGGATAGACACAGCAATTTAAAGGTATGAACTTAACCTCAAGTTATCCATCTATGTCTTTTCATCACTGGCCCCAACCAGTTCTTTGGCAATGTGGATCTCTTTTGCCTTTGATACAAGAGGTCTTTGCTTATCCCTTGCCATCTGTCTGGACTGGCACTGATACAGTCAGGAATTGTCCCCTCCTCTAGGTTAGCAAGGAGACCCCTTGAGTTATGCTGCAAGAAAGCAGCAGCAGGAAGGCAGCTTGGCTGGAGGGCCTCGTGTTTTGAAGCCCCTGAGCCCTGTGTGTGCTGGCTGTGCTCGGAGGAGCAGCACCCTGCACAAATTGCGGTGTGAGAGCGTGCACCCACACTCTGCCAGCTGCTGAGGAAATGCTGATGGAGCTGATGGACAGCAGCGCCCACTCCAAGTGCAGCTGGGTGGCTACCTTAACAGCTGATGATAAAGGCCCTAGGTTTAGGTAGAGGGTCTCCCAGCTCTCAGAAGGGCTGAAGCATCTTCAAAGAGCAGAGGACTGGCAGGAGAGGGCACAGCCTTGCTCAAGACAGAAGGACCTCCGAAGGCTGTCGTGGCTCTGTACCATGGCACGGAGACACAGAGGTTCCCCTGCTACCCAGGGACTGGAGGCTCACACCACTCAACGCATGTTGCAAAATCAGAAGGGCATTACAGATAACCACCACTGAAGTTTTGAAGCCGTGTTGATTCCCCCCCCCCGTTCTGTGGCAGGTGCTGGTGTATGCATTTGAAGTGCTTCTATCAGCATATATTGACCCAGTTCTCAAGCATTATTAAAATCTGGGAAGTTCTTTTGGTGGTTTTATGTTCATGCTGAACGTGAACAGCAAGCAGGTAGAAACCTGTGAAACCACACTGGAGCTTTAGGAAGACTGAATGAAAAAAATTCCTTAATGTTACAGTTCCTTTCTTGACATTTTTTTTTTTAGATTACCTGTATCCCTCCCTGCTAGGGGCCGAGCAACTCAAAAGCATGTCCCTAAAAAGTGAGCATTAAAGAAAGATAAATATAATAATATGGCCAGAGCAGAACTTGGTATTTACACAGGACTGAGAAGAAATGTCAAGGATTCTGCACCTAACAGTTTGTATGATTACATTCAATAAACATGAATCATGAAGCTACTTGATTATTGCATCTAAATATTTCTAACCCTTTTGGGGAGAGTATTATAGCCTTCTAAATAATGGAGTTTGGGGCTGTAATTCCATCTCCTCTTGAAAACAATGCTAAGCTTTCCATTGACGCAATCAGGGATTCTACCTCATAATTTCAAACGGTACAATATATTTCTGTTTCTTCCAGTGTACTGCCTTAATTATAGGCTTGCCCCAGATTTATCAGTGAAGTGACAGTTTCAACAATTCACCTGGACAATTACTCAGAGGTAGCCCAGGAAGGCCAGAATTTTGATCCCAGTCGGCCATCAATTTGTGCTGGGAGGCATTGAGTCTCATGGCCCTTCAAATTGGAATCACAATACATGTGCATGCAGGCTCTGTTCCCATCCATGTATGGACTTACTACTAAAAATCCACAAACTATATTTCTCTATTTCTTCAGTCAATAAGAACTGTAATTCAGCTACACATTTTAAAATGCATACCTTGTAATATTTTTGTTTTCAATGAATTTACAGTTAATTGCAAGGATTTTTTGAAGGCTTCTAAACCCTTATTTAGCCTGTATAGTGCTGAATAGTGGTGTGATTTCTGTATATGCTAGAGTTCATATTATGCTAATGAGTCTGACTGCTTAGAAAACACTGCGTAACACTGGGCTCCAATTTGCAGCGAGAGGAGCCTGTAAAGGTTGGCCGTTAGCTGAATTCTGTCACCTTTTGTCTATACATTGCCTGACAAAGAGCTGGAATTTCTGTATCTTGCATTCCCAGTGCAATGAGTCTGAACCAGGCTCCTCTGTATTAAGGATGAATTCAAGCCAAAAATAGTCTCTGTAACTGCTATTCTCTTTTATGCATGGTAGTTACAGACAAGTCAAAGATCTTAGTTGCTTCATACTATATCCCACCGCTCATCCAGCTGCAGTCATTTTGCAGTCCTTCCTCTAACGAGCTTCTTATTTTGGAGAGGTCACACTCATCCAGAATGTTGTTTATTTTTCTCTGCTCTCGTGTAAGACCTTGCACTTATCTGCAATCATTCCTCTGTTAAGTGTTGCCTAATTGCATACTTCTGCTTGGTCTTTCAGGAAATTCCTAATGATCCTCCCAAGCCTTGGTTAAGCTAAATGTTTCTCTGTTGTCAGCAACTTTCACCACCTGTCTATTCAGCCTATTCTACAGAAAATTTGTAACACCTGGCACCTACCACTTGTTTGGGTACAAAGCAAATGAACCACTACGTTTCTCTCGAGTGTGCTCAGAACCGGCAGCAGGCAGAGGTAAGGACTCTGCTCCAGATGAACAGGGCCATTAGTCAGCCCTTAGACTCAGGTGCATAGAGATGTGTTCTCCTTGGGGCCTAAACAAACCCGACACTGAAAAAACTTGGGTTGTTTTTTGGTTTTTTTTTTCAGTGGTGTGTGTGCAGAACAGCAAATGCTCAAATAAAACAAGCATGATTTGGAAATATTGTACTGAACTTTGTGGAACTGAAGAATTTAGCTTGCTAGGGTTGCAAAAGCAAGGCGCTGAAGGCAGCATGCTAGGGTGCAAGCTGCTGCTGTGTAGCATCTTTGGACAGAGGGTGTTTTATTCAGGAGACCTCCTGTGTATTACTTACCTCAGCGTGTGGGTGCCAAGTCCACTGAGAAGGTGGAAGAGCAAGTGGTTAGACACAGAGTAATGGGAATGTTGTGTTGACTGATCAGAAACCTTGTCTAGAAAGTGAAGCCAATTTTAAGTGAATGCAGATGGATAAATTAGGATTTTTTTTTTTCCTTTTTTGTTGGAGTAAGAGGAGTTGGCGAAACGTGAGTTGCCAGCAGGAACATCTGAAAGGCTTTGTAAAGGCATTTGTGAACATCGTGGCATATGTCTTTAACCTAGATGTATTGAACTGAAAGGGATGCAGATACTAGCACGAACATAGAATGCTAGATAAATGCAAGATTTTTGAGTTGCTCTTTCATGGGATGTGATTTTTATCTTACAGGGGAGAGTTTTGAGAAACAGATCCAAGGCTTTGAGAAGCAGTAATGGTGGAAGAGCTAGTAACAGCTGAAGGATGACTGGGATGCTAGCTGCAGCTGGAGTGCTGCTGGCTATATTGGACACATTAATCGTAGAAACATGGATCCTTCACCTTTTTTTATTATGATAAATAAACAGTAGTTTGTACTGAATCTCCATATGCAGTCTCAAGAGTCATTTAAATTGTTGGCTGAAAGGTCGCTTCAGTGTCCTGGTGCATTTTGTGAAAGTCTCAGAAAGCAGAGGAGAAGGGTGAATTAGATACAAGAACAGTTTCTAAAGATGAGCAGCAAAGGTTGGACTCTTTAATTACAGTCAGTTCAGCCTCTGAATTCATGAGTATGCTTTGTGCTTTGGACTTTTTTTTTTTTAATGTACTGTTTATTGTTACAGTGAAGATGCTTCATTTCACGAAGTGACTCAGGGAGAACTAAATCAAGATTTATTTTGGCTAGAAATTAATCTTTCCTTATGTAAGGCGAAAGTAAAAATTCATAAAGTGAATAATACTTTGTTTCTTCAGTAACATGTCAATGACAGCTTGTCTTTGGGAATTTCAGCCTTTCCAAATTCAATTTCAGCAATCTTATGTATTTACTTACCTGTTTTAATTAAGAATTGGCAGGAATAAAAGAAAAAAAATTACTTGTTTCTGAGCTGATATGATCTTAATTGAGAATGCCTGGCTCTCACATTGTCATTGATCACTTATTTCTGTGAATTATATCAAGGCATGCATAAGGAATATGTAATACTCCCCTGAGGCAATATCTAGCAGAAGGAGCTGAGAGAGCCCAGGTGTTTTAACACGGTGGTTTGAAAAAGCTCCAGAAATAGTATGCAGTTTTGGAATCCTTGGAGGAGGCAGGGGACAGCTTTCCAAACACCTGGACTGCTTGATCCACCTGTAGGATAAGCTCTCCTGCCGAAGAGGTTGCAGTGTATTAATCGTCTTTGTCATGCTTGAACAATGCGCACTTCTTCGTGGTATAACTTCAGAACAAAGGCGCAATATTTCTGTGCAGACCCCGTGCCCCAGAAAACGTATTATTCCCTGCTTTGTTTCCTTCACATTTGCAGAAAGGCTTTGAAGGGCAGGGGTCTGGAGGAAATGGGAAATAAGAGGCTTTAACGTGCTTTAGAGTTTCTATGTCCTTATGTATGCTCACTCCAGTGCCACACACTGAGGGAAAAGTACAGATACTTACCGAAGTAATGGTTTGATTTTTAACTCAAATGTAGTTTCTAAGTAGAGCCTTTCAAACCGTGCAGTAGTAATAGGTCAGACATAAGCTGTGAGATGTTAAAATATATAATGACAGAAGTGGGGATTTAGCTATGGTTTTGCTGCTTTCCCGCTCATCAATACCTAATGAGTAGGTGTAAATTGTGACAGGATATTGAGCAACGTAGAGACAAGTGGCATAAAGGACCAACCGGTACAGGTGTGAAAGAGGGAAAAAATGGACACCAGCAAAGAGTGGGAAAAAAAATGCAGTAGTGTCAGTGAAATAGTTTCATAATAAATGCATGATTTGAGCTGTTTTTTTAAACTTTCATGTACACTATAAGCAAACTAATAAACTTTAAGGGTATTTAAGCAATAAAAAAATCATCCAATGTACTGAAAAATTTGAACCCAATGAGATGCAAGATAAGGTGGTCAGCAGCCCTTTCAGCAGATCTTTATGGGAAGAGAAAAAGAAGCCACAAAACTATGTCTGATGCAACTTAGGAAGAATCTATCACGTGCATTATTAAGTGGTTATTTGTTACCACTATTAAAAATTTGCCTGCTGTTGCCAGGCCTAACTTCAGCTTTTTGAAGTGCCTAACTTCCATTTTTGAATCATGTTGTTCCTTTATCTCCCAGATCAACGAGCCTTGGACCTATTTAGAAATATTTAGACTGTATTAGACTCAGTTAAGGTGCCTGTTACGTAGTACCTGCCCATGTCATGACTTTGGGTGATATATCCACATGGTCTTTTTCAGGGTGAGAAATATAATCTGTCCCAACTGTTTTTGGAGAGCTATGTGTAAACTAATTGACCTAGGAGGTGCTTCTGACTGGTGGCACCCTCACACCGTACCGAGGTGAGACAGAGGTACACGTCAATGCTGACCATTGCCTTTGTTTTTGGAGAGAGGAAATCTGGATACTCTGGAAGGCTAAGTTCTACTAAGTTCTGGGTAATTAGGGAAATCTACAGCATGCTCCCACCAAATTACTTGAATTGGAAGGGGTCATCAAGTCCAACCCCGTGGAAGGAACATGGATGTTTTTTTAATTATTCCACAGGAAACGGGGTAGGATAAAATACAGTTAATATATGCTGCATGAAATATTATTGAGATCCTTGATTTTCTGAAATTTTAAGTTGGTGCTCGAGGGGGAAAAAAGAATAATTCAGTATTATGAGAGTTGGAGGTTTCTAGAGCTAGCGAGTTGGGTCTAGAGGAAGATATATATTCTAGAAGTTTGTACAAGGCATCTCATCCACCCTTCTGCATCAAAACCTCAGTCTCATCTGGTGTAAAGACTATAAACAAGATCTTCCAGATACAACTTTCAGGGATTTTTATTCCCAAGACACCAGGAGACAGACAGCATGGATCTCCTCCCCAGACCCTACCCCATTCACTCAGCAACAGATCCTTTTGCCAGGAAGGAACTCAAGCATACTTCATGCAATTTTTATTCCTTGAAAGAAGAGAGGCCTTTCATTACCCAGCATGATACCTCCTTTATGAGAAACAGTCCTTCGGGACAGCTAATGCTGGGCACGCTGTGGTTCAGTCCGTCTAACCTCATCTACACTATTGCTTAAACTCAGTGACTGAGAAAGCCTTTGTGGACTGTGTTGAGTAACTTGTGGTCTTCTCACTTGCTGAAATGTCTCTGAGGCATAGCTTGGACAGTTAGCATCTCTAAACCGCTGGTGGCTGAGAGCTGATGGGAAATGCTGTGGGAAGCAGCAATAACTGATGGGCCAGACGAGCTCTCCTCCTGCTCGGTTTGGGCAGCGACCCACCGTGCTGAAAGCAGCTTCTCTGGGTCTCGCACGCATTTACTGTTAGCTGAGACTTGCCAGACCTGGTCCTGGGGAATTAGGAGTGCCCTTTGGCAGGCCACAAAGAAATAAGGAAAGCAGCAGCTGGTGCCGCTGGTGAGGATGAGGTTAGGGGCTTGAACTCGGGCTCTTCTGCTCCTGCGCGGTGCTCCCCGGCACTGCGTGACTCACCTAGCCAACCTTAGCCATGTGAGAGTTGGTTGGGTCCTCCAAGCTCTTCACCCAAACACCTTCACTAGTGACAGGAGAGAGACTGGCGCATCTAAAAGGCAATTTTCTCCACCTCAGACACCTGTTTTAAGGAGGACAGCATAAATGACTAGCTGGAGCTAGGCAGCTGTAGTTAACTGAGATCACCTCCCTTCTTTCTGTTCCTTTGCTGCCATGCATAATTCATTCCTTTACAGGGAAGACAAGTGTTGGAATTAGTGAAACAACAGTTTAAAGGCTCCCCGGAAGATATATATTGAAGCATTTCAACCTGCTGCAAAACAATTTGTGACTGTTTGTAGTAAAAGACCATTTATATTCTTTTATTTTTTTTTCACATGAGATAAGGGAGAGAGTAATTTAACAAATAATACACCTACAACTTCTAGACAAACTCAAGAGATATGTACGTTATGGTAGCTGGCCTCAGTCCAGCAAAGCCATTAGCCATGGATAACTGTAACAAAAAGAAATCTGCTTAGCTCCCCCTCCTTATGCTTTTTAAGGCATTGATTCTGCGTGTTGTTCCATTTAGCCCATTGGGCTAGAATATTTGAGGACCCACAAGGGAAAGGCCACAATCTGGTTCAAGGTTATGTTTACCAGCCCCCCTGGCCCAACCCAAAACCAGCCAGGCAAACTTCTTCCCATCCCCAAACAGTTTTCCTGTTCTACAGTTTGTGTGTGTTACATGCTAGCCCTCACCCAGTCCTTCATCCTCTGGGCCTGGGTGAAATTTGCAGGGACTCGGACGTGTCAGCCAGGATTTAAGCCCAAACTAAACACAGCCATTGTTCACAAGAAGAACAATAGTAGGTTCCTTTCGTGGTAGCACTGTTGGGTCCTCCAGAGCAGGAGCATTATTGTTCACAGGCACAGAAGGGCAGGCTTAATGCTAAGATTTTTTTTTTCTTTTTTCAGTTTCTGTTTTACTTTGGGGGTGGGGGGAACTTGGATCATTGAAAGAAACAATAAAGGGCATGAAATCAATGTGCTATTTATGGCGTAAACAGTTTAGATATGGACCCACCAGAGTTTTTCTATAGCTTTACCAGTTTTAAATCTCTGTAACAGGAACACATCAGTGGGTTCTGGGATTTTTTTTTTCCTGAATATACTGGAATTACACAGTGCATTTTATACTTCTCTGTGTTTCTGGTGGACACTTTTAGCTCCCCATGGGACTTTTGAAATGAGCCAGTGGAGAATCTTTTCTTTTCTCTGTGGTGTTGGTTGGCGTAAATATGCCAGGGTACATGATCTGCGAGTTAAGACCTGCATTGAAGCTCTGAAATTTTACGTTTGATGGTTGCGTCTCAAGGTCAAGCATGAACAACTGATGATTTTCACCTTTTCAGTTCCTCTGTGTGTGTATTGTTGTTTAAGCTACAGACACAGTAAAATCTTTGGCTCCCAAACTGCCTTCTAGTTGTGCCAAATAGTAGCTATTCATCAATGAGGTACTTTTCTATACAGGGCTTTGGAGAAGGGCTTCTAGGTAAACTGAAGAGGAAAGGCAAAAATTTCAAGACTTACTTTTGTGGTTGATCTGTTCATCTAATGTGTTATCTATGAATATGCTTAGTCATACCTTATGTATCAATATATGTTATATGTGTTTGCTTCATGCAGTGGGATTTTCCTTACTGCTTCAGGAAGAATCTCTGACCTCTGTGAAGGACTGCTGGGGTGATGGTCATGGCTCCAGCATCAGAGGTGCATTCAGAAACACACTTCTAGTATGTGCACTCGGTATCAACATTTGTATACGTTAGATACAGCTGTCAGTTCTGTAATTTCTAGAAATGTAATTTCCAGTCTAGCGCAACACTGAGTTGTCTCATGCCAAGAGTAAAGGCCAAGTCTTCATTGCCCTAAATGTAAGTTTTGTCTGTTCTACAGAGATTTGCTTAGTGCTGTGTGTGTCGGTAGTTGCTGGCGAGGTGCCTATGAGCAGCATCGGTGTAACGCAGACATGCCTCACCTTTCTCACTCCCCATTTCAGACAGATGCCCTGAGCTCACTGCGGTGCCATCTGCCCCTTCCACAAGTGGAGGACCCTTTGCAGAAATGTTCCTTCTTATGTAAAGGTCACAGTCTGCCACCACCGTGAACGCTGCCTTCATCTATGAATAGTTCAGCTGAAGCCATCTTTAAGCCAGACAGAAAAATAAATCGCTCACAGGGGAAACAGCTCTTCAGCATGATCCAGATTGCCTGAATGTAGCCCCTTGGGACTATTCGTACAGTGAGATACTCTTCACTGTGAATAGGAGTGACAAAATCTGGCCCAGAGTTAGTTCCCCAAAAATGTAAATATAGAAACTGCCACAGAAAACATGCAGGGGCACAGAAGTCTTTTTTTCCTCTCATGATCTTTCCTGGCGAGGTCTCTCTCTTAGAGAGTGACTGCAGCAGTTCAAAGCTTCACTAGCATTGTGGGTTGACAAGGGGAAACATTGCTGATCCAGCTCACAGAAGCAGGCAATTTTCTTCTATAAAATTACACTTAGTAAAGCTTTTGGGAGTTTGTGTCAGGCATATCTGAATCACTTGTATCTCAAATGCTCTCAGTCATGACAGGAGGAGGGGGTCATATGAGGATGAGAAGCTATCTAGACATATAGAATAACTTTTGATGAAGCACACAAGCCATAGAAAGGGAATCTATCATCAGCTCTGTGCAGTAATATGGAAGTACTGACTGCCAGTTTTATTGTATTTCAGTGACATTTGCAAAACACTGAAACCCAGAAAACATGAGTTTGCATTACTACATAGATGCTGAACACCTGGTCCCTGGGGTGGTAGGAGGATCCAGGCTTTTGTGCAAGGGCCGTTTCCTTGGCAGGCTGGTTTCATCTTCCCTAGCTTTGCTGGTAGCACACTGAGTATTCCCAGGCAAGTCACTTCCCTGCTTGCACGTCTCTCCATGAGGTGAGTGGGCAGGGGAAATCAGGCTGAGTTTTTCTGCGAGTGGAGAATTGGATTCCCTTGGCATAATGCTTGAGACCACTGACTCAGCCTTAAAAACCAGGTGTTCTCATCCCCACAGCATGAATTAGCCATGGCAATCTTTGCAAGTGGAGCAGTAAGTAGCAAAACTGCTGGTCAGATATGGGCATATGGTGCTGCTTTTAGCAATATTAGTGTGTTTCTTTAATAGTTTCATTGTGTTACACTCATTTGCCAGGGCTTATTTCACCTTTTATTTGTGCAGTGTCTGTGCAGTGCACAGAAGCTCCATCTTCGTTTTTGCCTGCAACAAAATTTCTTTCTTTAGAAATACCTCTAGTGTTGGGGGAGAGAGAGAGATGATTTTTTGTTGTTGTTGTTAACCTCACATAACTCTTCAATTCTTTCCCCTCCCTTGTTCTTTTTTTTGTTTGTTTTTTTCTTTTCAATGCCAGTTACAGATCCCAGATGTCAAATGGTAGCAGCAGCTGGCTGCATGGCAATCCCTTAGGCTGCAGCTGGGTGAGCACTCCTGGACTTATTCTAGCTGTGTCATATGGATGGTCTGCAGATTATTTCTCTGAGCTGTCATGCTCTTCAAATGCCTCTAGCTTCTTTCTTTCCTTCTCTTATTCTGGTAATACATGGAGCCTGAAAATTCAGCCTTGGAGAAATCTATCATGTATTGTGTACAAGGTCTGTGGATCAAAAGGATGGCCTATGTGTGCATTATTCCTTTTACATAACTAAATGATTCAATTAATAAATAGTACCAAATATTCCCAATACAGTATTAGATTAGGATGATTCTGTCCCTAAGTACCGTGTATGTACAACAATAGCACTCTTGTATGAAGATAAAAGGAGAAACATTAATTCAGGACGTCTGTTCTCTCTCTTTAAAATTATGTACTGAGTGTCCAAATTGCTTGAATGGTACTTTTCTCTTCATAAAGTCAATGTGAGTAGACTGATTGAATGTGAATGACAGAACAGAGCTTCAGATTTCAACAAAAGAGACAAGCTGAAATAAGAGTAAATTTTCAGTAGAAGAGTGCATGCACAATAAAATATACTGTATTATCTACAAAGGTGAGTTAAAAGGAAATTAAAATCTCTTATTTGCCACACTGGATATATTTTTAGGAGCACCTGTGCTGGTGAATTTTCTTTACTAGTTGTGCTGTATATTATATTTAACCAAGTCCTTTTAGTAATGTGTTGTAGCGCTGCCAAAATTATCACTAACATTAATGAAATCATAACAAAGGTATGGTTTTGCTTTTAACCACATCTGTTTTGTAAAAGCAGTATAATTTGAAAGTAAAATATAATTTAGGTATTCAGTTTAAACTTTAGTTTACTTACTTGGGATCAATAACACCTTGATAGCTGAATGATTTCATCTCAGATTATCGGGGCATATGCTTAAAGCTTCAAGGTAATATTTCAAAATATCATTTGCTAATAATTTACCTCTCCAGTACTGTCAGGTATATTAACCAACTTGAAATAGTTTGTTCTAGAAACAGAATTGCTCATTGAATCAGCCCCCTTCTTTCCCTTTTGGGCAACATCAAGAAAATAGGTTTCACCAAGTGAGGCAAATACACTTTCTTTAAACGATTTAGTCACTCCTGTGCTCTACTTTCTCTCACTTTTGTTTTCTCAAAATATTACCTGCAGCTAAAATAGAGGTGACTGTTGTAGGTGTTTGAGTCCCATTCCTATTGCACCTTTCAAGAATTATTGATTGTACTTGCAGACATAGTGCAGAATTCAGCTCAGAGCTCTGGGAAAATGCAGAAATGCCATTCAAAAGTAACTATAAGCCCACAGAATTTTCAGCACCCATAAAGGCAACTCCACTGTCATTTATTTTAAATCTAAAGCAGTGTATGTGTTTCTGCTTTACAGTCCCTGAATTGTGTCTTGTGCATTATCTTGGAGTGGGGCAGTCATATAGCCTTCGCTTGTGTGGCTTCCCCTAGCTGCTTCTGCATAACTTAGTTCATCTTGCTACTTCCTACTCCCAACTTTCAGCTTCCTAGAGATGCTTCATCTTTTCAGCTCTCCAAAGGACATTGCAAGGTGGATGTCAATATATGCCATTCTCACTGAAGTTACTAATGGTCCTCTCCCTAGCACAAAAATACTTTTATTCTCCCTTCCTAAAGGAAATGCTATGTATCGGTCAATGTTAATGCTTCCTTTTGATGAAACCATGTGCAGCAGACTTGTCATGGTACTCCCTAATAGGAGACTAATCTGAGTGCATTCTTGATTTCTCTTCCTTGCTAGTCCAGAACAGAAACCTTCTGGTTTTCTCTTGTCTCCCCAGCAGCTCTTCTTCCCCTGTTACAATTCTGAAGGAGGCACTCGATGCAATTGTTCAGCTCCTTTAATCTCATTTTCTGTTGTTGTCAGTGAAGTTCCTGCAGGTCCTTTGCTCTGCTTCCAGTTGGTCGAATTCCTCATTCTTAGTCTCACACGACTGACTGACGAGATAGAGTGGCAAAACATCTCAACTGCTCTGAAACAGACTATTGGAAACCTGCAGAAACATTATCTGCTAAATGTTTCTCCACGCTCTGTTTCATGTCTTTCAGCAGGAGGTTTTGTTCCAAAAGCTCTTTCAAATTATCTCTTTTTCTATCTTATTTTTGCATTTTTTTTTTTATCAGTTTCTTTCTGACTTGGCTATATTCAGGAGGTGCAGTTATATCTAAAAAACATATAGATATTCTAGAAGCTTCATTCAACAGTTTGTGATACCTAAGAGAGTCAGAAGTATTCTGCTTAGAAATTGCGTGATACAGGAAACTTGCCCCCCCCCCTTTTTTCCCCTTGTTTTTTCACCTGCTTCAGATATCAATCATTTTGTCTCCACGTCTTATGCTTTACCTTGTTTTCAGCTTGTCTAAATTGCTGACCATCACTGTCATTTTTTTCTCCTATTTTTCTGATCATATTTGCTTCTGCTTTAGGCTTTTGTGATATAAATTCATGTGTTAATTCCCATCAATGATCTCTTCTTCCATCTGCCTGCTTGATCTTCTCTTCCTACCCAACCTTCTCTCTCTCCTTAAGCCCTAGTTTCTTACATCATGTTATGTTACCTAGCCTTAGTCTAGGTCAATATGCACAACTTCCCCTGTGATTTCAATGGTCTTGATCATTATCCTTCCTTTTTTCATTTTGTTTCTCTAAAGCTTCCCACTGAAGTAAGTGTACTTTTAATTATTGACTTCAGCACAAAGAATATCAAGCTCCACATGTGTCACTGCAGGACTGTTATATATGTGATGCTGAACTAGTTTGTGCTTTGCTTTGTAAATACTTCTGATTATGCAGGCTACTTCTCTCCTGAGCTTACTCATGGAAGCTCAGTACCAAGAGGGTAGATCACCTGATGCCAGTGAAAATTTATAAAAGAATGAACATTTATAATGTAGAGCTTTTAATTTAGGTGTTTTTTTTCCACCATAAAGCATCTTTGTAATGCCATGAAATGCTAGTGAGAACTTGCATTTTTATATTATGAAAGAAATTCCAGTATGCCAGAGATGCAGGATTTGTGGTTCAGATATGATATGTTAACTGTACCGTATTGAAATAATTCTTCTGAAAGAACCCCCTACCACTACAGATAGAGATGTGGAGGAGATCTGACCTGGGGAACATGTAAGACAAACTGTGATATTCCAGCTTTCTTGTTTTCATGGGAGGGAAGATGGTGTTTTGCATGAAATGTCTGGAAACAGATAAGTGAGTTCTTCTGCCTGTGAACCTGTATTTCTTCAGTGGTGCTAATATTGCACAAAATCATAAAGGAAATTGCATAGAATTTCCTGTCTGAAGAGGAAATGTAAGTCACGATAGGAAAAAAAAGCCAGCCAAGAAGAAACATGTCAGTAAGAGATGACATTGAGCTTACTGATGTACACTTCTCTCAGTGAGGAAAAAGCTACATTTCCCCTCAGATCTTCTGGAGGTGGAGGCCTAAAGGAAAACATATATCAAGTAAAAACATGGTGCTTTTATTCAAGTGATACCAACTGTGTTTAAACACTGTATTAAAATGCTTGAATTGGAAGATACTGCAGTGCCATGGTGTGACATGTCTCTGTTTCAATAGCATAGATTGAACCTGGGTTTGTGCCTTAGATAATACATAGCACCTCTGCAGCTTGTTGCAGAATTCAACCTGTGTGTACCTGAAAAGTTCTCTTTTTATGGCCTATGGATGTATTATATGTAGTAGATAATGATGAAATACTGCTCTAACCACAAAACCACAAGTATCTGCAGCTCAAGAGAGTATCTCTTGACTGATGAGGGGAAAAGAAAATAAAGAAAGTATTAAAATATTTCTGTGCATGACAGAACCAGTCATTCATGTGGCAGATACCACATTATTTATTCAGTGTATATTTTGATTGCCTGGTGGGGTTCAGGACTCCTGTGAGTGATATTACCTGGGCAACAGCTGACTGCTCCATCATAATTCTCCATTAGGATAAAGCCACAAAGCAAGGAAAAGCCCAGAGTTAATTTGAATGAAAGATAGAGAAAGGCATGTACTGTGAGCTGCATTCCGTGACAGAGTCTTAATGTTGTGGAAAAATGCTAATTTAATCAGTTTGGTAATGTTGGTGAGCTTTCTAATGTCATTCAATACCACTCGATATTAGCATTTTCTCCGTTTGAATTCTCTTTACACATAATTATATATTTTCAGGTTGTTTGGTCAGAGAGGTGACACAACCAGAGAGAGAATACGAATGACTGCAAGATGTACTGTGCACAGTAAATGATGATGTCAGCCATTTTTTTAAAAGATGATAAATAGGAGAACCTCTAGGCAAACTGGATTTTCTGTTTGAAATTCTGAGTTGATTCTGCATGGAGCCACAGTGTTGTATAGTAATTGTTTTCCTATATTTCTTTTTAAATTTTTCAGTAAATGATGAATCTAGTTACCAATTCCATACTTAATCATTTTCATAGAGATCAAAATCCCTTGGAATATGAAGCACTCCTTAGCATGTATTTTGTAATTAGCTGTAAAAATTTACATAATGAATTAAGTAGTTCATTTATGAATGTGATGTGTGTCTGTGTATATGAACCACCGACCCATGCCTAGTGCCCATGATAAGAAATTCTCAGCTAATCAATTCCTGTTCTGGAGCCTTTGAGCCTGGTCAATCATCTGGCCAAATTTACCATGGGTAAGAGGTTGCTAAGTGCTACAAATTAAAATGTAGCATTTTCACACTTCTATTGCATGTGCTGTCCATACTCACAACTACTGGGGCAAAATTACGAGGAAAAATAGAACAACCATGTCTTGTCAAAGACGTAATGCAGAATACGCTGACTACATTCATACCCAAGTATGGTATAATCTAAGGAGAGTAGTATTTCTCCGTTTGGAACTGTTGCCTCCAAATCTGTGCATCTGAGTACTTTTTTTTTTAAACTTTTATGCTATTAAGCAGCATTCACCACTCACAGGCCATAGCGTGGCAATGGTTGCCTCACAGACAAATTAGAGCCATTACAGTTGTTTCCTACAACTGACAAGTCAGTGGAAAAAGCCTGTAGCGTCTGAGATGGCACAGTCTGAGGATGACACAGTTGTTGACCAACTTAGATCAACAACTTCTCCAAGTTGTACCGGGGTGGGAAGAAAATACATGAAGAGAAGAGTTTTCATTGTAGGAAATGATCATGGTAGTTTCCACTGACTAATGATATTACTCTAAATCTTCCTTTAGAGCCAGTATTTATTTACATCTTAGGAGCTTCTGAAGTACTTGGTGATTTTCTAGAAGGGGAAGTGAATGAAGCCCTCCTGTCATTTGAAAAGCCTAGCTGAACATGAAGTCACTATGGCCATGACTCGTGCTGTCCTGCAAAGGGTGATGTGCCCACTGGGGAGTCGTCAGATAACCACGACAACTCTACCAGGTGGCAAAGTAGGACTAAAAGTAATGGGCAGAGGAGTGAAAAGCCCACAGTGAACTCATTTTGTAGTGGATTTGCTTCTCCGAGCACTGAGACAGCCTGAAACTGGGACTATGCCCTGCCCTGCCTAAATAGCACAACCAAGGCCTTATTTCTCTCATTTAGAAGATGGGTGTTCTTCATTAAGGCATGTTTGCTCATCTTAATAAGCTGTGTGAATCTATTAAGTAGGGAGGCTTGACTTGAATTGATTTGCTTTGTTTAAACATGCTTTAGCTTTTGCTCATGTATATAGCTCATAAAAAAGAAACCTGTTTGAGTTTAGCCCAGTATCCCATGGTGATTACTTAGATGTGCTGTCGTAGCCAAGAGCTTTGAGTCTAGGATTTTGTTGGCAGCAGTGCAGCTGCAGTAATTACAATGATATGGAAAACTGAACCACAATTTGAAAACCAAAAGGACTATTGCAACTCTTACAGTTCAGAGATTGCTGAGTAATGTCCATTCAATATATGTAGGTAAAATTCATGATGCTTTATTATTTTAAGTAATTAATGTGGATCAAATCTATTTCAGAAGCCATTCTCTAGTTTAAGCATGCAGGTAGGAGGTTTATTTGGCTGTTTTGTTTAACCAACCACTTAAGAGTCAAGTAGAAGTTTTAGTGAAATTAATTTTGGCTAGTTAATACTTACAAAAGCCTTTGAAGATATTTATTGCCATATATTTGTTGGATTTTATTCATAAGGGTTGAGGAACGACATCCTTTTGTCTCATAAGCAACTTCTCTTGTGAAAAGTAATTCAACAACTTTTTGGACCTGTCAGCAGTATTTTTTTCTTGATCAGAGCCTACAACGGCAGATTTATGGCTTGGATTTTCAATAGCTCCTGCCAGACTGAGACACTGAATCCCCCTGAATACTGTGTGCCATGAATTCTGATCCTTCACATCGACTAAAGCTGTCACATGTAATAATAACGAAGACCAATGTGAATTTGGCGTGCACAACTGTGGCCTTGATTCAGTCAGTGGAGATAAGAAACAGTTTTTGGCCTGGCTCTGGCTGGAATGCGGAGTGTTATATTCAGCACCTTCTCTGAGGCTGAATTCAGATTTCTTAGTTGGGATTTCTTTCAATGGAAAAGCAGTTAATTTGCTTAATTCAAATATTTTTATTTGTAAGATATTATTTGCCCACTTTTTAAATAGTTGTTCTTATTCCTCTGGTGACAACTAGAGACTGAAGATATCAGCCTTTCACTGGAAAGTCTGCTTATGAGTGTACCAAACTTGATTTCATTTCTGCAATTTATACTCTGCTCTTACTATAAATACTTGTTTAATACTTGGTTTGGACAATGTTGACTTTGAGAGAATGATGGCAGTGCAGGAGAAATGGATATAATTTGAAAGCTGGATCCTTTTGCGGTTGATTGTAATGTATGAACAAAAGAAAACTGACATGCTGTGGGGAAGTGATCTGTAATCTTATGAAAGAAGCAGTTGAAAAGCAAAACAACGTCTGAGAATGCATCTTTTCTGAAGAAAACATGGGTTATATGACTGGTATGATTTTCCTGAATGCAGAACTGTATATCTGATGTAATCGAAGAATCAAGAAAAATGACATTGCTGAATAATTTCTGGTAATTAGCTTAAACAGAGACAGATTTATGGAGGTGCATGCTATTTTGAGCAACCAGTAATTGTATTAGCTACACCTCACAGACGAACTTTGTCTTCTGTTTAACAGCAGGTTCACCATCCTCTCTAACCAGGTTCTTTGGTAACCTTGAAGAGATGATTTTCTGCTTTTGAGAGAATGTCTGAAAGCTGTGGATATTATTTTTATGTATTTGTGCAATCAATCACCTCTATTGCTTGGCTGCCTTCCCAGCTCCTGGTTGCTTTTACTACTTAATTTTGCGTCGAACAAGCAAATAAATGTTCTAATCGTATATAAAAAGAACTGTTTTGATTGTCATGTTTTGAATTCTTAACAACAGCTTAAAGTATTACAGCTATATCCTATCAGCATATTGTGGCAAGTCTTGTGAATTAATTTCAGTAATGAGCATGAGGAAAATGCCACTAAAACCCTGCAGTACAGCTCTGACACATTTTTTTTATAGCTATTTCCTTGTAGTTTTTGTCTAACGAGGATTCGTTTTCCTAGAAAACGAGTTTCTCGCTCTGTTTCGTAACAGCCCAGTGATTCTGAAAAGCATTGGTTTGAGTTGCACTACAGCCTCTGTTGGTCTTCCACAGTTTGGGTGTCTTAAGGGCAGAGGAGGCTGTCGATGGGTTTGATACCTGCTGACTCAAGGAGCACAGGGTCCTTCGCAGCAGAAGCCGGGTGCTTGGCCCACGCAGTACCCGGCGAGCCGGCGGGCAGTGCAGCGGGCATCTTCGGTATGGGCGCAGAAACTGCCCCGGGGAGAAAACACTGAATAAATAGTATCTGTAACCTCGCTAGGCCAGGTGTGGAAGGAGGTATCATCCAGGCACTCCAAACTGAAATTTGCTGCAGCTCTCCGAGACGCCTCCCCACAGCAGCTAATGCTAGTCTGTTTGCCTGTTGAATCCATGTCACATCCTCTCCTTTTCAGTTATTTCCTATCTTCTTCATGCTTGATCCCATGCCAAGGTCCATTACTTGGAAAAGCTCAATAAAAATCTGGTCAACTGCTTCTGAGCTGCATGAACGGTGTTGATGCAATGTGCTGGCTAGAAAATGGTCTCTCCTGATGTTTCATTGGAAGTGGCTGGCTTCTGGGGGGAGAGGAAGGTGGCTCCAGTTGGCAGTTACAGTTTGGCCTGGAAAAGAAAGAAAAAAAATTGCATCCCCCAAATTACATACCTGTTAAATTGCTTACTTTGCATTAGAATAATTTCACTGTTAACCTTAATAAATTGGGATAGCCCATAGGCCACACAAAAGTAAGCAGGCAAGTCAAGGACTTGCCTTAACTCTTTTTTCCTATGTACTCCCATTAATTGTATGCATAAATCCCTTTTTTCCCCAAAAAATCCCCAAACCCTAAAACAAAATTGGATCAAAAAAAAAAATGACCCTAAGATTAAGGAAATCGAGAATGCATACTTTGTGCAGTGCTGTGCAAAATCAAAAGAATGAGCAGCATATTAAAACCCTTAACTGTGAATATACATACCTCTTTAATGACCCTCTGAAAATCAGACTCGATGCAATAAAACATATATGGGTGTACATACATGTATGTATACACACACATAAGGTATTGGAAAAACTGGGGAAAGTGTAAGGGTGGATCAAGGAAATGACTGAACAACTGGAGAAAGTGCCTTGGAGGGAAACTTAGGTGTTACCCGAGTATTTGCCAAGAGTATTTGCTTATGCACAGCTCTACATCAAATTCCAGACCAGAGCCAGCTTGCATCCTGCCAGTTTATACCCCAGGCAAAAAATCTGCGTTCAGTTGCTGCCTGACCCTGTAGATTTTTCCTGGAATAACACAGTCCATTGTCATAAATTTCAAGAGAAAAAATGCAAAAGGTACTAAAACTAAAGGGCTGTTAGCAGCAGTGGGGAAAAAAAAAGGCATAACAAAAGCAATTAAGAACATGTTAGGGAGAGCTGAAAACTAGCTAGTTGTAATGCAACATTTCTAATGGTTATAAAGGTGATTGTGTGATGTGTGGTCTCCTGTGAAGACTGGAACTAGATTTGAAAACTCAGGGCGGGGAGGGTATTATCTGACCTATGTCCCTCAGCTGAAGGCAGACAAGGTCAAATGAGAAATCAGCTTTAATAACAAGGATGATAAAACATAAAATAAATAGAATAAAAATTTCCAGAACAGATGGATTTTTCATCTTGTCCAGTCTTAGCTCAGAATAGCCTACCTTTCTGAAAGAAGGGTTTCTAGTTCTGAAATATAAATTAATGAGCTCACTGAGTCTCTGAGAAAAGTTATGATGTGAATAAGAAAAGCTATAGACCAGGATAGTTAGATGGGTCAGTGGGTTCTTAGGAAAAGAACAAAGCGTAGATAGATGACCAGGTAAATTAGTTTCATTTTTCAGCATCATAGTAGAAGTAGAATGACAGGCACAAAGAATGGAGTCTCTCGTGGATAATTTTCACTATATCTGGACACCGACTTTTACAGGAAACAGTAACATCACTAGCTACTACTCTTCAAGATACCTCTGACAAATGTAAAACTGAGTAACTCATTTACCTTCTTAGTCCTCAGAAATTCTACATAACTGCTAGAAATTATGATCGAAAAAGGTGGGAATAGAAATGTCTTTATTTTCTAATAATTTAGGCAAATATTCAGATTCCTATATTTCTGATACAGTCAGTGAAGGAAGGTCACCTTCCAGACCTTCCTTTCAAAGAACCCACCATCTTCTTCTGACCACCAGGGAATGGAAGTGCCTCTCCGAAGCACTGAAGTTGGATGTGCAGGGTTCACGCTACAGACTTCTCTTTAGAGAACAAATTGGGCTTTTTTTTTCAGATTTCCTTGATATTTTTCTTAGCCTGTCCATATCTAGGGTAAAATATCTGTTCCTTTCAGTAGGAACAGAGCTATGCCAACACTCTGTGTGTTGGGAAAGTGCTCCAAATGAATTAACATGGGAGACAAAAAGCATACCCAAATGCTAATACCCCACTGACTTTCTACCTATTAATAAGCCAATTAATTAATGCTTTTATACAATTGTAAGAAGGACCAAAAGCATTTTGTTTTGTTTTTATCATTAAACTTCTGATGATAAACATGTTAAGTATTGTGTTCAGACCATTGCATACAAGACTTGCTGTTAATATATAATTAACTCTAATTTTCAAGCAACTTCTGCTTGTTTCCTGTATGCATTTCATTAAAATGCTTTCCAACATAGCAGAATTTCATTAAGGGAAAAATAGAAGACAAAAAACACACACAACCTACTTGCTGTTCATCTATTTAAACATGCCCTGCATTTTCAAATCCATAAGCATTATGCCAGAGTAAGAACATGTTCACGAGTGGCAGCACTGATGTCTAATGAATCCTGTTAAGATGTCAGGATGGGACTTGTGCACTTTGAGTGGGGAGGGTCAGAGCAAGCTTGTCTGTCCAGACCGCACCGGTCACTGGTCCGGAGAGATGGAAATGACCTCTTTAATGTTCCACTGGTTGCTGTGAGATCCCCCAGATCTGGTAGATCCTGGAGAAGAAATGTATAGCAAGATGTATGTTTAAATAATAGGATGGAGGTTAGGGCCAAAGGACGGTCCTCTGACTCCACAGGTAACTGGACACAAGCTAGCAAATGCTTGGTACAGATATAGCCATCAGTCATAGGCAGATGGATTTCAGTTACCCACTGTGGGTAAAGTCAAGCAAGCTTGCACAGAGGATCAGTGCAGGAACTATCTGAACATTGAAAAAAATGAAAACATTTCAGTGGTAGGTGCAAAATATGAAGGAATAAACAGAGAAGCTTTGAATTGCCAATTCATTCTTCTGTTGTAGCTGAGAGTGTGGTAGAAGAGGATGTGATAGGACACTAGAAAAAGAAATCACAAGTCAAAAGAGATACGATGGATCAATGGAAATTGTGATAGGACGTACATGTTGGTAGGCCAATGTAGAATAATGAAGCGCAAAAAATATGTAGAAATATAATACAGACTTGTGTTAACATGGTTTATCAAACAGGAAGGCAGGAATGATTTTATTCTCATGGCTACGTAGTTCCAGGACTGGAGTTTACTGCCAGGAACTTGGCCAGGCCAGAGCGGCTACAGATCCACGATGTTCTGGTTGTGGCAGGGACGGTGCATCTGGAGCACTTTGATTCCTCTGTTAAGAATGCAAGTCAAAAACAGAGGTGCAGCCGTCCGAGAGCTAGGTACTGTTCACATGTTATAGCATGACTAAACTTGAAAGAAGTTTTAAAATCATTTATTACCATTAAAAAAAAAGCAAAGCAAAAAAACCCAACCAAACAAAGAAACCTCTATTGCACACAAATCCAGACCAAAAAAACCCACCCCAAACCCCAACCCTCTTTGTATTTATCTCTTGTCATAGTTCTTCATGGCCACTGAAGCATTTCTGAGATAAAGTTGTTCAAAACTTTCCTAATTTACTTTCTTCCAACTGATTCATGTCCAATTAGTTGTTGCTATTGTATTCTTCACATGACTATAGCTTGCCATATATTTTCTTTTTCCTTTTTGACATGTTTTATCTGTTTTTTTTCCATTTTGTGAGATCAGCAACCTTCACCTCAAAATACTGCCCTTTCTTCTGCCCTCCCATTTTGCTTCCTATATTCCCCTAAAGATCTAGCAAAGAAGAATGGGTAGTATGTTAAAAAGTAGCTGTGATATTTGGTGGTGACTTTTTTCTATATGCCCTGTATGGAGGACAAAGAGCATTATCTAAATGTGAACTTTTCCAAGCCTGTCATAGTTGATTTTTCCATGGATTGGTATGATGAGACTTAGAAGAATTTTAATGGCAGATTTTCCAACAAGGCTTAGTTGAACGTCTTGATATTAAATTTTAATCATCTCAAATGAAGCTCTGTGTGGTACAGTGAAATTCAGCAGAAGTATGCTGTGCTAATAAGCTGCAAACTGTTACTACTGAGATGCTTTTTGTCTGTCTGGTATCAAAAGGCTTCCCTGAGCCATAACATAAAATAAGTTTTCAGCTATAAACTTGAAGCTCATCTGTTAAAAATAACTGAGGAAAAGGAGGACATCAGTGGCTTCAGTGTTATTAGGATGACTAAAGGTGACAAAGATAAACCACTGCGGTAGCAGCTTAGGCCTTCATATATCTGTGAAAAAGATAAATGATTCTAAGATGTATTTGGTGGTATATACCCAAAAGAAATTAGGAAATATGAATGCCAATTTATGCTGAATTCCATCTAAAACACAGGGTACTGTCCTGCTCTGCATGTTCAACAAAGGTGGATGCAAGCTGAAATAGAGAAGGCTTTCTGAGGTAAACAGAGAGTCTGCTTTAACAGTAGAAGACTAAATGAACTTGGCTGGTTTTGTCCAAAAATAATTGAATGTGAGAGAGGATAGCCTTGCTGCCCATGTATATATCAATGGGGCAAATAATAAAACCAGTACAAATATATTTACAGTAAAAGACAATTAACAAAAACGATGAGGTATAAACTAGCTGTGAATAGGTTTAGGCTAGAAGTTAGAAAAAGTTTCCCACCAACTGGAAAAATGAGATTATGGATCATGCTCCCTATTTCTAAAGTAGAAAATGGTAAGTTTATGAAGGAATGTGACATGGTGCATGTGGATATACGCACGATTTGTGACAATCTGCTCACTCCTTGCTTCCTAACTTTAACTGCAGATAGGTTGCTTGTATGTAACCTTATACAGTAAAATAAAAATCAGAGTCTTCCAGCTCTTTTGCTTTCTCTTCCACAAACCCAGACAAAACCAAAAGGATTAGATAACATCTTTTATTGTTTATTATTGCAGTGATTTCTATAGCTCAACCAAGATTGGGGCTCCCTTGTGTAAATAGAAAGTGATTAAAGCACTTGCAATAAATAATTTACCACTAATTAAAGTAAGTCAACCATTAAATTAATTTAGAAAATTGCCATTGTATTTTCACTCTTAAGAGTTCTTAATAATTATTTGTCACAGATCAATTTTTGCATTTCAATGGAGAAAGAAATTACAAATGTATATAATTATTTTGCTGTATTTCACTCTCCTTGATAAACTCTAACAATTTTGCTTACAAAACTGTTTGAAACCTTGGGTTCAAGCAGCTCTCAAACACTCAAATATCACTGAATACTTTCCCCAGCTAATGCTACATTTTAATGGATCAAGGACAGAGACCGCTGGAATAAATGTGATAAGTGGCCAGGAAACAGCTCATAGGTTACAGAGATGTCTTTTGCATGGTCTGATGATTTTTTAATGGTTTTTCAAAATTCATAATAGTTTTTCCCACTGCAATATTTTCAGGTAGATTGGGTAATGTGATATGAACTCTGAATTAGAAATTTTTCAGTACTACGCTTCGTTGTGAATCTGATAGTCTTACCATTTGTTATTATCACCGACCAACTATTCGTATCTGTCGGGCCATCCCTGTACGTATTGGTATGCTATCCACATTGCCTTGCAAAAATGCAGAGCTGTGAACAGATAACTGAATGTCGTAGTATTTGCCACGCTAATGTGTCGTTGTTTGCCTACTTTGATGTTCTCACACATGATAGCTCATCCTTTTGCTTCAAAGGGATTCCACTAAACTGTAACTACAGCAAGGGCCTACGGGAATCTTGCTATTTAGAGAAAAAAAAATCACACCTTTTTCTATGGCTCTTCTAATCTTGTGACATTTTAAATATATAAGCCGTGTTGCATGATAATCTTTCCTGACTCACCTGCATACTTAGGTCCGGGTTTTTCATGACTAGTGGCTTTTCTAGAATGGTGTCTTATAAGGCTCCACAGTCTGTGGTTTTCTTTCTGAGTGTTTGAAAGGAGCGAGATCTGCTCAGAACGTGAAAATGCTAAGTTTTGGTCACTTGGACAGTATTAGAACTTTTCCTGCTGTTTCTAGAAGTTGTTGGGTGACATTGAGAAAAGTACATTTTTAAAACCTTTTTCTTATTGATTTGTATCCTAAGGAAATTAAGTTGGAATATCTGCGTATGATCCAGTGTACTTCTAAGGTTCCACTAAACCAGGCATGGTGTTTGACCTGCATTTGGTTTTGGAGCTACATTGGCAGAACTTTGTATTTAGCCATTGGATTTTCATTCCAAGTTAAAGTTTCCTTCTTCCATCTTGCTTGCTTGTGCTTCTGCAGAACACTTTAGCTTTCAAGATTTTTTACCCAAGGTGCGTTACGGAATTAATACCACTTGTATTTCTTTCTTTTTTTTACAAAGACTATCTCTAAACATTCTTGGATTCTATGTCTGACTGTTATTAGTAAGTGGCTTTATCACAAGCTGACCACAGTATAACAGGAGTATTCAGATAAACCCTGAGAGAGCGCAGATACATTCTTTAAATTGTGTAAGTACCAGCTGTAAGTTTCTCTCTTGTGTCAGTCATCAGTTTTGTCACTTCCCCACTAATAACTTGGTCTTATTTCCCCTCTTGTAATTAAAACAAAATCTTATACTTTAAAGTGACAGATTAGATGTTTCTGCCAGGAATTAATTCCCGACACACATTCTTCTCGAGATGTGTATTTCCAGCCACTAGAAGGATTGCTCCCACTGTTTTTTAAGTACCAGACACATTCTCTTCCCCCTCCTTTCATGGAAAAGCTCCAGAAGACAGAACTTAGTTGCAAGGAGGGATGTGTAATTTATGCCCTCTCTTACCATAAGCAAAACCAGATTTTAAAGAGGGACTGAAAGAATACAAGAATGAAGCTGCAGTAGAGGGAAATACAGAAGTGACACAGAAAGATGTTGCCCTGGATTTCTGCTTCAGGCTAAGCTGTCCTGCCAGGTGTTATGCAAAACACACCATGACCCTAGTCCCAGGAAAAAAAGGAGCAGCACAAACTGGCCTGTCCTAAGAGCGAATTCACTTTGGCTGCAAAGCATAGTAGTCAGGAAACCAAGGGCAAAGGGGAATAAGAAGCTGCTCTCGTTGTGGGCAAACTAACCCTGTCAATCTAGAGGAGAGTGGAAGGATTCCCTGCTCTCAGCATGGAGTACAAAAGTCTTTTACTCAACTTCATGGGTGAAATATAACCTGTAACTTTTGAAATATCATCAGTGCTCACTGACATACCTTGATTGCACATTCTTTGCCTTTTAATGGTTGCTGCTCACTCCAACTGAGGTAAAAAATCATTGGCTGGATATTGTAGCCACAGTGATCAAATACGTGTCAGCATTGGTAATTCTGAAAAAAAAATTAATTTTGTCAAAATCTTTGCTGATGTATTAGTTGCATACACAGTTTTTTTGAGAGAGTTTTGAAAACAGTCCTACATTAAAGTAGCGTAAAATCATAGCTGTGAGTCACAGCTTATGTAGAGACAATATAACTTCTGCTTATGTTAAGAAAATATATCTTAAAAGAGCAATGATCAAAACCAGGCTGATTAGAGCTAAAGAATGCAGTAATTTGGAACAATGCAAGTCAAGCATCTTAAAGGGTTTGTTTTCTGTTAGAAATTTAAATCTCCTAAAAAGCATTGCCAAGTCCTTTATTCCACAAAAACAAAATGATGTGGAAAGTGAATATAGCCTTCCAGCAAAATTACATTCCAGGTTGCCCAAATGTCTTAAATTGTTCTCTGCTCTCTCTGGCTTGTGCTTCCCTTTCTTCCTCATTGACTTAGCTGAGGCAACAGCAAAGAGATGTCTTCAGAGAACAAGAATGAAATTTGTTTCCAAAATAGGGACAGGAAATATTCGTGATCGATTTACCTTTTTCTTCATGACTTTCGGATAGTTTAATAGAGAATGGGTGTTAGTGAGCCTGAAATCTTTGTGCTTCACCTCGTTCTCTTTGGGAAGGTAATTTTAAAACAGAAGTGAAGGCTGAATATTGTGGGAAGTCATCCACGCAGACTGTTTGGATGTCTATTATAGATAGCTATGCCTATCGAAAAGGAACAAATTACAACTTTCTCACTGTAAAGTCCAGAAACTTTGAAGATATGTTATTAGACAGAATACTGAACTTTTTGGATAGAGACAGATGGAACTCTGCTTGGATAATATAAGGTGGATATCTGCTTAGGAAATACCAATAACCTTGCAGGATATAAATCTAAATATTTATCCCAGGAGACATAGAAGGGGACAAAGAAATTCTCCAGTGGTGTCATGAACAACTCTCCACCTCCTTGGTTATCACACAAGATAACCAGTGTTGTCCTCCTTTCTCATCAGAGGACAGGAAGATGTAACTGTGGCCACACAGGTTTTCCACATCTCAAGATAACTAGCCCTGTGGAGAAGAAGTAGCATCTTTGTTTCTTGCTAGCTTCTCTCAGCTAGTAGATCATCAAGCTGTGCCGTAGCTCATCAAGAAATTATAGGTTCGACTCGGGAATGAGTAACTGTAAGGTCAGGCCCTGTGTCACAGAGGAGGTCAGAAAGATGGGCTGTACTGGTGCCGATCTGTGCGACACCCGGCGTGGGGCGAGCCTCCCTCTCCTTGCCAGGAGCCCTATGCTACCAATGTGGGCTTCAGCTGTTCCCATGTTTTCTTTCCACCTCCTTGTCTGTAGGCTACATCCTTGTTGAGCTTTTAAGAAAGATTTTGGGGTAACTTCTGCCTAAAATATTATCATCCCTCTTTAATTCAGGTCAAGACTTGTATCATTTCTGGGCTCTCTGGAGAGGGGATGATGCCTCCCAGCTCTTAAATGCAGCAGCACCTTGTGCTGCTCTGCTGTGCCTGCACCCTGCAGAGAGCTGCTGCGAATGGGATATATTTCTCAGGAAAGCAGAATTTGTTGGTTTGTTGTAAGCACAAACCTCCTGAAAGAAGATTTCTTCTGAAGACCATGGAGATCGGGAGGAGAGGGTAAGGGAAAATGAGGGAATTAAAGCAAGTGTGTATGAAGGATGACTGGATGGGGATTAGTTCCTCCTTTGATGATTTTGGAGGCTGGGCAAAGGAAAATATTTCGTTTTCTGCGTCCATTAAAGCTGTTGGGAGAAGCAATATGCAGAAGTCGAGCACAGGGCGGAGGGGTCCCTTGGGAGAGTACCCTAATGTTTCTGAGAGGCTTATATTTGGATTCAGAGGGTATTTCTAATCCAAACATCATTTGTATATTAAAGCTGTTTCAGAGCCCCAAGTGGCATCTGGACATTTGCCTCTTCGCATCCACTAGCTACCACCACCATTACAGTGCAGATGGCAGTATGTCTGCCTTGGGGCATAACTTATAATAGGGAGTGAAGGTCTGCAGTTGCCAGAAATTGAATTACCAACAGCCAAGGGTCTGAAAAAGTGGAAAAATTAAACAGAGATAAATCACAGAGCATTGATGGCTGCCATCCAAGTAGTCTGAAACAACCAAACAACAAAGCAGCCAAGATGCTGACCCAAATATATAATTTACCCTTAAATTAGCGCTCTACCTGCCCATTAAAAATGTGTTGTTCCAGACCTCTATACACAGCTAACCAAATTTTCTTTGGCCCCAAAAATAGTGGTTGAGGAGATCTGTGTCACTTCTGTGAAGTAACTGGAGGAAGCACACGGCCCCTGTGCCGGCATGGGATGCTGGGGCTGGGTGGTCGCTCCGAATCTCGCTGCAGCCCTGCTCCCCCCTCTCCCCCAGGCAGAGCTGACATATTTTCCCAGGCGAGCACAGGCTCATCTGCGCTGCCCTTTCCCGGATGAGGGACGGGAGACGGGAAGGGGACCCACCACCCTACCCAGCACTGGGGTGGGTCGTACACTGCACGCCGTGGCATCGGAGGCTGGATTCAGCCCTCTACAGGTGCGAGTTGAGCTGAGCCCTAAACATAGATTTCAGGACGCACTATGGTGGGTGAGAATCTGCTAAAAACAGGCAGTGTGGTTTTTATATGTTGCGGCACGCTGCACCAAAATTTTGCATCACAGCCTTTTGATCTTGCAGCACTGCTAATCTGGGGCTCTGCAGCAATTCAAAATGTATTCAAAAGGTAGCATTCAGATCCAGACCTGCTGTTAAAGTTAGTCTGCTAGAATAGCATGCTCAGTTGCATAAAAGTTATTATCTGATTTCTTTCCCAATATGTGGGGGGTTATCTTCCCCCAAAATGCTAGTTTGGCATTAAGCAGAAGTCAAAACCCTTCATAAGTCCTCAGATCCAGTATCCTGCCAGTTGCAGTTCTGTCAGGATCACAGCTATCACCGTATTAGAAGTAGTAATCTATAGTGGGGAGAATTCCTAGCTTCTTCATTAACCAAATGCTGATAATACATCAGAAAGTGTGGGAAGAATAATTTCATACATTATTAATTCCCTGCAGAGGGTGCAAAGAGGTTTGTCTTTCTGATTTTTCTTAGGCAAGAGAATGAAAAAAAAAAATCCAGTTTACCTGTATTTGAGTTACTTGGGTGTAAGCAGACTCACGAGGATCTATTTTCTCCCTCCCCCTCTGAAAGGCTTGTCCCTGAAGGGTGTGCACCAAAGGAAAAAACAGTGCTGTGACTACCTTAAAAACGACACACACTTCTACCTACTGCTGGTTTCCTCCCTGCTAACTAGAGAGCAGATGTACACAGAAATAGATTCATACACTTGTAATGCATTTAACAATGCTATATGTCTCTTTTCACCAATCCAGCAAGCTCAGCTGCTGTCACTGTAGTATGACTGATGCATTGCTCTGTACCTTGCACCCCTTCTTCAGGTGAGAAATTCAGGCCTGGAGGAGTATGTCACCAAAACTTTTTAAAAACTACTTTAGCTGATGGAAGTCTCTCCAGAAAGTCCAAAGATTGAATGGGAACGCAAAGACTTATCTGTAGAGGTAGTCCTTTCTCTAGAGCTGGTGTAAAGGGCAGTGGAAAAGACTGTCATTCACAAGCCAAATTTTTGAACAGGAGAAAGACTTAAGTATCCATTTTTTGTTGAGGTGGTACCTTCCCCAAGCTGTACCTTTGGAAAAAAAAATTTTGTTTTGTTTTTCTTGAAAAAAATGGGGTTTATGCAGTTAAAAGTACCTGTTTATTTCCTAAATAGTCCCCAAAGGAGAGTATACATTTTCCAGCTGGACATAGCCTTCTCAAGGATATTTTTTCTAATGAAAGGAAGAATTTCCACAAACTCTCTAATGAAAATGCTTATCAGTATGAGTCGATACTGGATGATACACAGGATGCACATTCCTAAGAGTAAGAATTACTCAGATGTCCAAAAGTCAGTTTGCCTTCAAGAAGAATGAAAATACCAGAAGCACTGAATATTGAGATGGAGAAGAACCCTGTGGCTCCTTGCTTAGCGGCTCTGGCTTACATTGCCTGAAATTCCAGGTCAGCATTAGCAGGGAACTACTATGAAAGATAATTACTTTAAAGCCCCATCACTGAATACGGACACTACATTAGAGTGGTCATGTTAGAAGTTCTGGAGGACCAGCAAGGGAGGTGAGATGAAAAGAATAGCAAAGTAACAAAACAGGATTGGGGTGGGGGGCAGAGATCTAAAGTTTCCTAAAGATGAATACATCTCAAAGGAAAAACCAAAACCTTTCTTATATGAATACATCCCTAAAAAATAATAAGATGTACCTATTTGTATGGAAGTGAAAAGAGAAAAGAGGTGGAATCTAGTGTACAGGGCAGCCTGTGAAGCAGCAGTCAAGAGATCGTTTCTACTCTTGGCATTTTATTCTTCTGGACTTCTTTTTCCTATCACTTCACTAGCTAGTAAGATGTCTGCAGCAGATTAGTAGCTGTGAGAGCTGTGTGATTTACAGAGCAGCAGCAAAACTGTCAGTTCTCACCTGGGATGCATAGCTGTACTGTCATTATTTTAGAAATGATAATGTCTTGCAGTTTGCTTAAGCTCAGTCTCAGTTATGTGCATATACGTACATAGAAACACCAAACCCAACCACTACAATTATCTTTACCTTCTTTGACTCTCAGGATGTGTTCATCAATTAGAGTGTGCAACGATATCTCAATTTTTCTGTTGAGAAGTCACAGTTATTTCAGAGGCATTCACAATATGAAAAGAATTTAAACACTCCCTGCAAGAGTCCTTATCTTTTTCGAGCATGAATTTTCTTTGTGTTACCCAGCTATCTGTGAGCCTTTGGCAAGATCCTCCTGGAAGTTTTCACTCTTTTTTTTTCTTAATCTTGAGTGTAGTGAATAACAGTGAGTCATCTGCACACATGCCCAGTTCTCTGATTTTTCTCTAGTTCTCTGTTTGTTCATTCCTAGTTGAAACTGAAGACTGGGATTCAAATCACCTAATTTTTGAGGTTTATAATGCAGAGGTTTAAATCTGAGTCAGTGTCCCCAAGCTCCTTTTTGCAGTCTGTGGAGAGGAATAAACAGTTGTAGGACATGATTCATCTCATCTTAAACTAGATTTGTGAAACAGGTCAGATGAATCATATCTTAGAAGCCCTCTGCAGACCTAAGCTTGCTTAAGCATGGAAGAGAAACAGCCTAGTGTCAGATCTGGAGAAAAGGAAAAAGTAAGCCTGTGCATCCTAATTCTTGGAGGAGTGGGAAAGGACAACGACATTGCTGCCCAAGGTTACTTATGGTCCCTTACCCTAACCCAGATAACATCCCGGGTATGGGTTGGCATGAGCCAGGAGAAGCAGTTGCACCAGCAGACCTGTGTGGATGGAGTGGAGAGGGGCAGGGATGTGAGGGGACAGCAGCTGCCCCGCTGGGTGATCAGAAACCAGGTTAGCTGTGACTAACCTGGCCCTAAAGCTGCACCACTGGTGGAAGGGGCAACCCTTGCCTCTCGCGTCTCCTCCACTCCCGCTTCCTCCTCCCGCTGCCTCCCCTGCACCAGCTCTGCTGCCTCTGCTGCCACAGGGGAGGAGCGACTCGCTGATCCGTGTGAGGACTATCTCCGGAAAAAGAGAAAAAGGAGAAAAAAAAGTTGATTGAAGCTGGATCTGAGAGCTGCTCAAGCTTGCCTCATGGGTGCTAGGACTGACACGGGGGGGGGGAGCAGAAAACTTTTGGGGAAGGGGAAGGTAGTGTTTGCAGAAGTATGTGTTATGGATAGTTCTCATGTCTAGAGCAAAAGGTGGTGTATTCTGGACAACTCAAAGTTATTCTTGCCTGGAGCTTGGAAATATTAGTCCCTTCTTTGTTTTATTTCCTTTGACTCTGCAAGGTTTTTGTCCTTGAAGTACTACAAAGCAGGGACACTATCAGCCTCTCTGTGTTACCTCAGAGGGCGTGGAGCACAATATTTGCTGAGGTGTTTTTGTGGTAATACCAAAGCTTATTACAAACATACTCCTTCACACTGGAGGTTTTTATTTTGGTGGTTTTGAAATGGTAAGCAGCTATACTCAGAAAAATGCATGCACTTTTCAGGAAATGTAGCCAATGGGAGAGTTGTTTTGCCATCACATAATGATTCTCTGGTATTAAAGTCTGGCCATGAAATTGAAAGTTGATTTCATGTATGAAATATCTAGAAAGTGGACTGACAAAGAGTCCTACTAGATGGGATTTTTTTCAGATCTCCAAGTATATATTTGATATTGGCTTGTGGAAAGAAGCTCCTGCACAGCAGACTTGGACATGCTGGTTGCGTTCTGAGTTTTGATTGAAATGTTTGATACTTGCCATAAAATAGCACAGAAGGTCTTAATCTATATTTAAAAATCAGTAATAGCAGGTAAAATTTAGAAGACTGAAGGTTACAAGCCAGTTCACATCTCTTGACAATTACATCCACGAGAGGACAGGAGAAGCCAGACCCACACCAATGACAACCAAGTGGCCCAGCTCAGTTCTGGGCCGCTGTGGGAACTGGGTTATCGTCAGTGCTGAGCTATTTCAGTCCAAAAGCAGGCTAATTGGATTTGGAGGTTCATTACTGTAGCAACTAAACCAAAAAGGCTGTTCTACAGATATTATGTCTCTAGGAGTGCCTGTAATTCAGGTAGCCCTGTTTTAGCAAACGCCTGACTTTCTGAACAGCCTCTTCTTCACTGAAGCTCGTGTTGATTCTCTCTCCAAAATGAATACATTGGGAATGTGAGGGCTTTTTATATTTTATAAGGTGAAGAGAGTAGACTTTCACATTAAAAAATAAATAAATTAGGGAGGCTGAGGGAAGCAACATTTACGGGTGTAAAGATATGAGCAAGGTAGCTAATTTGAAACTAAATTGAATTTGGTAGGGTTTGGCTAGCTTGGAGAAAATGTTTTGAATAAATAAATTACATTTGCTTGTGAACAGTCAGGTGTTCATATAGAAAAGAAATTCTGCAAGTCAAGAGGGGAACAGCTCAAGCGGAGTGCTGATGCATGTTTAGTCAGGGTACATGTCTAATAAACTATTCTGAAGGAGAAGGCTGCCAGCAAAAGATCGCTGGACCTTTTTTTGTCCTCACTGGTACTGTTTCATATGCATGTATGTGTCCTTGATCATCAAATTATACAAGGGATTCAATATCTTAGCTTTTAAGCTACGCAACCCAAGATGCATTGGGAATGTGCAAGTCCAGAGCTGAGAAACTGGAAACAAATGATTGCTCCATATATTTTGCAGAACTATACCAGTTTAAATCAGTTGAGGACTCAGCATCGTTTCTAGGAAGAGTCATGATCCTAGCTTGCTCTGAAGTACATTTTCATTTTGTCATCTTGTAAAAGCCTTGCTGACTTTTATCTTCTTTAATAGCTTGACTCTGTATTATTTCCAAAAAGCTCTTGAGTTTCATTCCTGATGGAAAGTGTCAATATGAGGACACTGTAATGTGTGTGTCACATATGTGCCATATATTTTGAGGTTTTAAATGAGCTATAAGTCACAGTGTAGAGCTAAGCCACTGTAAGGAGTAAATGTCACCCAAGAAGAAAAAGAAACATATCTGCCATTCACAAAATATAACGATGAAATTTAATATAAAAATCTGTTCACCAGGGAGCAAGAGGAAAATAGGTCTAAAAGTATATAGAATCATAGAATAGTTTGGGTTGGAAGAGACCTTTAAAGGTCATCTAGTCCAACCCCCCATGCAATGAGGGTAATAATAGTAATGAGGGTATTCTAAACCATCTTCTCTTCTGTCCATAAATGATGAATCTTCAGATGCTCACTGTGAGGTCTTCTGTCCCCATGAGGCAGAGGGAATTTACCTGGGCCTGTCCTCTTGTTTCTGGTCCCTGTGGAGGGAAGAAAACATACTTAGCTGTGAACGGGATGAAGGCTGCCTTCCTCAATGCTCAAAAAGAGATATGAGAAGCATTTCCACTGCAACACATTTTTTTTTTTTGCCAAATATCAGCCTCAGAGTGAAACTGGTGTAGCCATGTCATTTCCCCACCACTTCTCCACAGGAGAGGAGGGAGATGGCATCTAATTTCCAGCAAGCATATGAGGAAATTTTGTATGTATCTATTACTGTATTTGCTAGTCTAAAAAAATAAAGCCTCCCCAATCAATAATCTGGAGGAAATTTTGCCCACGGGAAGCTGAGATAACCTTTCTCACCCTGAGAGCTGGCTATGGATCCCACTGCTCGTCTCCTGGTGCCAGAACCTCCTAAGGTTACCCTTCTGAGAAGTTGGTGGCAGCTTATTTCTTTTCAAGCCTTGTCCCTGCTGAACAGAAAATGTCAAATATTATACAGCAAAGAACTGCTTGCATGTTTGGAAAACCCAGAGCATGCTATGTCTGAATGAATCAGGCTAAAACAGTAGCATATTTAAATAACATCCTACCTGGTGGTGCAATTAGGAGAGTCATGCATGGTCATTTCTGTTGCTTTACATGGACTACCTCCTTTTTGTACTGCTGTTAGATCCCAGTGCTCTTCTACATGATCTGTGAAGCTGTTCAGGGGGCTCTCCTGTGATGAGCTGGTATTTTGGCAGTAGTGGGAGCTGCTGGTAGTGATGGAACTGAAACACTGTTCTTACCCTGGAATTTTGCTTATTTTGATGAACCAGTACACAAGAGCTACTGGGGTGTCTGTTGAATTTAACAAGTTAAAGGATCACCGGACTAGGCCACACACTTCTCTTGTGGAAATTGAAAGTAGCTAAGCCAGACTGGTCACTTTCCAAGAGCAAATTTCTTTTTTATTTCACTCTTCCACTTCTGAGAGATAAAGTATTGCTCAGAAAGCTGAAGACTTTTCCCCCCCATTTCTCTTAGTACAATAGGTTAAAGCTACATGCTTAAGAAATGGCACCATGCAATGCCTTTTTTTACCGCTCTTTGAGCAGACAATGTTCAAACCATCCTGAGGAAGAAAAAATAGCATGAATTTCTAATATTTTCCCAACATGGATTTCTGTTTATGTCGTGAACACCGATGCAGAGCTCTTTTTTCACTGAATAGGTTGGAGGATGACACACAGAGGCTGTTCACAAAGGCTAACATTAGGCACAGGAAATTAATCTTTTTAGACTGCCTTTAAAGTTAGTGGCACTAGACTGGATGACTCAGAAAAGGAGCAGCTGAATTTAGGTACTCCTGCTTGCCTGCTGGAAGGCTGTAGACAAACTAGGCTAACTAAAGTTGTGAGTGTATCTTTTAATGACCGTACCCAAACCGTATGTCTTTAAATATGTTCACTATTTTGATCCGTGGCACTGCACTCACACACTTTGCCAGATGGATGTGTTCCATCTGTCTTTTTCTTCAATGGCATATCAAAAGCATCAGCTTGAACAGTAAATCTGTGCTAGAGTTAGCCATGGTTTATTATTTCTGTTAATAGTCTATGAAAGATCAGTGATCTGAAAAAGTGCCACGAAATTATTCAGACTAGTAAAGGACAGAGGATAAGATGGGGGGGAACTTGTAAGATGCCCAACAGGCAACAGCCAGCATTTTGGTTCACAGTCACATACTTAAAATAGTTTGAAGGATTAGGAGCCAAAGTTCTGCAAATTGTCACCATAATCACAGTTGAAATTGAGGGTCAACCAGTGTCGTAGGTACGATTGCACATACTAGGATTTTCTGTGCATTAATCAATTTAGTACTTAATTCTTGTGAATCTTGGCTGCTGATGCAGAACGGGAGAGATTCTGCAGTGCTTGTAGAAGCCAGAGAGGTCATCAAGTGCACAAGGGCAGGAGCATGGCATAAATAGGAGACGCTGTGCTTTCCGCAGTTGTGATGACTGTCTTTCATTGTGCTCAGTATGCAATTGACTGTACACACCCTATTTACCTATAGGATTTTGTTTGTTTTTGTTTTCCTTTTAAGTCCTTTTAAAGTAAGCATTTTATAGTCCTGAATAGCATGCAATGTTCTGTCATCATGCACGTCTGAGCAGAACTTGCATCACAGCCCTTGTTCCGGACAATGTAGGAAAATGCTACTTTCTGTAGCAGGGGGGCTGTAGGAGTTCTGTAGGAGTTACGTTCTGTAGACGGGGGCTCGTGTGCTTCCGCACATACCCAGTTGGTAGAATGATAAACCACAGGTTTGTGTTAGCAGCCTAGAACCTCTTTTGCATTTTCCACTCACCACATTGTCATGTAGCAGCCGCAGTTTTGAGCTCAGCTGGTCAGAATTTCCAGCTGGCCAGAAGTTCATTCTTCTCCCTTCGCAGCCCTGTTTTGATTGAGAACGGCTTTTGTTTTGGCTGGAAGATGTGTAAGCAGATGAGCAGACCTTACTGAGAAAGATGAGTTGATTCTGGGACACCTTACTCTGGGGAGAGAGGACCACAGGAGAAGGGAGACACCAAGCTTGTCTCTGAAGACTGGACCAGCTAAAGCCACTGTTTATTAGTGTCAGCAAGGACAGTGCTGGCAAAAAGGTGACAAAAGGGAAGGAGGCTCCATTCAGTACTGCTTTATGTCTTCTCCTCCTCCCACTTCATGCTTTTTCTCTCCTGGGGTTTGCTCTACTTCATTTCCACCTGCCACCTTGCTGAGAGGGCTTCTCTAGCTCTGCAATGAAGCATCTATCAGATGGTAGATATTTGACTCATTAAGAGTGCTTTCTGATAAACAACATCTCCTTTACACTGTCCAGGTGCTTAGAAACATACTCAGTTCTTTCATGAGCAGGACAACATTTCTCCTTGCTGCTGTGCAGATGCCAAAGTATAACTCTCTGAGGCAGAAGAGCATACGAAAGGGCAAATTTCTCAGTGCCCCTTGTGGAGATACGGCAGCCAGAGAACAACAGACCTGTGAGGAGCTTTTGCAACATGTTTTTGAGCATGAACATGTGACTACTGAGCACCATTTTTTTTATCTTATCTAGGAACAATTCCTTGTGCCTTGCTGGAGAAGTAACTCTTCCTGCTGGTATCTTCAGACACTGGATAGATGAGTGGCAAGCAGGAACAGGCAAAGCAGTCCTTTCTGTAGTCCTCTTTCCACCATGAACTATGAGTTCTCATCTCCCTGCTGCACTGGGCCAAGTTGCAGCTTTCCCTAGAATGGATCCCCTGCTTGTGTTTTTAACACAAAGATAGTGAAAGCATGATGGAAAACTGCTTTGGCATAAATAATAAAAGAAAGTTGACTCTCACAATTTCTGCTGAAGCGGAGCTGTAGCTGTCCATAATAATTTCAAGAGGATGGGTTAGAGTTGAATGCAGAAAAAGTTGTAGTTGGTAGTTGGCCTCCATCTCATCTTAATCCAATCTAAATCAAACCTAAGTGACATAGTCTTTGCAAGAGCCCAAGCATTGCATTTTCCTATGTTCAGCTAATCAGTGAATATCTCAGAAGTTACAGTCCCTGATCATTCACTGCAGTATCTGTCCTTTTTGCTTCTGAATTTTCCTTCCGTGGTAAACCAAAATTCCCATTTCATGCTTTTTATGCCCTGTGATACAGACACAGAAGAAATGTGCAACCCGAGTCATCTGTCCTGGTGTGGAAAGCAAAGGAGGGGAACTCCAGATGTTAAAAAGAAAGACGTGCTAATAGTGTGAGGAAGCAGATGGACAGAAATGGGGAAGTTGACCCCAAGTGGGAAACTCAGGGGAGTGCGAGCACCCGGAGCTGTGTCAGGCTCTCCTAACACTGGGCCTTCTCCTGGCTCCTGTGGGGCTGATGGTGTCAGAAAGCTCTCCAGGAGCCACCAGATGCCTGTCCTTCAGGTCCTCTGACTTTAGTTACCACGATCAAGCGAGCGGAGGGTGCACAGTGCAGGAACAGGCACTAAACAGTACAGCTTCTCAGTGGTGTCATGTGTGATCAGCCAGCGTAGCTTTGTGTGATTTGTATGGCCTTCTTGAGGAGCAGCCAGAAAACCATCTACCAACTTCTCTGTTGCTGAAAAGGTGCTGCACCAGGCACCGTTTGAAAGAAAGCAATTAGGCAAAGCAGCAATTGTAGCACCGTCATATACATATCTATTCATATGTGGATAATGGCGTAAGTAACTCTAGCTGCCTTTTGGGAAATTATGCTCCTTTTATATTTTATTAGCTAATAACTTTCTGACAACTGAGTCATCAAATTACAATAAAATAATAGTAAAATATTTTTAATAGTGAATATTTTAGCCCGTGTTTGACAATTATGTATTCACTTGCTTTCATTGGAAAGATTATTTAGATAAGAACAAGGGACACATCGAGTAGAAGAAAGAAATATGGGCATGTCTGTCATTATAGAAGTACCTGAAAGCAAGGAGTTAGTATAGGAAAGGAGAGATAAAATGGGATAGAGTTAAAAATTAGACTATTTCAGTAGCATTAGCTGCAGATAATTCTGTATGTAGATTCTACTCCCCATTTTTGTTCTTAATAGCATACAGAAAATCAAACGAACCAGTTGGTTTTGAAAACCTATTATATTATTAAACTTGAAAGCAGAATAACCACTATTGTCAGTTATTAGGTACTTGAATAATTTGAAGTCTAGTGGCAGACAAACCACAAATATAAGAATTAACATATCTAAATATTAATTTTCATAGAACAGTATCACAGAATGGTTCGGGTTGGAGGGGACCTTCAAGATCATCTAGTTCCAATGCCCCTGCCATGGGTACAGACACCTTCCACTAGATCAGACTGCTCAAGGCCTCATCCAGCCTGGCCTTGAACACTTCCAGGGATGGGGCATCCACAACCTTTCTGGGCAACCTGTTGCAGTGCCTCATCACCTGCACAGTGAAGAATTTCTTCCTAATATCTAACCTAAAACTACCTTCTTTCAGTTTAAAACCATTACCCCTTGTCCTATATCACTACACTCCCTGATACAGAGTCCCTCCCCATCTTTCCTGCAGGCCCCCTTTAGGTACTGGAAGGCCACTATAAGGTCTCCCTGGAGCCTTCTCTTCTCCAGCCTGAACAACCTCAACTCTCTCAGCCTGTCTTTGTAGGAGAGGTGCTCCAACCCCCTGACCATCTTTGTGGCCCTCCTCTCGACTCGATCGAGCAGGTCTATGTCTTATGCTGGGGACCCCAGAGCTGAACACAGTGCTGCAGGTGGGGTCTCATGAGAGCAGAGTAGAGGGGCAGAATCACCTCCCTCAACCTGCTGGTCACACTTCTTTTGATGCAGCCCAGGATACGGTTGGTTTTCTGGGCTGCAAGCGCACATTGCCAGGTCTTGTTGAGCTTTCTCATCAACCAACTCCCCCAAGTCCTTCTCCTCAGGGCTGCTCTCAATCCATTCTCTGCCCAGCCTGTGTTTGTGCTTGGGATTGCCCTGACCCATGTGCAGGACCTTGCACTTGGCCTTGTTGAACTTCATGAGGTTCACACGGGCCCACCTCTCAAGCCTGTCAAGGTCCCTCGGGATGGCATCCCTTCCCTCCAGCGTGTCAACTGCACCACACAGCTTGGTGTCGTTGGCAAACTTGCCGAGCGTGCACTCGATCCCACTATCCATGTCACCAACAAAGATGTTAAACAGCACCTGTCCCAATACTGACCCAGAGGAATGCCACTCGTCACTGGTCTCCACTTGGATGTCAAGTCATTGACCACAACTCTTTGAGTGCGACCATCTAGCCAATTCCTTATCCACTGAGTGGTCTATCCATCAAATCCATGTCTCTTCAATTTGGAGACAAGGATGTCATGCAGGACAGTGTCAAATGGCTTTGCACAAGTCCAGGTAGATGAAGTCCGTTGCTCTTCCCTTATCCACCAATGCTCTAAGTCCATTGTAGAAGGCCACCAAATTTGTCAGGCAAAATTTGCCATTACTGAAGCCATGTTGGCTGTCACCAATCACTGCCTTATCTTCCATGTGGCTTAACATAGTTTCCAGGAGGATCCACTCCATGATCTTGCTGGGCACAAAGGTGAGACTGACCGGCCTGTAGTTCCTCGGGTCCTTCTTTTTTTTCCTTTTTAAAAATGTGGGTTATGTTTCCCCTTTTCCAGTCAGTGGGAACTTCCCCAGACTGCCAAACAATTTTGGCATGTTTCAGTTTGCTTCCTGTTGTTGCACGTCTTCTTTTTGCTCATACCTATCCTGTACAGAAAACCTTTTGCCATCATTGTTTCTGAAAAGTGCTTCAAGTCACATTGCTAGTTCAAGTTCAGGTTTGGTCATTTGCTCATGTTATTAATCACTGGACTTTATGAATTAAGACATTTAAAAAATTGTCATGCTTAGTATATTTGTGCATGCTTCAAAATATTCTAGAAACTAACCATTGACCTTAGCTTCTAACTGTGTATTTTTCTTCAGTACACTGATAAGAATTAAACACTTGGACCGTGGGACAAAGAGACTCAGTTTCTGTTCAGGGCCCTGCCACTGAGTCAGCACATGACTTGGAGCCGTGTTTTGGCATTCTTTCTCGAGTGGAACGGCACCTCAGTCGGCACAGCGCTCGCGCCAGTGAAACCGCCTCCCTGGCAAAGAGCTGCCATGCACGAATAAGCACAAACAAGAACTCTGGCCATTAATGTTTCTGCCCTGTGAGCAAAAAGAAAAGTTTGGGGGTTGATTTGTTTGTTTGTTTTCCTTTCCAAAGCATGTTCTGATCTTTGATGGCAAGTGCTTTACAAATACTGAATATGATGACACGCTTCCCAAGTAAGCAAGTAAATAAGCTTAGTAATGATAGCCTTGGCCTAGTATGCCATTAGTCTGGGCACTGTACAGTCATAATGAAGGACAGCATTTGCTCTGCAAAACTACAAAATTAAGGGAGGGGAGATCAGACAAATGTAGCAAAAAGTTAATTCCCAGGAAGGATGAGATTGCACCGGTCAGGCTGAAAAGCACTCACCTGGGCACACCGGTTGTCTAACCACCATTGTTGGCAATGCAGAAAAGGACAATTTCAAGGTCAGATGAGGGGAGTGGTTAAAATTTAGCTTAGAGAATATTCTCAGGGGCCTGTTTTTCTTACAGATATAGTGGCATTAGCAAAATCCAGCAGAGTCAATGTTTCCACAGTCCACGCAGGTGGTGAAGAAGTGGTTGGACCCTGCACTGTGCCACAAAATATTGCAGCTAATGAAAGTCCAATGTCTTCCATACCAAGATGAATATTTTGTATTAAAAGGGACTCCTCCGTTGGGAGTGTGAGTGGCTGCCTCCTAAGAAGCTGATCATGCCTTCCCTAATCTCTTTCCTTGATGAGCTGCCTGGAGAGGTAGAGCAACAGCAGAGTCAGCATAAAGCTTCACCTAGGTCTTTACTCCATTTGTTGTTGCACTAGTTACTAATAAGTTAGTATGACCAGGTTTTGTGTATCTGAGCAATTACAGTGCCACTCATGTGGTTTTATGTAGCTGCCAGGCCACAAGAGGAATGACCTGAACAACTTTCTTATTTTACAGGAGTTAATAACTTTTGCATTTCCTTACCATCTCCAGATGCAGGACATCAGTGAAATTAAACAAAATTGCAGACCTCCTAAAGGTTTATAGGGAGCTCAAGAAATTGTCCAGTGTTATTCATGGGTCAGTGTTGTTGAAATGGTATGACTTTACAGCCATTTTGAAAAAATGTATGTACACTATCTTAAAACTGCAATCTAAGCGTTCTTTAAAAAAAAAAAATAAAATTGAAAAGGCCACTGAGTAATTTATATAAATTCACTAAGACAATTTCAGGGGACTAATACTGTCTAGATTCAAAATACATAAGGATTATTACAGCCCCATACTGTAAAACTGAAGGGAACTGAAGGAACTGTTCTCCTGTAAAGGATTTTAATAACAGCTTGATTGTCTTCTGTTATTTATCTTGCTGTTGTGCCTGCAGGCCTTCCTAAACTCGTATTGTGCAGACATACTATAAAGAGATATTGCAGCTCACAGCCTCAGTTGTGGCAGGATGAAATAGTCTGGTGAACATCACGAGTGGACCAGGGAAAAGAGTAAGAGGAAAGGTCTCTTGTTGCAACCTGCGTTGGAGCCTGTTTACCCAATAGTTTAATGTTCCTGTCAGAAAGGCTTGCTTTAGCATGTGTGAGGAACTATGTATCTTTAATTTCCCCTTCTTTTAAAGGCTGTTTCTTTCCTAAGAAGAGGTGGGGGAAGCCATGTGCAAGGAAGGCGTTGGCTGTTCCTTCTTGTGGAGCACAGGGGAGCAGCCCTTGAGCCACGAGGTGGGAAGGTGGAGGGGAGTGGGGAAAATGCAGTGAGGATCTGGAGCCCCAGTCCATCCTGGGGACCGGGCACCTGGGCAGAGGTTGCCACAGCTTGGGAAATCTGGGAGTTTGTTGAAATCAAACCGAACAGTAAGGACTCACCCTAGCAGGACACAGTGAGCAAGGGGAGCATGCTTTGTACAGCCTTCACCTTTCTTTCTGCTGGACTTAATCACTGGAGGTTGCTCAGTACTGTCTGACTTTCTCAAGTTGAAACACCTTTTGGTCTTTCTTGGAAAATTCACTTTATGGAAGAGGTTCAGGCAAATCCACCTCAGAGCCCTAGTGTAGTGACTCCAGCTGGGGTGGAGTTGACAATATCTAGCTGACTTGGAGTCCCACCATGACATGTAGCAAACCAGAAGAGAGAATAACATCTGCACTAGAGACTCACATTTTCTTACTTAAAACATAGCTAATGCTGAAACAACCCAAAAGCCTGGCATGCAATAGGTATACTTTCTAAAAGGCTAAAACACGTGGATGAGGTCACAATTTTCTTTCTTTTTCTGCTTTGCAGAGTTTCTAAGGAATTTGGATCGTTTGTGTGGGGATAGCTACTGCTGTTGGGGGGGAGCACCACTTGTTTTCGCTTCATAACCCTGGTTGTGGCTGTCATGCAAGGCGAGGCAACTGATGAAGCAGTGCTTTGAGAGTCGGGGGTGAAAGCTGAACAACTGCAACAGAAGGAGAATTTTCAGACCTGATGGGTGAAAGTTATTGGGGGATTTAACTATTCTTTTTTTATTTCAATTAATTAATTTTGTAGTGTTCTAGTGAAGGTCAATGGCTGACTAATGCTTTGGACAAAGGATGCTTTTGTTAGAGACATGTTTTCTTGGAAATAAAAACATACCAGTGGTAAATATATTTTGAGACACTGACAGCCTGCCCATTGACCAACATCGTTGGCGTAGGCAGACTGCTGACCTCCTGTCCCCTACCACCCTGCCCCTTGACCGACATTGGCAGCGTAGGCAGGATGCTGCCCACAGTCTCCGTGTGAGGTGTGATCCTCTCAAATCACACTGCCATTGCTGGAGCCAAGGGGGGCACAACTCTTACCCACATTCAAAAGGCATTTATGTGACTGGTTGTTGCTGCCAGGTGACCTGGACACCAAGTGTCCCTGGATGTCCACCAGAGTCACAGCATCACTTATAATGCCATGTTTGCTATCAGTGATTGGATGAGTGGCTGTATGGGCACGCTGTTGCTCATCTTTCCTAGTGCCTCAATAAAGCTTTGTTTTATAACATGTTGTCAGACTCCATCACTGTTCGGACCACAGACACTCAGTAGATAATCTGGAAAAAAACATAGGGCAGCATATTTGGTGTCAGGAGCACAGGGAAGCATTGTGGTGCCTGATGTGGCTTCTCCTCTCCCCATTTGATTTCCAGCTGTCATGTCTTGATCATCTCAGCGCTGAAGAGCTGCAGCCCCTCTTCCTAAATGGTAGCAGTAGGAAAAACAGTAGGACTGGGATATATTTGCTCTGTTTGATACCCTTCTTCACCTCCTGGCAGCAGCATTCCTCATATTTGCTCTGTGAAGAATCAATAGTTTAAAAATAGAAATGGAAGAAGGAAGGAGAAAGAAGGAACCTTCTGAGATCAGCTTCACCCATAATTTCCAAAAGCCTGGTTTATTTTTAAAATCTTTACTTTCCTGGTGACATTCTCACAGGAGTCCTTGTTGATGTCTGTAAGTGTGTTTTTATATCATTGTAACTGACTTAACTCTGTTTTTATTCATCTCTGCTTCTCTTCCAGTGGAGTTTTTATACTGTGATTTGGCTTCCATGAAGTCTATACGGCAATTTGTGCAGCGGTTTAGAGCAAAGGATTGTCCACTCCATGTCCTGGTGAATAATGGTGAGTTCTGTTTTTTTCCTCACATATCTGCAGGGGAAGATGTGACAAATGGGGCTCTCGTCTATCACTTCACATTTCAAATCGATTATCTGAACCATATGGCAGGTTACAGTATGGCTGCATTAACAGGGATGTCTTTCTAGGAGTTAAACAGCATTTTTTGGAGAGATTGTCAGCTGAGCAGACTGAACACTTCAGTGCCATCCCTGCTCTTAATGTTACTGCAAGTCTTGTTCCTTTGCTGTCTTTTGTAGCTCTCCAGCACTAAAAATCACACGATTGCACAAGAATCTGAGCATCCCTAATAAAAAAAGGGGAAAAAAAAAAAGAAGGAAAGGAAAGCTGTACTTTATGTCTGTAGAAAACCTGTCCTTTCACCTTTATTTACTTTCTCTCCCCTTATATTTTCCCTGTATGAACACATGCATTTCTTGTGGCTGCCTGGTGAGCTGGGTTGGGGGGTTATTCCAGCCGAAATATAATCTAGAAAATGATCCAGCAACCTCAGAGCAGTCACTGCTTAGATGAAGGTGCAGCTGGAAAGTTGTCCATAAAGCTGCGTCCTCAGTGGTCAGAGAACAAATTAAAAGGACAACATTTATCTTTCATTCATACAATTACCAAATGAATCTCATTACTCCTAGGGATTTTAACTTTTGTTATTCACATACTTGCCATCTAATTATGTTTTATAGCCACAGTATTTTTGGAAACCAGCCCGTACAATAATTTTCCTCCAAAAACCCTGCATGCTCTGCATATGCTTTCCTAAAGGGGAATTTTCACCTGTCTATTTAACTAGGGGAAAACCCCGCCAGCAACAATTTAGGCTTCTTCTAGAAATTTTCTGCTGTTATATGCTGCTGTTCTTGTTTTCCCAATTATTTGCATGTATTTTTATTAAGACATCCCAAAGAACATTTTCTGTTTTCCTGTGCACCCCTCAGTCCTAGTGAGGGCAAATGTGCTGTAAATAAATGGGTTTGTTACATCTGTTGATGCCTTAAAGAGCTCTCAGTAACACAAGCAAATATCATAATAAAAATTCAAGAGTATTTTATTTCCTGATTGATATGAAACATTAATTAAATGTTCAATTAAAAGTTCATTTTTATTTGATTAGCCAAAAAAGCCTACCATTATTATTTTAATTGTGCAATAATTAAAGGTAGTGGATATTTAATCCTGGTTACAAAATCTTTTCAGTTTTACATGCCTACTTTTAAAGATGCAGAGTACAAACTGTTACACAGATGGGAAGAACACTATTTGAAAAAACAGCATTTTGTGGAAAAAAAGGTGTTTGAGTTCTATGTACCCGTCAGGCATCCCCTGCCCTCCACCGGTTGTCTGCAGAAGCAAAGCCAGGACTGTGTAACAGGGGCTTGTGGGCAGCTTGGGGGAGAAATTATAGGGCTGAAGCAACAGCACAGCTGGGAAGCCCTCTTGAATAAAGGATTTTATCCTGCCCTAGCTGCTGCTGAAGCAGGATGGATGAAAATTGCTGTTAAATATATCTTCTTAATCAAGAAACAAAGTTATATGAAAATAGATCTCCTAATGTGGCTAATATGATACGAGACCAAAGAGTGTAGCCCCAAAGTTGCTTTTAAGAAAGAAGCTTGAGACTAATATTTGCCTGAATCAGTCTATATTTTCATGACCTGCAAAAAGGGCATTTGATTTCACTTACACTTGGTTACCAAACACAGTTGGCAAGAGAAATCTGTTGTTTGAGAAAATCCTGTTAGAAACTACAATGAAATGAATGGTCCGACTCTGCTTTTTGCTGAACATTTAACAGAATCACAGAAGCAATCACATCCAAAGCTGCCGTAAAGACTCCTGTATAATTAGGTTAGTCTCCAACCATTATGTGGCAAGTCACCAGCCTTCGCTTCTGAAAGCTCTTTCCCGCAGTTTGGTTTTTTCAGCCCTTTTTGTTTGGTCTTGTAAATAATCTGTAGCATTTAGTTTTGTTACTAGTTTCGTAATGAAAGCCCAAGTGATTTCTTGGTACACAAGAGGAAAATGAACATACCTAATGGAGGAGAAATGGCCTGATGCAAAAACCTTTGAACAGCTTCTCTTGGCTTTCCACCAGTGTTGAGCACATCCAAGACAAATGCTGACGTTTGGGCTAAGTGGTGGGCTTTTCCTTTTCCCTTTCCCTTCCTCTTTCCTTTTTTTTTGTAATTTTTTTCACTGTAACACAATGCACTAAAGAGCAAGTTTCAGTCCATCGTGGACTACTGGGCTGGAGGCACTACTCGCTCAAAAGCCTCATCGCAGTTGCCAGCTCCACTAGCTTCACTGCATGATCCCCTGGACACAAGCTAGGGTGCCTGGAAGAGGACAATGCTTGCAATATTTAAATGTCTGATGGGAGTGGGTTGTTGGGCATGTTGTCAGTGAGTGCGTATGCTTTCTGTCAGAAAACTGTTGTCAATAGGAGGCATTTTGCATGTCTTGCAGAACATCTCATAATGACATGGTTGATTTTCTTATGTCTCAGTGTATGCATCTAGAACAGTAGGTTTCTTAGTATCACCTAGTACTTTCTTATTTCTTACAGATCTTGAAGCTCTAGCATTCTTGATATGAAGAGGTATTTTTATTTTTTAGCATATGGGGAAGAACCTGTGGGCTAGGCATGTGTGCAATGCATGTGTACGCAGTCATATACTTTTAAGAGTCTGACCCAAAGTCTGTTGGGGCTAATGGAAAGTCTCCATTAGGTTTTGAAAATCAGACTTTGTGTGGGTCCCATGACTTCTGAATCAGACCATTGGCAACCTAATAAGAATTCTCCTCTCTATCTTCATAGGACCAAGTGTTTTATTATCAAGGACTGTACACTTTTATTACATTTAATGTAAAAATGCCAAGAACTGTTACACTGCATTTTTTGCACACTATATTAGTATTATTTACTTGCTTTAAATCAAAATGTTTTAAACTGATTGTTATAATCATGTCTATACGTTAGTGATCTTTCCACATCTTATATCCATGAATATGTATCCTATATGTATGTGAAGATACATGATATTTGTTGTGGGCTTGTGTGAACCTATCAAAAAGCCAAACATTTCAAGATGAACTGAGGAAAGTTCTAACATTATACAATAATGCAAACTATGAAATTAACATTGAAATATTATTAAAGATAGGTGATTTGGCATGAATTACTGTGCTAGGTGAATAATCAGTAGTCCATGTCTGACCTAAGATCATTATGAAATTCAGCAGTTTTCCAGGTCACTGGTGATTTTTTAAAAAAATGTATCTCCATCACTTGCTCTCCATCACTTGCCTAGCTCAAGGATCTAGTTGGAAATTAAATTAATACTAAAATCCTGAGTTTCAAAGTATTCTTCTAGAGCTAGACACCCAGGTCCCACAAAAATTTCAGTAAGTTTTAGATACTAAAATTCAGGCACTTTAAGAAGTCTTAGGTGAACATTTACGGTGTTCAAATGGAGATTAGTGCACTAGAGCCACCTCCTCTCTTTTTGTTATACCTGATTTTAGCATATACATTTAACTTTCTAATTTCTAATTTAAAAGGAAAAATTTGGTTGAATGCACGCATTATTTCAGCTGACAAATAAAGGCCTGTTGTTCCATTACTATGCTTTCTGCATCAGTAATATGCATGCTCAGCTCTTGGTTTTTAAAATAAACAAAACATATTAAAGATGCAAATAGAGTATTACATAAACATTTTTTTAAATATAATGTGCTAGTGCTAAAAAGAGAAAAATGCTATGACACAGAAAACAAATTCATTTTCTGTGAAAAAAAAAAAGTAAGCTAAATAGCTGAACTATGAGCCACAGAAAGACAGATGCAGTACAAGCAGTTCAGAAAGCTTAATCTGACAGAAGGTCAGAAGAATATGTCTTCTAGTCCTCTAATTAGCAATTGGGTGCCAATTTTTTGTTTTTGAAAAGAACTGTGTCTTTGTACAGTTGAAAAGCATTTAGCAAATTACAGCATGTACACTTCTATAATTATTTAATACATTCATTAAAGTGGTATTGCTGTTAAGAGCGTTAGAAAGTCTGCTATCTTCCTTAGGTTGCAAAAGGGAGAGATAGTAAAACACTCCATAAAATGCCATGAGCGGTAGTCACTGTTTCATGCCAGAGAGGTTTTTTCTAACTTGCAGTCAGTCATTTTCTTTGTGTGCCAGAAATGTTTCTCTGCACCTTGTAGTTAACTGTTTTTACTTATACATCGTTTACACTACTTAATGATCTCAAAACCAAGAGAGCGAACACCAAAATCACAACATCTTTAGTGATAACAGAATACCTACGGATACCAAACATGCACGGTCTAACTCATTAACAATGAAATACCAACTACCTTCTCTGTTGCAGTTCATTGAATGGTTTGTGATTTTGGCTACAGGTTAGGAAAGGAGGGGGAGAAAATGACAAGGACATTGAGTATTTTCCTTGGCTTGCACACAAACACAGAAAAAGAACTTAGAGATTTCAGGATATTATTAGCCTATTGTAGACAGATTGCAGTTAATATATTTCAAGTTGAAGCCTATCTAAGCCAATTTAAAATCAATATTTCTGAACCGCTGGCTAATTCACACGTTCATATTTCGTACTTCATGGATCATCTGAGAAATCTCAGTCTCTTGATAGAATGAATAAGTCTCTATAAGCTTCCCTCTTTAGTTCCTAGGGCACAATAAAAGCTGTATCAGTAGGTAAGTACAGACTATAAGATGAAAAGGAAAGAAACCCCAGAGAAGTAGAAATGCACTGGAGAAGACCTTGAGGCAAAGTTAGTGAGGAGGGTAGCTGTTGACTCCAGTGGAACTTTGATTTAATCAAAAATAATGCTTCTTCTCCAGCTACACAGGAAGGCTGTGGTGAACTCAGGACCCGGTATCTTATGAATCTTGTTCCAGTGTCCTGCTCACAGCATCATGTTTCATCTTTATCCTTCCTTGAAGACAAATCAGAGCAATATGTAAGCAAAGCTGAGATGGAAAAGGTGTAGAGGCACAGGGAGAAAGAGAGAGGAGAACAAGCAGAAGGGCAAGTGGCCCTTTATCTGGATATAATGGATGATAGATACTAGACATCATGGGAGAGCTGCGCCTTTGGGAGATGTTTAGAGCTGGAAAAGGTAATTTGAGGTGGTGGTGGTGGTTGGCTTAAAATGGATATTCCATGGATGATGGGCAAAACTAGAAGATTCGTAAGGACACTAACATGGGGCATTTATGTGTTCTAAAATGAGAAGATACTCTCAGAGCCATATTTTTTGAAGAAGCTCGGTTCATGATAGATGCCATTTACTCAGATTTTTCAGAATAGGTCATCTTTATAAGAGAGGTGACTGGAAAGTATGGGGAGGCTGGCTGATCACACTGCTCTTTACAGGTATTAGGTGCTTTGGGTACTGGAAGTAACTTGTCTGAGCACATGTGTCAGAGCACCATGATACTGCTGTCGGCATCCAGCCCAGCTTGTTTAGAGCAACTGAGGGTTGTGCAATGCCAACATTTACCTAGCGCCCAGATTTTTAGCCGCAGTCATCAGCTAGAGCTTTTATTATACTTGAATAGCATTGTTGTCTACCAGAATGATATGTATCCTGTATAAAGATATCAGATTTCTTACAAAAGGTTTATTTTTTATTAGAAGATCTAATAAGTTAGAAGAGTAACTTTAGGCTACTTCTGACTTTTCATTCATGAAAATCCTGACTTTAGTTTGATACTATCTTTGTCTTTGTAATTATTTCCAAAGCTTTTTCCGTGTCTGTGATATCAAACACTTTGTGAAAAGGGAACTATCTCAGAGTCCACATGCTTCAGGTTCTTGACCCATTTGCTTTTATGTCCTGAATGTGAATGTTTTATCAGTGGAAGACAGATACAAAATTCAGCTATTGATGGATTAGGAAACCCAACCGGTTCTACTTAAGTGTGTGGAACATTTGCCACCAGCTTTTCTGAGAGGCAGGAGTGAGCCATGTTTTATTCTTACCTAATCCTTTCATAGCTTTTAGGTAAAAATATTTTTTATACATATTGCAAAACAAGATATTTCTTCTAAGAGAACTTCCTGTTGAATTAGAAAGCTGTGACTGACTTTCTTATTTTCTGATTGTGATTGGGATAACTCACCATTGTGCCAACTCAAATAACCAGTTACTGAGCATATTTTTAGGAAACAAAGTGTTTTTTTCCAGCTAGACCCAATTATGAATGCTCTGATTTATTTTAGTGTAAAAACAAAACCTCAGTTATGGACTGTATTGTCTTTTTTTAACTGACACATTTTCCAAGCCTGTGCTTTCTGTGTTCGCTATGTAGCAGCAAGACATTGAATCAGAAAGTGAATCTGTTCTTAAGGAGGTATTGCAGCCTGTTCAGTTTTGTGCTGAACCTACCAAGATTTGGCTGTTGTTTTCACAGTCCTTGTAAGTAGATATTTCTGCATTTTTTCCTTCTTTTTCTTTTTCTTTTTCTTTAACTTACTGATGAACTAAGAGCTTGTCTTTTCTGGAAAGATGCACTGCTTTTTCTTCTTTGGGACAGCTAATACAGTCCACTTCTCCCTTGTGGGCATTATAGGTGGGTCTGGGAGCACTGGCAGTAGACATTACTCAATTTTCAGTTCCTTACTAGTTAGCCAAACTTTTAAAGTTTGGGCTAAGAGTTTCCATGCCAAGTATTTGCCTTAGGCTAATTTATTTTTATTTAATTTTTTGCAATGCCAGATAAAAGAGTTTATCTGTTTCCAACAATGATAAGAAAAACATCTTAGGGTTTTTTTTAATGTAAAAAATGATGGCGAGTTTCTTTAGAAAGGCTCTGGTGTTATCACAGTTTGAAATGGGGACTTGAATGCAGGCAAGATGCTGCCTTTGTGTCAGAGGTGGCTGCACCTTCCGCCACCTGTGGAATATTCCCATGATGGGTTGAGTCCGAAGCCTGTAAAGCACTGCAGTTTGAAAACGGTCTTTTACGTTTTAATCACTAAAGATTTTGCTTGTACCAAGCATGTCCTGAGTTGAGACTGAGCAGGTCTTTCTGCTGGAATCACAACCCCAAGCCATGGTGGGAAGTACTGTGTGCAGGCAAATGCACCGGTACCGAGGCTGGGCACCATCATCCCATCTGCTCCCCGTGGCTCCCTCTGAGCTGGGATGGAGATGGGCACTGCAGCTCACTTCAGGCTCCTCCTGGTCTCTCCACTGTCCAGAGTCGGGGCCTGGGTCTTCTGTGACAAGTTTCCATCCCATGAAAAGCAGACTACGGGGTGGGGAGAGGTAGACAGGAGGTGATGGGTGTCTGGGTTTTACCTTGATATACAGTTGGAACATGACTGTGGAGCTGGGATGTGCTTTCAGCACTCTCAGGACCTAAATGTCTCGCCAGACACTAGCTGGTGAGCTGATGTGGATGGTGACCTCAACTGGCTAGTGACCACATCTCTCTGGAAGCGCTGGCTCTTGCATTTTTAGGCATAATGACAAAACCTGTAGCGTGGAAGAGGAAGAAGCCTGGTTTGAATGCAGATGGGACAAGACCGTAACTTCCAAGAGAGGCAGATCTATACAAGAAGCCTGGGTGTGGAGAATGGCAATAGAAGCAAGGCAGTTAAGGCTGGGAGGTTATAAAGGACAGACAGCAGAAGATGAAGTTAAGAGTTGATGGGGGGGGGAACAGGACTGTCAGGTGGGAACCATTAGGATGGGGGAAAATTTGATGGCAATACATTTGAGTTTGCTGATTGAAAGACAAACAGAATTAAACTATGAATGTAGCATATATTCTTGTTCAATATCAGGAAATCCACAAGAGAGCAAGTATGGAGGAGGGAGCTGGGATGGGTAGTGAGGACGAAGAGAGGCATTAGGTATGTCTGAACTGTAGGAGAGGTCTCAGTCAGAGTTTGCAAGTGCTTAGACACCACATAGTTCACAAGGATTGAGTCCTTATCTTGAGGACTAGAGTCTCTGTTGTGCACAAACTGATTGAACCTTTTCTTGCAGTGCGGGAGTTCTTGACTGGTCTCTTTTTTGTGAGTTTACTAACGTTTAACAGAGATGAGAATTATCCCCCCCGCCATGGGGACATGATTGGAGCCTTGTTCTTCTGTTTGGCAGCAGACTTCAACGTTACTTGTAGAAAATAATTCTCATCTACCCCAGCGTCACAACTGGTTTGACACTGAAGAGGGGATGGGGAAGCTGGTGGGACCCTCAGAGCCATGGATTGTGGCCCTGTAAGGAAACCAAGGAACGAGGGAAGGACGAGCCAGGCATGTGACGGGCAGATGCCTGCAGGATGCAGAGTGAGATCTATGAGATTGAGACACAAAGGAGCTCGAGTGGCTGTGTCAGAAAATTAGGGAGAACGAACTTACCGTTTGCAGGGAAGCAGAGAGGCAGATGAAGCTGATATGTGTGTCTGGGGCTGAGCCTCTCCCCTCTTTCCCGCACACATGCTGTTCTTGATAAGATCAGCGTCGGGTCACTGGATTCTGGGGGTAAGGGAGGGAGGGGAGCGCAGCCCAGAGCTTTGGCTGGGAAGCAGCACACCATCCTTGGCTTTGGCAGGGCCATGTATTTTGGCTGGCACAGGGAGTTGTCAGGAAGCCAGTGTGTGGAAATGGCAATGGGTACAGAGCCCCTTGCAAGGGAGCGGGAGGCAGGAGCTAGTGGGAACTTGCTCGGTGCTGGAGCAGAGGCTCAGGCACACTCCTGTGGAGAAGTTGTTCTGGGAAGAGGCAGGAGAGACTGAACTCTCTGGAGGTGGCTCTCCTCCACAGCCCGAGGCTGGGTCCCAGTGCTGCCCTGCTCTTTATCAAACCCGTTTTCACAGTGGCAAGTCCCCTCCAGGGAAGGTCGATGCATGGGACACTGTCCCACCACTGATGCCAGACGGGCTGACAGCAAATGTCCTTGCATCTCCCCAAGGGTCAAATGCATTGGTGTGGACTCTAAGAGTCATCTAAGTGTCATCGTTATGCCATGGGGTAAAATCCCTTGCTTTGCTTCTGTTTCCTCCTAGTTTGCTTTAGAAAACTGCATATACGTATATACAGAGCTCCAGAAGATATTACGCAGTGCAAGAGACTGAACTCCCTCTGGGGAGATGGGAAGTAGGACCGTAGCGTTGGAGAGCTGTACCAAGCTTCATTTGTATTTTTTTTTATTTTTCTTCTTAACTGTTTGGATTGTTGCCGTTTCAGCTTTCGTATGCTGTTGATCTGGCTTCTCTGTATGGTGCTGTCTAGACTGTTTTCTGGGATACCAGTAGGTGTGCAGCATACCAGTAGCGCTGGGCTCTGGGTTACGGATGTAGCTTAGCAAGCAGTGTGTCGCAGCAGGGCTGTAAATTCACCTCTCTGCAGCCCAGGTGAGGTGTACCTGTAAAAAGCAGTTATGTTGGTACACTTGTGTCTCCAGTGGGCACTTCTGAAGGCATTTCTTCTAATAAGGCATTGCACCTTCTCATTGCTCACTAGCCAGGAGGGATCCACAGGACAGGCATGTTCTGGGACAGCATTGCTCAACTGAACGAGGTGGAACAAGCAATCTGGTATAGGCAGCCTAGCCAGGGGATGCTGCTCCGTGCTTATTTTGATATTCACTCCACTATAGCTGTTCCTGTTCAGGAGAGAAGTGGGCTATACTATTTAGTACATAGATAGATCCACCCATAGATCTTTTGGTGTATGGGTGTGCAGAGCAGAGCGGTTTTGACACTCTGTTAAATGAGGTGGGTTGCTTTGTGTGGCTGCATTCATGGGATGGAAAATGCTGCTAAATGAATCAACTACACCAGTTCAAAGCCTGTGTGGAGAAAAGGCTTTGCGCTTTTACTTAGAGTTACTGTCTCTATTAATTTTCACCCTTGGGAACTTTTTGGGACAGTATGTATCTTTTCCTTGTAAATAGAAAGAATTGGGTGAATGGGATTATATAGGCTCACCTCCTGCTGTAAAGGTGTTACATGTAAGTGTATGCAGCTGACCTCTTGTGTTGTTTGCCCAACCTTTGGGTTGCTGGGGATGAAAGGACTTGCATGTGGGGGCACTGCCTCCAAACCCTCTTCTGAGAGCCTGGCTGAAAAGGAAGACATTTTGTTCTGCATGTGAAAAAGAGATTTTAAATCTTTCTTTTGCAGTGGGTTTGAGAGAACTGCCTTTAAAAAACTCCAAGTAGCTCTCTGTAAATAAATCTAGATGAGCGAAATACTTGTATTTTTTGAAGCTCTTAGAACATATTTTATAATGGAGCTGAAGGATGTCTTTGCTGTGGGAGGTACAGGAATTACAGCAATGTTTACCATCATCTGCAGTACAGGCATGGTACAAATTCTCCTGTATAATCCAATAAAAAATATGGTATGCCTGTACTGTAATATTTACAACTGTCATAAACATTTTGGTTGTACTGTGTGCAGTATCAGATCCGTTATGCTCTTAAATTCACATAAGACTAATTCATTGATGGATCCCAAACTGAGAGTTTCATTAGAAACTTTTATAGAAAATTGTCATAAATGACTGTTTACAAAGACAGTTCTCTTGAGGTGTGTTCATTCTTTGAGAGAAAAATATGACTATTGCCTAGTCATAAAAGTAAAAAAGGATGGAATTTTTTTATTCATTATAGCTAATTAAAATGTGTATAATTTGAACATGTTACAATAAATGCATAACTGCAGCACATTGGAAGGTATTACTATATCTATAAGAAGAGCAGTTGTTCAGCATGGTTATGCAGCAAAATATTTTCCTTATTCTAATTTATTTCTACTCTTGAAAACTCACACATCGATGTGTCATCTAGGCAATTTTCTGCATGCATACTGTCAGTCTTTTGCCTGAATATTTCAATAACAGCTAATCAATGACAAAGTAAAAGCTCATGCTCAGCTTCCTTATTAATTCATTTTCTAATGCCATGCTGATATCAGTGACATTTTTAAAAATAAATCTGTAAACAATCCAGCTAAATCAGAGGGAAAAATGTATAAGAAAGTTATATCAGAACTGAGGTGTTTGACATTAATGGTCTGTGTGCTGCCACTTCAAATTTGACATGCACTCCAAAAAACTGAGGAGACTGACTATTGACAATTAAAATCAGAAAGATACTGGGTTGTATGGATTCCATACTAGAAGAATAAGCAAAATCATTCTTATTTTTCAATGAGGAAGTAAAAAAAAAAAAAAAAAAAGGCATTTTTTAATGTTTCAAGTAGTATTGGATTAATTGAAAGAATTAAAAATAGAAGCAGCTTTCATTCTTTGAGTTAGCATTTGGGGCCCTTGAGTAAAGCTGATGATGTTTCTGGACAAAAGAAAATCAATGGCATGCCACTTTTAGGATCTACTGAACGTTAGGTAGTTAATAATTTAAAAAAGAGAGCTTGCTGCTACACTTACAAGGTTTTCCCTTTTGTCAGAGAAGCAACCAGGTTCAGTTGCCTGTTGGGTATTCCTTTGTATGCTCGCTCTCTGTGAATTAAAATGTCTTCTTCTCAAATAAGAGAAACTGCCCTCAAATTGCAGGGCAAGATTTTTCGATAGCCTTGATAGGAACCACCTCAAAGATGAGGACCTTTTAAAAAAAAAAGTCTTTCAAGGGTTTTTTGGATTAATATTATTTGACCAGCTCTTGAAGACAAAAAGGGAATTGTAGTAGCAGCAAATGCAAGCCGAGGTGATTGTGCCTGCTCAAGGACTTGACCACAATTTCTACTCAGAGGAAGCTCCTGAAGAATGAGCAAAATAATTTTCGGAAACGTGTATCTTAACGGTTGTGCATTGCATGAGTAAAACTTTTTTCCGCCTCCCGACCTGAGCTCAGATCTGATTTTTGCTTCCAGGACAAGAAGCACAGACGGTGGGAACTAATTGGGGTGAAGGGCAAAGCCTCTATGTGCTCTTGAAATCCCGTGCCTCTCCGGAGGTCGAGGGGGTGATTGCTGTAGCCCAGGCATCCTCAGGCTGATGGGAGCGGTGACAGCCTTCCCTGAGTTTGCCTGCTCATCGTGATGCAAAGCTGAATGCCTGTAGCAGCCATCTACCGCGCTTGTCTCTGGACAAATTCCTCCATCCCTCCGTCTGACTCAGCCAACAGAACCGTGTGTGTGTGCATGGAGGGGTCCTATAGTGAGCCCTGTAGCAGCCCTGGCAGATGCAGAAGCAGCATTTGGTGTTCACATCAGCTTTGCTGTGCCAGGCCTGTTTTGTGTTGGCTGCCTTTTCGTGGGCTTGCATTTTACCAGTGTCGCTGCAAATAGACCTCTGGCAAACTTCTTCCTCCTGCCTTTTCCAAGTGTCACAGCTTTTGCAGGGCACGATGGGCCTCAGAGAGTTGCAAATCATTTCCTTGTACCAGCCCCAGCGCTCAGAGATGCAGCAATGTTCCCATCTGCCCTCCAACAGCTTGTGCTAAGCTCTGTCTCTGCTAAAACTTGCACTGTAGCAGGCTGAGACTTGGTCTGGGAGATTGGGGTTTGTTGCCCTTCCCACCCTTTCCTTCTTCCCAGAAAACAGGAAAAAGTCGCAGCAGGGCTTGTGCCACGTTTATGCCTGTCCATAACCTTCATGGCAGTGCTCAGTCCCAGCCACTGTTCTGGATGTCATTATATGCTGCATATGCAGATTACGGAGGAAATGGAAGTCTGTTTCCAACTCTGTGAGCAGTTGCACCATGCATCAGAGTTAAGTACTGCTGAGGAAGGAGAATGCAACGGGCCACCCGACCAGACATCCTCTGATTTGTGTCTTCCCGTTGTTAAAGTTGAGATTTGACAGGCAGAGAAACCACACCCGGCAGCTGGGTTTTCCTGTCTTTCTGAGGGATCTGGAAAGCGGCTGTAAAGACAGAGAGAGATGCCAATCAGAGCTTTTGTAGAGCCCCATCAGGTAATTTGTGTTGTGTTTCTTTCATCATACCATCAGCCAGCATTGCTCATATTCAGTCTTAAATTCTCTGTATGCAGGTATACTGTGTTACACCCAAACCTTTTGTTTGCTCTCTCATTTTGTCTTGTGTCTTCCCCTCACACTACTTCTCCGGTTGTTTGATTAAGCAGTAGGCAGCCATAGGTGAATCACTATGGGTGTTGGCCATGCTAAAAAGATCCTGAAAGTATCTCCTCTTTAGCCCAAGCAGCAGTAAGGAAGCAGGACTGTCAGGTGGCGGGACCCCCCCAAAGAAGGAGTGGTGTAGATGCACAGCATCTAAATGACAATTTAAAATGGTCATTTAATATGCCATTATTGGGCTGACATCAAGAAATGGGATGTTAAAGGCTTTTTAATGGACATATGAAGTAGCACGAGGATTAAGCTGACACTCTGTCACGTCTGTGAGCAGAGGTGGCCTTTCTGCTGTATCATACTCATGTGTTTTAGAGAGAAGACAAACGGCCTACAACATTATTCTCCCCGAGCCACGTCCATCTACATTTAAATTACAAAGGTCAGATCCACTTGTACGATAATTAAATTTTAATAAAATAAGAATAATTTATAACATTCAAGTCCACATTATAATGGAGTGGGATAGCTATCCCCCACACAGCCTCAGTACACGATATAATTTATGCATGAGCTCAGGATTCTCTGCAAGATGCTGAAATCAACATTGCATGTTGGGGATGTGGATACTTATTTTAGGCACTGAGTTTGAAAATTGTGGTTTGTAGAAATATATGCAAAAATATTGCCAAAATAAGCATTCAAAAACTCATTTCAATATGCAGCTGCTTGTAAGCACAGTAATTAAGATATATTGGGTAAATTTACTACATCTTTTCTCACCCACACCAGTGAGATAGAAGTTGCAGATTTCAGAAGAAGACTCAACAGATCTTTAAACTCCAGCCAGGACTCAGCAGAAAGCCGCCTGGGAGAGCAGGTCTACTGCTTAGCCTGGTCTTGTCTCCACTGCTCTGAGCCCTTTGATGGAGGGAATGTTGTTGGGATCACCCAGCTCCCACCTATTGTAGATGGATTAATTATTGTTGTGGACCTGCAGCATTGCATTCTGGCACGCCAGCAATGGGTTAACTAAACTTTTAATGTCTCCAAAACACTTTTCACAAATGAACTAATTTATCCTCACAATTCTGCAGGGAGGGAGAGCGTCCGTCTACCTGTTTTCTGGATAAAGGAACCTAAGTGGGGGTTTTGACATTTTTCTCAACAGGAATCAATCAGTGTCAGCTTTACACTTCACATGCCATCACCAATCACTCATTGCTCTAAATGCTGTGTTTACACTCTGCAGCAGGAGATCCGTGCTCCTTCTAGCTTGCTGCTTCTCTGAAATAAATCAACAGGTTTTACATCTCCTTTTTCCTCCAGCTGGGGTGATGCTGGTCCCTGAAAGGAATACGGAGGATGGGTTTGAGGAGCACTTCGGCTTGAACTACTTGGGACACTTCCTGTTGACTAACCTCCTCTTGGATATGCTGAAGCAATCAGGAACGCACAGTCACAACGCTAGGATCATCACTGTCTCATCAGCCACCCATTATGTAGGCAAATTGCACCTGAACGACTTACAAAGCAGGTACCGATCCATTTTTGGTATTCACTGATCTGTAGTAAGGGTGTGCAGAGTAAACTCCAAGAGAATTGTTACTGAATGATGAACATGGTGGGGGGGGGGGGTCGTTGCCTTTTTTTTTTAATTAATGGTGATTGTCAAGCAGTTGCTTAGTATCTTTCAGACTTGAACAAAGCTTGCAGCCTTCAGTCAAAGATACAAATAATTTATAAGCTTGTAAACTGAGTCTTTTATTCTGAACCTTGAAAGCCTTGCTTCCTTTCTGATGCTTACACTGTGGTGACGGCTGCGGTGTAGAGCCCGGACTCCTCACTGCCTAATCAGGGAGACTCTCCATAACCGCGGTGTTTTAAAATGGCTCGGGCGAATGCTAATAGGCTTTGTCCTCAAGTGAATGCATATGCAGAGGCCCCGATCCTGCCCTCAGATGGGCACAGACAGATGCCTGTGGCTCCTAGCTCCCTGCCCGCTGAGCTGACTGGGGATGCTGACGTGGCCGGGGGGGCAGCTACCCCCACCGGCCCACACGCTGCCTGCTGCTCCTTCCTCGCTGGCAGCTCTGCCCGCTGGCCTGCAGCTCCTGGCACGTTGTCCTCCCTTCCCTCCGCCTCCGGCCTCCGCCTGGTGCTGCAGCCCTCCTTACGTCCCGGTCCCGCGCCGCTGCCTCCCTCACAGCCCTTCTCCGGCTGCCCCCACCTGCCTCCCGGCCCCCGGCTGTCATCCCTCCCGTCTGTCCCGTGGTCCTTGCCCTCTCGCAGGTCAGCCCGGTGATTCAGTGCAAGCGCTGGAGCCCTGGCTCTTCTCTGTGTCACCTCCTGCGCTTCCCCGAGAGCTTACTGAGATCCAACCGCGTGGCCGTCCTGGGTTTTTAACCCAGTCAGATGGGTTAAAATGCGTGGCCTTATTCTGTCCCACTGCTTTCATTTAGGAAAACTGGGGGTGAATGTCTATGGGATATTTCTAACATTAGGAAGACACCAAATGACACGGTAGATGTCTCTGGTGTCACACAGGAACCGTGTAGAGTTGTTTAGTTAATTGAGGAACGGGCAGGATAACTGAGATGATACATTTCAAAATTTCCCCATGCCGTCACCTGTGGCAATTACGCGCTTACTAACAGGCTCCAACAGAGCCCGTCTTCTGATGGGCTCCAGAGTGTTTCTGCCTGCATGGAGCCAGTCTGAGTTTTGCATCATTTCCATGGAGAAATTCTGTCTCGGTCCTTTGACAGGGACTTCAGCACATGTTCAGAGGCACCTGGCCCAAGGTTTCGTTTGGAACAAAGACTGAAATTAGAGGGCTGGGCTGTTGCCACTGCAGACACTTTACATATGAATGCTGCATTAAGCACGTCAAACTTTCTGTTCGACTTCTGATTACATGCTACAGCATCAGTCCTATTACAAGCACATTGTTTAAACTCTGCAGGGTAGTCGCAGTTTAATCTCTTGCTTGTAAAACAACCACAGGAAATTACCCTTACTCTTCAGTTGATGTATGTATTCATTGTTTCTGATGGGCATGTGCTGGATGGCACCATGCAAAGGGGCTGAGGGGTGTGTAATTACTATTTCTTTGGGCTAAAGTACAGAATGCAAAATTAAATATGGCTGTTCTGTGTCTGTAGATAACAGTAGTTCCCTTGATTATAGCAAGGCTTTGTACTGTGCCTCTAATTTAGGGTCATCCTTACCTGTGATTCATCATTATTAACTCATATTTAAAAAGAACCTGAAATGTTTCAGTTAGGAAAGTTATGGTTGAGCATGAACATGACCAATCTGATGTAAAAAATGATAATATACTAGTGAGATTTACCTGCAGCTTTTGCGCCAAACCCTGCCCCTTACGTTTCAACTTTATTAGTGTAAGAAGAGCCATAAAGGATGACAGACTCTCACTGATTTTGCCTGCTCTTTCCCACACGGATGCTTTGAATGGCTCGGGGGCAGCAGTGGTGCCTGCTTTCCGAGCACACAGGCACACCGGTGGGACCCAGAGGGGCTGTGGATTCAGCTCCAAACCTTTTCGTGCTTCAGGCAGAAGAAGATACTCCTGGGGTTTTTTTTTTAGCCTAACTGCCGATGAGCCCCCACTCAGGTGAATAATTAGTCGTCGCATAAATGGTGCTGCTAAAACCAGTGAGATCACTTGTGTGTCTGAGCGTGTGCCTACAGCGAGAGCGGGTGGTTTAGCGACCCTGGAAGACTGTTGCAGGGTACACAGGCATTGCCTGCACCATGGGGCCTCGGAGATGCCATGTGATTCAGAGCAGCGTTTAAGAGCTTTAATGGATGCGGTAAAGACACCTGTGGTAAGCACTGTGATATGATAGTGTTCCACGAATTGCCACAGTTTCCCAGTGATGCCATCCCTCATTTTTGCTGCTTGTGTGAATGGGAAGTCTTTCTAAAAATTTTATACTGGCTTCTTCCTTATTTTGAGTTGCACTAATTGGCCATAATTCATTTCACGACTTGGGTGTATGTTCCCGGATTGGCTGGTAGTCCTAACCTGGCAGGAAAGCAGAAAACAGTTTGGAATAATTTATTCACAGTGGAGAAAGGGGACCCTACTCTCTACTGGAAAAATTACCAGCAGCAGCAGACTGAATTGTTTACTGTGCTCTTGTCCCATTATTCCTAGATTTTGATTGGGCTAGTGTCCAAACTGGAGGTGAGTTATAGTGGTGGAGAAGGGATTCATCCATCAAACATGGCAGACAAGGGAACGCAGAAGACTGTCTTGACATAAAGGAGACAGTAAACAGCGGTTCAGTTCTCTGCTTTACCACAGATTTTTCTATGGGATCATTCTCCCACTCAGGAGTCTCTGGGTTGGCAGTCACAGGTCTGGCCATTGCTCCCCATGGCTTGTGCTTGCTGCTCAGAGACCTGCTCTGAAGGCAGACGTCATCCATATCACAGTGACCACAGGGCAGCAGCGTAACAAATAATTGTTGGAAGGTCTGTCCCATGAACAGTATTAAATGCAGCTTGTGTTACTGTCTTCCACATTTCCTCTTTGGTTTGTTTTCTGCCATCTTACCAATCTGATTTATCCCATGTTTCTCTTTTCAGCTCCTTTTTGGTGGAAGTGTTAATTTAATTTTTTCTTGATTTTCCTTGCATTTTACATTATTTTTCTTCCTTTGTTATCTCTCTCTTCATGCCTGCCTATTTGATTTCTGTGATCATAGTTTCATCTTCACCTGTGTCTTTTGAGCTTTTTTGTCTCCATTGCCTTTTCCCTCCCTATCTCATAATTTTTTCCTCTTTTTGGGGGGGGGGGGGGGGTGTCTTATTTTTTCCCACCAGTTCATTTCCTCCTCTCCATTTATCTTCCTCTTATCTTCTCCCCTAGCCCCAGTCCTATTTCTCGCCTACAAATGTCATTTCTCCACCTTCCTGCCCATCCTTTTCACACACACCAGTAAAAGAGACACAGCATGGGTACATCAAGGCAGGACAGAGCTTGTTCCAAACTGGCAGGGCATAGCTTGTTTCATGTGTGTTATTGAAAATGCAAACGCACAAGAGCAATGACTGTTCTCCCAGTTCTTTTGCTGAAGGATATATGAAGAACATCAAACACCTTTGTGGTCTTTTAGATCCAGACCATTTTCAACAGCAATCACATGAGTCGACAAGGGGATCCCTAAGGCAAATCATTCTCCTTCATCCCTACTTTGAATACGACTGTTTTCAAGGAGGTGAAAGTTTACCAGAAACGCTATCTATCTGCAAGCGTGATTTCAGCAATTGCATGCTGAGGGTAGTACACTGTGCACTGAAAAAAAATATGGTCATGAGAGAATATGGCTGTCTGGATTTAGCAAAAGTGTGAAGAATGTTGTGCCGTCCTCTTGGGTTGAGATAGGCTTGAGCAGTGCACTGGATTTTGTGGTGGTCTTACAAGGCTGGGATGGAGGGCACTCCTTCAACTCCTTACCTACTGAAGTAAGAAGGAATTTTAGGAAAATAAAGAAGAAAAGACCTTATTCCCTTTCCCAGGCTGTGGGTCACCTGAATATGCTCCCTTTCCCAGGGGTTAGCATCTTTGTGTGTTCTGTCTAGCTTTTTCTCCATGACTAACTATTCCTTTCATCATCCTCTCTTTTTGCATGCCAAATGGGCCCTGTAATGCTGTGAATCACAGATCTATGAACTCCCCAGCCACAGTAAGACAGCTCCTTTTCTGGTTCATGTCTCCTGTATGTTTGGAACAGTTAGTCACACTTTTTCTGCTCTCCTTCCTCTGCTCTCCAACTGTAGAAGGAGCTGATGGGTTTTGTAACTCTCCAAGCTGGTACAGTCCCCAGATAATTTCTGTATTTCTTTTCCCTGTAGCCCTAGTGCATGAATCATGTCAGAGACAATACAGATTGAATGAAAAGCATTGCAAAAATGCCAGCTGCCATATGTGCATCCTAGCTAGTGTAAAATAAGGTAAACAGCCCTGCCCAGGACCTGGGAGGATGCTGGGGAGACCAGGCAGCTCCAGTTAATCATCTCCTCTGTTAGGCAGTTCATAAGGGCTGTGACAGGAGGTGTCACGTACTGATGGGAAAATCTGTCTAGCAAAGCGTCTGGAGATCTCTTCTCATTGGATGGGTGGTGTCCTTCATCTTCACTTCTTGCGTGCGTGTGATGTTTGTTGGTAAATGAATTTGTATTAAGTTTGGGTAGAAAATTGAGGATTTTGTCCCATCAGCGTTGCTGAGATTTTGAAAATATTGACCATGAATAGCAATGAAAAGTTAAAATGTCATATTACTTTTGGAAAATATTTTTCAGACTAAACCCTTTGATTTCAGTGATTTCAGAATATTTTATTTCTAGTTTATTTGTAATTATCCTTACGAGTACATTGTCATTCGTATTTTGAAGTATAATGTTGATCAAACTGAAACTCCGAACTTTTAACTTCTAAGTCATCCAGTTGAAGTAAGGTATTTCCATCAGTTTCAGATTACTTTTTTTTTTAAGCTGGACATTTGTTTAGAACAGATTTCTTTCACTGAGAATGGTTTGATGAGTCAACATTTTTTTAAATGAAAACCTTTTTTTTTTTAAAAAAAAATCCTGGTTGGTTCCTGTAGTGCCTTTTCACAACTGATCTGTCATGTACAGTTTCTTAATTCTCTCTGACTGGAAGAACTTAGGGGATGTATAATATCTTCAATTCAAGCAAAACCAAACATGAAGCTGGTGTAGCATAATAGTAGCATAGTACTATTGTTTTATTTCCAAATTTTAAAATAATAAAGGAAAATCTGTAAAAGGAAATAGGAGTGATTTTATATGTTACACTTTCATTTGTTAATCCATTTTAGTCAGTACAGAAGTCTTTCACAGTTACATATAAAGAGCTGTGTCACTGGACTGTTGCTTAATAAAATGCTGTGAAAACTACAGAAATTGTAATCATAAAAGTCTCTTCTAGACCATAAGAGAGAGAAATCTTATTATAGATTTTATTTTATTCAGGAAATATATGGTTTTGTTTTGAGTTGTATTGTTTAAGCAGCTGCAGCACACTGCTGTATTCAGTTAAACATGTCCTTCCTGCAGCAGGTTACCAAGTTTTCCTGTCTGTAGTTAAATGATAAGTATTCAAATGCTTACTGCACATACATAAGGGTATTTGAGTCCTTCTTTGCAAAATGCTTTCTGTATAAATGCAAAAAGATTTGCTGCTTTGCAAAATGATCCCTTGCGTTTGCAGCAATTAGCATTAATTGCAAAAATTGACTTGCTGGCCTGGAAAATGAGTATACTCATGAAGGCACAGGTCTCAAATTCTATAAATTAATTAAAAAAAATAAATCTGCTATTATATCATCAGACCAATTAATCAGTCCAAAAAACAGAGGGTTAGTTCATATGCAGTGTTTTATCTATGTTGCAGGCCACAGGTGATCCCTATCCATTCCTGCAAACAATAGTGGAGAAGTATTTAAGTCAGGATGCCAACTTTGGAAAGTTTTAATTTTAGATTTATTGATGTATTTTCGTTCTGTCTAATCAAAATACTTTTAGGGTTCGTTGGTTTCTGAAGAACAATAGCACAGTGTAACAAAAAGGTAATGCCAGACTTTAATGTAACCAGAGAACTTAAATGCAGCTACTTTGTGTGTCGCAATGTTAAGTTCCTTCTTGTCTAAAAGGGATTAATGGTCTTTACAGAAGATTATTAATAATGGTTAATGATTTAATAGGACACAGTGTTTCTGAACGAGTTCAAAATTGCAACAGGTTGGGAGGTATGTGATCTATGGGTGTTACTGCTGCGCAGCCTCTCCCTGCACGGCGGGTTGGGTGGGAGAAGTCAACTCTCTGTGACACACGGGACGGTGGATCTCATAGACGCGCTGTTTTCCAAAACTGCAAGACGGTTCAATGGTAATTTGAAAGTTAATGTACTGCACTCGTGTGACAGAGAAGGCAAAAGGGACTTGCAGGAGAATGCAGAGTGGAGATAGCTTGTCACCCTGGAGAGGGGAAGGTTAGTTTAACTTCTCCCTGTGAGCAAAAAGACTCATTAAGGCTGAATGAACCTTAAAAGCTTTGGAGTTCAGGTCCTGGGTGATTATTCAAATGGTTTTAGCATTCCTCTTAATTGCTTTAACTACCACCATCCTCACAGTACTTTTTCAGTGGAGTTGTCCTTCGAGCTGCCTAGTGTAGCTGAGGAAAGCTGGTGTAGGTGCCTGTAAATCCCCTCAATAACGTGTTAAGAGAAACAGTCAAAATGATCAGCTCACCTTCCACAAATCCCCTCTGGGGTCAGCCCTGCCGTTGCTCCTGGTTCTTCACAACCATACATCCCTGATCTTGCCACGTGCATTAAGGATTACGAGGTGTAGTGGAGGGAGGCAAGGCAGATTTCTGCCTCTGCAATTACAAATGACAACTCTTAACCTTTTCTCTGCTCCCCATCCTAAACCTCTTCTTTCAGTGAAGGAGAACTTTGTCTGTTCAAAAGCAGACCAAACGTTTGAATACTTAAACCTGTGAAGAAAAATTGGTCTTTTGATAAAATCAAGTTCTCTATAAAAATGTCAGTTTTATGAAAAATATACTTTCTAAATAAAATGCATCACTGTAAAAGTAAAATATTTTAGCTCCCAGGAGTTCTAATACTTCCAGAATGTCTTATATAGCTGTAGCTTCGTTGTTCCATTTCTCCTGTTCTCGTTATGTGTCAGGTGCTGTGGTTGCCCTGCATTTCTTGTCACGGGGGGGGTGGAGAGTGGCTGTATACAGCACTGTCTCAGCCTCCCAAAAAGGACAGAGACCGAGGAGCACTGTGGCTCACAACAACTTTCTTAGAAGCTCAAGAGCTTTTAACAGGGATACTAGCTATGATATGGTACCGCAGAAATACCCAAATTAAAATACTCTGAGATTTGCATGAAATCTTTTGGTTCTCAGCTCGGGGGGGGGGGGGGGTGTTCAGTATCTGAATTGCCTCCAAAAATCAATCAGTCTGCCAAAGCAGCAGTATCTTTTAATTCGTTTTTCAGTGAGGGCTGGGGCAGGGCAGCTCTGTGACTGTGTGTTAGTTTTTCAGGGTTTGGACATGAAACTTCTCATCATTTCCTGGAAAGCCGAACTTGCCTGACTTCACTTGCTTATGGTGTGTTTGCAAGTGGAAGAGATCTCATGCGCTCTGGCCCCAGGCCATGCCGTGCCCCTTCTTAGGAAATGCTTGGTTTCCATTACAGATCTCTGTTTACAGTGTTCCAGGGTGACACAGTATTGGGAAATTTATAAAACAAAACCAAAATCCAACTCTAAGGCTAAATGGTAGAGAAAGTGATTGCTGTCACTGTCCCTTACTGCACTTTGAAATAACCACTTTGCGGTGCTGGCTATGGGACCACTTTGAGCCACTGTATGCTATCCGTTTCTTGCAGGTTTTTTTGTTTGCTGAAGTTGGCTTGTTCATGTTCCTTAAGTAAGACCCCCCCTTCTTCATAGGCCCCTTTCATATGCTTATTTAAATCCCACATCTTTTTTCACAGCAGCTGAGGGCCGCTCTCTGCCGTGGCTGGACTATGAGTCATTTCATGGGTGCAGAAAACTTCCTCATTTTAATCTCTCCTGTACCTGTTGGCATTTCGGCTGTATTTCTTCTCTAACCTAGAAAGGCCTTCCAACAGAGGGGAAGACTTCTTGTGGCTATTTTTAACAAATAGTTGTCTTCCTTTATGAGCTTGTTCCGTGTCTTAATTCATGTACAGGGAGTTAGTCACTTTTACCTCTCAGTTTGAAGCTGTGATATTCATATTCTCACTACGTAAGAAAACTTTGAAAAAGCAAAGTGGTTAGATTGTTTCAACAAACAAAACCTGATTTTCAAAATTATTTTGTTGTGCCAGACTTGATAATCTTGTGTTACTTCTGTGGACAGAGAATGATGGCATAGGATTTTCTGCACAGTATTTATAGACATCTTGGAGGAAGAAGGATTTTGCAGTCTGTGTGCACATTCAAGTCATGTTTCCCCTGGTAAGACAGACCAGTCCTTCAGTGTGGTGAACATTTGCACTTGCAGAACACATTCGGCGCCTCCTCAACTCCAAGGCAGTGCAGTGGGTTCAGCCCACCACATAATGAAACCTTGCATTATCTTCACATATACACCAACACATTTCACGTAGTCTACTGGAAATCTGCTAACCACAATTGGTGCACTGTGCTGAATTTGAAATGGCAACACTTTATTATGCATAACCAGGCCCTACAGTTCCCTTTCAGTCCCAGAATGAAAAGTCCAGAATCTGCAGCTGGTCTGTAAAAGTCTATACCAGTTTTAAGATGGTTTTATCAAAACAGAAGTAAGATTTGGGACTGTCCAAGTTATTACCGGGCCATTTTATGGCCCTATGGGCATTCTGGTGGAAGGGAAGAAACCATAAGAAGACCCATAGCTTCCTTCAGCTTAAAAGCTCTGTTGCAGGAGAGTTAGGAAGCTTTCCATAAGTGTGTGGAGTGTGTCTCAGAGCTCTTCTTGTTCTAATCCAAGAGATAATCTTAAAAGATGTGTGACAATCTTCAGTAACCTGAGATCCAGATTATCCAAGAGATAATATGAAAAGATATGTGGCCATGATGTTTCTCCATCACTCAAAAGGGTCACAAGGACACAGAATGTAGGTCTTGGAGCCTTGATCTGTTTCTTGGCTGCAGCAATGCAAACCCTTGCTTCCTTCTATTTATTACTCATTCATTTGTTTGATGGAGATTTTTAACTGAATGAAGGGATACCATTATGCTCAAATACTACTTCAAATATTAGCAAGTACTTAACAGTGCATCATATGAACAGACTGTAGAAAAATGATGCTTCAGAAGAAGCAATTTATATCATTTTTTATAAAGAGATATATTTCCTGAGAGAATGGAATTACAGTAATTACAGCTTGAACTTGCCATTGTCTTGGTTTTGGTTCGGTTAAACCACAACAGTCATCAATATTTAAAATCATCAAAAACATTTGAAATTAACACCAGCCATACACAAACAGAAAACCCAGACTTTTTTTTTAAGATACTGAGTCTGCTGAGACTTTGATAAGACCCATCTTTGAGTCCGTGTTTGGTACATTTGAGAACCGTGCTGAGCACACAGCAATGGAGCTACACACAGCAAGGCAATCGGTAGAGCATCTTGACATCTAACCTCTTGCCATTAGGAGGAGGGATCAGCCAAATGCAAAATGATGCATTGATTCCATCTGGATGACAGTAATGCCCAGGATGACAAGCCCCTGCTTACTTTGCCTTTCGTAGATACTTCTATAATAAAGACATTCCAGGTTCCTTCACTAAATGTAGTCCTCCAAAGACAGTAAGTTAATTTTTGTTCCCTCTGCATTTCCTACAGGCTATAACAAGGGGCTAGTCACTGAATGCTATGTATTTATACAGTGAAGTGCTGAAAGTCGGGAAGCATGGCTTTTAAAAAAACCCCCACAACCCAGCTTCCAGCTTGTGGCTCCTACTGAATTGTGGGTTAAGCACAAGGCAGGAGTCACTGACTTGCACACAAATCAGCTACTGAGACCATCACCAACGTTTTGCCTCTTAGAGAGCATCTCCCAGCTCTGAGCTTCTACCCTTACACCTATCCGCTAATTTTAAGATGAAAAATGCTATTTTACCACTGTCAAAAGATGTCAGAGAAAGCCCAGTTTTGGCCAGAGCTGTGTGTGAGCAGCACGTGGCACTGAGGGGCTCACTGCAGGGAGGGGGGAAAGCTCTGAGATGTGGTCAGTCTTTGTCCATGGGTCAGAATGAAAGGGCTGCTCTGAAAGTGCCACCTGCCTCTGGCTGCTTAAGTAACCCCCGTGCGACCAATTAGGACATGAAGGATTTGTTTTTCAGCTTGTGTAGAACCACTAATTTCATTGATCAGACTTGTAGCCTTCCTTTCCAACATGACCATCACAGGGTCATGAGAGTGCTCTAGGAGTCCCTGATGCTTGAGTCCTGATTCACTCAAATTGCAGCTGCCAGTGTATTCCAGTTCAAATACATGGGGGTATGCTAAGGCCACCTTCACTGTTATATGTATATAATTTTTTTTTTTTAAAAGGCCACATATCAAGTATATGAAAGAAATGTACACGAAGAAGTACAGTTGTTCAGTGAACACCCAAAATACCCAGGCATGTATATGAAATGGGTGACTATACAGTAGCCTATAGCAGTAGTTGGTAACAGGACAGCTACTGTACAAAACATAACTGTAACAACATCTGAATAAGTAGATACGTTGACACTTTAGATTTTAGTTGTGCATATGCTTGTTTCTTTCAATTAGCAAAATACTAGTTTTCAGCGGTAATACATATATTCTCATTTCTCCAATTCTGTCTTTTCTCTGTCTCTGTATTTCCTTTTTTCTTTGTACTGAGGGAAAATCACAATTGATGAGACTCAGCAAATGTGTTCACGGGATAAATATATGTAGCACTTTTAGGGAGTATGCTTAAATCTAATAAGCAATATTTAGGACTCAGGCTTTGGTTTATAATAGGAAAAGAGAACGAAACTGCTTATGATAACCAGAAAAGACATACCTGTATTCTGCAATATATTTCTGTAGCTGCTTCAAAATAAACTGCAAATTACCGAAAATCTTGTGCTACCTTCCCTGGAGAGAAAGAATTTAAGACTGTGAAAGCTTCATGAGTGTTTAATAATAGTCTTTTATATTCTTGACTAAGCAATGGTGATGATGTATTGCAAGATTAATACATAAATCATTAGGAAACTTTAGTCATTTTAATACAGCAAGTCTGTGTTTTGCTTAATTCACTGATTCATCCTAAGGCATATATTGAAATTTTGTGTGGCCTTTCATTAAAAACCCCAGCATGTCACCCACGTTTTGCATCACTCGTCTTTTAATGGAGCACACAGCAATCGGGTTGTTCTGCAGTTTGATCTCGGAGCACTCTGCCCTCCAGGCAAATTAACACTCTGGAAATTGGGGAGCGTGGTGATGGGTGAGGGGAGGATAACATGCACAAGACAAGTGCGGTGTGAAGGAGGTCCACACCAGGAAAACCACTGCTAGCAGCGGCCAGGTTAATTGAGCCGTGCGTCGGTCAGTACGGTCACAGGTCCTCGGAGCCTTTTGTTGAAGCAAGATGCGGCGGGGAAGGGAACGGGTGCTGTCACTGCACCCTGCTTCCAGTCGGTCTGTATCCGCTCCCTCCGCATGTGCGCATAATGCAAAAGCAACCGTTAATGAAAGAGAAAAAGCCGAGAGCAGCGCGAGCGCCTGTGCACAGGAGGTGTGGAGGAAGTGGTCTGTGCAGAGCAGCAATTTTGTTTTCCCTGTTACTCAGTGGGTACCCTGAGCTGACTTAATGCTCTTCACTAAACGTGGTATCACTGGACGTAAACGGGAGACCTCTACAGAACACAGACCAGCTAAAGCCAGCCAGAAAAGAAACCAGAGTAAGACTGACTGCCAAGGGAAGTGCTAAACATGTATCCAGTTTTCAAACTTGGATAGAAGCTGAGTCCATATTTAAACACCTCATTAGCCACTGCAGGCTCCAGTTTGAAATTTGGCGTCTCATTACTTTTTACAAATACATTGCCCCAGCATGCTAGGGAGACTGCTGCCAGAGACAGCACTATGGAGACGAGTGGTAAAATCAGCTTCTGGTGGAAAAGAAGAAAAAAAAAAAATTAGAAAAAAAATCAGCAAACCACAAAGCACTCACTCACTTACTCACTCCAAAATTGAATACTTACTTATTTTGGTTTGGAAAAAATACGAAACAATCCCTTTCTCTTCTCCTCCCTAATTTTTGTAATGACAATTCAAACTTGTCTGTCTATGTTGCACAATATCTTAAGCCAAAAATAGGAATTTCTGCTAAAAATTAATTGAACAGAAAATTCATAGCCTGCCTTATCCTGGTCCTTTATTCATCACTTATACAATCAATAAAACATTATTTTAAAAGGAAGGAGAAGGTCTTGTATATTGCTCCTCTCTTGGCCGGATTTCAAAGCAGCTAATTAAATTCTGTCTGCCTTAACTCTTCCTGTAGTTTCCATTTAGTGAGTTGTGCATTGCCCTATTTTATCAGCACCGACTCGGCAAAATGCTATGGAGGGGCATCCCCCAGGGGAGACTGTTTTCCATGGTAGGAAGAATGGTCCACAGAGAGCCCCACTCAAATGAGTGGCTGAGAATGAACTTCTCGATGCTACCGACGCCAGGCATGCCACTCCTTCCCACCGAACTTCTTCCCACCAAGTCCTTGCTCCGCTTTTCCTCCCTGCTGACCGTGCACAGGCTTGCCAAACCACAGCACATGCTGTCTGGCGTAGCTTGAGCCAGGTGGGCAGTATTTATTAGGACAGGTCTGTGGGCAGCTGAACACCACTACCTCCTAGCTCTCTAGCTGACTGGCCAGCCTGTGTATATACCTGGGAGCTGGGAACTACCACCAGTCTTTTGCCCGGCTGGCCACCTAGTTAGGAGGCAGAGTTCCTCTGCTTGAGAATCTGCCTGCCTTGCTGTGAAGCATCGATACCCTGTGTCCTCAAGGGTCCACGCGTCGCAGGCACCTCGTGTGCACTGGTGTGCCAGCACAGTTTGCTGGTAAGCTGTGCTCTGCTTTAGGCTGGTTGGCCTCTTGTATGCGCTTTTATTTCAGAAAGCTTTTAGAGCCTTCAGAAAAAGAAAGCAATGTAGAAATGCGTAATGTCAATATTATTTTATTTAGTATACAATTATACTTTCATTCAGTGTAGAAAACGTATGTACAGAGCATAGAGCACCAAGACAGGCTAGATTTAGATGCATAGGTTTTAAATTTAATTCCATGTGTAAGAGGAATATATTTTATGGTTTTAAACTGAAAGAGGGTAGACTTAGATTAGATATTATGAAGAAGTTCTTCACTGTGAGGGTGGTGAGGCACTGGCACAGGTTGCCCAGAGAGGCTGTGGCTGCCCCATCCCTGGCAGTGTTCAAGGCCAGGTTGGATGGGGCTTTGAGCAACCTGGTCTAGTGGAAGGTGTCCCTGCCCATGGCAGGGGCGTTGGAACTAGGTTATCTTTAAGGTCCCTTCCAACCGAGACCATTCTGTGATTCTACCTGTATGTGCCTGGGAGATGCCATCATGGTACAGGTACAGGAGCCTACGTGCTCCTATTTTTCTGATGCATAAAGTCAAGACTGGATGTAATGAAATCAAGTAGCAGTGTTGATCTTTTTTCCAACGTGGCATTTAAACAACACGATTCTAGTAAGATGGGGTCTCACAGAGAAAACAGTTGTTCAACAAAAATCCTTGTCAGTTCTGTGTCACAGGTTATTCCTCTGTCTTATGTAGTCCATTGATGTCAGATTCCTGGAAAGCAAAAAGCACACACAGAGAAAATGGGAAGAGAGCAGGTAATCATTGCAGGGGTTCTGCCAAAAGTGTCTGCTCTGTGTATCCAATTTTATATCCTTCATATCTATAGTATGTTATTGAAGTCTGATTCCCCGCTGCCTTGCAAATCATTTGCATCTCTGCACTGTGATATAAAAGGCTTCCTCGCTGATTGGATAGCTTTTTATATCTTCTCAGCACTCGTGTTTCTCTGACATAGATATCTATGCAAAGTACAAGGCTTTTGAGGATCCGGCCCTTGTAGTTCATGCTTCGTTGCCACAAGGTAAGTCAAAACAGCACTCGCACAAAATGTGGGAATGAGAAGTCATGGGGAGCGTTCGCCGTCCTCCTGCCTGGCATCTGAAGGTTATTGAAGGCCAGACTAGACCCAGGCAGAACAAGTCAGGGTAGTCCCGAGCCCTGCTTCCCTGCGAGCCACTTGCCAGATGGGATCACTCTTAATTCATCTCGGGAAGCTTGTCCCGTGCCTCAGCTTGCGTTCTCCACCAGTGGGGGAACGGTGGCACCGATGGAGAAGCGCCAGGGTTGGCTGCCAGCTGGCTGCCGGAGGCAGCTTCGGATGAGTGCTTCTTCCCATGGGTGGCGTGAGCTCTGCCCCGCACGGCTGCGCAGGGGAGGCTCGTAGTGGCTGAGGATCTGGTCCTTCAAGTTAAAAGGGTTGAAATATGCATGAAGCATAGGGTGACATTTTGAGTGTCTCAGATCAGAGCACGGACGTTACTGAATTTAAAATGTAACTGCAATTTCCTGACTAATGCCGAGTCACTTTTATATTCATGCAGTGATTGTTCTTTATTCTTAAAATAGCCCATTTTACCCTGAGGCGCAGGTGATATCTTTATGATGATGGAGCTACGTTATCCAGCACATTACAGTTCGGGCCGTTGGTTTGTACAAGGGCTGTTTATGATCAGCTGTCCTTTTTTATTCTCTCTCAATTTATACAATGCTTTTGTAGCCTGTTTGTGATTTGCTTGAACAAGAATCCAGCAGAGGAAAAAAAAAAAAAAGAAGAAGAAAAAAAAAGAGATGCACTGGAGATGCAGTATTATTGTCTTTTACTTCCTGTAGCTGAGCTGTACGATTTACCATTGTGTCTCCAGGTTTCTGAGTCCATTCAGATAACATGACCAGTTAAATTGCTTCAGTAGCCTTACACCTCTGCAGAGAGCCAGCCTGTTTGCTAGCATCCGGGGCTTTCTGTGGTGAAGCGTACAGGATATTATAAGTAAGGTATTCAATGAGAATGAGATAACAAAAAGAACTCTGAGACATATTTGCTATTCATTCAAAATAAAAACCTTGCATGTAGTAGCAACCACAGAAAACCAAAGGCAGGCTTTTCAGCAGAGCAGGAGCATCAGCAGCCCAGACATTTGCTGCACTAAGGGTGAAGGTGTAGAGGCTGGAGCTGGAGCTGCAGCTGTGACAGAGGCAGGACAACAACTAGGGGGAAGGAGAGAGCTGGGAAAGTGAGATCTGCTCCTGGATGGGTTCCCTTCTCTCTCCCTCCACCAGCAGTAGCTGCTGCCCCACCGACCCGCACCCCTGGCTCCGCATCAGCACCAGCAGCGAGCTTTGCTGCTTCCCCAGGCTCTGGCAGAGGGAGAGGGGATCGGGACCAGAGCTGTTCTGCTACCCCCAGGAGCCCGTTGCTTTAGGCTGCCGCCTGCTTTGCCTATGAGCTGTCTGTAATGCCTGGAATTACCTTTGGTTCTGCTAAGCACAAAAAAGTTTAGATGAGAGGCTGTAGTAATTACAAGAGTGAATTGTCATGGCATAGGAATTTGTGGAAGTGGTGCTGAGGCCCCAGTCAGGAGGAGCATTTTAAGCGACATACCTGCTGATTTGCATGGAACTAGCTTGCTTATTTAAAAAAAAAATACTGCTGCCTGCATGCAGTGAAACCCAACTAATCAGCAACTCCTAGAAAGTTTGACTTGAAAGAAAGGCAGATTCAGCGCCCAGATGAGAGAGGTGCACAGGAGCCTCAACAGGTAATGTTTTGCCGTAACTCCCGGTATTTGTGTGCCTTCGTCGCACCTCCTGTTTGGCACAGACCCAGCCAGCCGCCTTTGCTCTGCAGGCTGTATATGGCATAACTGTGGTTACACTTGCAGCTGCTCTCCTTGCCCCATCTTTTTATCCATCTCTTTAGCTGTGCGTAATCTGGTGTGTCACTGGGGCAGGTGCAATGATTGCCTTACTCATCTGTACTGTGCCCAACACAAGAGCCTTCATCAGAAACTAGTAGGTCCTGCTGCAATACAAATAATAATAACCAGGAGCAGTATAATCAGGCATGGATTTACTGGGTGGGAATAGGGTATGTATGTGTGGGAAGAGGGCAATGAGGAAGGGGAGACTAGTTTGAGGGCCTCTAGGTGATGATATCCTGGAGATTGGTGCCTCAGCATTTCTGGTTTAAATGGTTGGATGTAGAGATTCTGGCAGGTGCCGTGTAATTTTATTTTAATTTTTTTCCCCACCATAAATCAGACTTGGTTTCTGACGGAATAATCACCAGAACTCCAGCAAACAACACGCCTGCCAATGATAAGCTGTTTCTTCTGGCGACTCAATGTATAGCTGTTTGTTTGCTGGATATTGCAAAAGGCAGTACATTTGATGTTTGTGCAATTCTGTTTTCCTTCTGATTATTTTTACGTGCCTCTCCCTCTCTCTTTCTGTCCTGTATACAGATGTTCGTATTCACCCCATGGAGCCTATGCCCAAAGCAAACTTGCCCTTGTGTTATTTACCTATCGACTACAGCATCTTCTGACTGCAAATGGAAGCCATGTGACTGCTAATGTAGTAGACCCTGGAGTAGTGAATACTGAGCTCTACAAGCATGTCTTTTGGGTTGTAAAAGTGGCCAAATGGATGACAGCCTGGCTATTTTTCAAGGTATGCAGTTTTTAAAATGATTTTGTTGCCTTGCCCCTGCATCGTAAGAGCGATAGTCAGCACGGAGCTGAAGGTGTTTCTGAGTTTATCATAATGTATGGTATTTATTGCATTTCTCTGTGCTGATGAGATGTACAAAGTTGATAAAGACAGACGTTCCCCAGAACAAACACTTACTTTAAAGGAAGAGAGCGAGCTCTCCCAGTGAGGGAAGGGAATGCTTCTCACTGTCTGTGCCCATGCACTGATTATCTCTGCCCTGATCTATCCGTGTGCCTTTGTGCATGCATGGGGGCAGAACATCATCCTAACACAGAGCCAGAATATGCAAAGTGTTCCTCGGAAATGTCTTGTACGTCCTCGTAATGAGAAGCAGGCATGATCTGGCACGGTCTACATGTATGCAACATGTTCTAGAGAAAAGGGCAAAAGGAAGGAGGAAGCTGTACAAAACTGGTGGGAAGTGGCCATACTCCGGGTGGTGCGGGTCCAGACGCTCGTGTTCTGGGAGGTGGGACAATTTTCATTTAGATTTTTCATCCTAACACGTACTTGTAATGGTACCTGATTTTTTATTATCTATTCCTGGTCTGCATTAGGAAACTTAAAGCTGTTTGATAAAACCAATCCAGAAGTGGGGCAGACCCAGCTATGCTTAACTTCAGTAGCATTTTGTAGTGGTGTAAGTAGATCAATCTGAAATCAGTTTAGCTGCGTAGGTGCAATCTCCTCACGCGGACAAGCCTTAGGAGGACTTGTGCTGAGAAAATGTACTGCTTATAACTCTTTCAGAAAGTAGTTTTGGATTAAGTGAATGGAACCTGATTCCATTAGAGAAAATTAAATGTCCTAATTAAAATGAAGTATTTTAGATCAAGGGGCATGTCCCACAAAGCAAATTAATTTTAAACTTTGATATGGAAATATCACTAGCTTTAATTTTAGAAATGAAACTGGAGGCTGGAAGAGTGGCTGTAAAATAAGATGCAAACAAATAAACCCATATTTAAAAAAATTAATAGTATCTTCTGAGTACACCTTGAATATTGCAATAAAATTGTAATAGGAATGCTCATAATATGTAATGCATTCTTAAAGAAGCAGAATGCATCTTTGCCAGACTGTATATATTAAACTTGTTTTGCCTCTTGTGATTGCCATTTTAAATATCAGTCTCAGCTGGTGGTGTTTTTTCATTGGACTTACTTCACCTTGCTAACATAACAGTTTCATGTAGATGTTTAGGTTGTGCTCAGCATTTCCTCTAGAGCCACAAAATTCTGACAAAATTTCTGTGTCTGAGAGTGAGAACTGAGTCTCTTGTTTACAGCACTCAATCCCATACGGTTTTATTGGTGTGCCCAGGGAGACATTTTTGTATTATACTGACCATGTTTAGACACTGAATGGGATGTCACTGAACACACATAAAATTAGTTTGGATTTATCCAAAGAGGGAGTCTCCTACTTACAGCTCTAATAGTAATGCCGCTAATAGTTCCTGATCACTTCCTATTCTTTGGATGAGGTACTGTTCTAAAGGAATTCTGCCTTGCAACAGGTGACGGACAGACATACTGACTTGCATGGAAGTGTGATGTGTGTACTGCCTGCAAAGCAAATATATCAATTGCTTTTTGAGTCAGAATGACTTCAGGTTTGGATAACTGAATGCTTCAGTTATTGAGGTTGAGTTTTTCACATTTTTATATAACACTCATTGTGGTTTTCCTATAAGCCAAAGGAGAGGAAAACTCTTACTATCACTCTTCCCATCCTGCCTTAGACTTCTGAGTTACAGCTCCGACTTCTCTTTCCTTATTGCTTAAGATACGTTTATGTATTCGGGATTGACTTTGCCTTCCTTTCTCACATTCAGGAGCACTTCATCACATAGGTATGCCGTGTTCAGCTCTGGCAGAACAGAACTACATCGCAAGGCAATGTTTAGCTCCATGGCAAGCTCACGTTAAAAGCCTGCCTGGTGATTTCACTATCACTGTATTGAGTGCTGTAGTATCCAGCATTCAAGCCTGGGTGGGTCTTGTGGGTCTTGTGTTGGTCTTGTGCACTAGGGTAAATTTCCCCTGAGAAAAGTAAGAAAGCAAGTACAAGAAAATTCAGTTGTCTGATAATATTAACTGATAGTTGGTGTCATGGTTTTCCTCTCCCTGGGAATTTCAGTCCAGAGTGCACATATATGAATCTTCCTTCTAGGATTATGGCAGTAATGCAGTGGAAATAAGGTGATAGCTCTCTAATCATATTGGCTCAACTAACTTTTATCAATCACTCTGAAGTATTCTGGAGCATTTTCTAAACGCATGCAGGAAATTGCTTCACCCACTGCAACCTGGCGCTCGTGACAGCCAGCACAGCCCAGATAGCTCTGGTGAGGAAATGCATCACGGATTTATCACATCACATTCCCTCAGGAGCGAGTCAACATGTTGTTTGATTTAATTCCAAAATATTGTGGCAGAGCCTCCACTACCTTTAAATGCATTTCTGCCAGCACTGGTCCCAGTTGCATTCAAGTCAAATACCTCCTAGGGATTGCAGCCTGGCCCCCACTCTCGCTGGGCTGCTCGCATTTGAAACGGCTTAGCGTGGCAGACAAGACTGTCGGCTCAACATCCGCCTCAGAGCTGCCTCAAGATATTTAGGTACTTAAACAAATAAACCTACAGTCTTGTAAATAGAGCATGATACGTACACATAATTTAGCAAAGTATTAACAGCCTGAGTTTCTCTGAACTGTGAAACATTGTCTTCTGGTCTGCGTAGGTAGCTCAGAAAAATCACTGCCGAATCAGTTTGGGTTTTTTTTCCCCAATTAGCTGCCTTGGGAGGCACCCCTGTAGAAGTAAGATAGGCCAAGCTAAAGGATCCAGTGACAGTCAGAAAATTTGTGAAACGAATGCTTGCCCTTCAGAAGTGATGTTTTCATTCGTTCTCAGCTTGATTCTTTCCCAGGAAAGTTATTGTCTGCTGTGGTACTTGTTCTTTAAATTTCCATTTTTCAAATGTTTTATCTACATTATTAATAAACAGGGATTGCACCTGTCACACACAAGAGAGAAATTGTATTTATTCCTAAAAAAAAATAAAAAATTGATTTCTACCCCTATGACTTCTCAGTAAATAAAAGCTGATGAGCTGTCACAGTCCTCTGCAAAGTGCAGTGAAGTATGGTGTCCCTTAGGAATTTTTAACATAAAGTGATCTTCTTTTTGAAGAAGTCCAAACTCGTAAGCAAAAACTAATTAATAAGATCATAATAGCCTAAAAAGACATTTGTCAGGCATCAAATTGCAACTTAGCCAACTGTACAACACACCAGTTTTAGTGACAGGTACTGTCCAAGCTGGAAGCCAGGAAGGTACCATTTCCCTCTCAAGTATTTCTGCTTCTGCTACGTATACTGAATATTCATTCTTAAGCCAGATGGCCTCTGCCTGTGGTACAATTAAAATGCCTTAGAGCAGAAAAAAAATGTTGATTCTCATTAATGTGCAATGGTAGGGACTGTTCTGCTCCATACGACTTCGTTATGTCATTGAAGTAGAGACATTTCCCACATAGCAGTGTTGTAAACTTCCCCAAACCTTTATGACAAGCTTGGTGAACGTGTCATTATCAGATATAGAGTATTCGGTCCTTTCAGCTGCCTCAGACTGGTATTTAGGAAGGCATTGTGGAAGGAAGACTGCGCATCAGATCTTGTCTCAGCTGTCATTTCCAAAGACATAGTGCCATGTAAGTGATTATTGACTGACAAACTGAAAATGAGTCGGACTAGTGACCCCGCCGGCCTGTAAAAGTGAAGGGAGAGGCTTCAGCAACACAGGCTAGAAATCAGCCAATATAAACTAGTTCATTTCTTTCCTCTGTCAAAATAGGCTTAACTTTAGTGTAATTTTCCTGTAACATTTTTAAAGAAATGCTTCCAGTCCGTAAATGCTGCTAGAAAACAAGATCTAGAGAACGTGGATTCATCATTCATGCCAGAGGACACAGTCATGCAGGTCTTATTGCAGCATTTCTTATTCTAACTGTCCCTTTGGCACTGTGAATGTAGAAAATTCATTTCATCCTCCCCCCCCGAGGTGTCAGAAGACAAACACATCACAACACAATAACGCCAGCTGTAGAGAACAAGAATAATTAAATTCTACAGCTGAAAGCAGCAATTCATCAGCATCAACATCTTCCGTCCGTGTGGTGTGTGGTCCTCACGTAAAGCTAGTCTGGAATTTTCTCACAAAACGAAAACTCCTTGCAGAAATATGTCATTTGCAGTTAATTTTTGCAAAAGACTTTTCAGATCAAAAGTAGGATTCTGGTCAAAATCAGAGAGAAGGAAACAGTGTATTTTATTCCAGTAATTCTGCTCTTTAAACAAATCCCATTTTTGTACACATTGGTACAGGGGTTTAAGCTTCAGAGCCATAGGGCTTCTTTTTTTCCATGTAATAAATATTTGATTATTTCTACAGCCATAGAACAATTCTAGAGGGAAAGATGGAAGGACTCACCTGAGAAGGCTAATGAGCAATCCACCTTTGAGCTCCCAAATCCTGGTGATCTGGGTATTTTTGCAGTGAATCCCTGGACTTGGGTAGGCACCCAGGTCCTGCCTGTTACGGGGTCTGTGAATCTAGCTTGACTGCTTTATTTATTCTAACCACTGAATAAGAAAGCTTCAGAGCACGGTGTCTCTTGTGTCTGTCCCAATTAGGATCAGACCCCTCTAAAGTAGGCTGACTCTCGGTGCACACCTAAATAGCATTGGACCCTATTCTCCACTGAATCTGTTGTTCCCCTGTGTCCCAAGATATTGGGGTTTTTGTGCATGTTTTCTCAGGTCTAAGTAGTCAAAATGTTTATTTTAAGAGACATGTTGAGAGTTGCTGGAGAGTGTTGTGATGGCAGAAAAGTGAAGGATTTTGTTGCATGCCTTGTTGTATGGCATGCAAAGGGGTAAGGATGCTGTACGGGACAGCACAAAACTGGTGGGATTGTGTTGGAGAGGATCAGATGGAGTCAAGGCTATTGAAGTTCTTGTTTATAACTCTTATTTGGAGCAGCTGCTGGCATGATCTATCCCCAAACCACACCCAGGCTTCCTCTTGGATGGTGCTAGTTGGAACAGGCCGAAACACAGCCATGGAGCAAGCGAAAAATGAAGCAGCGTGCACAGTCAGAGATCCATCTCATGCCCTGTCGCACAGTTTTAGTTGTTTGGTTAAAAAGAGAAAAGCATTCCTTTTTTTTCCTGACAATGTGAAATGGGAAGACTATCTTCCATCTTTCAGAAGTGTTCACAGGACAGGAAAACTGTCTTCATGTCTAATGCTGCCTGCAGGATTGACCTTTTTTAGCCTGGAAAATGGTCTAAAAAAGCCACAGGTTAAACCTACACTATGCACTATGTAAAAACCTATGCTTGCCCTATGTGAAACAGTTTTGGAGCGAAACTTTTGGACTGGTAAGCAACTGAAATGTTGTGATATCATTTTGCTGGCAGGTCAGAAGCACTGAAAACAGGTATTTGTACTGTGTAAGAAAGGGTTTAGCCTTAGCTCCTGTGTGGTAGAAGATTGTTGATTTAACTTGACAGCTCAGGCAGATTCTTTCATTCTATCTGAAAGGAATCCAATTTGTATCCAGAAGAGTGAAAAAAATAGTCTCTGTATTGCTGTAATGGGAGAGAGTAAGTAAACAGTTAAGAAATTGTGAAAATATATGAGCCTAACCAGTGCTAGCACATCAGCACCTATCGTCTTGTAATCTGTAACTATTTTCATATTCAGAACCCACAGAGTTAGTTAGGAAAGACATTTTCCATCAATGAATTTATTCCTTGCTAACATTTCTTGGCAGTACTTTCTGATGTATTTGGTTAATACCTTTGTATGGTATTCTATTCCCAGTCAGACTTGTTGAAAGTGGAGGAAACACAAAAGAGGAAGATAATTTGCTGTGGACCAAACACGTGCCAGGGACTCAGTACTGATTCCTGTCAGCTTAGAAGAAGATAACCCCAATGCCTCTAATGTAAAGGTCTCAAAAAAGAGGTTGGAAGGTTGGGGAATTAGAGAAAATCTTGAAATTCCAACTAGACCATTAGCCTTTCACCTTCAATCTGTAATCTTTTTAGTTAAGGGTTATAGCAGCACACTGCTGTAATTCTCCCTCATGCGCCTGGGCAGTTCTACCTCCATCACCACGTAGTTAAAATTCCATTTTCGGTCAGGTAATACAACGCTGTTGGAAACTTGAACCCAGTGGCAGCAGAATACAGGGCAGCCACTAATCTTTGTCATCAGCATATCTCTCAGATACCACTTCGAGAGAGGGAAAGAGCAAGGGAGACAGGAGACCACCACAGCCCCACCAAAACGACCCATTCAGCAAGGCTAGGAACAGGGGTTACAGGCAGTTTCTCTCTTGTGTGTGAAAGAGCCATAACACTGAGTTAAGGAGAAAGACCACCAGCCTCCCTTGGAAAATCCTGCTATTGAGCTTACAGGCAAGCAGCAGGTTGGAATCAGATCACTAAAATAAGGAGATGAGGAGGAAGAGATTGTGGGAGTGCATATTCATATATATATATATATATATATATACACACACATACATAGACAGTTTGCCACCAGGTGTGGTGGCATTATAGATCAATTAATATTTCTCTGGGGATGACCGACCTAAATTCCTTATTGTTTTGCTACATGTGAGTAATGCATCCATAACAAAACAATGCTGATGAAATTTATATTGCAGAGCCCCACCACCTAAAGCCCCCTACTCACTACAGAAAAAATAATTTTAGGAGGTTTTGGAGATTTACGGCCTCTCATTTCCCCCCTCTCTGAATGTGACAGTCCTTAATCTACCAGTAATCCAAGAAGACTGAAAAACTTTTCAATGAGGAAGGAAACTTTTCCATAAACAACATAGACACAATTTTTAATGGTTATCCTGAGCTTTCAAAGGTTGAGAGAAAATGCCAAGTTCTGCCAAGAAAGTGAAAACATTCCCTTTTCCAGTGATCTAAGGCATCTATGCCTGGAAGCTACCGGTGACAGGTCTTCTAGTTCATAAATGTCTGCAATATGAATGCCTGCATCAGAGCTGTTCATCCAGTGATCTCCTCATGGTTACTGCTAGTACTGGATCTGTCTTATCCTAAGATAAATATCTGCAGTTGGCCAGATGAGTCAAGTCCTTCTAGGGCCAGTTTATCTCTGTGAACAATGAAGGGATCCTCTGGTGACTAGCTCAGCTGTAGATGTCTGTCCTGTATAAGGGTATAAAGTTAGGTATAAAGGATGAATCCCATCCTAAGGCAGAGGACATTAAATCTGTGTTATTTTAAAAACCAGCAATGCTAGTAAAGAACTGAAGGTAATATGTTTTTGGATGTGCACAGGAGAGAGTAGGAACTGGAAAGGTGTGTGGACATAGCTGGGGCATAAGTAATCTGTAATCAAGATCAAGCTGGTTTTTCAAAAGGCAGCTCTAAGGTAGTTGGACTATCAGACCATTTCCTCTATAAGTGGGAAATGTGTTCGTGGGCAGCCACAGGTGAGGAAATCCCAGTTACTTCTGAAATGTATTTCTCATATATGTTTGCAATCCATCGTATGCCTCCACTATTTATCACATAGATATTGCCATGCATTTACATGGGTAGTTACGTGTACTCCCTGTACATATTTGTAATAGTGATGTATGTAACAAGAGAGAACCACGGAAAGCAAGCACGACCCACTATTTGAGGAAGAACTGGAAACAGCAAATACATTTTTTTAAAATACCAGTATCATCCAACACCCAATTTGTGAGTTTTTAAAAGTTTCAATTCAGAAGTCAGTTGAATAACTCTGGCTTTAGTAATGACTATAACAGTTATGATTGCCAGCCTCAAACATTCATGTTTGCATTTTAGAAAGGGTACTGAGATACTGCAAGATGTAGTTCACATAGTTCATTTTGTTCTCATTATGTTCTCAGCTAAATATATGGGATTTTGGTGCAGTGGCTCTAGCCCCCATTTTTCTAGAAGGAACTTGATCCTAGAACTGGCACAAACACAAGTCATTAATACAATCTGTCCAGAGTTAGTGGTTTCTATACGTTATTACATATTTAAACATTCTCTTTAAGTTGGTTCTGTGAGTCTCTTCAGGGCAAATGACTACATTCGGTTGTTGCCATCTCGGTGCTGGAAGGGGAAGTAACCACAGGAGTTATGTCACCACAGACCAGGCGCTCTGTGGGGAATACAGAACATATGCAGAAGAGGATTTGGATGAAACCTGAGCAATGTGCAATAAAACAAGAATGAACTTGGACAGCTTATCAGGGATGGGATTTGTAGTGGTATTTGTTTGGCCCCATCATGCTGACCTACTTTTCAGTCCCTGGAATAGGAAGGAGATGCTGCTGCTGGTCCTAGGGTCAGGCAGTCTGAAAAAATGAGTTGCTCCCAATGTCTCTTAATTGCTCACCAAAGTCTTGGAGCTAGCCACCACCAACTTACAAGCTTAACTTACTGTCTTATTACTAGTTTGTCCAATTTAGCATAAATGTTACTTTTTGAATGAAGAGCAGGGGCCAGTTGGTGCCCTGTGCCTGGCAGCCCTGTGTTCCCACAGCTTTGCCGGGAGCGGCGTTGTGCAGTGCCTCTCCAGCTGCCTTCCATCCCTGCAGCAGGCAGCTGTGTGCTGAGGCTGAATGTGTCTCAGGAAGAGCGGTATTGATTGACTTATTCAATATTTTTTCCTGCCAAGCTCTTGAGATGCAAAATGCAGTCTTCCACAGCGTCTGCCACTTGTCGCATACTATCCTAAGATGATTAAAAATGGAGAGAGAGGAAAGCTGTCCCATTGTTTTTGGAGCTCGGAGTGTTGAAAATAAAATTACACGCTATGAGTATATTTTGACAGGTGGCTCCGTTCTAAAAATGAATGTAGAAAAGGCACTATGGGGCAGCATGCTTGTTTTTTCTGTCAGGGTTGTACATTGTCCAGGTACAAAGGTTATTTTTATGACTGCTCCAGCTGTGCATGCAGCTTGGTCATTTCTCAGAGAGGAGTTCAGTTATCAACACTCTGATACATCATGACTGGTAATGACAACTTAGGTCCCCATTTTCCTTTACATATAAAATGATGACTTCCATCATCATGAAGTTTTGGTACTTTGTCAGTGGCTTTGCACAAGTGTAGCTGATCGGAACCTGCTAAACAAGTAAATGATGCCCAAACCTAAAATCGTCTGGGTCCCAGTCTTATTGTGTATGCTTGTAGCAAGGATTATCTGGTCTGACTTCACATCCTCTCCGTGGAAGTCCTGTCCTTATGTAAAGCATTTTACATGTCTGATCCTGCTCCTTAGAGGTTCTCCTTGATCTGGGGCTGGCCCTTTATATTTCTTGCCTGGTTTAGGTTTGTGGCACATGTGTCCTATTTTATATGCCTATTATCTGGGGAAGTGGATTAAGGCTGGCACAGATACACCGAACCCTAATCGCTTTAGAGGGCCGGCAGGTCTCCAGAGGTAGTAAGTACTTCAAATGTTTATAATACTAGATTCAGCTGATGTTGCTTGAAATCCATTCAACAAGCAGATCTGGAAGGCAGGAAGCCAAGTTTTACATAGTCTTTTTTTCTAAATATAATTGCCCTGTTAATACTATTTTATATACACTTAGTGCTCAGTTTTGGTTTTGGTGGTGTGGTGGGTTTTTTCCCCTTGTATTGGGGCAAGCCTGTTTCATATGAAACACTGTTTTCACTGCAAAATATATCCATCACCCAGTACGTTGGCTGTATAGCTTCTCCTGTGAGAGTTTCAACCCACTCTGCACAGCACTGGGTCAAAGGCAGATGAGTCATCTATTTCCAGCCTTTTGAAAAAGTGATAAAATATAAAATGTGTTTGTGCTAAGGTACCTGGATTTGTCATCTCCAGGTCACTACACAACAGTTTACTCAGAGGAGCCAAGGGGATTATAAAGTACCTCCAGTGCTCAGAAGCAGCACTCATACATGTGATGCAGAATCTGTCCCATGCTCTTCTGGTTGGAAAGAAAGCATTTGCAGCATTAGCGTCGTTAGGCTTTATAGATAGGAGCAGGTACCATCCCGCTCAAGGATGGTACCAGCGCTGTCACTGTTACCATAAAGACAACACATCTTTTGTGTGTTGATTTCAGTTTGACTCTGCAGAAGCTCTAGGCAACAACTTCTTTTTTTTTTCTCTTTATTGTCAAGTTATATCATGATATCTAGCAATAGCCTTTAATCAAAATAAACAGGAGTGAGGTTGCTTTTAAGGAAATAATTTTGTCAAGACAAGAATGAATTGAAGCAAGCTGACTGGAAATGTATTTACTTTGAGAAATGAGAAAGAAATAAGAAGAAAGAAGTAAGAAACTTGTTTCTAATCATTGGAATCAGACTCTGGAAAAGGCTTCTGCAGAGTGGTAGCTATAAGAAAACTGTTGTTTTTAAGATGGAGTTTAAACAGGTTTATTGAGAAGATCAGCTGATAGGATATCTGCAATATGAGGAGATCAGAGGTGTCCCGAGAGGTCCCTGCAGTTCCCTGTTCCTTTGGAATTCCTTTTGTATTTAGAATAATTTTTTTTTTTCCTCAGGTTTATCTGTTTTGCACCCATGCTGAAGAGAAAAAAAGGAGTCCAGTATAAGGGTCCAAAAGCGAAGATTTCCCCAAAAACATTCTTTTTGATTTTGAACTTGTTGAGTACCCAACAAATCCTTCTTTAGGAAAACCTTTGGTGAAGATGTGTCACTTCTTGGACTCGTTTCCATTCTTGCCTTTCTAGACAATAGTTCTTCCAGTTTGCTGGTGAGCTGCATTGAGCTGTGCTCCCAACAGTGCTGGCTCTTGTTTACAGGAGAAAAGTGAAGATGGGGCTATGGGTCAGACTGAAGAGCCCTCAATGGGAATCGGACCTTCTATTGTCCTGGTTAAGAAATCTGTGTATGCTATTAAAAAATAAATTGGCCAAAGTAAACTGAAAATGGAGCTATAGAGATAGTTGGCCTAGCTACCCTGTTACTCTCTAATCTGGGTTACCACAGCATTCTTCCAGAAGTTGGTCCGTGCTCAAGAGACCCCTTCCAGTAGAGAGGCCAGGCAGCCTGGGGCAGCAGCAGGTAGCGCGTGATACTTGTACGAGAGACCGTGGCTTCCCCTGTGTTTCCACAAGCAGCTCAAGGCCATCGTCTTGGGCCTTCCTGACTGTCTGGTTTGCATCTGAAGTACCTTCAAGATGACTAACTTTGGAGAGGCTTGTAGCCCTGCTAGAAGTCAGCTAGGAGCTCCAACTGACAGTGTCCAGAGTAGACTAGCGGGGCTTTGCATAATGAGGATTTCCATCCCTAAAATGTCCAGAACAGAGAGTTTAGTTCAGGAATTTGCCTGAGGGGAAGAAAGGTATTCTTATGTTCCTGTTTTGTGATGGCAGGTCTGCCTCACCTGGATTGGTATTTTCACTGCTACTTGCCATATTTTTCTTATGGAGAAATTATACTGCACATTGTAAAATTTGAAAAAAAAATGCATTTTCCTTTTTTTTTTTTTTTTTTTATTTTCAGTTTTTGTGGACTTTTTTATTTGAACCATGATGTGGTATTTTAGAAGGGGCAAAGCTGGGTTCTCTGTCTTTCTTGGGTGGGTCTTTCAAATCAGAGCAGTAGACCTGCTGCAAACTACTGATCATGGATCCATTATGATAGCTAAGATGTGTCAGTGCTCCAAATTACCGAGTTAAAGCTTTGCCCTCTGATATGAATGGGTGTCTAGATTTAAAAATAAATCCTTTGGATTATACCAAAAATTTGAACTGTCAAGAAATAAATGGTGTGGTGAACTGAAACATAGGTCTCTTAAGCTGCCCTCAATTTAGCTATATTTCAGTAATCTCTCATTCACCTTCCATTGCTGTCAGCAGCCTGTAGGGTTTCTTTTATATTTATGATGGAAATACCTGTCTATGAATCATGTCACTGAGATGCATGTGTTTTTGCCACTTCAAGGAATTAGTAAACAGTGCATAGTTTCTCTGGTGACAAACACTGCATTGGTGGATCATTTGTACCAATAGGTATTTCCTCATGTAAAGAGCTTTATTGCATAAAAAATTCCTTATTTTCATGTGTTGTAGGTGGAAGGTATTTTTGTTAAGTAAGTGCATATAACTTAATTTCTTGTTTTTCCATATTTTCACTGTCAACATATATTTCTGTAAAATTTTTGTTGACAGTAGGTTTTTATTAACAGGCTTTTGCAAGAATTTTCTTACTATAGTTACAAGTGCCTTTATCGTAGAAAATAGATGTATCTAAAATGCAGGAGCCTGGTGTACCTTTCATGTTTTGGAGTCCCTTTGCTAAAATGTGTGGAGACATTTTAACATTTTAATGTTAAAATATCACTTACCTTCAAGTATAGAATATCTTCATGTACAAAATTATATTAATAAAAATATAATTTCCTTTTTAATTGTATACTAAACAAAAATGTAGCCTACTCTAGCTTTGCGAGTGAAACGTATATTATTAAGTAGTTTTAAATAATATTCTTTCACTCCTAATTTCAGTCACCTGCAATACCTAAGAATTTTTAGGAAAGATAGATAAATAGCTCTAACAAAAATCACTGAATATTTTGGAACCTCCAAGATCCTTTTAATTTGATCTGCTGTTTGTTATTGTCACTGTAGATTATAGATGAGAACATCTGCAATTATCCTCTGGTTAATATACTTTTGAATTGGAAGAAAGGGCAGAGCTATGGTGCAGCTGGCAAGTAGTCAGCTAAGCTCCATTACAGGCATTTAAAACACCTCTTCAGTGGGGCTTCTTAATGATAAAATACGTAGGGCTGGCTTTTCTGACAACCTGTGGAACATGATAGATGATAGTAACCTTTTCTCTAAATTAAATGGGAAAACCAAGAGCCGGCAGGGCAGTGTGCTCAGGCGCACAAGCTTTGGGATAGCAGCTTCCTTTCTTGCTCCTCACCCCATAAATACCTGGTTTTATGTTTATTTTAAAATTATGTCAATATATTCTGGGCTATATTCTCATGTCCATTTCGTTGAGCCTCCTTCACACTTTGTAGTTTTGAAATAGTTATATTTCTACTTACTTAATGTAGCAGCAGTTAGTGCAGGCCAGAGGACTGTCTAGATTTTATTTTTACAAAAGCAAACTTTACGAGTGTGAGCAACCCTCTATTACTTGCAAATGAGGTGTATGCTGAGAAAATCTTCAGTCTCATTTTGTATTTTCTCATACTCGCCTAAATAAAAGGGAAAAAAAACCCTGAGTGAGCTTTTTTGAAATGAGTTTAGATTTTCAGAGAAGGAGTTAAAGAGCATACTTGGCTCGGGCATCTATTTCTGCTTAGGGAAACATTTTCTGTAAGAACGTGTACCTCGGTGCTATTTTCTCTTCCAATTTCTCTTTGTGGTTATGTTTTTTTTTTTTCTGGTGTGGTCATTTACAGCTATTTGTAAATTCTTCATAATATTAATTTAGACTAGAAGAGGAATCTGCCTGATTTCTCAAGAATGAAACCGCTTTTCTCCATTTTGTTATATTAGTGATTAAAAAATACTGCTGCTTTCTTCTGCAGAACTGTAGTAAGACACCCAAATCTGGTTATTTCTAGTTGCAGCAGGGTATTTATTCTGTTGAAAATCTCTCCCTCCTATCAGATTCTGCTGGTGACTGTTGTCAGATGTTTGAGTAGCTGTGCTCTGATGGCAGGCATGAAGTTGCCTCTTCGTTTTCTAAGCAAAGACCAGATGTTTGTTCTAGGGTAAGCAGACTGTTTTGCAGTTAAAACCTCAAGTAAAGGTACATCATTTCAGGCTACAAGCCAGCCACGCCTCAAGCCGCATGTGACTCAAAAAGAAAAATGTGAGAGCCAGAGGTAATTGACTTCTTCACTGCCCTGTACATCTTGGGTATTTGTTGATGCAAGTGAAGAATGGATGGGTTATTCTCTCCCCTGTGTTAACAGAGAAGAATTCAGATTTGTATCTTGGACTAGTTCATGCTTTTCCCTTGCTCTACACAGAGGTGGCGATAAAAACAAGGCAAAGAGCTATATTTAGAGAATTAGGCCAATGGGAACTCATCAGTTCACTTTAGGAGCCAGTGATAAATGTTTCTCCCTGGGAGACTTCAGTGAGCATTGAGGCACACCACCTCCAGCTCCGGCCACCTCACGTAGTTCCAGTTACGCTGAGCAGTAAAGCATTGCACACTGAAAAAGAAACTGGGAAGACTTTAAAAATTTGAAGTCCTGCAGGGTTTTACTGGGCCCGTGAGAGGCGAGGTCTTGATAATTTTGTGACAACGTCTTATGCAAGAAAGAGCTTTGCACAAAGTCCTGTGGCTACAGTGCTCTGGTAAGAGTCATGCCAGGGCTGGCTGTTAGACTTATCCATCAGAAGTCTACCTTTTGCATTTTATTCTAGTGTCTTTAATATATTCACACTAACCTTTAATATATTCAACAGTATTACAGGCAGGAAAAACTACACTGGGACAAAGGAACAAAGGCAAATATTGCTGAAGAAATTTTAAATAATGTGCGGATCTCTTGTGGGCATTGATTCATGTACTTCATGGTGTCAATAATTGTTTGTGAATTGCAGCCATTTTTTTCCTCTGAAGAGAGCATTACTCCTGAAATATAGTCATTACCTATTGATTAGCTCTACAGTCATTTTCATGCATCAGTAGTTTCGATAAAAAATAAGTAGCACTTATTTTACACCAATGTGTAAGATCCGCACATTGTTCATTAATAACCGAAAGGACTTTTTAAAGTATTTTTTTTATTGCAGAGACCACATTGACATTTTTCAAAAGCCATAAGTCTCAGGATAAATGGAAAAAAGTCTTAATGGCACTTTTTTCCCTGGCTTTTTTCTTTTTTTTATGGGGGAGTTGTAAATGTTCTGCTGTCTCAGGACAGGGCTGCAATAAGAAGGACATATTTGTCTCTGTTTGGTGCTAATGTAATTTCCTGTTTTTCCTACTGTATGACTCTCCTTTTAATCCCAATTTTGGGTAATGTGCTATTTTTTGATTAAATGATGAGACCTGAGATTCAGCAAGGAGAAAATAATTAAAACTATTTGTTTCACAGACTGTCAGTAGCTATTAGGGATTAGACAAATACAAATTAAGGGGTTTTTTTCCCCGAGCCATTGTTTGCAAAGTTCACAAACAATTGTAATCCTCTTATATTGAACACAGATTTAAAAGTAAAGATCAGTTATGTTTTGGTCACTAAGGAGTTTATATAATTGATAAACCCCAAACATTTAGATTATTTTTATATTCAAAGTGTGCTGCTTGGGAAACTCTTGCTTCTCAATTGTTGCTCCCTTACAGAGCTCAGGGACTAAAAACTCGCCACATCAGCTCAGCAGACATTTGCAGAGCGAAGGGAGCTTTGCAGCTCATCCCTCCAGCCGCAGGAGCGGCTCATGTCCTGGGAAGGGATTGTGGCTGATGCTGCTGGCCTCCCTGCCCCGAGAGCAGCCCCGCTTGCACTCCTTCCCTGCAGCCCTGCAACATGCTCTCACACCACTGGTTTGATGCCCCTTGCGATTTTCCTGCGAGAGTAGCCTTGTTTTCTGCCCTGCTCTAAGGGCTTGGCACTGCTTGTGGATGCACCATTTCTTCCGCCTTCATCAGATTTGGCTGGGTCAAGGTACTGACGACGTTTCACCTAATATTTCCCTTTTCTTTCTCTACTATCAAAAGGCTTGCGCTGGCTCCTTTCTTTGCTCCAGAGATGGTTAAGAGCCATCTGCCCCAAGAGCTCACGCTCTGAAGGCTGCTCTCTGCCCCTCTTTGGTTTCTGAAGGGGCTCGGTGACACGGATGGGTGATCCGAGGAGGGCGAGCGTCAGTGCTGGGCTGGGAACCCTCCTGCCCTGAGCCCCCGAGGAGACCCTCCTCTGCATGGCGTGGGGGCTGCAGAAAGGGATCGGACCCAACGGGCACGCTGATGTAGGAGCCACACTCAGTGAGGTTGCAGTGAGGGTCTGGCAAGAGACATTTAGGAATTTAGGAGGAAAAGGGAATGAAGAAGAGCTGGCACTATCTGCGAGATTGTCGTGGGGCATGATGAAAGGGCAGGCGGAGAAATGGGTGAAAGTTTAGGCTGCAGGCGTGCTTTGCATACCACCTAGAGAAACGGAGTCCTAATCTTGATTGGAACAATTCAATTCCGCTGTGAAGTACATATTAAATAACAATAGGCGGCTGCAGAGCTGTGCAGACTTGCAGGTGAAGAGCAGAATTTTAAGCAAGCTGCCGGGCGGCTGGGAGAGGCAGCGGGGAGGGCTGGGACAGGTGGTCTGCGCTGGCGTTCAAGCCTCTGCTCAGACCTCAGCCTGTATTTTTTACGAGTTAAAAGGAGTTACTAAACCGCAGCACAGGTCTGCATTAATTCAACTGGAATTTTTCCCAGGAAGCAGAAGTTTAATCATCTGGAGCATCGCTGTTTGCAGTGTATCATCGCGAGCGGGCGAGTGGGGAGGGCTCATTGATTGGACTCTCAAGGCAAACGGATGCGTGTAGCAAAATGGCATTACCAAAGACTGTAGTTCAATACAAGCTCCCTAAACAAAGCGAATTATTTCAGCACCAGATGAGTCCGTAACATGTATTTATTGAACCACAAAACCTCACAGTATTTGTTTCCCATTCTAAACAACTGCTCTAACCTTTTAGTCAAAAAGCCCTATGAATACAAGTGCAACAGAAACTCTCCTGGGGCACTTAGTAAAAAGAAAAGGTTAATTCTCACTGTGTTATTTTGGCTATTGATAGTTCTGCAAGTGTAAGTCTCTGGGTCATAGCTACCTATGCCCTTAATCAGTCCAGTATCAAAACCCTAGTCAGACGCTCTCTGCAGAGACAGGAGCTGTCTGAGAATGAAATAAAAGGAATATGAAGATTTTCAGGAAGATTGTTGGGATTTTTAACATTCTTGCCCCACTTATTTTTTTTTTCTTTTTTTAATAGCAGATTAAGGATAGACTTTGGTTGTGGGAGGGATTGAATGTTTTTCTCCTTTCCAGTTTTTCATTGTCCTCCTTCAGGTAATAAGATTTGACCATTCACTATGGATCTCATTTTTGGAACTTGAAGCAATTCTTCCTGTGACACAAGACAGGACAGTTGGTTTAGTCATTCACACAGGACTGGGGCATACCGTGTTACCTGTACAGCAACATGACACTTCTGCTGTGACTCCTGTCATCCAGCAAAGGAAACAGGAGCAGGGGAAGGACCACATCTGTCACCAAATCCAGTCCTGGCCTTTGCTGGGGCGATCATTTTCACAAATTAATGGCTCCATCTGCTACCTTAGTGAAGGTTTACAAAACACCTTAGAAATAAGCCTGGATATTAAAATTAACAACTTCAGTGGATAGTAAATCTGGGTCTTGCTACTTACTAGTACTTAACAGTCTTCAGTATGTCCCGCTTCCCTTCTTTCCTTCATCTGTTCCACTGGCAAGAACTGCCATCTTTGTTTTTCTCTCTCTGCCCCCTTGCAAATTAATAACCTTATCACCTCTCCCCAGGCTAACATCCCCCTCTGCACTACGAATACCAACCTGCCCTTCTTTCAGGCGTTTAGCTGATTAAATGTGATGGGTTTAAACTCACGAGTAATTGTGTTCAAGATGGAAGTTTTTTGCTTCCGTTTCAGACATTGGGAAGCATTTGTGTGGCTGAGAGTTCACATGTTTTCTCTGTCTATAATGAGCTCTGCGGTAAAAGATATGATGCCTCAGATCTTGTCTGACATAATTTTAGAAACATGACTAATCTCGTTGAAATCAATGGTACTATTTGCCTGTCTAAAGTTGTGCATGTTCTTTGGGGCTTTTCTGAATTTAAGCCATCGATAGGTTCCTTGGCGAACAGTAAAGAGCCCCAGGGTTGATTGATTTAAACAAAGGGATTTAAGTTACAGAGCTTAAACTCACTTTCTGTCTACAAAACAAAAAGCTTGATTTGAATAATCAGATTCTGTCCTCCTTTGCATTTGCATTTTTAGTTATTTTGTTAAAAACAGGTTCATTCTGGTGGGTTAGTAAGCATTCAGATATGTCGATTTGCAACTGAATGCAGCCTTTGCCTTTAAATTTAGTACTTCTGTCGGGTAACTGAGAGGATAAGCTATGTAGACAGCTCCATAATTGTATGGTTTCAGAATCTATCTGTGATTTCATGACTTTAGCAATCTATTGTGATAGAAAATGAGAAATGGTAGTTTTGTTTAGAGGATGACTAATTTTTTTCTTTACTTTTTTTACAAGCTGCTTCCAGATGAAATATGAGTTTAATTAAAATGAAGAGCTGTCATTTTTAAAAGGTTTTATTACTTAAACAGAAATACCTGAACTTATTGGGCACATTTTTCTCATCAAAACCAAGGACGTATAATCTGTAATTACTGATTTGAACTAACTAATTCTGTTTACTGTATCTGTCAGAAAGATAGAATTAGAAAATCTGAGCCACTCTCACCTATTTCTATTCTTTCAATAAAATAACTATAGAAAATTAGTCTACTCTTCTTATTTTCCATCTTTGGAGTGTGTCAGTAGGGATGGACCTAAATTAACCCCCTTGTTTATATCTTTTTGGTTTAACAGTCCTCAAAAGAAAGTTGTGAAGTTGGAGATTAAGTGTCAGTTTCCATTAAATGCTGAATTTTCCAGATTAAATGCTGAAATTGCCAGCAACTGGAATTATAGGAAACATAAATTTGCAGAATAAGATTCCTTCCCTCCCCACCACTTTTATTTGTCTTCCAGTTTGGGCATTTACCTCTCACCTTGGGGAATACTGCAGAACTATAATTTAAACACAGTAACTATATAGAAAACAGAAACCCAGACCAGTTGGGGCATGGGAGTGCTAAATGGTATTTGGTGATCTGCTTGAAGCTTCTTCCTTCCAGCCAGTGCAGCCTTTGCAGGACTGTCACGTTTCAGTCCTGCAGAGAGGCTCGGAGCCAGCAAAAGGGAAAAGGAGATGAAGGCTGAGACCCAGGGTGAGGATAAGCGCTGCAAGGTGATGTCTCTCGTTCCATGCAGGAGCTTTGTGTGGAGCAGACCCATCAGCAGGACATGTTGCAGCCCAGCTAGCATGCTGCTGCAACATGAACATGAGAAATTTGGGGGAAAGTGTATCTTTGCTTTCATCTCCCCCATCTTCCCAGGCGTATTTTCATCTTGCGTGCTATTAATGCAGAGCTGTAGCACCCTGTAGTCATTTTGGGTTAGTTTGTGCACTTTACTATTACTGGTCCTGGAGGAGAAGTGTCCTCTGCTGACCTTACCTGGTGATCCGGGAAGGGATTTGCACCTTCTCACCTGAGCCGCCTGGTTTCAGCAAGTGCCTCCAGCGGGCAGGTGAGAAACGTGGGCTGGCAGCCAGCCTCTCTCAGCCCCACCGCCCCGCTGAGCCCACGGGTGGAAATAGCCCCGCTGCTGTTTGGGGTGCAACATGGGGGTTGTAGCAATTTAAAACAGAAGAGGCTGTGAAATAGCTGCTGGCCTATGTAATTTTGGTTTATTTCATTTTGACTATGTTCTGTACAGCCTTTGTGCTTTTTGATCTCATCGTAGTTTGTAAAGGTTTTCTATATTGTGGTTATCTTTTAAATATTTAGGTGTTCCATGCCTGTCCTGAGTGTTATAAGCTTTAAGAAAATTAACAGTCCTCAAAAGAAAGTGGTGAAGTTGGAGATTAAGTGTCAGTTTCCATTTTCTGAGAAGGGAAAACAAGATATATAGGCAAGTGACTTGTCAAGTGTTGAAGAGTAAGTAAAGGAGTAGAGATGATGGTAGGGTGCTACAAGTCAGAAGTGGCCATATATCTTATGCCTGAAGTCTTGCGTTTTCAGCAAAAGCTGGCAAAGACGTTTTACTTTGTGTGAGCAGGCAGTTAATAAATTGTTCAGAGGTATATGCGCTCAGGAGCATCCTCTTCAGCACTTAGAGCCTTGCTGTGTCTCCTGCTCTCTGGGGCTGGTAAAAATGCAGCTATCATTTCAAATGTAAACACTTCTGTGTGCTTTTCTGTGTTGTTTCATTTTGATTGCCAAAATCTGGCATCATTTGAAAGAATTCAGGAAACTAAAGGTGACCCACATAGTGATAGAAGATAATGCATTAGAGAATGAAACTTCTAAAGCTTTCATTGTTGGTTGTTAAGTCCTCTTTAATTTTGATCCATTCACATTTTGAATCATATTTAAATTTTGTTTTCAACTAAAAAATTGGGCATATATTATTAAATGATGCAGATGTTCCAGCCACTACCTATCAAAGAGTTTGCTTCTCTAAGAGCTTTGTTGGAGGGACGAGTAGTCTTATGCTCTTATTCATATTTCTCAGATAGTAATAGTTCAAAACTTAGTAGAATTAAAGCCTTGCAAAGTTATTAAAAATAACAGGATGATTCCTTAGCATATATCTAGCATGAATGCTAAGCTGTAATTAAGTATTCTTACTTAATGATAGATCAGTCTACATTTCAGAATGAAGAAGATTATATTGAATTGCTCACATGATACTGTAATTATGGCCATAGAGCTGGTGGTAAACAAATAAATTGCGTATTTTCCTTTACAAACACAGAAAAGGAGTAACAGCCTAGTGTGTAAGGCATCAAGATTAGGGTTTAGGAGGCTCATTCTCTCCTCATCTCTTCTGCCTTGCGCATTTGCTTCAGTAATTCACTTGCCTGTCTGTGAATAGAGGTGTCGCAGAAAATCCCACACTACGTGAAGATACCCAGGACAATTCTGAGTGATTTAAGTCAGGCATCCTCAGCAATAGGTAGCTGTGGGACATCACCTGGTTTCCAGAGGGCTGGTTAACCGGAGTGCCACGCTCCCAGAAGAGACTCCAGTGTTTTGTGAAGTACGTGTGCTGTCTCAGCTCTCTCCTCCTGTCATTGCCTGCCTTATTTCCTAGAGACTGGATGTGCTTCCAGCAAGTGACTGTCTCTGGCTGGATGTTTATGCAATGTCTGGGGCAGCAGGCTCCTATCTGTCAAATTTTGCATACTGTTACTGAGCTGAGTGAGGTAACAAGTGTAATGTAATTTGAGTGGCTGCAGTGCTATCTTGGTTCTGTCTTTGAAGACATCGCTGTCTGCTGCAAAGCAAGCTTAGGGATCAGCCTTCAGGCAAAGTAATCTTCCTCAATGCACTTGACAAAATGAACAAAGGACTTGGTTATGATTAATGACTTTGACCCAAAGTTTCAAGTCCCTGCTCAAACTCAGTCATGTAAATTTGGGTTCTCGCTTCTATTATGAAAAATTGCTTAAAACTAAACTTCGTTCTTCTAGTCCTCCATTTCAACAGCTTAGAAAATGCAAAGCAGGGATCCACAAACACTCCTGCTCAAATCACTGAGGTTATATTGCACTTCTAAGTGAGAGAGATTCAGATTGAAATTAAGACACATACATTTATTTTCACGGTATCTGCCAGTGCATTCCCTGTTGAAGCTGCTATTTGAAGTCAATGGAGAGCTCTTCAGTGTGGCCCAGAAAGCTGGCCAGCCAACAGGGGCTTCATTCAGCTGCCTGATGACGTAGGCATCTGATGCTGTTTGAGATAACTCATGATGTCCTGCTTAGTCTGAAGCAGCTGCTTTGGAAGAGGAGGCTTCAGAGCCATGGCCACTGTCTTCCTCAGTAAACCTTTGCTCATGTTTTGAGTCTGACAGAAGAGCCATCCCAGGGCTTCAGAGTAGAGCTGCTTGGTGATTTTCCATCAAAACAGATTTCTCACAAGGCATTGCTCTGGCACAAAGCAAAGTGAAACCTTCCATCGCTGACTCCATCAAAAGTTTCAGGGGAAATCAGACATTCAAGGCTGCGTTCCTGCCTGCTCCTTGGGCTCCCTGAGCAACAGCCTGTCTCTGGCAGTCTTTTGGGGACAGTTCCTTCCTTCCGTGGGCTGGTTTGTCTATAGGCTTCCCAGCCACTGGGGGCTGATGTGAAGATGAGGTAGGGCTTCCCAGGCTGTCTGTGTACCTGGATTTTTTGGAAAGGTCTTTCAGAAAATTTGGGTTCAATAGAAAGGGAAGGAGAGATTTAGGATTTGATACTCTCTGTGTCTGTTTGCCAGCTATCTCTGCTTCTGTCTTTACAGTGTCTTGTGCTAGCATGCTCAGGGAAAAGCTGCTTTTTCCCAGAATAGGCATGAATTATTCATATTATAAAAGCTCCTTTCCTTCAACATTTTGTTATTTTTTTTAGTTTGAAAATTGCCTTGTGTTCTTAATTCATCAATGTTTCGTCTTTTATTATATATTCACATCTTTGATTCAGAAATTATTTCTCTGTAGCCACAACATTGTCAGGAGAAGGGCTTCACATTTTAACTCAGCCATTTCTGTTGGTAGCTGCTGTCTCTTTTAAAGATGAAATCTAAAGAATTTTATTATGGAGTGAATTTATTAAAGAATTCTCTTTGCCGCAAGTTGGGGATTGAAGAGAAATTAATTTGATGGTGCTGACTGGGTCTCTAGGGGGAACTGTATATTCAATAAAACATCTCTATCTCTTTCTGGTCTATAATCAAGGCAGAAATTGGATAGAAAGAGAATAATAGTGAGCTACATAGGAAAGAATAGGAGGAGAGAGAGAACGCAGACGGAAACCAGGGCTTTTGAGTGAAGGCAGAGATGTGTGAAAAGCTGTGCTGCCAGACCTCTCTGTCAGCTGTGGCTTCCTAGGGATCTGACAGTTGGTCCTGGCCACCAGTCTCACCAGGACTTACAGTCAGCTGTTACAGCCTTATTGATCAAAGGTTGCTGAACACGTCCTTACACCTGCGTCATGGTTTCCTTTCTAGCCTTTGTTTTCATACTCAGTTTTTCAACTGATTACTTTTTGGCTGAAATTTTCAAAGCAACGACCACATTAGGAGGTCTAGACAGTGCAGAAGTTACACAACAGGCATTGAGCACACGTAGCCCATGTCTTCACCAGGAGGCTGTGACACTAAAGCAGCTCTTGTAACTTCACCTCAGAGTCTTGCACCCTTAAGTAACCTGGTTTTGAAATTATTTGGTAGTTCACAGATCATAGTAATCAGTGCTCCCTGGAACACAGGTAATTTGCCTCTCACAAGTTTGTTTGCTTTAATATTCATGGGAATGTAATCCCAGCTACTCCATTTCTGACAGTTTTCAAACTATTCTGTGTTGTGGTGGCTTTGTGTTTGTCTTTGTTCTTGAGAGTCAAGCAGTGCATTAAGGGTGACTGGGTGTCACCCCTCCATTAGCTGCCAGCGAGTAGATGAAAGACTTTGCTGTACCAAGTAACAGTAATTTAATGTTCTCATTCTTGTCGCTAAGCCCCACTGTGCTTATGCGTAGTACTGTTCAGGGATCCCAGAAGATTGTTGTCTTTCCTGAAGAAAGACAGAAAAGGCAGAAAACTGTATATACAGAGTTTTTCAGTCCAGAAAGCAGGTCAGTAACGTTTGCAAAACATTACCAGAATAATGAATGTAGAGAAAAGTAAAGGAATGCTGGCAAAAGTGCCTGAGTACCCAGGCCCAGAAGATGGCCTGTTCAGTGCTTGCTGTGTCTTCCTAGCTGGAACCTGGGAAATGTGTTGCCAGCCAGAGACATCTCTTCTTGTTACTTGAGTCTGGACTGGCCTGATGGAAACTCACCCATTTAAAAAAGCAAGGCCACAGAGCAAACACCGTGAACTCCCATGTCAAAAAAAAAACCCTGAAAGCTTCTTTAACTCATCAGCCCATGAGCAGATTTCCCATATGAACTGAAAAGTGCATGACATAATGGATGTGAGTACATGATGTAGGACCACCATTACAAAAACAGTGTCGATGAGTGTTCCTACAGCAGTCTACTTAACATTGCTGCTGAGAGGCATTCCACCAATATTTAATGTATTCTGCATCACAAATTATGTGGATAAAGGTGTTTTAACATGTTCTTCCTCAGTGTTAAGCCATTTGCCATCACACCAGGCAGTCCTGGGTGCACATCTGCCTGTTTGGCCCCTCATTCGTGTCCCTCAAAATGCAACTGCAATGTCAGTCATTGAGTTTGCCAGCTGCTTCGTACTCTCCCATCCTTTTTGCCCAACCTTCTTTCCTACCATCTCTCAAGATGGCAGCATCCTGAAGTCATAAAGTACAAACCAAGTACAATCAGCTGACTGTCTAGAGTGAGGGGAAGCTATTCCAGAGTAAGTACTCCTCTGATACCAAGGGTTGTATCACTACTGCTTTTTCAATCACATGGTCAACGCTGTCAACCAATATAATTTGAAATATATGCATGTCATCCATTCAGACTGTTCGTCATAGTGTTTAAGACTCATAGCAAGGTTCTCACTGTTTGCTGGTAGATACTGAAAATGGTACTGGGAAAATGAATGGATTGCAGAGGAGGAATTATAGGAGCTTATGAGTTTTGTTTCCTGTCCAATTTTCCGTGGTTTCCAATGGACATACCATACTGTCTGCCCAGGACTCTGAGCTATGCATTCAGGTGGAGGTGGAACTGGATGAATACATGGATTAACAAAGAAAGCACCACGAGGCCATCATGTATAACTGATGCAGACAAATGATTTCCAAAGAGTTAAGCTGTTGCGCCTGTTGTAGACAAATGGAAAGGATGTGACATTTCATGGCAACATGGCTGTAGGGACTGACTGTCGTCAGCTAACACATTTTGTGAGCATTAATGCCTAGTATTGACAAGGTTATATGGCACTTAAAAATGCATTAATCAAAATGCATTAACTGGCAAGTCTTAAAAAAACAAAACTAAACCACAAACCCTCTTAGTATATGTCCCAGTTGTAATAGAACAGAATATTCCATTTCATGCTGAGGGAATATTGCTCTATGTTGATATTGATGAATATTTTTAAAAAGAAATAGCAAAGCTTCTGTAAAAAAACACCTTTTTCTTTGAGACTAGGTAGTGCAAAAATAATGTCATTTTGTGTATATAGACTGCATTTTTCTTAAATAAGCTGGTCACATGCTATCTTTTCTCTTCTTCTTCCACAGCCTAGCCATGTAATGAGCAAAACAAAGATACGTAATTTCAATCAGACCTTTATTTACTGTTGAAGGGATACTGCAAAAGAAATTGCAAAAGAAAGTAAAAGACGTAATTAATACTGTGATGAGCAAAAGGAATTGCAGATGCAGAATTTCATTAGGAAAAAGTCAAGCAGAAATCAGTTTTACTTAGATATGACAAAGGTATTAATTACAGTTGCTTGGATACTAATAATAATTTCTAAACAAAAATCCAATTTTAAAAAAATTCAGCACAAATAAGTTGGTAACTGAAGAGTGAAGAAGCATTGTGCTATTTATAGGAATCCCTCTTGTCTTGGGGCAAGTCCAGCCAGTTCATGAACAAGATGTTACCGATCCTATATTTATGTATATTATTCTGTCACTGTTTGGTTTTTTTGTTTGTTTGTTTGTTTGTTTGTTTTAATTCTGGCAATGTGTAGAGTATCCTCGCTTGTGATTTGACTGATACTTATTGTCACTGCCTGTCTACCTGCAACTTTTGGTATAATACTTGGGAGTCCCAAAGACAGGAACTTGTTCCTGTTTGTATAGAGCATCATGACAAACATCCCGGGATTTATAGATCAAGGTATTCAGCCACTGGCTGGTGATTCCTCTGGCCTGTTATGGGGTGCTCTCCTTCCTAGAAGGCCATTGGCATTAAAGGATGGCTCAGATGTGTTGCTTTGGCAGTAGTCTCCTGCTTGTGGTTGTTCTTTTCCACGGGCTTTATGGTTCCTCCTCATCTTGATGGGCTGTCATGTGGTAAAAGAAGAGCTATGGGGCTCCCAGGAAAGTTGGCAACCAGGAGTGAGGCTGCCACTGCTGGAACAATTCATCCTGCTCCCTGTCCAGATACTCATGAATTGCTCCAGGGGTTGCAACCTGCTGGCAGCTTCTTCCTTCCCAAGAGGTCCTCAGGTGCTGGCACACAGGCAGGACATGTGTGCGTGTGTCGGCGCGGGTTGCAGTTGATCCATGGGTGTGTAGTAGATCTAACGCTTTGGGAAGGAGTCTTGACTGTGTGTGGGCAGGTGGCTGTACAGTGCTTTCATGTAGGTGTGGGCGTGATCCAGAGGTGGAATCACAGCAAGTGCTTTTCCTCCAGCCTCTCAAAACAGGTAGGTCATCTACCCAGCTGGAAGGCCCAGCCACTCCCGCTGTAGGGTTTCCTTTTTGCTTTCATAAAAACAGAAAACATGCCAAAACAATGAAGAGATCCTCAAGTAAGGGAGCATTAAAGCTTTCAGCATTAATTAAGCACTCAGAAGATGGGATAAGACAATTAATTAATCATACATATGCAACTCAGCTCCCTGTTGCACTGGAGAAATTGTTTTCCTTTAACTTAAATTATTATACACTAATTGCTTAATGTATTATAGTATTTTTTTTTCCTTATGTGTTTGGATAATTGCTTTTAGCAACAACTAAATAGGAACTTTGCATAGAACCTTCTACTCAGCATATTAGATATGGTAGACAGGATGAAAAGCAAATTAAATCTTGTGAAAAGTTACACAAGCTGACCTTAATGGACGGTGACAATGTCACTGTGCTTATAGACTGGTCACAGTGTGGCCATGTAAGCACATTTATTTTCTGAGCCTGCTTAATATTTTCTTTGTATTGAAGAATAAGAAACAATTTGCTATATAAAATGGTTTGGTAAAGGTCTACTAGGGCTGCATGAATAAAACCCAACAACTGACTTTCAACTCGTACATAGCCTTTACTTAAAATATTTGATATTATTTTGACTAGAATAGAATAAGCTATGTCAGTTGGAAGGGACCTACAACAGTCATCTAGTCCAACTGCCTGACCAATTCAGGGCTGACCAAAAGTTAAAGCATGCTGTTAAGGACATTGTCCAAATGCCTCTTGAACACTGACAGGCTTGGGGCATCGACCACCTCTCTAGGAAGCCTGTTCCAGGGTTTGACCACCCTCTTGGTATAGATCCCCTCTGGTGGGGAACTTACCTGACATATTGTCAATAAATAAAAATCTTGATAAATCCTGCATATCCTGGGAGACCCTTCCCACTGAATCAGCTAAGGCACGTGGTATTTCTGATGCTGTAGGAAGATCCATACAGACCAGTCTCTGAGGCTGTAGAGAGCCCTGCTCATAAGAACATAATCACAAAAATTCTGCCCACAGACAGTTTTTTTAAAGCATTTTAGTTTTGAGCTGTTGTCATTAAGATTTTGGAGTCATCAACGTTGACATTTATACTTGTTTGTGCTGGAGACCTGTTGAACTCAGGAACATAATGTCCAGTGAACCATTGCATGAAGTAAAGGTTTATCTGTGTCACTAAATTTTTAAGTAAAGCACAGCAGTACATTAAAAAACTTTCAGTTTCTCTCTGTCATCCAGAATAAGTTGTATAAAATATGAATGCTCATACTCATCATTGTTCTCCTACTTTACAGTATTAAGATATTTTATATTGCATCATAGCTGATCATGATAGTAGCCACTATGTGAGCACATGGACTCCAACTTTTTGGAGTCATCCTGATCCTGAGGAGAATTACGCATGCACATAGCTTTATGTTGTTTACATAATCTACTGGATGTGAATAGCACTGTTTTCCATAAGATAAAAAACAGTGAAGAAGTAGTAGTAGAGTATTAAACTAAGGTAAATAAGCACTTTGTAAGTGTTTTTATACAGAATCTCACAGTACAGTCATCTTCTTAAAAAATAGAAAATATTCTAGCAGTTAGCTGGACCTGACTTTTTTTAACATACTGACTGATATTTACCTGAGAGAACAGCCCGTTGGATGGCTGAGCTACCCTCTTATTTCATTTGGTGGCATTTGGAACAGGACACGCTGTCTTTGTGTGGTAACTGACAGTAAAAGCTGGCTATTTTGTGGCCACTGAAGGAAAGCCTGGTGGTGTTACCGCTCTTTGCAGCCTGTTGACATCAATAGTTTTTCCTTCAGCCTAAACACCTTTGATCAAGGGCTTGGCATGGAGTGGAGCATTTTTATTGGAACCAGTGGAGCTCTGTGCATGAAAGGACCTCAGTAGGGCATGTTCTTCTTCAGCAGTTCACTTTTGGAGGAACACGCCTGTGGTCATGCAGGGAATGTGTTTCCCTGGCAGATAGTGAGGGTGCTCTGCCTGGGCAGTAGCTGGAGAGATCGCAGTTTGAGTAACCTTGTCTTATTGTGTGATTGTGTGACATGGCTCTAACTTATTTGTAAATGAGACCAAATGCCAGATGCATCTGATAAATTAATTCTTTCTAATAAGTTGTGTTGTATTTATTGCACAGTGAGAAAACAGAGGAGTTGTTTCTTTTTAAAATATGAGAACTTTGTCGCAAAAAGCTTCAAATTACTTAGTTTATTTTTTTTTTAATAGGGCACTGATTAACCTATTCAATACTGTCTCATTCATCAAGCGAGTTCTTCAGGAAAAGACATCCTGTCAGGTGCAGCAGACAAACCTATGAGCAGCATTGCTACTGTTAATGACTCAGAGAATGACTGCAAGAATTGTAAAATCATACATTATTATCTAGCAGGCATTGATCATAATTATATCACTGATAAAGACAAAACATATCAAATATTGTGTTTTAAATATGCCCTTCAATGAATGAAAAAAATGCCATTGAAATAATTTCAGTGATAGCTGCGTGATCCTTCTGAATGCAAAATGGAAATGTTTTGCATATCTTCGGGATGAAAGGAGTTACCACTCTAAGCTATTCACTTACTAATTTTCATTTAATGCTCATAGTATATCAGACATTATAGATCTTTCACCATTTGGCTTTATGACACTGCAGAACCCTGATAACTATGCTCTGTGTAAAATGTAATTCCCTGGTTTACCTGCCTGCTTGGATTGGACTGCAGAATCTTAATTTGCTGTCATGGTTTCCATGATCCTTTGCTTGTGTCATATTGTTCATACAATGAACACATTGTGCATGCAGCATAGCCTTCATCTTCTTAAGGCAGAGTACAGACCCTTTCATCCTTGCAAAATGAATAATTAAGCTAGGATTTTAATATTTGTGTTTGCTTTGGGGTTTATTAGCTCTAACTGTGAAAACTAAATCATTTTCTATGCTCCATCTGACTGGCTCTTGAAAAAATGGACCAGGGTTTTCCATATACCTGTTCTGTGGTTTTAAGCTATCTCAAAATAGCACTGTTGTAGAAATGGACTGTACTCTTCTGATTGAATAGCTGGCGTTTTTATCATTACGGCTTGAGGTGTGCACAAGGACCACAAGTGTGGTGCAAAACTAAGGAGGCTGATTGTCACTGGTAAGGTCCTATGGTGTAATGTAATTCTTCTATTGTACATGCCTTGCCTGAATTTGTTTTTTTTTTTGTTTCTGCAGACTCCAGAGGAAGGAGCCTCTACAACCATCTATGCAGCAGTATCGGCTGAGATGGAAGGAGCTGGCGGCTGCTACCTTTACAATGAGGAAAGGACAAAATCGGCTGACGTAGCATATGATGAGGAGCTGCAGAGAAGGCTCTGGACAGAAAGCTGCAAGATGGTTGGAATTTCTGATGAATCCAGCAGAGTTCTCTAGAAGAAGCCAATTCCAGCTGGGTAAATGAAATGCATTGACAAGCATCTTAGGTGAATTCTTGCAGCATCAGTCATCATCCTGGAAATCACTGTTCAGTCTAAAGGCAAACATGAACAGCTCTGTTCTTCACTTGAACCCCTAATCTGTTAGGGTGTGGGGGGAATATTCCCACAGAAAGATGTAGTGGTTGGTTTTAAATCTAACCATCAGTTTTGTAAATCATGATGTTTCAGTCTGTGATTAAAATACAATCTTTAACCTTGTGCGGAGTTGAGTTTTCATTTTTTGTTCAACATAAAAAAAGACTTTACCTGGTGAGCATGTTGTGTCTGTGGCATGCTGAACTTAAGCCACCTTTGTACATATAAGTTACTCTTTTCTAATCAGTTTTAAAAGTTGCAGCTTTTTTTTCCTTAACTTTCATTAATCTTTAAAACACTTTATAATGAATGTCTGCTTGTTCTAATGCAGACATTTGGCAGTCATGATCATTGTGTTGTTTCTGTCAAAACATTAATTTTATACGTCAACCTTTTATCCAGAGGTACTAACTGAAGATCAGAACCAAAAAAATGTAAATAAATAAGGTCTTCAGACGGGATACCGAATGCAGTTGTTTTCAGTTCGAGTTCACCTGTCCTTTAAAGGTGAGCCATAAGAACGAGGAAGGGATCAAACATAATAATGGCAACACTGGTTTTGGCAGAGGATGCAGTTGGCCTGTTGTCTTGGCAGTGGGCTAAGATTACTTTTCTCCTGAACCTTTGTAAACTTGCATCCACAACTTCTTGCATTTTCCTTTGCAAGGAGATTCACTCATCTACTGCCCATTGCATCAAGAATCACCTCCTTTCATTGGTTTTGAACCTAGTTCATATGAGCTTCAAAAGTAGAGTTCATGATTTGGAAGAGACAGCAAACAATTAATGCCAGTCCACTTTTTCCACATTGCTAAGGGTTTTGGAGACTTCCAAAATGTTCCCCATAAACTGTCTCTTTGCCATGTTGAAGAGTAGCCCCTGCCTACTCATCTGATTTACACAGCAGCAACAGGGTATTTTCCCTTTTGTTATGTATTTCTTTCCTAAAAATTCCTAACATGTTTGATTTTTAATTTTATTTGACTGTCTCTGAGTGTGGAGCTGATATTTTGTATGAAACTGTTCTTGGTAAACCCTAAGATTTCTCTTCTGAAGTGGTCAGTTCAGATGCCTTCAGTTTTGAACATGCTTCAGCGTGTATATAGTTTAGGGAACTCTACCTATGTCTGCCAAAGTGAAGCTTCAAGAATGCTGTTCACATCCATGGAGTAAAGATCAAAACAGACATGTGGCAATATAAAGATAGTCTGAGTTTCTACAAGCTCAAATAACTGAAGGAAAAAAATGGATTGAAGATAGACACAACATTTTAATGGGGAGGGTGATAAACCATGAGAATAATTTACAGAGAAACTTCCCCTGGAATTTTCAGTCAAGTTTAGAAGTCTCCCCCAAACACCTAGGAGGCTCTGGGGAGACCTTATAGTGGCCGTCCAGTACTTAAAGGCGGCCTGCAGGAAAGATGGGGAGGGACTCTGTATCAGGGAGTGTAGTGATAGGACGAGGGGTAACGGTTTTAAACTGAAAGAAGGTAGTTTTAGATTAGATATTACGAAGAAATTCTTTACTGTGAGGGTGGTGAGGCACTGGCACAGGTTGCCCAGAGAGGTTTTGGATGCCCCATCCCTGGAAGTGTTCAAGGCTGGGTTGGATGGGGCTTTGAGCAACCTGGTCTAGAGGAAGGTGTCCCTGCCCATGGCAGGGGGTTGGAACTAGATGATCTTGAAGGTCTCCTCCAACCCAAACCCTTCTGTGGTTCTATGATCTCTCCTCAGCGAGAGAATCTTTCCAAGCATGGACTCTCTGACTAGGGAGCCTGAACTCTTGCTGTGAATGGAGTAAGCTCTACCCTACTCCCATCTCATTCATTTTAGGTGTCATCTGAAAAAGCAGCATAATCCTATAAATGTCCTTGCATTTCCTTTTTTAAGATATACACAGCAAAAGAGACCAATAGGCAGATGCAAACTTTATATTCACTTCGGGGCACTGGAAATCACTGCATGACAGAACTAAGTGCAAACTCAGTGTTGTGCTCTTATTTGCAGCAGACTAGAAACAATATGAATGTGTTCCTATGCACTGAACCCCGCACTAATATCTCTTTTGGGCTTTTTAGCTCAAACCTGGTACTTCCCTGACCATATCTCCAGCCTTTGGTTTAGAGAGAGATCATATCTAACTGAAAGAAAGCATACTAATATGCCCAGAGACTAGCAAGGAGATGCAAAGACAAAAAAATAGTATGAACAAAGAAAAGCAGATGAGAACAAAAATAATAAAAAATCTGAAGGAGAGCATATTTCCTCTCTGAATTAAGCCATGCATGATTTATTCCTAGCTGCTTAGAGTTAGTATATACAAGGTTTAGCAGCAGGAAATTTATCACTCAGTCACTGTAGCACTTTCTCTGTATGACTGGCTGACTTTTTGTTTTTTTGGTAAGCGAACGTAGTGCTTGTGAAATGTGCCAGACTGACACTCTGGGAACTAAATTCCTCTGTTTATTCACGGTTCATGCACAGGATGCAGTAAGCCTGCTAGACAGCCAACATTTTGATGTTGCCATAGCATTCCCACAGAACATCATTGCTGCTAGAAGTATGTCCAGGATTACTCAAACTAGATGGGACCAAATTACCTTCAGTTTTAACTCTCTCGAAGCTCCACAATATTTGCACAAGCAGTTTCAAGTGGCAGAGGGATTGGTAAAATAGCAAACAGTAAAGAGAGCTAGTCACACTTTCAGTGTAATCTGAACCACTTTGTTAGCAGTCTCAGGCCAATGAAATCTGTTTTAAACAACACTGAAAACATGGTTTGTGAGAACCAAGAACACAGATTGTGCCTGCATGAGGGGGAAAAAGAAAGTGTCGTCAACCCGGGGATTTCTAGAATGGTGCAGTGCCATGAAGTTATAGTTGAGCTAGTTGCAAAAGAGTTATCTCAAGAACTAAAAGCAGAAAACTGTGTCAGCTCTGCAATGTCACATAAGCATGTGAGCTTGTCTTGAGCAAAATCCAGTGTCATCATAAAGTGCTGTGTGTCCCTGGGAGCACTCACTTGTGTTACTGTTACAAAAATCCAAAATAATCCTTAATATATCTATTTAGGAAAAAAAAAAAGTGTATGAAGCATGTAGAAGGAGGACAATGATTTTACTTCCACACATAGAAATGGTAAGAGCTGATTTATTTTTCACATTTCAAGGACATGGAATTTCTGGAGATCTGAGAAACCCCGTGTTTCACTTCACTGAAGACATGGCTGAGAGATGGCTTCAGTCCTTGCACTGGGTGCATATATACAGAAAAAATACCTGAGAGCTTTTTAACCTTGCAAAGAAAGGCAAAACAAGCTCCAATAATTGTAAATTAAAGTTAGACAAATTAATCTTCCAACATGAAAACAGATCCTCTCTCTGTGAGAGTAATTACATATTGGAACACGTAGATCTGATATCTGAAGATAATGAGAAGATGCCTCTGAAAAGATAGCTGGGAAGGCGGCCAGGTAGGCTTCTAGGCGAAGTAGGTCAGTCACAGTGAAGTCATACTTAGATTCTGCCTCACGACCAAAGTGACAGCGCGTATTTTGGTTAGTATGAGAGTGACCCATTACTCACAACTTGTAAAATGGATATTTCCATGCCAGTATTCCACCCAGGCTAATGTTTAATTAAAAAACCTAGGTGCCTTTACCTAGTCTCAAAAAGGCACACAAAATCTGTGGTCCAGTTCAAGTCTGAGATCAAGAGAAGCATCTGCTATGGGCCACCGTGGTCTGATCCTGTTGACCTTGGTGAGGGAGTGAAACAATTTCAAACCAATATTTTATTCTTTTCTAAAAAAGGATTACTTTTCTTTTTCAGCTGCTCTGGAAAACAAAAATTAATCTCAAAAAAGGACAAAAAGAGATGAATACTGTTTTGAAGGATAGTTCAAATAAATATTACAGATCTTACTGCAATGAATGCAGTTATCTAGGAATTTGATAAGACAATGTTATTTAAACAATGAGCTTGCACAGGAAATAAATAATGTGCTGACAAAGAGCCGTAAGTTTCTTAGGAAAAATATTAACTTTTTCATTAATTAACTAGTTTATCTGTAAACTGTATGGAAATTAATTAGGTACTGAAAGAGTAAGTGCTGTAATTTGTGTGTGAATACACTGTTATTCACACATAATAAAGTAGTTGCATCCTTGCTTAAGCCCTAAATGTGGAACCTCTAGCTGCACTTCCACAATGTTATTTTATAAATATTTAAACTTTATAGTTCAATTTTTTGCACAACTATCAATTACTTTAGAACACAGTGAGAAGTGATATACCGTAGAAACAAAGGACTTCATTATTTCACATCAGGCTTGCTACTGCCTCTTCCAAATGCAGAGTAGTGTTAGCCCTAAATATAACAATACATGGCAGATACTTAAATCCTCATCCTAAATAAGCTATCTACATGCAAGCTTTGGCTCTTGTACAGTTCTGGTGTTAGACTATCCTTGTTCATTACATGACATGGTTTATGCTCCAGCTGCCTCCATGGAAAGACAAAACCAGATTCCAGTGAAGTTAACATGAACTCTGTCACAGATAAGATAAAAACACGTGATTTTTAAGAGAGCAAAGGCTGAGGACACTGACCAGTCTGCAACAGTTGAAGAAGTCAGTGCAAAATGTGAAGTGTATTGTACAACATCAGGCCAAGCAAGACAGAGAAGATGTTATTATGAACAATTATTTGAAGGTAATTTTATTCCTTTTTAAAACAAACCCACTGTGTTTCAGTGGGTTTACCCACTGTGGTAACATTGACAATGCTGTGAGCATTGTCAGGAAGAAAACAGACCAGTGACAAAGAGTGCTGTTTCCAGATGCATGTAGTTATTGGCTTCCATACTGTACCCATCAACCCTTGTTAGCATCTCTCCCCTTGGAAATGGACCTGAGCCAAGAATTCCTTTCACACGGGCAATCAAGAAGGGTCAAAAAGTAGCAGTGACCATCATTAATTTAGACAAACACTGTCTAGATTGAAACCAATCGCCTTAAAGTGAAAGACTTCCTAATCCCAGAAAAGAAAAAGAAAAAAAGAAAAAGGAAAAGAAAAAAAAAGAGAGAAAGGTAGGTCAAAAAACAGGCTATGGCACTTTTTGAGTGATATTAATCCTGGTGACCTCTTCACAGACAGAATGCAAGACACGTTAAGATGGTAAGCAGGCTTATGTCCTTTCGACGAACAAACATGGCCTTCTCCTCTATCTTTGCATTGCTTGAACTCTCAAAATGAGCTCAAGTAACCTCACTGTTAACATCTGAAAACAAGCAGATCCATTTAATCTATTGTTTATCATACCTTTCCTGAAATTAGTAACAAGATTTGTTCCAGCTTGCCCACACTTATGGAATTCATTATTTAGTCCATATTGATCTGCATATATTCAAGGCCTGTGATGTATCTAAGGCTTTTTTAACAATACTGAAGGAAAAAACCAAATTCCTTTTAAGAATTACAGCATAGCCGAGGGCCAAATCCCACGTTTTTTTCTCAGGGAAAACTTCCATTGAAGACAATATTAGTTCTTTACAAGAAAAGTAAGATTGTGCTCAAGAAAGTTAATGTAAAATGTTTGCACAGAACTTTTCCCTTAACTACATTGTACAGCTCTGCTGAAGTTAATGAATCACTGTAGAAAGACACGTAGCTTAATAGCAGAAGAAGTTATAAAAACCTTGTATCATTTAAATTCGATAATGCCTCAGAACATTATCTCTGGAGTGAAAGCACCTTCATGCTTCTAGTGATATATTAAAGCCCTCTCTTTGTCTCAAAGAGATTAAGCTAAAAAAATGTTCAATCTAAAAATTCCACTGATATGGTATATTGAGAAAAGACAGTAGCGTTCATCTCACTTAAATCATCTAAAAGCAGGATAGATAGTTTAAGCGAGTCAGTTAGGCTCCATCTGCGGTCAGTGAGTGTAATACTTCTATGGGACAATTCCTCTGACCTATCTGAGTGTGAAATGAGTTGTGATGCCATCTCTCTGACTGGCCAGAGAGGAAAAATGGACAAGTAGTCTAAGGTAAATGTCCAGCACCTGTACATTGTTGAGCTCTTGTTGGCTCAGCCAGCTCTACATGCAGTCAAACTGCCTAAGAAGAAAGGTTTTCTTTTCTGGGATTTTTTTTTTTCATTTTCTCAGGTCAAAAGGCACCATAGCAATCTTACGGTTTGGTCTTCTGCACAACAAAGATCAGCTAATTCTGATTTGAACCAGATCATCTCTTCTAGATAGTCGTCAGTCCCCGTTTAACATTTTCCAGTGAAACATAGAGCCCTTTGGATATGTTCTTTCCAGCCATAAATTGCCCTCAGCTTAAAAACCTGAGCTTTATTTCACATCTGAATTGGAGTAGCTTTTCAGCTCCCAGCTATTTGATCTAGTTACACTTTCATCTGCTGGGCTAAAGAACCCATGTTCTGACCCTGGTGGAGACAGCTGGCACGAAAGAAGTAATCTCTTGGAATATTTTTTATAACCTAGCTTGATTAAGCCCTTTGAATCTTTCATTAGAAGTTGTGTTTTACATCTTGTAATGATTTTCCTGTCTCTTTGTGAGTCTCATCCAATTTTTCAACTTCCTTCTTTTGGGATCTCAACAGCTGATTTTGATATACACACGTAATATAGCCTCACTAGTCAGCTTTTTTTTTCTCTGTTCCTACACCTCAAGGCCATATGGACCTTCTTCTTTGAAGCATCATAGAGGAGCTCAGATTCGGACACTCTATAAGCATTTTTCAGACCCACAAAGTCTTATTTCATAAATGCAGCCGCCTTTATTTGTTTCAAGAGGTATGATCTAATAGAGCTCTGAATGCTTCTTTTATTGTGATTTATTTCCACTGTTAAAGCCCTAAATCTGCACTAAAGAGCGCTTGAGAGGATTTTGGAGCTGTTGAGTCAGGAGGTGCAACAGGGACTGAGAGTCGGAGCACTGACGTCATGAAAACATGCCATAGTTCAGCAATTAGAGCCATAGATAAAATAGTACGCAGTGACCTGCTTTATCTGGAACACAACTAATTTCACCAAATCATTCATTTCCTTTGTTTTAGAAATTATTTCTGTTATTTATCACTCTGACAGAATCTCCCAGAAGACGTTTGTCTCTCATCCCAGCCAGGATTAGCTGTATAAATGGATATTGCTCTGCACCTGTGAGGTGAAGAGATCCCGGCAATTACACAGCACTTCAGCACAGTGCTGAAGCTTCTACCAGTGATTTAGAAGGGCAAATTAGGCTCTCAGAGATCTTTTTTCTTTTTTTTTTTAATCTAATACTAATTCTTCATCTTCATTTTGCATCTTCATTTTTAACGTCTCTTTCCCTCTCATATGCAACTTGTCTGTGCAACCCTCTGTGCAGGTGGGAGACTTCTCCCAAAGCTGATGGAAATGAGTTTTGTTCCGTGCACCCGCTTGGCACAACATTTGTGATTGCAATATCATAACTCCCTCTTGCCCTGCTGGGTCTTATTCCTGGACACTGAATTCAAGCTGCAAATTCACAGCTTCTCTGCTTGTTAGGAGGAGAATCATTACCATCTGTTTCATGGGACTCTAAACCACGTTTCATACCACATTTACTTAATACACAATTGCTGCTACTGCATTTATCTCCAGTCTTCTTGTAGAGCGGAAAGCATTTTACCACCAGCTCATTCTCCAGGAAATAGTGAAAAGTACAGCTGTCACCCTGCGTCTGAACAAAAATCCAAGATGCAGATATTTCCTGCAGAACACAGGTTTTGAAGTATTACTTTTGGAAAGTCAAAACGGTCTAATAAAAAGGTTTAACTTAGATAACATTAAAAAGGCAATGGAAATATTAATATTAAAAATTTAAAGTGCTCAATTTTCCAGAACATGAAAAATAGTAGCAGACTAATTTTTAAAAATATCTTGTAAACAGAAAAATTATATTCAAGTTTGAAGTGATCTGGATCAATATGGCTGTGTTCCTCCTACTGTTTCACTTTAGATGGTGCAGCATTTTGCAGTGAAGTAGGTTTTTTTTAAACAAGCTCAGGGAAGAGGCCTTTAGTGAAAGGTACGTCTTTCATTCTGTTCTGATAATAAAATCTGACATCTTTAGCAATTGTGCTTTGAAGAGATTTTTCTTTGACGAAGATGACGTGATAACTTGAGCTGTAGGAAAGCTGCACAGAAATCTTCCTTCCAAATCACAGTGCTGGGGCCCATGAAGACCCAGAAGGGAAGATACAGCACTTACGCTTGATTTTTTATCTGCTCTCCCTCCACTTGTTTCTACTATGAAGGCTGAATGAAAAGAAAACAGGAGAAGGAAATTAACAGCAATGTGCTTCCATTGGAAAAGTGCAAAAATGAAAGAGCAGTTACCCTAACCTTCATCAGACCAAGCACTTCATATCCCTGATGTGTTCATTGGGATTTTTTAGATTGGATATCAGGAAACAGTTCTTCACTAAAAGGGTTATCAAGCTTTGGAACAGGCTGCCCAGGGAAGTGGTTGACTCACCATCCCTGGAGGTATTTAAAAGATGTGTAGTTGTGGCACTTACTTAGGGACATGGTCTAGTGGTGGACTTGGCAGTATTAGCTTCATGATTGGACTCAATGATCTTAAAGGTCGTTCCAAGGATTCTATGATTCTATATCTCAATTTTGAATAGGCCCTTGAAAAGTAGCTCTCAGGACTTGGGAAATTTGGTCCCATCTGTTAGGGGGTGTGACTTACCTCCTCTTAAAATGAAAGACTCTTAGTTTCCGTGCTTGTTCAACCTTAGTTTCACAATAGCTGGTAACACAAAATGACTGCTGTTTTCAGTACAGCAGAAAAGGTCAAATTCTGGGTGTTGCTCTTTTTTGAAATACCATCCTCTTAATTCATTGACAAATTCATGCAAAATCATTTTTATTTTATTTCAAAGGCTCCGAGGTCAGGAGGGACCACCACCGTCATCTGAACAACAACCTTCAAACTCGAGTATCTGCAAAGTAGTTTTATGAATGTTTTGATCCTGCAAATACCTTCCTATTCTGCGTTCTTCTAAAGCAAATGGAAAGGTCTGGGTAATAGGTTAGACTGAATTTGTAATTTTTTCCTTTTCCTGAAGTTCTGTAAATCTACATGACCTAATTCTCCTGAGAGCAGATGTTTTGGGACACTGCAGTTAGACTATTCATCACATCAGTTCAGCAAAACACATTAGTATAAAAGCATGTGCTTGAGCATATTCTAATAAGTAAATTGCTTTTAAGCATGTGCTCAAATTTCAGCGTGTGCTTTCATGACTCGGGGCTACAGTGTGTTGTGCTACCGATGTGGGACAGGTGACAAAAGGGTTTTGAAATCACACCTCGGTAGGGATAATACACAGCACAAGTTGGAGGGCTAATTTTATCTGTAATAAAGACCAAGTCAAATGGTCTCCATGTTTGAAAGTTTGTCATAAATACCAACAGTAACCCAAAGGTATGTTTAAGCTTTAAACCTTGTAGTTCAACACATTTTAATCAGAAAATCATTGCATAATCTCCAGAGGAAAATAATAAGTGACATTAAAATATATTTTTAAAATAGAAAACCAAAACTAACCCAATATTGCTGAACAAGTAGTCATATACCACGAGTTCAAACCATATATCAAAGCTCACTAAGGATAAGAGGTATAGAGTTTTTGGAGAATTATCCCCTTGTTAGAGTATTATAAATACGATGACTATTATTTGCAAGTACTTGATTGTGTACAGTGCTACAAGGCAACTCAAAGCACTGCACTTCTTTACAGGAACATAAACTGGAGTGGTAACTGTATGTCAGTGTAAAATTGTTTATTTTCATGAATAGAAAATAAAGAAATTCAGAACCACTCAGATTTCATATGTTCAAAAAGCAGTTGATTTGCTGAATACAGATGAACACTTGTACTTCTTCCTATTTTTCTTGTGTCCTTTTTCATTTTTAATAAGTCTTTTGTTAGTCAGATGCGACAAAAAGCTTCAGATCAAACCTCTTGAGGTAAAATCCAAAACTCGGGGGAAAAATAAGAAAGATGAATTTGTTTAGCTTCTAAAAACATAACCACTTTGCCAAGAGCCTCCAGCTGGCAGGATAGAAAAAATGTCTCTCCCAATTGCAAATTGCCAATTCCAAAATGGCACAGCAGCAGCTTTCCACCCTGATTACCTACAGCTGGCCTGCCTTTCACCTCCCCTCTGCTAGGCAAAACAATACCTTCCTCTTGCCATCTCTTCCATCCACCTTCTCCAAAATGCACAGGAAGTTACGAAACACGGATGACAATTACTGTGTATTTGAGATGAGCCTGTATTGTAGCTGTCAGGGGCTCACAAACAGGAGTGAGAGAAGGTCCACGTCATTCTCCAGACCAGCTGGTAGAGCTGTGGGAAGAAACAGGCAGGCTTGTGGCTCATAAGCCCTTCTGTGGGTCTAAAAAAAAATACAAGTACTGATCTTCAGACTAATTGCTCTCACTTTAACTTCACTATGTTAATCAATTAGGTAGCTCGAGAGAAAGGTTGATTGACAGCTATGGGCCTGAGGGAGACTTCTTGGCCAAACAAAGCAAGAGCTTTCATTCCCAGGGGATGGAGATAGTTGTGCAGAGGAAACTGAGGGGTGGGATATGTTTTCATGGGATATAGGTAGCCTAGATGTTGCTCAAGATGAAACAAAAATAGAAAAAAAGCTGCTCTGTTGATGTTCTAAAAACACAGTGAGGCTGATGGGGCAAGATGTGGGTAATGTAGCGTGCAAGTGCTCTTAGTAACAATGAAAGTAAGCATATGCTTAAATTAAACATGGGCTGAGATGATGCTCCGGACTGGGGGAGGCAGCAGGGCTGACACCTCCCTGCTGCAGGTGAGTCTGCGGTCAGGAGGCTGCTTCGCTTTTCTCCTGATCTGTGTCTCTCTGCAGCCTGGCAGAGCTTCAGCGCTGGCTGCGGAAGAGGAGACCGCCCGCCCAGAGAAGCTAATCCCTTGCTGCTTGTGCTACGCTCCTGGAAAGAGGGAGATTAATTGGATGAGGGAGGATGGGGGGGGACCTGACTCACTTCCCTAGCACTGAAGAGGTAGCGAGCTTGGTATTTTATGAACAAAACAGTCCCAGTGCCTGTTGTGGGGGTCCCAGTCCTACAAGAGGGTCTTACAAGAATTCAGAGTGCAGAATATAGTTTGGATTGTGAGAAGATTTAAGCATGGCTCTGCCTAGTTTCTGGGTAAGAGAGTTCATATAGGAGCAAAGCATCAACTGCCAAGATGGAGAAGGTCCCAGTCATGCACAGCAGCAGATTTCTGTGTGCTTGAGGGAACCGCAGGTGAGACAGGGAGGATTCCAGTGAGTTAAAGCGCTCTTAAAATTAGGCAAGTCCTGAGCAGGGGTACTTTTGGTAGAATATTTTGATATTACGGTGTTCATCCTTGTCTTATTTTAGAGCTTGTGTTTGTTTTGTTTTCAAATCTGAACCTTGCTAATTGGTATTTATTAGGCAGAAGACTGGGGAATGCCCTGCTGGTGCGCAGTGCTGGAGCAGCCAGACCTGAGATTCTTTGCTCACCCGTGGGAAAGCAGCAGAAGGCAGCGGCTGGTAGAGGGCTGAAGGGCACCTGCCTGCCCTGGGCATCACAAATTCTCCTTACTCAGAGCATGGAAAGGAACACCAGGAGACACCAGGGGCAATCAAAAGTGACAGAAACATCCCCGGCACAAACGTGAAACTAATACAAAAGCCAAACTTTGCAAGGGGTGGCCATTGCGCTCCTTTGTGTGCCTGTTGTCCTCCGCTTTCCTCCAACAGAACACAAGACAGCTGTAACTACAAAGAGCACCTGTGTTAGGTGAGATGCAGATGTTAAGTGTCTAAATACATCCCAAGCACTGTGGGTACAGGAATCTTTCTTTAAAACAGCCCAGTGTCTGTTTCTTTCCAGAGAGACTCTAGCTCTTACCTATAAACACCATGGGAAAAAGGACTGTTTAAGCCAAAAGCCAGCGGTGGCAGCACAAAGAGGAAGAATTCAGTGATGAATGAATTAGGCTGAACAGCATTAGAAATTTTCTCACCATCTGGGGTTACGTTCCAGGAATAGTTTTAACATGATTAGAGGGATTAAAGAAATTGAAGTATTTTTAAAACTGGAGTCCCATTACAGCAGGCACAGGTATATACACAGCAGTGGACCTGAGCTTGATGACCTGAGTGGCTTCTTGCAAACCTAAATTCCTTGACATATTTAACACATGCATTTCTAGAGAGTGCAGTTTGCCTTCTGGTGAATGCTGGTTACTTATGAAGACTGTTGAAGTGTTTTTAGAAATGACAGCCCTAGGCAAGCCTGCCACTAGCAAAGACTTCTTGCACTGACTAGAATTGCAACAGAAAGGAGAAATTAATCAAGGCTCCTATAATAAGTGTAATTCAGGAAGCAATTAAGACACTCTAGCTTTAAACCACAGTAGAGGCTTGTACTGTAGCTCAGCATCCAAGTATAATGAGGGAACAGAGGAATCCCCTGCTGCTGCTTTGGACATCCCTCTGTTTCCAGGGGAACTTGGTCTCTGGCATGCTAAAAGGCTGCTCTCAAATAGACCGTCTAGTCTTTCTCTGTCTGTGCTGATTTTTGATGCCTCATACCTGTACGCAATCTGTAAACAGTTAAGTGGTAACTGTCTGGATTAACCTTCCTTGCAGTGTTCCCAGCAGCATGGACAGCTCTTAGTTTAAAAAAACCCAACACAACAAAACAAAACCAAAGAAAAACCAAAACAGCAGCGGGGGAGCAGGGGGTGTAGAATCTGGTAAGAACCATTGAGTTCAGCAGCTCTTGAGCTCACATCCTGGTTTTAAGTGCTTTAAATCCATGTCCACACAACACAGGTTTTCACGCATTTGTCCTGACCACATCACAGGGCTGGAAGCTCCCCAGCAGCCGTACGTGATGCTGTGCAGGCCTGGTGCTCTCTTTTCCAAGAACTGGGGAAATCTCCCATGGTTAAACTCCTTCAGCTTTCCTACTGACCTTAGTCAAGCAGTTCTGAGGATTTTGGGGGGGCTAATTTTACATGAAAATACCTCTTCTCCTCCCACACTTCCTGATATGTGGTGGATTATTTTCTTGACGTTGTGTTCTCAGAAATGACTGATGAGGTGCAGATAGCAGTGAGCAAGTTGTGCCGGCAGCAGGGACTCTGGGACGCTCGGGCTGGCAGGGAGCTCCAGTGTCCCTTCTCACCTTCAGCAGGTTTGTGTGCAAGGATAAGGGTAGCGAGTGATGAGCTACTGTTTGTCAGCACGGGTCATATGAGTTCAGATGAGAGGATATTTTTCTGGAGGTAGTCTTTGCCTTTTTAACTTCTGCTGTGAGCGGATGCAGGGCAAGAAAACATGTCTGTAGGCATAAAGGTAGAGACTAGCAGCTCAAAAATGGCCTTGGGGGTTGACACGGGAGTTTGGGTCATTCCTAACACTGGGCAAAATAGATGGCATTTGGGAGAGTGAAAAATGATGGAGCAGCTTTTTTTACATAAAGGCTTCACTTCTGTACCTGACTTTTTTGTGAACCCAGGAAGACTAGGAGATGCTCTTACTGCATCCAGGTTATGCTTCCAAAGTGGGAAGTGTAGCACAGAGTACAGAGACTCTGCTCTCCTGCAGTGTCCCAGTGCTGCTGCAGGGCCAGAGATGAAGCTCTGAAACAGAAATGCTTCAAAGAAAGAAGGTGTTATGTTCAGATGTGAGGTGTTCAAACCAATCCAAGTTTGAGAGGGGCTTTGCTGTCTGTTCAGGCACAGCCTTAAAAGGGATGGAGGAACTGTTTGAGAAAAAGATCTGGAGGAAGCCAGAGAATAGGACTGAAAAAGAGTAGAATGAGGGGATTAAACTTAAAAAAATCTGTAATAGAAGAAATATTAGCCCCACTCACCCAGCTTGCTTCTAAATTTTAGGGTCCTAGTGGAACTGTCCTCTGAACTTCAATAACTCCATTGCTCACCACAGAGTCAGTGGAGAGCAGCAGTCTTTGCAGTTTTCCAGAGGGAGATCTTGTCTGGCTGTGTTTAAGTGCAGTAGTTAGGTAGACAGGAGCTCACCAAGGGCAAGATAGCAGTAAGAAAGTGGGAAAAAGCAGAGCAGAAAACAAAAGCAGAAAAGAAATAAGCCAGCTAAGGAACATAACAAGAGAGAGGACAGAGCAATTTCTAACACAGAGTGGGATAATGAAATATGAATGATGCAAGCTAGGAAGGAGAAAGGAAATCTTCATGGAGAAGACTGACTGTGGAGAATGCAGCTGTAGAAGAAAAGAGAATATCATCCCAGCTAAGCAGCTTGAAGAAAATGGAGTAAACAAGCGGAAACCTTCTGTTTGTTTTGAAAGGCTACTTTAGACATTGCAGCCTGGAGAGCAATACCTTTTGCTTATCACTATTTTAATGCAAGAGAGTGAGAGGTTCTGATTATTCCAGACCTCCTGTTTGTCTTGGAAGTAAATTCCTCACATGTTCTGCTTCTATGATGCATTTGTAAATGTCTATCCTGATCTTCTTAGCATAATCTTTGAAAGAGAGAACTGAAGCAAACATATTCTCTCTGTATCCGTGCCTCTGAGACTGAGAGAAAAAATGATGCTTCAGTGACTAGCAGTCATTTAATTAAACATGATGAAGCAAACTACAGCTCAACACTGGGTTGAAGGAAAAGATAACAGCATCTAACCTTCAGGACAGTCTTCGGGGCTGCATATCAGGAATAGAGACATCTTAATGCAGAGCTGAATAAGGTACCCGGGAGAGGAGGCTCGACATTTAATTCATGCAAACTTTCAGACAGCTCCTGGCTCAAACAAACTGTCCTTTTTGTTCCCTTCGTAAGGTAGCAAATTTTCCCCCTGACAGGCTTACTCAGAGTCCTGGATTCATCTCTGGAGGACCAAGGGCCTCAAAATTGACCATGAGGCACCAGGGTCTTTGATCAGACCTGGGCCTGGGAGCCTGCTTCATGTTCTCCATCCAAAACCAGAGGTCTGCCTCAGAGGTTTCTGTTAATCCTCTCCTCCTGGAAGGTGCTTCAGTGCCAGTTGCACCAGTCCTGCTCCTTTTTTTTCCATGTATCACCTTTCCATGCTATTGCAATACAATCCATAGTGTGTCTGACCATAAGCATGTTCACATTTGAATCTTATGCTGCAGCACGGAAGAACTGTAAGAAAAAGAAACATAAATTAATAACACACAGTCTTTTAATTTTTATGAGCAGAATCAGATCCTTCCTCTTCTGCAACATGGGCAAAATCCAATTTCTTCAGAAAGAATCTTTGATGATTAAAGGGTTGTTGGCAATAGTGCCACAGAGGTTAATTATGAATTCTCTGTTGCACTCCTCGCCGTGCTTGCGGATAGTTGGCCGGCATCATGGAAAAACTGTAACATCCTAGATTGGGAAGCAAGGAAGGAAAAGATTTCAGGCCAGAGTTTGACCTGTCTTATCAATTTATAAATGGTAAGTCCTGCCACAGAAGTGGATGGAGCTATACCAGTGCATAATCTGTTACTGTGATATTTTCTGTTTATATTGTATGTACAAGCCAGGGAACATATATCCCAAATGACACAAAACATGTAATGGTTCTTTAATAATGAATGTCTATGAGTGCCACACAGGGGCTTCTGGATATCTGCAAGCTTATCCTTTTCCTCCTTCTCAAAGCTATGAAAAGTGTTTGTATACATGACATAAAACCACACAGTTACCTTCCCTATAGACACACTGATTTTGCAGGAAGATATCTATGGCATGTTTCAGGCTATATATTACCCATTCTGTGCCTAAAAGACATCAGATTCTTCTTCCTCCACAGCAGATTTGAAGCTCAGAAAAGGTTTTTTTGTTCTATTACGGTCATGTGTGACAGTAGGACTTTCTATTCTGAAGCTCTTTAAAAAGGCGTATTGCTATATTGCTTCTCATTTATGAATTCATAGCACAGACATAAGGGATGAGACAGGATAAAATATGTGCCCACAATGGGAGCATTCTGGCATAGCAACAATAGGCTTGTGAAAGAGCTGAGCTGCCTTAAAGGTCCAATCTCACGAGAATAGCAACCTTCAGCCTTTGAGAAACAGTGGACTATTCAGGGTTTGTTTTCTAAACCTCTTTCCCCTTTTATGCATGTTCACAAACATACTGTTTCTGCCTCAGAAATAAAATGCACGGAGAGCACAGGGTGTTCTTTCATTGTTGGAAGAAAGGCTGAACACCTATCTCTGCGAGGATGCCAAAGAACAAGGACAGCTGCGTCTGTATTCCAGTCATGTTTCCTTATTGTCTGTGCCATCCTGCCCATCTCCAGAGCACGGGAAACTGCTTAGGGGGATGTAATTCTGTTTAAAAGTCTGTCACTGTGAATTACTGAGGGGAAAAGGCAAATCACAGGGTAGCACAGGAGTGCTTTGGTGCCAAAAAAATCCTAGACCTTTGCAGTGTCAGGAAATAATTTGCAGTGAATATCCAACTTTCCCTATATCATTTTCTTGAGGCTAGAAACATGCTAATGTCTTCTATATAGAGAAACACAGATTGAACATTAAAGGCACATTTGAAAGAGAACGGCACTTCCAATTTCTACCACTGCCAAATTTTGGTCCTTAGACCCCATGTGTAAACAACTGCCTTGCATTTGACATGATCAGGTCTACTTATTTTGTGTAAGGTTTCCTCCAGTGATACAGTAGCTGCATTTGCAGTTTGCCTCAATGGTTTTTTTCATCCTGGTTCAAAAATTGCATAACTATGTTGTCTTCAAGAAACACGATGTTTATAATATAAAAGCAGATGAGCCTGGGGTGCTTTGGGAGACTGTAGGTCACATTTAAAATAACTTGCATGTAAAATTATTCAGCAAAAAGTAGTAGCCTGAAGTGAGTCAGTGGTTCAGAGACTCTGGTGCAGTTAAGCAGCCTAGAAGAATTTGTTACTGGTCTTTTTAGAATTGTCATTGATCCTTGAAACAAGACCATTCCTGCTTGTATTTTCAAAAGTTTTATTCAGGAAGGTTGCCCCTAAGGAAAAGATCAGCAGAAAGCCAATGCATCAACAAAATTGCATGCTAATCCTCGGAGCAGGGCAGAAGTGGGATGGAAGTCAAGAATACAAAGTAAGGAATATATCATATGCTGGCTCTGCACAGAAGCAGATTTGATTTCTACAGAAGCCTTAGAAAGGGAAAAAGACCCAAACAACAACCCCCCTCCCTTGTTAACTGAATATAATTCAAAGCAGTAGAGAGATTGCCCAAAAAATGCCAATGCCGATGGTCTATTCAGACAGACTTGGTTAAGACCTGCAGAGTCATTGTGGCCATTAGATTCCCTAACAGTTTTGAAAAAATAAGCTGCAAACTCATTAAAGAGAAATCTTGGGGTTTTTTTAGATAAGGATAGTAATGGTCATAGAACCATCACCCGTTTACAAGTATCACAGTAACACTTAAAAGCAGAATCTCCCATTTCAAGTAAATTGGTGCTACATCATCTGAATGAATTTTTAGAAACAGACAGGATAGGCAGAATAATTTACTTCTTGTTTTTAAGTGCAAACATTTAATTTGAAGGAAGTCTTTGTCTCCACATAATAAAAGTGACTGCTCCCTCCTAATATTCAACAGAACCTAAATTGGATTGATGTTAAATGATTAAATTTGCCAGTGAAAGGGCTGCCCTTGAATTGCCTGCTGGGAGTCTCTCTAAAGACTTGTGTTTTGCCCTTCTTATGTCCTTTCTGTCCAATCTCAAGAAACTCCCCTTATTTTACTGTCAAATTTACAAATTAAACAACTTTGCCACAATGCATGCAGTGCCTGGCTGAATAGGGCTCTGATTAGCTGGCTGTGTCAGGGCTCACCACTACAGCACAAAGAAGAAAAGATAGTTTAAAAAAAATCTGCTTCTTACACCATTTGAATATGGACCACCCCCCCAGTAAAAAATGGTGTTCCCCAAAATTGTAAAAAAAATCATGAAGTGAACATTTTTCACTCCCTTAATTTTTTTTAAACCATTTCAGTTTTTCCATCTGAAAGTTGATTTTTTTTTTTTTTTTGGTCTGCATGCTCTTAGTTCAAGCATTGGGAAAGAAGTCAGGGATTTCATGTGGGAGCATCTTTTTTTATAGTTTTTTAAAATTACCCTTCATGCACTTTTTCATGTTTCTGTATTTGAATTTTGCTTTTTTGAAGAGAGTAAAGAGTGAATGCAGAAAGAGGGAAAAGCTCAAAGACAAATACATTTTAAAAATTGAGTTTTTAAAAACAGAAACAAAAATAAATGACAAAAAAAAAATTATTTGCTGCTATTTAAAATAGCCCCACCTTTGCAAATGCACTGACGGGAGTGAACCATCCTTTGGCAAGCCCTCTGCATTAACATTTGCTGTACCTGAAACCATCTGGGAATGTTCTTCTTTTGCTTTTCTTCAGGTGTTTGCAGAAATCACTTATTTCCATAACTATGGCTCTTCTTTGTCATTTCAGTTTTCCATTTTAGTTGCTCTTACTGATTTTATATAAATCATCAGCTTCACAGTTTTCAGTGAAATCAATACTATCCACAACAGCTAAGCATCTATTGCAGTTCTTCGATGGGCACTTCTAGTAGTGTTTTATGTTTTAACATGTTTTGAGCAATATCCAAAATGCTTTTGCAGGGCTGCTTGAAGTTAAGAAGCTTTATAAATAACTTTATAGGAATGTTGCATAGAATTGAAAAACATTAGGCACAAGAAAGGCTGAAAGAGAAAATTATTTTGATTTGTGTCTTGAAAAATAATTTCAGGCCTCTGGAAGCAGAAATTTTTCTGCATCTCAGAAACAGGCTGCAGCATTTGGAGAAAAGCACAAGATTGCAGTCTAATTATAAGGGACTGGACTCGAACCATTTTCCCCATTTGTTACCATCAAATCATTAAACTGAATTAATTTAGCATTGTGCCATTCCATCTTGTTAAAATCTATGTCAAGAGAATGAACAAGAGAATGAGGTAATGTGCTCCCATACCTTATAAAGATGTTGCTACAGTATTTGATGTGATGCAGAAGTCTCTGGCTTACCGGCGAGAGACTGCAGTGCTCTGGGCAGCTGCAAATGCAGAGAGCCCGTGAACTTCTAGGACCTGGTCTGTGGGACACAGACGTGTTTATGAAGTGCTCCACAGTGGCATCATGCAGCCAGGAGAGTGTCGTGCCCCTGCCCGGGTGTGCAAGGCAGAGCAGCCGCTGTGGTTTTGCTGCTGGACATCGCTCCCTGGGCTGGTGCTCTCAGCAGAGCAGGGAGGGCACGGCATGGCGGCTGGTTTCTGGTGGGGAAGGTGTCGCCGTGCGTTCCCCCTGAACCACAAAAGCAAGCTGAAATGTCTAACCGATGTCCAGAAGAGAGGTTTGTCCTCTCCCTCCGCCCCGGGTGACTTGGGTTACAAGTCCCTTCTTAAGCCCTTTTGGAGGCCATGACTTTATTGTAAGAAGGCAGGGGCTTCAAGGTCTCCTTCTTGACCCAGCACGAGCAGCAGTTGTTTATTATTTCCATGCTGGGCACCAGAAGGCTAAAACACTTTTTCTATTTGCACCATCCCTCTGGTCACATCAGGCTGATCTTCGGTAGCCTGTACAATCCTCGGTTGCCTATAGGATCCTCGGTTGCCTGAACAATCCTCAGTTGCCTGTATAATTTGCCTGTAGGATCCTCATTTGCCTGTACAACCAGCCGCCTGTTCTCTTTAACATCTATGAAGCAGCCTGGTAGCTCTGGAATTTTTACAAGGTTATATATGTCCACCGAGGCAGTCTCTTAAACTACAGACATTTTGTATTTAATCATCATGTTTAAATATCTTTAAGCCACCCATGCGCACAGATTTTTCACTACGTTTTCAATGGGCTAATAACCGTTCTGAGTCTGTGCTCTGCTTGTGCGCATTACGCCAACTAAAATGCCAACTGGCATCATTTGGTCATTTTCAAGTGCAAAGGCAGATGTCTGCTCTTGTAGGCAGACCATGGCCAGGAAGGTTTTTTTTTTGGGGGGGGGAGGCGGTGGGTACGCATAGCTATCCTTTGTCACTGATACAGGAGTATTTTTCTGAAATGAAGTGTGGCTCCCTGGCTCTCACGAGCTCCCTTTTGTAGGAGAGCGAAGAGATTCCTCATGAAAGACACCAAGCCTGTGTAACTATAGAAGAAAGCTGCTGGGATTTCATTTTCACTTTTTTATTTGGTCTGCCAGTGTGTTGAGTTTGCACGGCAAGGTTTTGGTAGCAGGGGAGCTACAGGGATGGATCCTGTGAGAAGCTGCTAGAAGCTTCCCCCATGTCTGACAGAGCCAGTGCCAGCCGGCTCCAAGATGGACCCACTGCTGGTCAGGGCTGAGCCCATCAGTGAGGTGGTGGTGCCTCTGGAAGAACAGATTTAAGAAGGGGGAAAAAAAACACTGTGTGACTGCAGCCGAAGAGAGGAGTGAGAATATGTAAGAGAAACAACCATGCAGACCCCCAGGTCAGTGAAGAAGGAGGGGGAGGAGGTGCTCCAGATTCCCCTGCAGCCCGTGGTGATGAAGACCCTGGTGAGGGAGGCTGTCCCCCTGCAGCCCAGGGAGGTCCACGGTGGAGCAGATCTCCACCTGCAGACTGGGGAGGATGCCACACCGGAGCAGGGGGACACCTGAAGGAGGCTGTGACCCCGTGGGAAGCCTGTGCTGGAGCAGGCTCCTGGCAGGACCTGTGGCCCCATGGAGAGAGGAGCCCACGCTGGAGCAGGTTTGCTGCAGGACTTGTGACCCCACGGGGGACCCATGCTGGAGCAGTCTGGGCCTGAAGGACTGCAGCCCCTGGGAGGGACCCACGCTGGAGCAGGGCCCGAGTGCGGAGTCCTCCTCCCCTGAGGAGGAAGGAGCGGCAGAGACAAGGGGTGGCGAGCTGACCCCAACCCCCATTGCCGGGGGGAGGAGGGAGAGAGAACTGGGAGGGGGGTTGAGCTGGGCAGGAGGGAGGGATGGGGGAAGGTGCTTTTAAGATTTGGTTTTTATTTCTCATTACTTTACTCTGATTTGATTGGTAATAAATTAAATTAATTTTCCCTGAGTTGGATCTGTTTTACCTGTGATGGTAATTGGTGGGTGATCTCTCCCTGTCCTTATCTCGACCCATGAGCCTTTCATTATATTTTCTCTCCCCTGTCCAGCTGAAGAGGGCAGTGACAGAGCAGCTTTGGTGGGCACCTGGCGTCCGGCTGGGGTCAACTCACCACAGCCAGCATGAATATATTTGTCCATTCTTCTGTCACCAAAGAAGCTTGTACCAAGTGCTCTGTATGTGACTCGACTATTATTGTATTATTTAATTGGCATTTCATTGATAGTCGTAGCACATATTCATTCCTTCTGTCTGAAAGCACCTTTAACAATTGCTCCATGAGATCCTTTGCTGTAAAGCACCTCAGCATGTCTGAGCTCAGCATCCCCAGTTTGTTCCCCCACCACGATATCAGCATTTGATGGCTCTGGGCTGTTGAGGGGTGTGAGGAATACAAGCCCTTTCCCCACAACAGTGGGAATGGGGACCATAATCGGGAAAGTCATAGGTCTGCCAGAGCAGCCCGTAGGTCTTCCTCCAGCTACATGGGATGGCAGGGATGGGGCTTCCTCTGAGACCAGCTCCTGGGACGTGGTTCTGTTCCCAGCCACACCTCCTCCTCCTCCTCCTCCTCCCCATTAACCTTTGCTTCTTTTCCATCAGCTTTTCATTGCCCCAATTTCACGGCTTTTCCCCTCTTACCGTGAGTCCTTTGCCCACAAGCAAGGCTGACAGAGGCAGCACCTACACACAGCTTTAGTCAGACCGTAGCTAAGATTTCATATTACATATATTTAATACAACATACACATATGTTTATTTGTCATATTACCTTGACATATGCAAAATAAACCAAAGGGCCTGCAGGAACCTTTTTCTGTAGCCATTATTCTTCCATTTTCCTTATCCCTCTCCCATCCATCATATGCAAACATGAATTATAAACTGTTTGGGACAAAGAGTGCTTCATTTTATTTGCCTATTGGCAACAGCAATCTTCTGCATGAGGAATGAATAAATAATAATTACTTTTTTTTATTTAAGAATGAGCAATGGACGGGTTTTTTTCTTTTTCTTCAGAATACAAACAATCAGGTAGAAAATGCCACTCCTTTGCTTCCTGTAATGCCTCTAGAGAGTTTCTTCAGGATTCATTTCAATTTGTGGGAACCTCTAACAGAGGGGGTTTTTTTCTTTACCACTTCAAGAAAAAAGATTCTTGTCATAAAGAGATCTCTCCTCTGCAATTAGAAAAACATATTTTAAAGACTAAACATATATTTAAAAAACCCCTGTTGTGAGTGGAATTGAAGTTAATCATCTTGTATTCTCTGTCTTTCCTGCCTTGTTCTAAGAACTTCATCTCCCTCTAGATTAATAACAAGACAAGAGTTAGACATGAGATAATTTACCACATCATTTATTTACACATTTTAATGAAGGAAAGATCATAGAAGCATAACAGAGCTGAAGTTTGTTGTCAGTTGGGTTGGGAAATGTATATAAGTTCCAGGAACAACTTAGTCAGTACCAACACTATTTTAATTTTAAATGGAAATTATGCAGCTAACAAGTCGTATCCTGTCTTCTCACTGCTGTTGATCTGCAAAGCAAGAATCCTAGAGGGCATAATGAGAGATCTCACAAAAAATACTTCTGAGAAATAAAATCTGATGTGTGATTCTCCTGCATTAGTTTGAACTGCACTGCTGCGCTAATGTAAAAAAAAAATTTGAAAGTCATTTTAATACACCTTGAAGATTTAATTTTCTTTTTTTGCAATCAAATAGCAAGGACCATAATCTTGACTGATATCAAGTCACCACCAATTCATTGGAAACATCATCATTCAAGTACTTGATTACACACTTGACAACAACAGGATCAGTTTGGAGTAAAGTCACACTGACCCAGAGCTGCCTTTACAATGTTTATCTATAAAGATGTGGGCTTTTTTAAATGCTTAGAGATATTTATTCTACAGAACCAAACAAAAGATGCAGGAGCCAGGTATTGATGAGCAGACAAGATGAGAGATGCAGAAGTTGGAAATGTTTTGCACAGTCCAGCCACACAGGGGTAGAAGAAGGAGGAAACACGGATATCTTGCCTCCCGCTTCCAGCATTGCTTCACTGTTTCACAATAAACAGTCACAAAAAAAAAAAAAAAAAAAAAAAAAAAAAAAAAATTCTGTTGAAGAGTTTGGAGTAGAGAGTAAGCAAGTACCCAAACTGGTAGGCTGAGAGCCACCGCTTTCTTGCATGGTTGGAGGAGGCTTGGATCTTTCTCTGCAGGACGAAGCAGTCCAGAAGAGCGCATAGCCTTCTGACATGGATGTTCTCCTGGGAGGAGGGCAGTATGGGCTGGAAACTGCTCAGGATGGGCTGGAAACTGCTCAGGATGGGGTGGGAACTGCTCCAAGGCATTTCATAAGACTGCTGTGTTACAACACAGAACAGGTGGAGCATGAGTCATCCTCTTTTCCTTTGCGTCAAAAAGGCATACCTGTAGTTGCACTGGATACAGACCCACTGTGGTGACATGTTTTGGGAACACTTATGGGACAATCCTTCCAGGATTAAGGGATGGAGTAATGCCTGCTTTCTGTATTGCAATTAAGTTTAGGCATGAACATGGTGCTGAGATGCCCAGTCCCATCAAAACTGAGGCATTTCTGGACATGTAACAAGGCATAACTCCGAAACAGACAAGGTGCCTCCAGGGTTATCTGGTGTTTTTCAAGATCACAAGTTTGGATGGCCCTGTGCATCTCGTCTCCACATTCCTGTGTTCAAGGGAGTGTGCTAGAGCCAGCCAAGATGTCTGTACCCCAGTGTAGACATGCCCTTGTGTACCTGGGGAATGAAAACCCTACAGATAGGCAGCATCTGAGAAAGCTTCAGCGAGTTTATAGCTGGATGGTTTGGTGCCTATGCTCTCCTGTGCATAGCATTATAAACCCTGTGTTTAATGAAGGCCATTTTTTTTTTTTTTTGGAGTCCCTGGTGCAAAATAGCTTCCCTTTAAGCTTTTGCCCTCTCTTTTTGATTCCCCCAGGGACCTTCTTCTGTGACAAATTACTGTTCACGGTGAGATAAGATATAAGTGAAAACTATGTACTATTCTAGACTTGTAAATGTAATAACAGATAATTCTATCTATTCTCTCTTTCCCCTACAAGGAGGCAAAGATTAAATCATCTTCTTGGCCATTTCCTTAGTTAGCATTTCTATTTTCTTATTAGTAAACAAATAAAAATTTCAGCCTTTTTTTTTGTTATTCAGGTAGGAGAGATACGAAGATATGAAAAACACATGTTATGGTTTAGTTATTTCAGTCTATATCATCAACTTATATGAAGTCAGCAGAAATCCTAAGGCTTGCTCTTTCATTTCCTCAGTGGAAAAGTTCAAGTTTAAAAGGAACAAGTGTAGGACTTCCACGATACTTGTGATTTATCAGTTCATATTTCACCTGAAGTCGTCTGTCTGAATCTTCACAGCCTTGCCAAAAAATCCTTTCCATGACCTGGGTTTACTTTCCCACATTCATCATCTTCATTTCATGCCATCATTTCTTTGTTAAACCTCCTGAAAAATCTCATCATTCCCTTGTCCCATTTATCACATCATGATTAGACTTAGGAGCTCAAATCATATGTGGTTTTAAATCTTTGTTATCCATCATGTCAACATTTTTCTGAAATTGAGATCACGCTACTCAAAACTACATATTGGGAAATGTGTCACATGCTTTTTCTTCCATGTTGCTCCCTGTGCATGGCAGAAAACTCTGTCTGCAAAGTGACTTCATTGTCCATATGCAAGTTTCCCCTCAAAACTTGTCTCAATTGGAATGCCAAAAGTCTGACAGTCAGACAGCTGGCATGTTGTAACTGCTGCTGTTCATTACCTACCAGACTGCCTCTTATGTGTTTTCTCCATCTGTTGCTTGTAACTACCTTTGGTCCTCTTGTTACTGATCATGGGACAGACACTGTCTCTTTACACATAAAATTCACAGTAGAGCTCTGGTTCCTCTGTCAGTGCCTAGCAATATCTTATCCGGGTAGAAATACCTGAAGTGACTTCAAAGCAATCTGCAACAGGATAACAGAAATGCATGTAGCCCTTAAAACAGGTACAGTGCTTTTATAAAACTGTATATGAAGTGATGTACTCATAACCACCTTTTATGAATATCTGATTAGCTGATTGCCATGGTGCCTAGAAGCCCTCTGTTGAAGTAGGTGACATTCAACCCTCTACAAAGACATTGTTCTTTCTCTAAAGTACTGATATTAATAAATCAAATATCTGAAAGAAAGAAGATGTTATATACTACTAAAACCTGCATATTCCAATGTTTTATTTCAGATACTGTAGTTTCTTTTTGGTCTCATGTCTTCTGCTCTATAGGTAAGCATCACACATTTCATTAGTGGAGTACCATTTGACAAAGTTGTCCCTTATTGGTGCTTAAGCCAAAGCAAGCAGATCATGATTAATGCAGAAGGAAAAACTGCAGTTCTATGGCTACAGACATAGGTAATGCACAGGTTTTATGGGGTTTAGTAGATTATTAAGATGTGACAGTTGTAAAGTCTGAGAGATGAATGAAGCAGATGGAATTACACCCTGAAAGCACAGCTATAGCCAGGGGCCTTCATAAGGGTAGCTATTACAAATATACATCGATATGAAAAGCAGCTACCATTAATGGTCAGAAATGAGGCCAAAGAATCACTATTTATTATTTTAGTTATTGTAAATTGTCCCAGTTTCAGCTGGGATAGAATTAATTTTCTTTCTAGTAGCTGGTATAGTGCTATGTTTTGGGTTCAGTATGTGAAGAATGTTGATAACACACTGACGTTTTCAGTTGTTGCTAAGTAGTGTTTAGTCTAAAGTCAAGGATTTTTCAGCTTCTCCTGCCCAGCCAGCAAGAAGGCTGGAGGGGCACAGGAAGTTGGGAGGGGACACAGCCAGGACAGCTGACCCAAACTGGCCACAGGGGTATTCCATACCATGTGATGTCATGCCCAGTATATAAACTGGGGCAGTCGGTCTGGGAGGGGATCACTGCTCAGGAACTAACTGGGCTTTGGTCGGCGAGTGGTGAGCAATTGCATTGTGCATCACTTGTATATTCCAATCATTTTATTATTATTCTTGTCATTTTATTATTAGCATTATTAGTTTCTTCCTTTCTGTTCTCTTAAACTGTTCTTATCTCAATCCACGAGTTTTATGTTTTTCCTTCCGATTTTCTCTCCCCCATCCCACTGGGTGGGGGGAAGTGAGTGAGTGGCTGCGAGGTGCTTAGCTGCTGGCTGGGGTTGAACCACAACATAAGTCTAATATTACATCATACAGGAAAAATCTAATGAACAAGAGAAAACATGTTCATCTCATTTCCATAGAAATTAAGCAAATTTTGGTAAAGAAATAATGGTAGTAGAGGCTGATGAGCAAAATAATCCCACCATTTGGAGTCAGCGTTCTGAGCAGGAGCAGAAATTCTTTAATAGCAAATCAAAGTTCCTGTGCATCTTAAGTTCCCTAACCTTCAGCTGTCATTCCCCTCAGCCTTCTCCAAGGCTGGTGCCCCCCAAGATGTCTTCCAGCTCTGTCCTCACAACAGCTGTTCTCAGTCAGCTCCCTTTGAGCCATCAGCTAAACCTCCGCCATTGTAGTCATTTTGCAGAGAGCACTTTGCTACCTTTCTGGTTTAGTTCGACTGTTTCTAAAGAACCAACAAATGTGGGTGAGGGACCCCTGGGCAGAAGAGGCCAGTCAGTCCCTTGACACATGTCCTGTGCTTCACTGCCTTTACACTTGCCTTTCCCTGCCTCCTCCCAAGCCCTGACCAGATCTCAGCCTGCTCTGCAGGTTGCTTTGAGGAGGAAAGATTCACCGCAGCTTTGCCCAGATTATCAGTGCCTGCAACTGGTGTTGAGGCAAAGGTTTAATTAGGGATGAGCAATACACTTCTTCAGTTGTCTCTACAAACCCTTCTGATAGATTTGGCAATTAGAGCTGGGTGATAAAGTTTTGATGACAAGCAAAGGAAATGCTGACTTGTTCAAGCTTCTAATGGGAACATATGGTTGCAATTAAATTGTTTTCAAAAGGATTCCTTAGGGCAGGATGGACTTCTGGTAACTGACTGTGACAAATGGTTACTTGTGGTAAGGAAACTGGGGGTCCAAGGCTCCACACCGCTTTATATATGGGGCAGAGCCTGAAACTTCTGCCTGTCAGGCAAGTGCCTGGTCTGATCTGATGGCTGAATGCTCCCTAAAGCTTTCTGCTGTTGTATAACCTGGAGGAAAGTGAGGCGCTCGCCACTTTCAAAACTTAAAAAAGTCTCAAAGTGAATCTGTATCAGCTGATGGCACTGTATGTAGGACAGCAGAATCACTCTCTGTCCAAGTCTCCCAGCACTTCAAAGGGTACTGTAATTTATCAGTGATTTTTCTCGATGTCTTTCTAAGGCATAAAATGTTCTTTAGAGCTGTATCTTTCTGTGGCAGTTTGTCAATGTTTTTCATACTATTAGGAGTTATTTTTTCTTTGCTCTTTCCTAGTTTCTCAGAAGAGACTGTTCTAATCACGGTTTCCACCTCTCTATCTAATACATTGTGCAAAGTAGCTTTTATTTCAGCAGCTCAGAAATGTTCTTCACTGAGTGGTCACTGCATAATCGCTCCCATAGTTCCCAATACCTTCCTCATTACTTATGCCCAATAATCCCCACCAAACAAAGATGCAGAGGATTATACAGAACAGCTAGCTCCTAAGAAGCTTCTTCCCCACTGGAGGGCCATCCACTGCATCCAAATTTAAACATTGTGCCGCAAACATTCACAGCAAAGGGGAAGGAAGCAATAACAGGCAGTGGGCAGTCATTAAACAGGCAAAATATCCAACTCTGAAATCCCCGTCACTTCACCATGCTAACATCAATGAACAGAAATTAATGAGTGACATGCCTGTGGCCCCTTGCTCATTTCACTTGTGACTTTGATCCCTAATTTACGTGCAAAATGGATTGTACTGAACTTAACCATCACCAAAGGGAAATGGAGCATCACAGGTAGCAGAATGACAGCCTCAAGAAGTTGTGTGCAGCTGCCTTTTTCTGCACTGTAATATCAGTATGTATGTTTGAAAGGTGTTGCCTTTCTTCCAAGATGTCCACCACTGACATAGCCAGAACAGATGATTTTATCAGAAACAAAAATGGGAGCTGATTCTGCAAACTCGAGAAAACATTTCAAGAGGTTACAAAATGCATTGATGCTGATGGATGTCCCAGCCTTTCATTTACAAACATCACTTCACTGCACACTCCTTTTGCCTGTTGAACAAGGACTTTTGAGGTCACAGAGAAACACAGTCCTACTTTACAACTGTATTTTACTTGGCCCAGTATCAGTGTTTTCAAAGTCCTACTCTATCACAGCCCTTTGATGTGTAATGCCACAGCAAAGTATATATTCTATAGCTATGCCTTGAGCTATTGCGTCTAATGGGCTTTCTGGTGGCTTTTCAGAAACATTAAACATATGTAAGGTTTAAGAAGATTCACAGGCAAGAAAGCCAGTGTGCACATCCATCCCCTACTAGGCTCAGCATGAGAGCACAAGACAACTTCAAAGCTTCCAAACGCAAAATTCAAAAGGCTCAAGAAAGCTTTTGCTCGAAAACAAACTTCTGATCGAGCACTTTCCCTGAATCTTCTGAAGGAGGGCGATATCCACAAGAAAGCAAAATCAGTACAATAACCCTTGATCACGTTTCTCTGGAATTTGCTTTTTTCCTCTGACTTCATGTACGTTAGTGCTTCTTTGCACTTGAAAGCTAAATCACATTCAAACTATGAATTCAAAGCACAGTTACTGCTTCTGAATCATGCCATAGGTGGATGCTGCTGTTCCAGAGTGACTGAATTGTTCCTGCTCAGTTGGAATCTGGACCAAGCCCAGATAGAGTAAAGCA